>NC_067402.1:85746847-86949347 GCF_016432865.1 Antechinus flavipes
ATAATATTTACTCTCCAGGATTGTCGTGAGAATGAGATGAGATAATATTGTACAATGCTCGGCACAAGTGCTATATAAATATTTAGAATGATGATAGTGATGAGCAACAGAAAAAACAGAGAGCTGTGAACCTCCAGCTTGGCAGAAGTGTGGGGAGGGTGATAAGAAGGCTGAAGAAAGAATGGGTGGAATAAAAGATGGAATAAAAATGGATGGGAAAAGAAATTGGCATTGCTAAAGCTAGGATGGGACATGGGGGAGAAGAAGGCTCAGGGATCAGTCTCAGAGAGTAGAGAATAGTCAACATTAGGATACTTTAAACAGAGAGAAAATGGCCTTTGACTCTAGTCAGAGAAGAGAGAGCTGTTTTATCTGGCTCTGATCCTAGGAAATCCTCTCTTTCTCAGTGAATGGGGGAGTTGGCAGCCAGAAGTGAAAGTGGGATTTCTACCAGAAGCCCGAGGGATAGCTCTGAGGCTTACATGGGAAAGAATAGAACTCCTCCAGAAGACAGAAAGAAGGCTAAAGGTTGAGGTAGCTCCCCTGGGCCTGAAGGTAAAACTTGGGAAAACCCGAACAGAGTGAAGCCCCTGCAGCCCCAGGCCGGCCTGCGGGACAGCCCCTCTGTGGAGTGCTTCAGTCCAAGGTTTGGGCCTCAGAGGCCTGGGTTTGAATCCTCACCCCACAGCTCACACGCTGCGCAGACCACCTGAGCTCTCCAGGCGGCTCCTCGGTGAAACAGGGACAGCACCTTCAGTCCCATGTCTCTGCAGCGTTGTTCAGTGACTCTACTCCACAAAGTCCACGGTGTTTTCTTGGCAAAGGTATCGGACTGATTTGCATCTCCTTCTCCAGCCTGTTCCTATTTTATAGACGAGAAACTGAGGCAAGTAGGAGTGAAGGACTTGCCCATAGTCACACAGTGTCTGGGGCTGGATCTGAGCTCAGGTTTACCGGACTACAACCCTTGCTCTACCTACTGCGCGCTCTAGCTGCGTCCTCCTCGGCGGCTGTGCTCCCGGCAGTGTCTAACCGGGGAGAGGCGGCCCCTCTCTACTGTATCATCATCGCCACGATCATTATTTAAACCTGGGCTAATCAGATCAAAAATTGTTTGGGAGAGAACGCCCGCTGCAGTGCCCGTTCCCTGAGGTCCCTTCCCTGAAGTTGTGCGCTCCCGCTGCTTGAAGGACCGGACCGGGCCGTCCTTCCTCTGGGAGAGGACCCACGTCTTGATCTGCTTGTGGACTGGGACTAAGTCAGGCAGGGTCTCTCCCCCTTGCGGAGCCATCGCAGGCCAGCGGCGGGACAACAGCCTCGTGGCCTTGGCGTCGCCAAGCGCCTCAGTCCTGCTCCCCGGGAGCCAAGCGCTTTCAGGGGCCCATTCCGCCCTCACCTTTACAAAGAATGAAAAACAAAGAGTGTGGGAAGGCATTTCAATCAAGTTAGAATCAACACTCCATTAGAGTCTCACAGGGTATGAAGTGTTTCACATCCACATGCAAATGGGTTACATTTTCTTATCTCTGCTCTGGACCCCATTCAATTTAATTACCTAAGTAAAAGTGGTTCTGCCAAAACCGAGGCCCATAATTTCAGCCCACCCACCTCTAAAGGGAAAAGAAAAAGAAAAGAACATTTGTTGATTCCTGTAGAAGGTAAATTTATCTGCTTTCCAGGGTGGTGGCCAGGGTGAGGGTGGATAAAAGGATTATGAGTTGGGTTCCACCTTCTCAACTACTTAATTAACCCTGTGAGTAAGCTGACTATTAGCACCTAGAAAAGCTTTTCTCAAGCTCAAGTGTTGCTTGGCTGGTGGTATTAACATCCAGATATAAATAAAGAAGCTAAGATCCCAAGGGAAATCACCTAGATTCACTATATTCTGGGATCAATCAATCAACAAGTATTTAAATGTGCCAAGAACTTTGTTTAGTGCTCAGAATTCAGAGACAAAAGTGAAGCAGTTTTTGACCTCAAACTTATAAGACTTTCTAATAGAAGAGACATATATATATATATATTTACATGAAATATGCATACGCATACATACATACATATACCTATCTACAAAGTATATACAAGCAGATAGATAAAAGGCAGACTTGGGAAAGGGGATGCCCTGATCAATGTCTATGGGCTTGAATGAAGTAGGGGAGGATTTCTGCTTTACTGAGGAATTGGACTACATAATGTGTGGTTCTATTATTATCATTATTTCTTTGTTTACTTTTTTTTTTTTTGGCAGAGGTAATTGGGGTTAAGTGACTTGCCCAGGGTCACACATCCAGGAAGTGTTAAATGTCTGAGGTCAGATTTGAATTCAGGTCCTCCTGACTTCAGGACTGGTGCTCTATCCACTGCACCAACTAGCTGCTTCAAAGTCTATTATTATTCTGAGTCAAAATTTCTAGCTGGATCTTTTATAGCTATGGTTCTTTAGATACAACTTCTATATCCATACCATAGCTGATTTTATTCAAGAGCCATCATGTTGCTTTGGTTGCTTTTCTCAGGGTTTCATAAATGGGTTTTTAAAAAAATATTATGGTATAAAGGTACTTTGGTGGCTAGAAAGTACAATGGATAAAATCCTGGCTCTAGACTCAGAAGAGCAGTTTTGGAAACCAGTCTCAGACACATACTAGATGTGTGACACTAGGTAAAAGTCATCTAACCTGTCTGACTGTTATCTGTAAAAAGAGGATAATAATAGCACTTTATTGTGAAAATAAAATGAGATAATATTTAAAGCATTTTGCTAAAGTATCTTATATATGTTAGCTATTATTATAAAATAGCCTACTCCCTATATATATATGTGTTTTTGTTGTTACATCAATTGAGTCATGTCCAATTCCTTATGATTTCATTTGGAATTTTCTTGGCAGAGATACTAGAGTGGTTTGCCATTTACTCCTTTAGCCCATTTTACAGATGAGGAAGTTGAGACAAACAGGATGAATGACTTGCTCAAGATCATACAACTAGTAAATATCTGAGGCTGGATTTGAACTCAGATCCTTTTGACTCCAGGCTCAGCACTTTATCCTACCCTGCATCACCTTCTTGCCTGATTGCATGTGTACTATAATAATGTTCCCTTTAACCCACATTTCTATATGTCACAAGAGAGATAATATCTGCCTTAGGATAATAACTGCCTTTTTCTATGCCATAGGAGTAATATAAATTTCATAACACACAAAGGCAGAGGGGATCAGAAGAAGAAGAAAGGAGAAAGTGAATGAACCAGGACAAAATGAAACTTGATAGCAAAATTTGCCAACTAACAAAAAAGCAAAAATCTATCTATGGACAAGAGAGGGAAAAGGGCTCCTGGAACCTGCCTCTGGCTAGGGGTGAAGAGGGAAGGAGGAGATGACAAGGGCCTTTGGACAATAAATATAGATGAGAGTGCCAGGAGCCCTCAGCATCAGGAGGAACAGTGACTGTTTTTAGAATTTTTTAAAAAGTGGGTTTTTTTTATTAAAAAAACAAAAACAAAAACAAAAACAAACAAACAAACCACACCACTTCTGAAGATCTGATGCCTTTTACTTATTATGAAACTAAGAAATCCAGTCAGAATGGAGCTGGCATCCATTCTCAAAGTCCAAAGCTAAATGAATTTAACTCAAGTTCAGTTTTACAGAGTTTAATACTCATTCTCATCAGCTTCATCCCTAGGCCAGCTCAGTTGAGCACTTACAACTGGTTTTTCTTTGTAGAGTTTTCTACAATGTGAGGAATTAAGGGATAGGAAGCCCCGTAATCAGGTAGGGGAGATTTTGGATTCCAAGCTTTGGTCTGTTACATTCAACATACATGACCTCTTCTTCAGTTGGAACTTTAGCTAAGGAGTGACTGATTTCGTGTCTATTAACCTAGGTACCCATTCTTGCAAGAATGTAAAATAAATCTTTTCTGCATTCATCAGTGAGTCAGTGGAGTTCTTGGTAAGGTATTTTGTTCTTTACAAATGGGGCTCTGTCCAGGATCCAGATATTATGAGCTGGGGGTGGCCCCTGTCGAAGCACAAAGAGAGGTGAACCATTGATAGGTGATTTCAGTGCCACTCCCCACTCATAGGCTGTCCGAAATCCCAGGACCACATTGTTAAGTAAAGTCACCGATGAATCCAGGAAACCAGGAAGGGAAATAGAGGTCGTTCTGCAGCAGCCAGGTGACTCTGTGCACAGACCAAGGAGAAGAATGCAGATTATCTACTATTGCTATTGCTGCCTGGGGCCATTTTATGGGACTGAGGTGTCGGTAAAATGGGGAATTTAATGGCAACCCTTGGAACCTAACTCTCATATAAGTCCTAGAAGAGAGGGGATGTCAAGAAATCTAGAGTTGAGTAAATATTAGTGATCTGGGATCACTGGAGTGTGTAGATCTTTATGTTGGAGTGCAGGAAGGATTTATACAAGAAAAATTTACAAGAAACTGTAAAGGAGAGGTGGGGTCCCAGAAGAGAAGAGATTCTTCTCCAGGTAATAGGGAAGGAACAATTCTGTACTAGACGTCTTAAGTTTTGATTGTACTTTATTTTTGTTGGAATTGAATGTTCCTTTCTTAGAGATAGATGAATTATTTTGCTAGTACATCTGATAGAGTTCTCGTTTTTTTCATTTAGCAGCTTCTGAATTTCCTCATTGTTTTCTTCAAACTAGTCTTGATGTTTGTAAGTATTCTGACACAGATGAGCAAATGCAGGGCTGTATACCAAATCTCTGAAAGCTGCTTACTCTCCAAGTCAGCAACAAACTACTACCTCTCAGAGAAATGCTCTAATCTGATGACATTAATTCTTCTGGTAATCTTTTTGCCTTGGGGCTGCTGCTTTTGTTGAATGCAAATATTCACTCAGAAAGGATTTGCCTGTGATTGATTATTCCAGCACTCACATTGCCACTGTCACTTTCACATCCTGTCTCTCTCTTCTCCTTGCCTCATTTCTGTAGGCCGGTGAAACCTGGACAATATATTAGTGCCATGCCAGGAAACTGAATTGCTTCCATTTGAATTGTCTCAAGAAGACTCTGAACTTGCCAAAACGACTATTTTATGGAGACAGGGCAAGTGCTCACATGGTAGTCAGAAAAAGCAATATATGGATACTCAAAAGTCATTCAAAAATTTTAGAATGTACCCTTTGATCCAGCAGTGTTTCTATTGGGCTTATATCCCAAAGAAATACTAAAGAAGGGAAAGGGACCTGTATGTGCCAAAATGTTTGTGGCAGCCCTGTTTGTAGTAGCTAGAAACTGGAAATTGAATGGATGCCCATCAATTGGAGAATGGCTGGGTAAATTGTGGTATATGAACATTATGGAATATTATTGTTCTGGAAGAAATGACCAGTAGGATGAATACAGAGAGGACTGGCGAGACTTACATGAACTGAGGCTAAATGAAATGAGCAGAACCAGGAGATCATTATACACTTCGACAACGATATTGTATGAGGACATATTCTGATGGAAGTGGATTTCTTTGACAAAGAGACCTAACTGAGTTTCAATTGATAAATGATGGACAGAAGCAGCTACACCCATAGAAAGAACACTGGGAAACGAATGTGAACTATCTGCATTTTTGTTTTTCTTCCCGGGTTATTTTTACCTTCTGAATCCAATTCTCCCTGAGCAACAAGAGAACTGTTCGGTTCTGCAAACATATATTGTATCTAGGATATACTGCAACATATATAACATATATAAAACTGCTTGCCATCTAGGGGAGGGGGTGGAGGGAGGGAGAGGAAAAATCGGAACAGAAACGAGTGCAAGGGATAATGTTGTAAAAAAAATTACCCTGGCATGGATTCTGTCAATATAAAGTAATTATTAAATAAAATAAAATATTAAAAATTTACAACATGGCAGGAAAAAAAATTTTTAAAAATTTTAGAATGGATTGTGTGAAATGGGAAACACTGGCACAGGACTGCCCACCATGACATGTCCTCTTCAGAAAGGATGCTATGCTTTATGAACAATTATGAGCTAATTGAATTAGCTCAGAAGAAATCCAAGATGTCCAAAGTTAGAAAATTCGTCTCAAATATTCATAGAGCTATTTGTGTTCAATTTGTGGCAGAGCATTTTGAACTTGTGTTGGTCTAATCAGTCACAGTTGGACACACTAACTTGACTCTAATTTAGTGATACCATTTTGGTCTTCTTCAAGAATAAAGGACAACAATTAACCAGTCCTTTATGAGCCTCTGTTTCCTTATCTGTAAAATAGAAGAACATATATTTGCCCTTTTTACTTCTTGGCATTGTTGTGAGGAAAGTGCTTTGTAAACCTAAGATGCTATACAAAAATGGGCTGTTATCCCTGAACATCAATATCTGTAGATAGCATCATAGTACAGTGGAAAGCAGTACTAAAACTCAGAGGACTGGGTTAAAATCTCGACTGCATTACTTTCTAATATGGGCATCATCTCACTTCTCAGTGTCTTTTTGGTTTATTCATCTGTAAAATGAAGGGATTCTTAACATTTTTTTTTAAGTGGATCATTTCCTCTTTGGCAGTCTTGTGAGACCTATTGAGCCCTTTCCAAAATAAAGTTTTTGAAGGCACAAAATAAGCAACATACAATTATAAAGAAAACTAATTGCATTTGGACACAGTTGACAAAGCTAAAAAAACAAAACCCAACTCAAAATCATGATCCCAGTTATCCCAATTAGATGATCTCTAAGATTTCTGTCAGCTCCACTACTGGATGCATCTTTAAGTACAATTCAAGATTCAGGTATAGATTTAGCTCTAGAACCATCCTGGAGAAGGAATGTGGACTTTGGGTCTCTATGCAAAGCATAGTACCTACTTGCAGCCAATTATAGCTGTTGACAAAAGTAATCATCTGTAAGTGATTTTTCAATGAGCTGGAGTTAGTGAGATGCTCAGTTCTGCCTTGCTCTGTTGATAAAGGGCTTTAGGCAAGGAATAATTTTGGTTGTTTTTGCCATATTGTTGGAGATAAAGAAAGAAAAAATGAGACACCCTGAAAATCTATGGCTGCTCATTCAGCTTTATTGTCACAACCCTGAAATAATGTGTCCTTCTGAAGAAAACAATCAAATTTAATTATCTTTGAGTTATTAATTTTTCTTCTTCCTTCCCTGCCCTACCACAATAAAGAATACTAATAGCTCAGACCATGGATCTAAATGGGTCAACTAAGAAGAAATAGTAACATTTTGAGCTTTAGTGCCATAGCTCTAATATGCTCAACTTACACTTTTTTATTTTCCTCTTTCTCTAATTCTCCCTACCTCCCTAAAAAAACAAACAAACAAACAAAAAACAAACAAACAAACAAAAACTTACTCCTTTATAAGTGCTGGGAGGAAAGAAGAAGAATTTTGGATACTATTTTGGTGAAGAAATTGGGCAAATTATTGGTAGTTTGGATCACTTCTGTTCAGTAAAAAGTATTTTATTTTCCTTTTGTATCCCCCACAGCCTAGCACAGCTAGCATAGAGCAGTTGCTTAATAAATGCTTTTTGAACTAGGTTTGAGACATGTATATAGTTCTTGCTGTTGGGGAAGTTGAAGATGGCAGATGACTGGATTTAGGGAAGTTTGAGCTGTAGTTGGGCTGAAGCTGATTGGATGACTACACTAAGTCTGACACTAATACAACAATAATTCTTTGAAAGGAAGTTTTGATAGGGTGGGTAGATCAGGCTGTCTAAGGAAGGGGCAAACTTACCTAAATTGGAAATGGAACAGATTAAAGCTTCTATGCCAAACAGTATTGGGATTGAACCTGTGAGGGGCCATTATACATCCAGTCTGGTAAGATAAAGAGACCTAATGTCCAGGGAAAAAAAAATTAATGCATGTTGATTGATTAATTGGAAAAGTAAGGTGATGCAGAGCTAATTAATTTCCCTCTTTGGACACTCAAGAACAAGGTTGATCCTATGAATATATTAGAGGAGGCAGTTGCCCCTTTGTTAGAACTGAAGAAATCTCTTCCAGATCATTTACATATGCCCCAATAAGATGACCTGGGGTCAGATTTCAGTTCTACTACTTATGTATGTGTGATTTTGGAAAAATCATTTAACTCTAATCTTTATGTCTGTTTCTTGGTCCAAAAATTAAAGGATTTAAGCTACATGACCTCCTCAAGTTCCATCTATATCTGAATACATGAGTCTATTAATATGACTTTGCTGGGGGAGAGAAGGAAAAGTGAGAAAGGGATTATACCTGTGATTTCACTAATATAGAGATCTCTTATACATTCTGCCAATGCAAAATTTGGCATTTGGACCAAAGAAATCAGGCAGCTGGTGAACACCAGGCCCAGGTGCAGACAATGTGTATAGCAGCTGCCCAAAGGAAGAAGTTCTGATCACAAATATTTAGTTCCAACTTCTATGTAAAAAGCAGAACTGATATTTCCAGGTGCAGAGGGCAACACGCACAGATATTTAGTACACACTCTCATTTCTGCTCACACACACAGAATTATACATGTACCCAGATTCCTAGATATATATGACAGCCACAAAATACCATGTGTTAGGCCACAGAGAAGAACAATTGGCAACCCATAGACAGGCTGAATTTTGATTTAGATCACAGATCACAAAGCCTTCAAGTTCAAGTCCTTCCTCTGACAGATACTGGTGTTTGAGGACCATACCTTAAACTCAAATCACTCTGATTCTCCTTGATTGGCCAACAATAGGCCCCTGTCCAATCCCCCCAGGTCATTGTTTGGGCCTTGATTGACTCAGTGAATTCAATTAGCAATTATTATTATTTTGTATTATATATTTTATTTTATTTTATAATAATAAATTGACAGAATCCATGCCAAGGTAATTTTTTTTTAACAACATTATCCCTTGCACTCGCTTCTGTTCTGATTTTTCCCCTCCCCTAGATGGCAAGCAGTCCTATATATGTTAGCTATGTTGTAGTATATCCTAGATACAATATATGTTTGCAGAACCGAACAGTTCTCTTGTTGCGCAGGGAGAATTGGATTCAGAAGGTAAAAACAACCTGGGAAGAAAAACAAACATGCAAATAGTTCACATTCATTTCCCAGTGTTCTTTCTTTGGATGTAGCTGCTTCTGTCCATCATTTATCAATTGGAACTCAGTTAGGTCTCTTTGTCAAAGAAATCCACTTCCATCAAAATATGTCCTCATACAATATCGTTGTTGAAGTCTATAATGATCTCCTGGTTCTGCTCATTTCACTTACCATCAGTTCATGTAAGTCTCTCCAAGCCTCTCTGTATTCATCCTGCTAGTCATTCCTTACAGAACAATAATATTCCATAACATTCATATACCACAACTTACCCAGCCATTCTCCAATTGATGGGCATCCATTCAATTTCCAGTTTCTAGCCACTACAAACAGGGCTGCTACAAACATTTTGGCACATACAGGTCCCTTTCCCTTCTTTAGTATTTCTTTGGGATATAAGCCCAATAGAAACACTGCTGGATCAAAGGGTATGCACAGTTTGATAACTTTTTGGACATAATTCCAGATTGCTCTCCAGAATGGTTGGATTCGTTCACAACTCCACCAACAATGCATCAGTGTCCCAGATTTCCCGCATCCAAATAGCAATTATATCTGTTTGACCAGAAACCCTTAAGGGCTTTCCCTCCCAGACTGGATCTTTTTTTCTTTGATTAGGTGAAAGAGTCCATTCTTTGCCTCAAATCTTACCTAGCCTTAATCACTGAAAGGCTATTGCCTCAGTCAAACAGATCTTGAGATCTGTTAAAGATCTCCCACTGCACTCAGGGCCATCTCCAGTTATCCTGATGCATATCTGTCCACTGAACTCACAAGGTTCTGGAAGAGAAAGGGAAACTTCCCTCATTTAAATCTAATTTACTAGCAAGTCAGGCTTCACCTCCCTGATCTTCCCCTGAAGGACAACTGGTGTTATTTACCAGGTTACTTAAGCTCTCCAACTCTCAGACGTCTCTTTAGGGCTAAAAGTCACAGTCAAGTTACTTCTCCCCATTAGTGGAGATGGAGACTGGACCCCAGAGCACAAAAGTGCTTTTTCTGTAATAGTTATGCAGGCATTAAACTGGCTGGTTGGTGATAAGTAAGGAAAAGACCCTGGGAGTTGTAGTTTAGAAGAAGTTATCATGGTTTAAGAATGGGACAGTGGAGTTTTCATGAAGCAATGGCAGTTTTAAAAAGCTCTCCAGAGGGAGATAATTGAGAGATTGGCTGAAGGAAACAGAGATGGAAGAACACTTTTCAGGAGACTGACTTTTATAATTTGCTACAGGAGTCTTTTCTTTTGTATGATTCATGATCCAATCCATTAAGAAAATCTAGGGGGAGGGGGATGGGAGGACTACTGACCTATCCTGAAAACCTATACTGACTCAAACTTGGAAAAACAGTAATGGTAAACTTACTCCACTCATTTTTCTCCCTTCCCCTCTGCCCCTATGCAAATGGTAGTGTGGCTTTATTACTGAGTATTTCTTTGCTATTAAAATTTCACTTATCAATTATTTTAAAAAATCTTAATGATGGTTTTGATGAGGTCCAACACAAAATAAGGAGGTTGGCAACAAATGCTAGGATTGGAGTAGTCATTCCTAGTTTGAATACGAGGTGCAAGGCACATGTGAAGAATTCACAATGGTATTCTTTTTGCCAAAAAGTACCTTTATTTATGAGAAGAGGTTATGAATAACATGAAGAGGTAAAATAGACGCTAGGATTGGTAAATAAGAAATAGTATCAAAAGAGCATATAGTTAACAAGGAAAGGGTTTTTAACAATTAACAAGGGAAAAGACAAGTTCCCTAGTGGAACTCACAATTAACCAACAGAAAGGGAATGTCACGAGGCAGGAATATACCAATGACTGGCAGGCTAAATCCATAGAGAAATTCAATGTTCTAAAAGAATGTTTGCTATAACAAGGAGAAAAAGAGGGATGAGGGAAGAATGGGAAAAGGAGAGAGATACCTTGAGGCAGGGGAGAAGGGATTTGAGGTAGAATGCTGTGGAAGGCTAACCCTGAAAGGGGTTCAACAAAGATGATGGAGGCCATGAACAGATTTATAAGGGAAATTTAACCTTGGGGGGGTGGGAAGATTGACATCAAAATTTGACTTTCTGATTGGATATAATAAGGTGGGCTTCCCAAGACTTCCACAGGGGTGGGACTATTAGGCTAAAGTGATCCACATAAGTGTCCATCTCTGATTGCCTCAAGGAGTCTTATAATCTTACCAGCACTTCAGGCTTGCTCCACCAAACCTACCTACTTACCCAGGACCTAATCAGTTTTCTAGGTAAAGATAAAATAATTTTAATTTGAGTTCTAAGTTGGTATTTTCTATATGGAGAGTGAGGTGAAGTGGGGAAAATTATAGAACTGAGTACATAGATTTCAACTAGACAGTAAGCCTATCAAAGGAGTCTCTGAGGGCTCAGAGCTTTGTGAATTTTATTAATAATTTATATTTTTAAGCTTTTAGTTTTAGTTTAGAAAAGAAGCTACATGTAAACTAGCACCTTTACCCAGCCTAAAGCTTTCATGAGCTAATCTCTTTCTTTTAGTTGACCAGTCACTTTGAACAAGAGAACAATTCCCAAGGAAAAAACGTAATGAAGAGGAGAGCCAGGACAAATGAAAGTCACTTCTTGAGTGGGCCCAGGGGGTTCCACCCACTTCCCCAAAAGGAAGAGGGGCCACATTGCTCTCCAAAGTGACATTTGCTGGATATCACTAAGTCCACTTCCCTTGCTATTTCTGATGCCTGAAAAGTAAATCAGAGCAACTGAGAGGGAACTTAGAGACTCAACCCCCTATTTTTAATAACTGAATAAACAAAGGTTAAGAATCTAGTTTGGGACATATTTAAGTCCAAAGAGGTTCTAAGTGGTGGAGTGAAATTTGAAGTCAGGTCTTCTGACTCCAGAGCCAGTATTTTTTTCTACGATATGACACTGTTACTGCCCAGGTGGCATTAATGGTGTATGAGATGCAGACTCGGATGTCAAGAAAAGGGAGGTCCTAAGAATTTAGATAGCACCTACTAAGTGCCAGGAATTTGTGCTAAGTGCTTTCATCTTGACAACATGCATTCTGGGTACGCTGTTATTATTCCCATTTAACAGATTCCCCATTTTACAAGCAAAATTAAGTAGCTTACCCAGAGTCACACAGCCAGTAAATGTCTGAGGCGGGATTTAATTCAGTCTAGAGTCTGAAACTGTAGTCTTAATGTTTGCAGGCCCAGTGCTTTATCCACAGTACCTTCTAGATGAAATATTCAATTCAAGGAATAGCAACGAGACTAGAATTGTTAACTAGACCATAGATTATGTGGGGACAAGAGGAAGGAGAAAAATGCAAGAAAACTGGAAAGATTGTGAAGGTCAAACAGAAGACTTTATAATTGATTTTGGAGGGAACAGAAGTAAGGAGCAACCTGGTCAGACCTGCACTTGAGGAAAGTCACTTTGGTAGCTGAGTGCAGGATGGGCTGGAATGGGAAGAAATTTGAAGCAAGGAAGTTACTGCTCCCATCAGAAGGTTATTACAATTGAGGGTTTTTACCAGAGTGCAGAAGGTAGCTGGTGGGGAAGTTGATGGAGCTCCAGGCCTGGAGGCAGGAAGACCTGAGTTCAAATCCAGCCTCAGACACTTAGCAGCTGTGTGGCACCTGGGCAAGTCATTTAACCCTGTTGGCCTCAATTTTCTTATCTATAAAAGGAGCTGGAGAAGGAAATGGGAAGCCAGCCTCCTAAACCCTAAAGCCTGAAACAAAGAGAAAGAGGGTCAAGGGCAGACTCTTAGAAGATATCTTTGATGACTAAGAAGGAACACTGAGGTAGCAGGAGAGCCAGGACAAAACAAGGTCATGAAAACCTGGAGAAAGAGTATGTGAGTATCATGGGAAGCAGAAAGGTCAAGAAGGATGATTGAGAAAAGACCGTTACATTTGGCCATTAAGAAATCATTCATGGGTTCAGAAAAAGCAGTTTCAGTTAAATGATGAAGTCAAGAAGTCAGACTGCAAAGGGTTGAGAATAGGAAGAGGAAGGATAGGAATTTATGAGAGGAAGAATCAGCATTAATTCTATATAACAGAGAAATATGGGGTGATAGCTAGTGGGGATGGTTAAATCAAGAGGGTGCTTTTAAGGATAGGGAAGATACAGGGAAGGATAGGATATGTTCATAGGCATCCAAGAAGTAGCCTGAAGATAGGAAGATGTGAAAGACAAAACAGAGGGAGAGAGAACACAGAAAGTTAGAGAGAGGCAGAGAGAAACAGAGAGACAGAAACACAGAAAAAGAGTGTGCAAGAAAGAGCAAGAGCGAGAGAGCGCAAGAGGGATAGCAAGAGAGCGAGAGAGAGCACGAGAGAGAGCACGAGAGAGAGAGAGAGAGAGAGAGAGAGAGAGAGAGAGAGAGAATAAGAGCGAGAGCAAGAGAGAGCAAGTGAGAGGGAGAGGAGAGAGAGGAGAGGGAGAAAAGAGAGAGGAGAGGGAAAGGAGGGAGAGGGTGAGGGAGAGGAGGAAGAGGGAGAGGAGGGGGAGGGAGAGAAGAGGGAGGAAGAGGGAGAGAAAAGGGAGGGGAGGGAGAGGAGGGGAGGGAGAGGGAGAGGGAAAGGAGGGAGAGGAGGGAGAGGAGGGAGAGGAGAGAGGAGAGGGAGGGGAAGGGAGAGGAGGGGGAGGGGAAGAGAGAGAGGAGAGGGAGGGGAAGGGAGAGGAGGGAGAGGAGAGGGAGGGGAAGGGAGAGGGAGAGGAGAGAGAGGAGAGGGAAGGGAAGGGAAGGGAAGGGAAAGGAGGGGGAGGGAGAGGAGGGGGAGGGAGAGAGAACAAGTAAGAGAGAGAGAGAAAGAGAGAGAGAGAGAGAGAAAGAGAGAGAGAATAATCAGCGGGGGAAGATAAAATGGAATAAGATGCATGCCTTTGGCTTGGCAAGAAAAAGGCTCCTTTCAAGAATGAAAGGAAGATATAAATGATATGAGATGAGGATAAAGGAAAAAGAGAGAGCTCAAAACAAGTACCTTGATCTCCTCAGATATAAATCCTAAAGCATAGGAAAAGAAATAAACTCTAAGCATATATTGATTTCAGTTAAAAGAGGAAAAAATAATCAAGATTTATTGACTTAAGAGGTAAACATTGCCTGCGCTTGAAAACCAAATCAATATTTGCCTCCAAATCCTATCTTCCCCAGTCTATGTTTTGTTAAATACTCCACATATTTATAATATCTTCATCAGGAGCCTCTGACAAATGTGCCAATAAGCTGGTGAATTAAAAATGTGTCATTTGACTTTATATTGTTGTGTTGTTTTTGCTTGTTCTCCATACCAGAAGAGGACCATGCTATCCGGGGATGACACCATGACGTGCAAGTGAACTGGATTTGAGTGAGGGAGTGCAATCTGACTTTATAAGAGGAAATATGACAGCAGTATTTAGTGATGAGGTAACGTATTAATTTGAAAGGCTGAGATTTAACAATTACATAATAAGTACAAAGCTAGTCTAGAAATCAGTGAGGCAGAAGTTTGCTTGGTTCATTTTCCTGTGAGAAAACAAGATTATCAGCTTTCTGAGGGTAGAGCCCATTTCAGATGTTGAGGGACTACCATGGATTGCTTCTTTGGCTCTGCACAAGGATGGCTTTCACTAAATGGAATGGAATTGAAACTAAGGATTCCTGCAGATTTGCGTATTACTCATCCTCTTGGAAACAAGTACAGCACTAATTTCCAAGCTAATTGGCAAGCTGTTTTCAGCCAAGTAGTGGAGAAACAGTGGATTCTTGGCTTCCTTCAGAGTTGAACTCAGGAAACATATCCTGATCTTCCTAGTTGCTAGAATCATTCTCTATCAGAAATTATTTTGGATCTATCTTGCATGTATTTTTCTACTTAGTTTTCTTTGGGCATTCCCTCCCTATACAAAGTACCCTTCTTGAGGGAAAAGAATAGCTTTTTTTTTTGTCTTTGTTTCCTCATGTCCTAGCCTAGTATTAAGCTTGTAATAAATATTAAATAAATATTTGTTGCTCTTATATTCTTATCCTGGATTTTTTGAACAAAATATAGAATTATAGAATTTTATTGCTAAATGGGATCTTAATGGATATCTATTCTAGTCTTCTATCCAATGTAAGAATCTGTCCTACAATATTCCTGCTGGTGATCACCTAGATATAGCTATGGGACTGATTTTTAAAGACTTCACTATTTCATGATTTTTAGATCCTATCAATGATATTATCAATCCTCTATTTGATAATTCAGAATATGAATGCACAGATTTATCAAACAATGGAGATTTTAAACATAATATGAGCTACCATTAATATAGGACTTTATTGTTTGTGAATCCTTAACACAACCTGTAGGGTAGGCAGATTTTAAAGAAACTTCCTTTGGGTCATATAGCTAGTGTCTGAGGCAGGATTTGAATTCAGGTCTTGCTGCCTCTCAGTTTAGTATGCTGTCCATTATAGCCCCTAGCTATCATAAAATATAGTGGGTGATGGGATAGGAATATGATACTAATATATGGTATGGTCCTCTAAGAATTGTGTCAGACACACCAAGATAAGATTATATTTTAAGGTTGTTTTCCTCAAATTAATTCTGTGAAGTAGGAAGGTAAAATATTAAATATCTTTCTCCATGTTACACAACTCAATAACAATTTCCTCATCAATGAAATAAGGAAGATGAACTGGATAATCTCCAAGGTCCCTTTCAGTCTTCTCAATTTTTGAGTCTTTGATTCTCATCAGACTAGTCATCAGTTGCCATAGTGATGAAGCTATTACTAGGATGCTACAAAATTAAAGCTGGCCCAAGCTGTCATTAGCAGGGTGTGGGTTTAGGTCAAGGGTATTACACCCTCCCTACTGACTGAAGGGAGGTGGGTATTAGGAAATTCTCGTTAGGGGATGAAGGATCCATCCAATTTAAGGTTGTAAGGGAGAAAGTAGGTCCAACAAAGAAATTTTGATTTGGAAACTGTGGTTTATTAGTGATTCCATGAATCAGAGGGAATAGGACTATTCCTAGGGTCAAGTCAGGCTGCCAAAGAATGCCAGAATTTCAAGAAGCTGTATACTAGAATTATGAGGACTAAATTTTCAGTGAGAACATTTACAACTCAGAATTCAGCAAACACTATCAAGCAGATTTAGATTTATTTTTCTGTTGATTGTCTAGACTTGAGAAAATGATGAAGAAAATGTTAATAATACAGATTAAACTTTAAAGTGGGTTGTACATATAACCCTCCCTCTCCCTGCCAGAGAGCTAGTAGTTAAACATTTACTAGCATGCCACTGGTTGGAGCAGCCTTAGAGACCACATATTCCAAATGTAGCTATGGAGGAATCCTCACTACAACATATTTTTTTTTTTAAAAAGGGCTATCCCACCTCTTATTTAAGGCACCCATCCAATGAGGGAGAATTCAGAAGTTCCTAAATCAGACTATTGATTTTTGGAATAGTTCTCATTTTTAAGAAGTTTTTCTTTCTCTGCCACTTGTAGATATTGTCCTAATTCTGCTGTCTCTCTACAAAAAGCTTTTCAAATACTTTAAGATGGCTACCAAAAAATTTCTATATTGATCTCAATGTAGAAACCTCAAACCTGCCTAAGATTCATAATGTTACATCCTTCAGTAATGTTGTTTTCCTTCACTGCCATGCTTTTGGGGAACCAAGTATTGAATACGGGTTGCGGATGTTTGTATTTTGGAGCACCATCCACTACAACTGGACATTCCTGGCTCTATTATGGGCCCATATTATGGGTACTGGCCTCTGCTTTCCCCTATCAGTCCACTGGACTCTGTCCTTAGAAATCTCTGATAACTGAAAGCTGAGCCCCAAAACTTGCATTGGTTCAAGACTTCTCCTTCTTTAGAATCTAAGATATTAGGGATAAAGGGACTTTATGAGTAATCTAGCATTTCTTGAGAGGCAGGGTTAGAAAGAAGCCTGGATTTATAGTTGGAAGTGAGTCTTGATTCAAATAATCCAGCTACTTATTATCTGTGTGACTTTGAGCTGATCATTATTACATTTCTTTAGTCCTTAGTTTCCTCCTCTGTAAAATGAAGGTATTGGACTAAATGATATCTGAGGTCACTTCCAGCTTTCAATTCTTTAAAATAAAATTTTAAAATTTTAAATGAAATCAAATTTTATTCTACATATAAAAAACAGAAAAAGACTCTATTGCTATAATTCCTAGGAAGCTTATTAAAAAAAAAGTATACTTTGAATTTAACATGATAGTATTAATATTGTTCTGTTTCTCTGTGTCTTTTTTCTGATTTTTTCTGTATATTTTAATATTTTCTTAATACTTTTTCATTTATTTATCATTATCACTCTCCATTCCCTAAAACAACTCCACCTTCTACAAAATAAAAGCCCTCCAGAGTAACAGTTGAGCTAAACAAAATCATGCTTTGTGGCTGAACATATATATCTTATTCTGCATCTACAATCCATTCCCATCCCCCTTCTGTGGAGAGGTAGGAAATATGCTTCATCATTTGTCATTTTGCTTAGTCATTTTGTTAATCAAAGTTCATAAGACTTTCAAAGTTGTTGGAGTTTTGTTTTTTTTTTAACAATATGTATAACTTGTTTTCCTGGTTCTACTGACTTCAAACCATTATTAGTTCACATGAGTTTTGTCAGAATTCTCTGAATATCATCTACCATTATTTCTTATGATGTTGGTCAGTGGTTTCATTCCTGTTTGACTTTTTGTAACTCTATTTAGGGTTTTCTTGGCAAAGATATTGGAGTGGTTTGCCACTCCAATTGAGGCAAACAGAGTTAAATAATTTGCCTAGGGTCACATAACTAGATAGTATCTGAGGTCAGGCTCGGAAAGATGGGTCTTCCTGGCTCCAGGACTGTTGCTACATCCATTGCACCACCATACTCTATTTAAGTTGTTCCTCTAATTTACAGGTACTCAATTTGTTTTCACTTCTTTGATTCAATAAGAGTCCTGATGCAAATAATTTTCCATCTCTCAGTTCTATGACTTTATGATTTTAAATGAGTTGCCTCATTCAAGGTCATATAGCTAGCACTGTGGAAAGACAATCCACTGTTTTCAATTCAGGTTACAGGTCAGTAAAAGGCATTAATTTATCCCTAGGATAAATCTCTACAATCCAATGCAGGGAAAAACAGAAGTCATTACAAAGGGAAGTGAATTTTTCAGAGGCAAGCAGGATTCTAAATTAACATTTTTATAGTACAAAAAAGACATAATTTTGCTGGTTCCATAATAGGACAACCACTGGCCTTGGATGCAGTCTGTCATGTTTCAGGGAGGGGACAAAACTTATTCTGCAGTCTATCATTGACTTCTACAAAGTATACTGTTTGTCTTTTGTTTACCCTTGCCCAAGATCTGGGGTAAAAGAAGACAAAGCCTAGGGGTTAGATATGGCTGAAATAGAGGCTTATTTTAAAATGGTATTGCTTTTTCAGCATGTGCCTCCTTCTCTCTGCCAACACAGAGCTGGGACAAGAATCTTGACTTTTTAGTTCAAGAATGTTCTTTCTATTCAGTACACAACCCCTCAGAACTTTCTGTACCATCTCATCCTCTCTAACAAGAGAAAGGGCACACAATAGCCCTCAACAACTCTGGACCTCAGGTTCCTAGAAAGATTTGAATTGGGGAACATCAGAGTTCACTGGACTAGAGCAGTAGGATCTGCTGTCAATGTCTGTTTTTAGAACTTGCAGATGACACACCTGTCAGATTGGCTAAGATGACAGGAAAAAAATAATGATGAATGTTGGAGGGGATGCGGGAAAACTGGGACACTAATGCATTGTTGGTGGAGTTGTGAACGAATCCAACCATTCTGGAGAGCAATCTGGAATTATGCCCAAAAAATTATCAAATTGTGCATACCCTTTGATCCAGCAGTGTTTCTATTGGGCTTATATCCCAAAGAAATACTAAAGAAGGAAAGGGACCTGTATGTGCCAAAATGTTTGTAGCAGCCCTGTTTGTAGTGGCTAGAAACTGGAAAATGAATGGATGCCCATCAATTGGAGAATGGCTGGGTAAATTGTGGTATATGAATGTTATGGAATATTATTGTTCTGTAAGAAATGACCAGCAGGATGAATACAGAGAGGACTGGCGAGACTTACATGAACTGATGCTAAGTGAAATGAGCAGAACCAGGAGATCATTATACACTTCGACAACGATATTGTATGAGGACATATTTTGATGGAAGGGGATTTCTTTGACAAAGAGACCTGAGTTTCAATTGATAAATGACGGACAAAAGCAGCTACACCCAAAAAAAGAACACTGGGAAACGAATGTGAACTATCTGCATTTTTGTTTTTCTTCCCGGGTTATTTA
The DNA here is from genome assembly GCF_016432865.1 of Antechinus flavipes. NCBI lineage: Eukaryota > Metazoa > Chordata > Mammalia > Dasyuromorphia > Dasyuridae > Antechinus > Antechinus flavipes. The sequence goes on from NC_067402.1 coordinate 85,766,295, forward strand.
TACTTTCTGAATCCAATTCCCCCTATACAACAAGAGAACTGTTCGGCTCTGCAAACATATATTGTATCTAGGATATACTGCAACATATCCAACATATAAAGGACTCCTTGCCATCTAGGGGAGGGGGTGGAGGGAGGGAGGGAAAAAAAAATCGGAACAGAAACGAGTGTCAATATAAAGTAATTATTAAATAAAAATTAAAAAAAAAAAAAAGAACTTGCAGATGGATGTTCCCAAGGAAGCCCTTTTCTGCTAAGAAGCATAGAAGTCAGAGTAGACATGGTCCTTGGTTAAATAAAAACTTTGATATATATCAGTAGCAAGGGGGGCATTTTTCCATCTAAGGGCACAAGATTCCTTTGAAGGAAGGGGATCCTTGGCCCTTCTGTTAAGTCAGTCTTGGTTTCAATGGGTATTCAATTCAACAAATATTAACTATTTATTATTATCTTTTATATACAACATAGTGTGCCATGTATGGGGTATAAAGACAAAAATGAAAAAAAAATCTCATTTGACATTTATATAGTACCTTAAGGTTTACATATGTTATTTCATTTTATCCTCACAACAATCCTGGGAGGTAGGTGCTATTCTTATCCTTATTTTAGAAATGAGGAAACTGAGATTGAAAGATATTTAAGTAACTTGCCCAGCGTCAAAGGAAGATCTTGATTCCAGGCTGCACCATCTAACAACCTCTTTCAAGAAGAAAGAGAATTACATTTTAAGATTATATTGTAAGATTGTTTTCTTTAAATTAATTCTGTGAAGTAGAAAGTTAAAATATTAAATCTCTTGCTCAGTGTCACACAATTTCCCTTCCCTATGGACATAGAACTCTCCACTTCATCAATTCCCCTTCACTTGCATTAAGATAATAAGGTGAAGTCTGAGATTCAAACTTTTGTACTTTTAGCAACTTCCACCCCTATCTTATTTCCCAAAGTAGGAGGGATCACATGAGGTCCACAGACAGACTAATAAATGCTACTTTGTCTCTGAATTCACAAACTTTTCTTATTAAATTGTTTTCTACTGCTCATTCTTGGAGTATCCGTGAGTAGATTGAGACAAAGGCTGCTCACCTTTTATTGTGCTTGTGCTGTACAACTGCACCACACAATGGCATGATTTACACTCCAGTATTTCCAGGATTAGTGTGGTGCCTTCCTCTGTGCACACAGATTGCAATCTTCACTCCTCCTTGGGAGACAGTCTCTTCATGGGTTGTTTTGCCAGGGCAAACAAAGTAGCCTAGATGAAATCAGAAGACAGAGAATAGGAGAGACAGACTGCCCTGAAGGTGACACAAGAAGTATGCTGCCGCCATAATTGTAGAAAGACACAGAGCAGAATTGCACATTTAACATATTGGATTATTTGTCATCTAGGAGAGGGGTGAGGGGAAATTTGGAATGCAAGGTTTTGCAAGGGCAGTGTTGAAAAATCATCCATGCATATGCTTTGAAAATAAAAAGCTGTAATTAAAAAGAAGCATGCTGCCAAAAGGGTGAAACCACTGCTCTAATCTGGACCAGCATCCTTCACACACCAATAGAAGCAGCCTTGCACCCTTTGCCCAAGAGACTGTCAGCCCATCTTCCTGCATGCATCCTCTCTACCCTGCCCAATTCATAATCGCTCCATGCAGCAATCCTTGTGGAGAAGGGACTCATCACACCCACCAAACATTCGTGGTTACTGACCTAATTAGTGACAAAGATTATAGTTATTAAGTTATTAATAAGTATCTGTTTAATTTCAACACACTTCTTGTTGCTGTTGTTGTTGAAGCAATTGGGGTCAAGTGACTTGCCCAGGATTACACAGCTTGGAAGTGTTAAGTATCTGAGGTCGGATTTGAACTCAGGTCCTCCTGACTTCAAGGCTGGTGCTCTATCGCCACCTAGCTGCCCCATAGAAGCAGGCAACTTTCTCCATAAATACTGTAGCTCCTACCTTCTTAGCAGCCATCAAAGTCCTTGGTAGCATCATGAGATGACTCACTAGCGGAACTAAATGTATTTGGACTTGATATTAAGGAAGGTCCAGCTGCCCTGCATATGGTCCTACTTGTTACTGTGTAGCTTTTCCTTGTTACAATGTTCTCCTTCCTATTCTTGGGAACAGGGACTTTCACTCTTCCTTCTGAATCTTAATCGCTTCACACTGTGCTTTATACACAGTGAGCCCTTAATAGATACTGTTCACTTCTTCATCCTTCAGTTAGACAGGACACAAGTCTTTTGCCAGAACCACACTGGAAGCCTTTGCGGCTTGGAAGAACTCGTCACATCTTCTGCTTTGCGGACATAGTTTTTGAAGACCCAGGGTCATCTCCGCTCCAATCAGCCGCATCATCTAAATAGAACTTAATTGTGATCTAATGCCATCATCCTCCACTAATTAGTACACCTACTATCTTTGGGCAGAAATGGGTGTTTACTCGCTAGTCCTCTTGTCAAATAATAGCATTTTTTATTTTGTATAGACCCTCCTTGATGGTCATGGGCAAGATCTATCCACCTATTAAACTGTATTTTGGGGTAGTTCTACCTATATTGTCTGAATATCAAGTACTCTAAAAGTAAGGCTTTGGAGAAAGTCTGAGGTTCACTTCATTACAGAGAGCCATGGACTTTTTATAAAGTGCCATTGTCTCAGAACTCCACCTCAGTGTTTTTGTTTTTCCTGCAGATTGGACAATTTTGAAAATTCCCCACAAAATATTTACACCTAATCTTCTTTAATTTCAATTTCCTCATATGAAAAATGAGAGGATTGGGCCAGATAACCTCTGCTGTTCCTCCCAGTTGTAAATCTGATTCTGTGTGCCTCTAGATCTGAGAACCTTACCCTTTTGGGTGACATGGGATCCTTTCAGTAGTCTAGAGACACCTATGAACCCTTACTCTGAATAATTTTTTTCAAAATGTACCTAAAGGAAATCTACATTTTAGCTAAAGATCAGTGAAAATAAAGATGTAATTCTTTTCCCATCTAAGTTCATGGATCTTTTGAAATTTACTGAGGAACTCCTTGGGGACCTGGGGTCTCCAGATTAATAAGCCCCACTCTAGACAGACAGACTCCCTAGCTTCCTTCTTTGAGTAGAGTAACAGCTATTAGGAAAATTGTAACTCACTCCAACCAACATAGTCCTGTAATGGTCATGGTTCTCTGGGAAAAACAAGAATTCCTCAAACTCTAGAAAATGTTCTTTTCAGTCACTAGCAAATGCTAGTGTTTTTTCAGCATTTAAAAAAAAAATCTATCTGTGTCTCATCTCCTCAATAAATGGTAATCTTCTGGATCAGGGTCTACTGTTTTTTATTACTTATGTATCTTCCTCAACATAATGTTGGACACTAAACTATAATGAGACTTATAATTTTATTAAGTCCTAACTGCTAGGCTACTGTCAGAGAGGAGAGGAAAAGGAGAGAGACCCACCATCTGATTGCCTTAGGGAAGGAATTTATGAAGATTCTTTTTGGTCCCTGTGCAAGTAGGGGAGATTACAGTTGACCTAAAAGAAGGTGGTGGCTTAGAATTAATTGATGTAAAAATCCTCAAGGGATCAGCATGAGCTCTAATAAGTCTCCTTCCTAATTTTCTAAACTCCTTAGATATTATGGAGTCCCACCTTAGAAAGTCAGTCTGGATTCACAATTATCCACAGAGACAATGTTATCAAGCAGGTAGAAACATTAGAAACCATTTCCAGAATTCCAGAAGAAAAAATAGAGTCCATTTAGTCTTTGTATTTTTTTTTTTTAGTAAATGACAGAAGTTATTTAATCAAATATTTAAAATTTTATGTTGAATTCTGATTGGGAAAATTTGTCTTCCCCATAGAAAATCCAAACTTACAATGGATTAACTACTTAAACCAAAAAGCCTCTCTTAGAGAAAAGTAAATAAATCCAATCCAAGGTAAACAAGTCTTGATTCAATGGCGTTCCTTGCAATCTAAACCCCAGGCTGTAAAGAATGGTTTGTTATGCAGTGTCCAACAGCAGTAATTAAAATACAAGCTATAGCTATAAAGTAGGACAGTAAGAGGGTGTCACTAGTCACTAGTCAACAGTATTAGATCATCTCAATAATAACAAGAGCTGACATTTTTATAGTACTCAAAAATTTACAAAGCACTTTATATATATTATCTCATTTGATCCTCACAACAAGGGAGTGTAAGCACTAGAGGTGTTATTATTCCCATTTTATAACATGTGAAGCCTCCTGATCGTCAGAACTCTTATCCTATTTCTGGCGAGCTATGGCTTTACACTAAAGGTCTCTGCACTTTGAGATGACTAAGCAAGCTCTTGATTGGCCATTGAGTCAGGATGAGCTATCCACTAAGTAGACTTGAAAATTTTTTTTCATTTTTTATTATTTTTCAATAAGCATTTTTTTTATCCTTTCACCTTCCTCTCATCCCACATTGGAAAAGAAAGAAAAAGAGAAAATCTTTGTAACAAATGAAAGACTTCTGCTTTCATTCTCTTCTTCTATTCTTCAGAATGTGTGATGTGGATACTCTTTGACTGATGATTTCCATGGAAAGAAGAGAAGATATTTTCTCTGCTAACTGCTCAAGCCCTTAGCTGTTACTTTTGCTTCTGCTTTGTGTTTCTTTCCTTGAACATAAGTGACCAATTAATAATTAAGTTAAGTGGGCTTTTAAGGAATGAATGACCATCTTGGAAGTTCAGGAGTTCCTGTTTCCTGTTTTCCTTTTTTCTTCCAATCAGTATCACCTGAACTTAAGGAGGTAACTGTAGAAAATAAAGAACTGTCCTTTTTCCCTTCACATATGGGTGCCATAATTGGGATGCCATACTTTAACATGTAAGTGTTCTATCCATAGAAATATAATTTTTAGCCATTTATATTTTGTAAGATGTTTTGGAGTTTAGGGCCTACATTTTTTAAAAAATCATCAATTTACTTATTTTTATTAGCTTCCCCCCCCCAAAAAAAAAAAAAAAAAGCTGGAACAATTTTATTTTTTTGTCTGGGTAATTTTCATTTATTCTTTCTTGAAATATAAACAGGCTAACTATTTTTAAAAGCTCATTGTGATTCAAATGGAGTTATGACTACACCTTTAAATCCCAATCATTCTGGCTTTCATTGAATAATCAGTAATAGCTCCCAGCCCAAGCCTCCATTGCTCATTGTTTTGTGATGATATACTAAGCCATCTTTTTTCTCAATTCTTACCTAGCCCTCAGTTGAATGGCTGTTGCCTAAGACAAAAACTTGGGAAAGATTTTAAAAGGTCAAGGTCACCCACTGCATCCTGGGCCACCAGCAGCCATTTTTACTTTTGTCTAGTCATTGGACTGTGATGACTGGAGGAGAGAGTGAGGCAGACAGTTTTATATAGGTTCTACCTCACTTTTAATTCAATTTATAGGCAAGTAAGGAGAGGAGGAAAAGGCAAAATAACAGTACTCTCCAACTTGCATTGTAAGGGTAGGTTCCCAGAGGGCAGTTACTGCTACTAAAATAGGAATAGTAAATGGAAATAGATTTGGGAGAATAATAGAATTAGCAAGAAAAGGGATTTGGAAGAAGCCATTAAAGGAATATGCCATGAGGTGTATGTACTCCATTGACTGACAGGCTAAATCCATGGAGAACTTCAGGGAACTAACCAGAGTTAGTATAAGGATAAAGGTCCCATTGAAAGGAAGACTATGAGGAAGGAGAGAGTACCTCATAGTGGGCTAAATTCCTGAAAAGACTTAGCAAAACTCTTCATCATGAGTACATATTTTATAGGGGAAATATAATGTTGGGGGTTTCTCAGAGAAGGAAGAGAAGTACCAGGGAAGAGTTGGGGAGGTAAAGGATATGTAGTGAGATGTTTTGAGTTTCTTAAAGATATTCTGGGAAAACTAGATTCCCATTAGGGCTTAACAAAAGAGTCTGAGAAGTTCCCATCGTAGGTATCATAGCGATAACTTAAAGATGATATTCAAGATTTTCTGATTGCTTTAACTACGGTAATAAGACATTCTAGGACATTAAGTTCCCAGAATGAGCATTTTAGCATTTTCTGAAAAAAGGGAGCGAATAAGCTGATTTCAAGATTCACATTGCTGGAAGAACTGGGCCTTATAAGAAACTGGACACTGAGTGGATGCCCATCAATTGGAGAATGGTTGAAGAAGTTATGGTATATGAGTGATATAGAATATTATTGTTCTATAAGAAATGACCAATAGGATGATTTCAGAGAGTTCTGGAGAGACATGAACTGATGCTAAATAAAATGAGCAGAACCAGGATATCATTATACACAGCAATAGCAAAATTATGTGATGATCAATTCTGATGAACATAGCTCTTTTCAACAGTGAGGTGATTCAGGCTAGTTCCAAAATCTTGTGATGAAGAGAGCCATCTACATCCAGGGAGAAGACTGTGGGAACTGAGTGTAGTTCACAACATAGTATTTTCATTCTTTTTGTTGTTGTTTGTTTGCATTTTGTTTTCTTTCTTATTTTTTTCTTTTTGATCTGATTTTTCTTGTGAAGCATGATGTTTGTGGAAATATGTATAGAGGAATTGTATATGTTTAACATATTTTGGATTACTTGCCAACTGAAGGAAGGAATGGGAGGAAGGGGGAGAAAAAAAAACTAGAACACAGCGTTTTGTAGGGGTGAATTTGAAAATTATCCATGTATCTATTTTGAAAAGAAAAGGCTATAATTAATTAAAAAAAAAGAATTGGGTCTTGTTCACCAGAAATCAAACTGCTGTCAAAAGAGCAGCAAAACTTGTAACTTGATGAAGGAACAGTATACCAAAAAAGCAAACCAATTATTAGTATACAAAATATACTGCTGTGTAGTTATGAAAACTTTCATGGTGATTCCATATACTGAAGTCAAAAGAAATACTAAAAACTGTGTAGAAGAGGTTTCAAGGGCCATGAATGGTACCTGAAATAATTGTGAGGTTGTTTTAGATGAAGGCACTTCCAATTTGAGCTACTTTCCTGGGAAGAAGCTGGTATGCACAGTTTTCTTGTCTTTGGAAGATTAGAAGAATATAATCAATATTCTGACCACCTAGGGAGAGTAGATAACCTTGATAGACTTCAAATAGGACCTGAGCTACAGGTCTTTCTTTTGCAGATAAGACAGGGACAGGTCAATCATAAAGAGTTGCAATTTCTTGTAGAAGCAACATCTTGTAGATGTAGAATCTAGACATCTCTGACAATGATTAGCCTACCATATGGTAGCCCTGGTGAAAAAAGCAGGGACAAGGAAGTTTACTGAATTTTGTGAAAGATAGTATACCAATGACAAAGTGCATGTAAAATTTATTGTATGTGAAGTAGTTTTCACGAACATTGCATGTTATTAATCACCTACATTTAGAGAACATTGCATAATGTATCCAGTGTAATTTATAAGTATTTAGTGTTTGGGGTTCAGCTTCAAATGTTGAAACTGATGTTCAGGCACAAAATTTTGGGATTTGGTCATGTAATGACCGTTCTCTTTGGCAAAAGGTAGATTTATTTATGAGAAGATGCTACGGAGAAAATAAGAGGTACAATAGGCACCAGGAGTGATAAATATGAAATTAATTAGGAAAACAATAGGGTTATCTAGGAAAGGAGTTTAGAAAAATCCATTAAATGGATATGCCATGAAGCAGGAGTGTGCCATTGCCTGGCAAACTAAATTTTGTATCCTAAAAGAGTTAGTTGTAAGAAGGAGAAAAATAACATGAGGCATGGCAGTGAGTAGAAAGACACCATAAGGATGATTGTGACCCAAAAGGGATTCAGCAACGATGGCATGAGCCATGGACAGATTTATAGGGGAAATGTAACCTGGAGGGGTTTGACATAACTTGGATTTCTGACTGGACACAGCAACATGGGGCTGCTTATAATGTCCACAGAAGATGGGACTGTAAGATTGAACTGATCCCCATCTGTGCCTTTCTCTGCTTGCTTCAAGAAGTAGTCTTATCTAGTTGTATAAATATGTATATATATATTAGATTTAATATATATTTCTACTATGTTTAACATATATTAGGCTACTTGTCATCTAGAGGGGGTGGGGGAAGAGGGGAAAATTGGAACACAAGATTTTGCAAGTGTTAATGTTGAAGAATTATCCATGCATATGTTTTGAAAAATAAAAAAAAAACCACTTTAATAATAAAAAGAAGTAATCTTATCATACTTCAATCTTTCTTTGACAACCTCACTCAGGACCTCATCATGATGACTATACATTTTTTGACTTAGGAGAAAGATGTAGCCAGTTTAGAAAGAGGTTCTTGGGAGACTGAGAAGATAGAAAGACTTGTACTCTGAAGGAATACACTCATAGCTTTTTGAAATGGATTTTTATTAATTTTTTTAATTTTCATGTCATCTAGATTTTCTCCTGTATCCCTCTTCCCTCCTGTTTCCCCAAATCATATCTTATTACAAAGAACTTAAAAAAGAAAAAGAAGAAAAAAAGAGGAAAAGATCCTCTAAAACTAATAATTAAAAAAAAAAGTCACATTATGTACAATGTTCCCACACTCATGTATCCTTTACCCTTTTTTTTTTCAAGCTTTCTTCAGACTTCTTTTATTTAGCTCCTATTCTTTTTTTTTTTTTATAATAACTTTATATTGACAGAATCCATGCCAGGATATCCTTTACCCTTGCAAAGAAATTGAGAGATATGTCTTTTCACATCTCTTTTTTTTGGTCAAACTTGATATTTAGAATTTTGTAACTAGCTATAATTATTTTGTTGTTGTTTTTCTTTCTACTTACGTTGCCATTGCCATTGTGTATATAATTTTTCTGACGTTGTTTTCTTCACTTTGCATCAGTTATTGTAAACTTCTCTGTAATCATCCTGTTTGTCATTTCTTAACAGCACACAGTAATATTCCACTGCACACATAGATATAACTTTTTGCACTCTATGCCTTTGGTTTATATCAGTGAGATCATCTGTAGGGAGTGACATCAAGGGGAGAAGAGAAAGGATGGCAATGATAAGAGAAAGAGCAAATTAGGAAAATGGCAGTGAAAGAAAGGAGAAAACTTTGTAGAAGCCTACTAAATTTCACTTGAGAAACTGGCAGACTGTGTACTCTGGAGTCATGAAGATGTCACATTTTCTGGGAGAATGGTATGGTCTAAGAAGGGACAAAAAATTCCCCATAGTTTATTGAGTTCCGTATCATACAAGACTTTCTGACATGGGGATTCTTTTTTTTTTTCTAAAATTTTAACATTTTCTTTTAAATTATAAATTTGATAATTAGCAACAAATACATTTGTATACACACACAAAGGAAGATTGTTTATGAAACTGGAAATTAGTTTTTATTTTGAATATACACACACACAACATATAAAATTTGATATGGTAGAAACAAAAATGTTCCATTTGCTTCTGTGTTCATTTCTGAATCTCTTTTTACATTTCCTTTTGGTTTTATATCATAATGTTTTATTTTGGGTTTTTTTTTTACTCTTTCACTTTTTTATTAAATCATACTGACTCTCTCATGCCTTTAATAAAAAATCCTGCTCCACCAATTCCTCACAAATAAGCACAAACAAAACAAACCCACTGGCCGTGTATCTCTGATTAAGCATCTCTAGTAAGTCTTACATTCTTAAAGATGGTTCTGGTACTGGTGCTATTACATCTAACAAGTTGACAGCTTCCCAGGGGGATGTACAAGTAAGTTCTGGTGCAATGGGTAGTTTCTTTCCTTTCCACAAATCCAGCAACTCAGACCTTAGGCTCATTACTTTCGATCCCCCACACATATTGAGCCCAGAACTGAATTTGACATGATCTTATTTGCCTCCTTCCCTTTTCTCAATAAAGAGAAGGCAATGAAATCAGCCACCACAAGGGGCTAATGAAATCAAGGTTCGGCCCATAGGAACAAAGCAGGCCTGAGGCCCTACCGGTGGCTTTGGGGTTGGGGGTGGAAGATGAGGGACAGAGAAAGGTTAATTTGTTTTCTGTTTTTCCTTCAGGAGTCCAGGATAATATCCTATGGCTAGGCGTTTGCATCTAATGTTGTTTTGTTGTGTTTTTCCCTCAATATGAACTTTATTAATCTTGCTTCCTTGCTTTGTGTCTGCAGCTTTCCCGCTGACATAGCATCATGTAGTCACCCACACACACACTTTCCTCCCCCCTTGTAATTTTTGTCTCCTGTCTCTTTCTCCCAATCATTTTTTTTTTATTATCAAAGATTTAGGTATTTATCAGACTGCCCTCCAGGCTTAGAGCTCGTTATTGAAATCTAAGCTCTTCAAGATTCCTAAGAACTCCAAGCCTGAAACTTAATGTGTGTAGTCAGCGAATGCAGTGAAAACACCGGGTCCTTTCTGAAGGGCTTGTCAAAGACATGGGGAGAGCTCCTGGCTAGAGCTGCTGTATCCATCTGCGTGCTCCAGACTCTTAGGCTTGAAGGGAGGGAAAGATCCTCTCTGAACACTAGATAACATGTCACCATTCTCCTGCTGGGAATGATGGTCGGGGAAGGGATCCTCCTCTGTATTCTAAAACTGAACACGCTGCTTTGTTTGGGGGCTGATCTTACAATTTCAGATAGAACAAGGGGCAAAAAGGCAAGTCTGAAACCAGTTAGCTATTGGTAGGGATGATCTACCTTCAGATAAGAAAGGGATAATTACGAGAGGCTTCGTGGTCTAGTCCGGGCTCTGCCATTGTGTGTGCTGGAGTGAGTCACTTTTCATCTGGAGGTCTCAGTTTCCTCATTTGTAAACTGAGGTGATAAACTTGAAGTGGCCTAAGCAGGAGACCACCAAAAAGAATCAGTGCTAATGCTCAATCCCACTACCTCTTTTAAAAATTGATTTTGTGTTTATCAGAGCACTGGCTTCCTAGGACCTACCTTCTAGTCACCCTCCACTGGTCTCCTTTTAGGTCTTCTGTAGAGTCCTATTATTCTCTTAGAGTTACCTCTTTATTCTCCTCTTTATTCCTCCTCATTCCTATATATAAACAGCTTCCTATATCAGAACAAACCAATAGTAATGGTGGAAAAATCCAAACCTATCTCTTCGAAATAATGCTTGCCTAAGCACTTTGGGAAGCAAAGACATGGGTAGCTCCCTGACCTCAAGAAGCTCACGTTTCAATGAAGAAAATGCTATGTAAATAATGAGGTAGATATAAAATATGTACACTGTGAATGGAAGATAACTTCAGAAGGAAGACACTAGGGCAGGGTGGGAAAGTTTTCAGGGAGTGGGATTTGTGCTGAGTTTTTAACTGAGACAATGGCATAAGGTATGGGAAGACTGGAAAGATAAGGAGGGCTATATTACTTTATTACCTGAAGGTAATAGGGAGCCACTGAGGTTTTCTGACTAACAGAGCTTTGGGCAGGAACATTCTCCCTTCCCCCTCTCCTATTAAGCAATTTGGAAGATTGTCATCATAAATGGCATCTGTCTGAGAGCAATCATGCCCAAAGATTGCTAGGCTCACAGCCTGCTCCACCCCCATTCCCCCTTAGGTAGGGAAAGTCCCCTCCCTCTCCAGGTGGCAGCCAGAGGCGGTGATGGAAGGAATCAGGACAGAGAACAATGTCCAGTGACATCTGCTGCAGATTGTTGACAGTCTTGGTGATTGGAGGTGCTTAATAGAATTATTAGGGAAAAACTGGGCTATTTTGTAAGCTCCTGAACAACTTGGGGATATTCTCTTGGGTGGAAGACGCCTTTTCCACTTGGCAAAATAATAATACTAACTACTCACATTTATATAGTGCTTTAAGATGAACAAATTCTTCTATTATCTCATAATGTCTCACAACAGCCTTATGTGATAGGTACTATTCATATCACCTCCACTGTAGAGATAAAGAAACGCAGAATAAGAGCCAATGGGTGACTCATAAATAAACATTTATTAAGCACCTCCTGTATGTTAGATAGAGTCATGCTAGAGACTCAGTGGATAGAGCACTGGGTCCTACAGTCAGACACCGAGTTCAAATCCAGCCTCAGATGCTCACTGGTTGTATGACCCTGAACAAGTCACTCAACCCTGTTTACCTCAGTTCCTTCCTCAGCTGTAAAATGAGCTGGAGAAAAAAATGGCAAAGAACATGCACACAGCCCTCTGCAAACCAGGTAGACACAGGTAACTGGAGATAATCAATAGAGGGAAGGCACTAGAGCCAAGGGGGAGCAAGAGAGGCTTCCTGTGGAGGATGGGGTTTTAAGCTGGGCTTTGAAGTCAAGGAAGCCAGGAGATAGGGAAGGAGTCTTCCTGGCGGGGAGGGCAGACAGTGAAAGCGCCTACCCTGAGGAGATAAAGATTTGTCTTTCGTTTAAGGAACATCATGGAGATGGATGCTGCTGGATTGAAAAGTACATTTTTAGGGTGGTAAGGTGTGGGAAAGCTGAAAAGATAAGGAGGGCTATATTACTCTATTACCTGAGGGTAATAGGGAGCCACTGAGGTTTTCTGAGCAGGATGACCTTTGATTTAGGAAGATGACTGAGCCGAGTGGAGTAGGGGGAGACATGGCAAAAAGACCAACTAGCAGGCTGTTGGCAAGGTGTGTCTGGGTTGAGGTAATCAGTACCTGGACCAGGGAGGTGGCAGTGTGGGAGGAAATAAGGGGGGGCATATAAAGTCAAACAGCTAGTTAACTGAGCTCCTTGAGGGTAAAGATTACAATACCATGCATTTCAGGAAGGGTGGAAAAAGATGTCTCCCCCTTCAAGGGAGAACTCATGGGGTCGTCCCCCTAGGTGAAGAAGACCAGATCTACAGCCAGAAAACGTTTCACCTTCACAGGGAGATTTCTCTTGGGCTTTTCTTGCCAAAAGCCTGAAGAAGAGCATTTTGGGTCTTCTTTGGGGGGAAGGGGAAGACAAGAGAAGCAGGCGGATGGCTGCTGTGAAGAACTGGGAATCACCTGCGCAGGACAATTCAACGTCATCATGAACTCACTTCTTTATCATGTTGGGGGTGGGGGGATGGAGAAAGCCCTCCTCCCTCCCAGCCGGGAGCCACAGGTAGTGACTGAAAGAACCAAAACACAGAACAATGTCTTGCGACACCTGCTGGAGGTTCTGGGAGTTGCGGAGGAGACAAACTTGAACATTTGGAATTTGATTTGAGATTTCCATAGATGTTTGCCAGAGGGTTAGTTATTGAAGGCTTTTTGCTTGTTTTTGTCTTTTCCCTGCTCTGTCTTTCCATACAACTTTTCTTCTTCATCCAGGATTTAGAGGTCATGAATAAGGAAAGAGTGAAATCCGTGAAAGCCCACCTAAATCCTTGTTTTAGGAGTCCCTCTTGGCTAATGAGCTTCTTATGTTGGTTGGGTTTCCCGTCTTGTCACCCCCTTAGCCACTCTCCTTTGGACCTTCCTCCGGCTCATCCGTGTCTCAGTGCAGCCCTTGGAACTGGACGTAATACTCAGAGGGTGTCTATCCGGTTCGGAGGGTGGACAGTCACCTCTTGTTTTTGCTGTTGTTCTTCTGTTACCGTGGCTGCTGCCAGACATAATCCAGGGTAAGGCCCTGGGTGCCAGCATCTGGGGACAGAAAGAATCGGCTTCCTCCTTGTGACAGTGAGTCTTCTGTACCCTGCAGTTCCGGGATAGCTTTGCACTGTTTGCCTTCCTGCCTCACCAGCTTCCGCGGCTGGGCCCCACTCGCTGCCCTTCCTCCTATCCCATTTCTCTCCGGATGCTTGCCTTCACTTGCCCTCCCCACTGCCTCCCACAAGGCAGGCAGGTGTAAGTGGTGATGGCCGACTCGTGTCCTTGAGATCTCTTTCCCTTTAGCCCCTCCAAACCCCCTCAGCGGAACCCCCTCAAATTCCTAATTAAGGAGATTTTTGGCCCCTTGACAGCCTGTGATAGGTCTGTATCAACCCCAGGGCCTCATCTACTCCATCACGCAAAGTCCTAATAATTGCTGAATGAATGAATGTTGTATGAACACATAAACGAGGGGATGGTCAGGGAAAGCTCTGGCCACTCCGAGGGAGTGCCCTTCCTCCCCAGGACAGTTCCCTCCTGCTGAGCCAGGAATACATTTCCTGAGCTTCTAGTCCTACCTCAGTAAGTGATAGGAGCCGGAAGAATTTTGGATTTATAGTCAGGAGACTTCCACTTGAGATCTGGATCCGTTGGGTGCTAGAAGGAATCGCTTCCCTTCTTAGCTCCAAAACGAAGGGCTTGGAGCAAATGACCTTCAAGGCTTGTTCCACCTCAAGAGGGGTTTCTAACACCTGCCTTGGCTAGTGGCCGGAAAGTCGGCTACGTGGGAGAATATGGATCCAGTTCTGAGGGGGAGAGTGTCACCTAGTGGGAACACTCAGTAAAGCAGCAGCATCTTGCCCTAACGTCGGAAAGCAGTGACCTAGTAAGTAGTTTGCCATATGGCCCGCTGTCTGAAGCTCTGTTATCCTCAGGGAGCAGGTGTAGAGGTGTTGGGTGGGGGGGAAATGAAGCACGTTTAATCCACTTGAAAATCAAATTTCGCACAGACTGCAACTTCCATCATTCTTTGCCAGTGTGGAACACTCATGCATATAACATGTCTGTATTAGGGCTACCTCTAATTTCCCCTCCTGCTTCTCCCTCTTCGCTTTTGATTACCATTTTCTCTGCAGTCTCATTATCATGGCAGACAGCTCTCTCCCAATCCTGCCCTTCTCTCCCTTTCGCAACAGGGTGCTCATCTCCTCCAGCCTTCAAAGCCTCTCAGAGGGGGAAGGAAGATGCTTTTGTGAAAAATCAAAATGTCAAGCTTTAAAGTAAGATATAGACAAATAAATGTTGATTTCTTATGCAGTTGTACTCCATTTACAAAAAGGTCGTTTAAAAGGGGAGAGTGCAAGGTTAGTTACTAGTTGTGTCTGCTAAAAATACTTTTGTTTGCTCTCCAAGATTCTGTTCAGTCTGTGTGGCAACACGATGAAGTAGATTAGCTGTCCTAGGATGGGACTTGGTAGTCCCTCACTTAGAAATGACTGCTATTCTTTAGGTGTATTTGTTTTTCTGGAAAATTGAGGAAATCATATAATTCTGGAGTTCATCCCCTCTTTCCTTTCGTAACATTTATATTTTCCTTTCCTTTCTCTGTATCACTGAGATTTCACAATGAATCCTCCCATCTCCTTTCCCTTCCTACGCACCAACAGCCCTTCACAGCCCTGGGTGATCCTAGAACCCACTTGAGACACACCCACCGTCATCAGGTCCTCTGCCCTTTTGCCTTCCTAGGTCCCCTTCTCGAGGAATCACTGGATTCCTTCCAGTGGGAGGGAGCTGCCCTACTTATCACCCCTGCTGTCTGTCTATCTTGTACAGCTCCCAACACCCTTCTGACCCACTGACAGCCAGGCCCACTGAGCCTTGCCAAGGCCGTCTCAAGGGTCTTTCTAGCTATCTTGTAGCTGAACTTGTTTCCCCAATTAAAGTGGAAGCTTTTTGAGATTTGGACTGGTTAGATCATTCCTAATTGGAGAAATGCAAATCAAAGCAATTCTGTGATTCCAACTATCCCAGTGACAAACATGATAAAAAAACAAAAACAAAAACAAAAAACTACCTCTGTTGGTAGGACTGCCTACTCTACAAAGAAATTTGGAATTATTTACAATTTACTAAATAGTACATAAATTTTGACCCAGCCACATATCAATAAATCTATACTCAAAAGTGATATTGAGCTAAAATTTGCCTCTATAATTCCATTCATTGATTCTTTCTTTGACTTCAAGGGATAAGCTAAAAGTCTAGTCCCTTTTCTGGATGGCAACAGTTATAAAACCTTAAAACTAAATTTAGAAGGAACCTTAGATATCTAGTCTCCTCTTCATTTTATGGATTATAATCTATTAGATTATAAGATCCCTGCCTGTAGGAGTAGGATAGTCTCTAAAACACACACACACACACACACACACATATTTTTAAACATTCACTTAAAATTTTTTTGTGTTCCAAATTTTCTCCTGCTCTTTCTCTATCCATTGAGAAGGCAAACAATATGATTTCAATTACACATGTGAAGTCATGCAAAACATATTTCCACATTAGCCATGTTGAAAAAAACAAATAAAAACAAAAGCAAGAAAAACAAAAAATATAAAGTGAAAAACATATGCTTCAATCTGCACTCAAAGTTTATCAGTTCTCTCTGGAAGTGAATTTTTTCATAATGCATCCTTTGACATGGTCTCGGATCACTGTCTTGATCAGAGTAGTTAAATCTTTCATAATTGATCATTTTTACAATATTGTCCTTACTTTTGTGCAATATTCTGGTTTTGATTAGTTCCCTTTGCTTCAGTTCACAAAATTCTTCCCAGGTTTTTCTGAAACAAACTTGTTCATCATTTCTTCACAGTAATATTCCATCACAATTTATACCACAACTTGTTCAACCCCAATTATGCTTCCTCCCAATTTCCAATTCTTTATCATCACAGAAAAGATCTACTATAAATATTTTTGTACAAATAGATCTTTTCCTCTTTTCTTTGATCTGTTTGGGAGTGAGACCTAGGAGCACATATATATACTACTAGTTTAGGAACAGTTTTATAATCTTTCGGCTGTAGTTTCAAATTGTTCTCCAGAATGGCTGGATGAATTGACAACTCCATAAAATAATACTTTAGTGTCCTTATTTTTTCACATCCCCTCTATCATTTGTTATTTTTCTTTTTTTTTTTTTTTTTGTCATAATGGCCAATCTGATAGGTGCCAGGTGGTACTTCAGAGTTGTTTTAATTTGCATTTTTCTAATTGTAGTGATTTAGAACATCCCTCTCCCATTATGGCTATAGATAACCTAATTTTCTTTTTAAAACATTTTTATTAAAGCTTTTTAATTTTAAAAATGTATGCATGGGTAATTTTTCAACATGAACCCCTGCAAAACCTTGTATTCTGATCTTTCCCCTTTCTCCCCACTTCCTCCCCTAAATGGCAAGTAATCCAATATATATTAAAGATGGTAAAAATATATATTAAGTCCACTATATGCATACATATTTATACAATTATCTTGCTGCACAAGAAAAATAAAATCAAAAAGGAAAATGCAAGCAACAACAAAAGAGTGAAAATGCTATGTTGTGATCCACTCTCAGTTCCCACAGTTCTCTAAGTTTAGATGGCTCTCTTCATCACAAGATTATTGGAACTGACCTGGATTATCTCATTGTTGAAAAGAGCTGTCCATCAGAATTGATCATTGTATAATCTTGTTATTGCCCTGTATAATGATCTCCTTATAACCTTTGTTTCTTTTCTTAGGAACTGTTTGTTCATAATCTTAAATTTTATGTTTTGGTGGAATGGTCCTTTTTTTCTTATAAAAAGGAACAGCTTTATATTTATCTGTTATCTGTTTATATTTATATTTATTTATTTTTATTCTTTTTACATGTATATGTAATTTGTATTATATATAATTTATATATTATGATAATATTTGTAAAATACATTTTATATTGGAAATAATACCTTTATTAGAAAAAACTTGCTCAATACAAAGAACAAATTCCGAGCAATCTGAACTTTCCAAAAGTGTTGTGTACATGAATGGAATATTATTAATGTGTTGTATAAAATGACAAATATGATGAATACAGAAAAGCACAGACTCATAAAAACTGATGAAAAGTGAAGTAAAGCAGAGAAAACAATAGATGCAATGATTACAATAATGCAAATGAAAAGAACTATAAAATAATGAAAATGAATGTAACAAAATTACAGAGGACAGAGTCAGCAAGGTAGTAGATTCTTGGGCCTGCAGTCAGGAGGATCGAGTTCAAATCCAACCCAGAGACCTTACCCTTATCAGCTTTGTAAGATCTTGGATAAATCATTTAATCCAATTGCCTTGCCAATATATATATAAAGACATTTCTTTCTAATCCTTTGAAGAGGGAGGGGAATCTACAGGTATGGAAATTTTGGAAATTTTGTATATTATCAGATTTTTTTTTCTATTAATGAGATTGGCTTACTTTTCCTTCTGTTCTTCCTCTTTTTTCTTAAAAAGTTTTCTTACCCCTTTATTATAAAGGATTGATCTTTGGGGAAGGAAGATGGATAAACATGGGGAAATTTTAGATAATTTAAAGCAAAAATATAAAAATAAAAATTATTTTCTAAAAATGAATTGAGCTGCTTTGGGGGTAGTTATTTCCTAACATAGGAAAGCTGGATTACACTTGTGTATTGAGAGCAGGATTAAAGTTTTGTTATTATTTGAATTCCAGGATCTATGGAGATCTAAGAGCTCCTTTCAACTTTGTAATGAATTGTAGAGAGTCACAGAATTTCAGAGATGAAGATAACTTGGAAATAGGAATAAAACAATGATTTGTACATGGTTAAAAAAAAAAAAGTGTATGTGCAATTATCTCCCCTTTCTATTTTTATCTCCAGTTCTTAGTACCTGATAAGTGCTTAATAAATGCTTTTTCATTCATCTATTCACCTACCCTCCCTTGTAATAATTATGGACAATTGAGTAAAACTAATCAACATATAGGACATGTCTGAATGCCTCATCCTGGCCCTCTCATCAGAGGTGCTTGATCATGTATTTATCCAACTGCTTTCTGCTGAAAGAAAGAAGAAGGCATGTCTTACCATCAGTCCTTTGAAATTATGACTCATTACCACATTAGAGTTCTAAAGACTTTAAATGTTTTTTTTAAACGTTTCAGAGTTAATCATGTAAATTCTTCTCCTATTTATTTTGCTCTTCATCAATTCATAGCTGTCTTCTTAAGCAGTGTGTGAATTTCCTGAATTCTTATTTATAATTTCTTATGATATAATAATATAATGTATTATTATGCCAAAATTCATTCAGTCATTTCTCAATTGATAGAAACCCACTTTCTTTTCAGATCTTTGCTGCTGGGGAAAAAAGTAATTGCTACAGATATTTTTGTATATATAGCTCCTTTCCTTTGTTCTTTGAATTCTTTGAGTTATATAATTGGAAGGAAAGATTTCAAGCATTTATTAAATGTCTACTATGTTCCTGGCACTCTGCTATATGTTTTATAAGTATTATCTCATTTGGTCCATTCTCTCTGAGAGGTAGATGCTGATGTTATTCCCACTTTACAGTTGAAGAAACCAGGACAGACAAGATTAAATGACTTGCTTGGGATAATATAGCTAGTGTCTCAGTCCAGATTTGAACTCCTATCTCCCTGACTCTAGGTCCCTTGTACTGTACCATGTTAGTGCCCCTATATTGTGATATATTTTATTTTATTTATTTTGTTTTTAATAGCTTTTTATTTACAAGTTATATGCATGGGTAATTTTACAGCATTGACAGTTGCCAAACCTTTTGTTCCAATTTTCCCCCTCCTTCCCCTCATTCCCTCCCCCCGATGGCTGGTTGATCAATACATGTTAAATATATTAAAGTATAAATTAAATACAATATAAGTATACATGTCTTAACAGTTATTTTGCTGTACAGAAAGAATTAGACTCTGAAATATTGTACAATTAGCCTGTGAAGGAAATCAAAAATGCAGGTGGACAAAAATAGAGGGATTGGTAATTCTATATAGTGGTTCACAGTCATCTCCCAGAGTTCTTTTGCTGGGTGTAGCTGGTTCAGTTCATTACTGCTCCATTGGAACTGATTTGGTTCATCTCATTGCTGAGGATGGCCAGGTCCATCAGAACTGATCATATACTATTGTTGTTGAAGTATATAATGATCTTCTGGTCCTGCTCATTTATTGTGATATATTTTAACTTGAGCAATATTAAGCAAAATTATTTAACTTGAAAAGGCTATAAGCCAAAACTAAAATGGAGGGAAACCTAGTACATGATTATTATTATTATTATTATTATTTTGCCAATGATTGTGCACTCAATGCGGTTTCTGAAGTTGAAATGCAATAAAGTATGGATCGATTCTCTGCTGCTTACTCTAATTTTGGCTTAACAATTACTACCAAGCCAGCACCACATTATCCAGAACCCTCGCTTAGGGCGAATGGAGAAATCTCGAATGCTGTGAATAAGTTCCCTCGCCTTGGCAGAGAATTTTCCAGGGATATCCCCATAGATAATGAAGTTGATACATGCATTGCCCGAGCCGGCTCAGAGCTTGGGAGACCCCAAAGGAAAGTGTGGGAAGGTCTACAGAGCCATTGAGCTGACCCCATTGTTGCACGCCCGTGAAACCTGGACAGTGTGCCAGGCTCCATGCCAGGAAATGGAATCGCTTCCATTTGAATTGTCTTAAGAAGCTTCTGAGGATCTCTGCGAAGAATTCAAATTCTGCTGCAGCAGTTGCTGCCCTTATCAGCTGAATGTCAAACATAGGTTTGCTTAAAAGACTATTTTGCAGAGAAATCATTCAAAGCAGACCCTCACATAGTGGTCAGGAGAAACACCACTCCCAAGGTAGCTCTGCTTTGAAGAACTTTGGGACCAATTGGGTGACCTGGGAGAGACACTGGCAAAGTCAGTATTTGGGCTTGCATCAAGGAAGGCGCTGTGTTGTATGAGCCAAGCTCAAAAGAAACATGAGATGGACCTCGTCACTCCAAATGTTCGTGTAGACAATTTTGTCCAAGCCTTTGTAGAGCTTCTCAAACTCATGTTAGTCTGAGCAGTCTGTACCCCGACTCCAACATAGTGATAGCATTTTGTACTCTTTGAAAGCAAAGAGCAACAACCAGTGGAATTGCTCCGTCCATAGTTCAGTGACTTTTCAAAGCATTTTTAAAGTGTTTTCCAGAGTGTCTGGACCGAATGATAGCTGATTTTTTGTACAGCTCCTCCACTATTTACCACATCTCTGTTATCTTTGTCCAAATCACCAATAACAGAAATATAAACAAAAAATGCTTCTGAAGTTTTGCTTCATTGACATTCTTTCATAGGTCACCAACAGCTAGAATCTTATCTCTTTGTTTTTTAATAATAGCTTTTCATTTTCAAAATATATACAAAGACCTTGTGTTCCAAATTTTTCTCCCTCTCTTTCCCCTACCTTCTTCCCTAGACAGCAAGTAATCCAACAAATGTTAGACATGTGCAGTTCTACTATACATATTTCCATATTTATCATGCTGCACAAGAAAAATCAGATCAAAAAAGGAAAAAAAAATGAGAGAAAAGCAAGCAAACAGCAACAAAATTGGTGAAAATACTATATTGTGGTTCACATTCAGTTCCCACAGTCCTTTGGGTGCAAATGGCTTTCTCCATCACAAGTCTATTAGAATTGGCCTGAATCACCTCAGTTAAGTTCATCAGAGTTGATCATCACATAATCTTGTTGCTGTTGTAGATAATGTTCTCTAGGTTTTACTCACTTCACTTAGCTTCAGTTCATATAAGAATCTCCAGATCTCTCTGAAATCATCCTGCTGATTATTTCTTATCTGACAATAATATTCCATAATATGGGATCTTATCTTTCAAAAATTTCCAGTTAATAGTTTCTGACAACTTATCTTTTGGGAGGGGTCTCTTGTCTTCATATATATGAAAAAAGAATCGGACATCCAAGATGTATAGATAATTGATAGGCAGATATTTGCAACCAAGATTTTTCCCTAATTCTATTCCTCTATTCAACAAGAACAAAAATCAACAAAAAATGATTTTGTTTCTTAAAAAGTTTTCCAATTTTATGTAATCAGAACTAACCATAAAACTTTTTTGTCTACAATCCTATCTATCTTTTTTTAGTTAGCTTTGTATTTATCTTCCGGGGGGGGGAAGGGAGGGGAAAGTGCATATTGAAAGCTACATTTGTTTCTTGATGTCCTTCCAGAGCTGTGATGCTCATACGTGCATACAGACAGAACTGCAGATGAGGACTGAGAAAGGTAAGGTACAATGGGACTATTACTTCACTATTCCTAGAAGGTACCCACACCTCTCTTAATTCATCCCAGCATTAAATCAGCTTGATTTTGGTTGCCACATCCCAAAGATCACTCATACTATGGATGCATTGTATTCTATTCATTTTCTCCTTTGTGAAGTTGGGTTTTTATACCATATAATAACATTGTGTGTTTTATTATATTTTTATTCATTAAAATAATTTTCAATTACAATATAATCTAGTTTAGCTGTATTTCAGAGTATTGTGAGATGCATACAATGAGATGGCTATTTGGGACATCTCTGATCTAATCTATATTTTGCTTTCTTATTCTCACAAGTAAGGAGATATTTTATCAAAAATGTTTTGCAATAATCTAGGTAAATTACATTCACAGCATCCCTCTCATCTACTAGTTTATAAACTCTATTAAATAAAGCAAATGAAGTTAGTCTGGCATGACCTGTTTTTGCTATGTAATCTATATTTCCCTTTCTAGATGTTAGCTAATTATCTCTTTAAAGATCTATTCTAGAAAGTCGCCAGTAATTGAAGATAAGTTCATGGGTCTATGGTTTACAGACTCCACTACTTTGAAAATTGAGTTAACACTTATCCTTCTCTAATCTCCTGATACATACTTCTCCTATTTTCCCATTATCATTTTGGGGAGGTCATGGGGCTGGTGGTAGGGGGAAACTAGAAAACACAGAAACCAAAATTGGAAAGATTTTTAAGCCAATCTGATAGGTATGAGCTGTAACATCAAAATTGTTTATATGCATTTCTTTAATCAGTAGTGTGAAACATTTTTTTTCACAAATCTACAGATAGCTTCACTTTATTTTCTTGAGAATTTCTTGTTCAAATTGTTTGACTATTCATCAAATGGGGAATTTCCATGATCTTTTAAATATACTGCAAACAATGTCTCAGGAATCATATCTTCCCATTCTTTTAGGACCAGAGGACTTAAAATATCTGATCTAGGTAAATTGAGTTTATACTTATTTGGGGTAACTGTTAATTAATTTTTCTTTTTATTGTTATCTCCTAGTGCAATGATCTCTCTGCAAAGAAAATAAGCAAAAATAAAACTAAGCCACTATGCTTTCTCTCTGTTGTCAATTATCATCTTATCTACACTAAACAAAGAGTTTCTCCCGGTTTTCCTCCTACTTATCTGACAAGCCTTCTCCTATAAGTCTCCTTTGTTGGATCTTCTTCCAGATCATACTCTTTAACCGCAGGTACCTTCAGGCTTTTACCCTGAGCTCTTTTCTTTTCTCTGAAGCACTTCAGTTGGTGATTTCATCAGCTCCCATGAATTTAACCAATTACCGTCTCTCTGCTGATGATCCCCAAATCTACCTTTTCTGCCCCAATCTCTCTGTGAACTTCTAGTCTCTCATCTCTAACTGCCTTTCTGCTATCTAGGACCAGATGTCCAGTGGACATCTTCAACATGGCCAAAACAGAGCTCATCATCTTTCGCCCTGTGAACCCCACGCCTACTTTCCCTATGGGTAACATCATCTCCCAGGACCTCCGGCTGGAAAACTAGGAATCGTCCTGGTTTCCTCCCTCTCTCTCACCCCCATCTCTGAGTTATTGCTGAGACCTGTCCATTTTGCCTTTGCAACAATCTTTTGAATATTCCCCTTTCTCTTCTCATCACCCCACTCCTTGATTACACTAATAGCTGCTGGTAGGTTTGCTTACCTCAAGTCTCTCCCCATTCCAATCCTCCCTCCATTCAGCTACTGAAATGATTTTCCTAAAGCACAGGTTAAACCATGTCATCCCTACCTCTCCCCCTGTTTAATAAGCTTCAGTGACTCCCTGTTGTCTTTGACATTCAAAGCCTTTCATAATCTATCCCCATCCTATCCATTCTTCTTATACTTTATTCTTAGATCCAGTGACATCCTATGGACAAGACATTTCTCTCTGTCCTGGCTATCCCTCATGCCTGGAAGCTCAATAGTTCCACTGTTGACCTCTTTGGTTTTCTTTAAGTCTCACCTAAAATCCTACCTCCTACAGGAAGCCTTCTCCAACTCCTCTTAATTCCATTGTCTTCCTTCTGTTAATTATTTCTTATTTATTCTATTTGTAGCTTACCTTTATAAATATACATGTGTATATATATCTATATCTATTTACATACACACACACACATTTATATATTATCTCCCTATTAGATTGTAAGGGCAGTGACTGTCTTTTGCCTCCTTTTTAATCCTCAGTACTTATCAACTAGTAGGAACTTAATAGATATTTATTGACTGATTGCTTTATTTTCAGACCCTCTTTTGTCTTTCATTTCCCTCACCTGTTGCTTCTTATTTTGACATTATAGTTTCATGTCATGCTCTGTTGCTGCACCTTGTATAGTTCTTTTAATAATCTACATGGCGAATTTCTAGTTCCATTTTACCAATAGGGAAACTGAGTTCCATTTAATCAAATGTATATAATGTTGAAAAGGTAATTTCATTTTTCTGAAACTCAAATTCAGTTCTTTTATTTTCACTCTCTCCTGAAGGTTCTTTTTCTACTGCCCAAAATCATGTCCAAATCCCTTCCATACTTAAAAATAATAATAATAATAAAAAAGAGCTGAGTGTCAAAACAATCTTAAAATAGTAAAAATCATTCAGGAAAGTAAAAACTTCCAGGAAAGTGATGAAAAGTAGTTAGATGGGTAGTTCCTTTGGGTCTCAGGAACTCCTGGTCAAAATGTTTAAAATTGCTTCTATATCTCCTTTGTCCAAAGGGCTCATTTTTACATCCTGGTAGGTAGATCCAGGGTAAACTCTAATTGCCCATGGTCTGTTCGATTGCTTCTCAATTCCTAACAGTTCTGATTAGTGGTATGGAAGTGTGAGGGTTAACTCTAACATCCTGTTTCATTAGTGTCCTGACCCACAACTTTGATATGCTTAATTCCTGAAATGTTTTTGTTTACAAAGGGAGGAGGGGACCTCGCATTTTATTTTTTTTAATTTATATTATTTTAAATTAATGGAATTAAACAAGAATTTTCTTCTATAGTTATCTAGAAATGTACCTTCTATAAGAATTTTTTGAGTCAGCAAGGAGCTAGTGTGAAAAAAAATAGACAAATTCACATCTAAATTCTCATTACAGTCTTTTGCTTTGTAATAAGATGAGTTTCTTAAAAATACCTTAGGATGATAGATCCATAGAATTTTAGAATTGGAGGTCTTAAGAGTTATCTTATACAAAATCTTCATTTTATATATAAGGAAACTCAGGCCCAAACTTTAACTTGTATTTTATGTGAAAAACTTTTAAAACTATAGTAATCAGAGGCAATTATCAGGATTTACATATAATGAGGCATCCTGGTATGATGGAAAGAGCATTGGACCAGGGGTCCAGAAGAGACAGAGTCAAATCTTGGGTTTGCCCATATACACACATATGAAAAGACTAGGACGATTAAATACTCTGCTATCTTTTCAAGTTAATATTTCTTTAGATTAAAAAAAAGCCAATCTGAAACATTAATTTATAATTAAAAAGTAAATAATTGACAGGTTATATGAACAATGCACAATGAAAAAACAAGGAATTCCAGTTGATAAAATGCACATCTTATTTAATTCCTAAATTATGATCCTCTTGCTAATGAGGAAAATCCCACCTTCACTATTTACCTGAGGAAGGGAGGCATTGTGAGAGCCAACTGAAATAATTATCTCTACGCACTTAGAAAACTCTTAAGCATCATACAAACACTTCAGCCATTCTGTGATCTCACTAATATGGGTATCCCTCTGATGATGCAGATTACAAATACTATTTCCTCTTAGGCACTCTTGTGCAGTCTGCTCCCCATTTGACCACACAGAGCCTGCTCAATGGCCCGGGGACCTTCCTAGCTTTTTCTTGATAGTACAAAGTCACCAGTAACTCACAGATATCAACTTCTCTTTTACTCATATATTTCTCTCATGATTTTCATTATTTTTGCTCTTCAATGCACGTGCAAAGTTGAGAACAGAAATATGAAAAAGAGAGGCCCCCAGTCAAGCTTGCAATCTAGTGATGGAAGACCCATACATAAAAGGAACCTGGAAAGGTGTAGGGGAGAAAGTGTCTGATGGGGAAGTCCAGAGTCATAGAGCAGGTCGGAAATGCAGAGATGACTGGCTCTGGAGGGGCTCCAGAGGCAGATGGTCCTAATGAGGTTTGAGTTTCAGGGAGGAAGTGATTTTTTTTTTGTGTGTGTAGATAATTGGGGTTAAGCGACTTACCTAAGGTCACATAGCTGTGAGTATCTGAATCTGGACATAACCTTAGATCCTCCTTACTCCTGGGCTGATACTCTTTTCTGCTACCCTAGGATGAAATGATCTTGCAGGATGAAGAGGTTTCCAGAAGCTGATAGGAAATTCTTGGTCCTGTGGATGGAGAACCAGTCCCAGATTCAGGAGCTGAATTCAAATACTTAATACTTACTGGCTGCGTGACCCTGAGAAAGACACAACCCCAATTGCCTCAGCAAAAAACAAACCCAAGAAATTCTTCCATAATTCTCTGTGTTTTATTATTATTATTATTTAGATGATAGTCTGCAAATGTGGGAGACTTTCTAGGAACTACATTTCAGGGGGTGGGACAGTGTGTTTCTCCGCTTCGGGTCCAGGGCTGATCAAGCCTGAGAAAAACCTGCCTTGTGCTGTCCAATTTCAGGCAAGACAGATCTGACTGTATAAGTTTACAAAGAGAAATATCTTTTCAGTAGGGCAGACTCAATAGGAAATTAAATAAAATTATTAAAATTAAAACTAGGAGGTTGCTTAATGAGTGTATAGATCCTAAGCAAAAAGGGATGAACCTAACCCAAGCAGTCCTGAGCTGCTGGCCAGTCTAGGCCCTCTTGCCTTGCTCCCAGAAAGCACAAACATCTCCCACAAGGAACAATCCAGCCTCTGCTCAAACAGTCCTAGGAACAGGTACGGGTTGACAGTGAGTCAGAATTGAGAGTTGGAAGAGACTTGACAGATGATTGAGTCCAACCCCCTCATTCTCTGAAATGAGGCAGAATAATTATGTGGTTGACAAGGCAGGAAAGTGGTCCTTTCCTATTTTCCACAGGGGAGAAAACAGAACATGCTGGGGCAGGTGTTGCTTCTACCAATCTCTCCACAAAGGCTCTGCGAGGCTGCTGCCTCAGATAAAATGTCAGAGCAAATGCTTCCTCAGTCGGAAAAGGCCTTAACTGCCAGTTCAATGGGCCCCAGCAGGTGATTATTGATACTGAATGACAGGTCTTCTGTCCCCATCCCTTCCCAGGCACAAAAAAAAGACTGAAATCGAGCCTTGGCTTAAAGAGGGTGAGTGACCTGGTTTGAGAGACCCCTGCTTTTCCAGAAGAGCTTGTAAGTTGGCCTTTTACTGAAAAACCAATGTGCAGAAAATTATTTTAGACCAAGACACATGATTCTGTTAACCACTCATTTTTCCTGGATATTTTCTTTTTTTAATGGTTTCAGATTTTCATGATAGCATTCTCTAGCTGGGGATTCTTACTCCGGGGCCCAAGAACTCATTTTTACTTTAATCATTATTTCAGAATAAATGGTTTTCTTGTGATCTCCTCTATTTCATACATTTAAAAACATCTCTCTATCTATCAAGTTTCCTATTCTTACCTCTCCAGGCTGTACATCCACGACTCAGAACTATTAATACTCACTGTCTCCACTTCCTCACATCCCACTTGGCTTCTGGGCCCTTCGGAAACACCCTGCCCTGATATTCTAGAACCAGAAGGTCAAATAGAAATGGGAACAACCAAGGATTGGGTCCTGAAAGAGATCCCAAGATTGAA
Source organism: Antechinus flavipes (assembly GCF_016432865.1). Lineage (NCBI taxonomy): Eukaryota > Metazoa > Chordata > Mammalia > Dasyuromorphia > Dasyuridae > Antechinus > Antechinus flavipes. The sequence goes on from NC_067402.1 coordinate 85,794,092, forward strand.
CTCCCAGAATTTTGTAGCCAAATTTCAGAGCTCCCAAATCAAGGAGAAAACATTGCAAGTTTCTTTTCTTGCAATTTAAATATCGTGGAACTACAGTCAGGATAACCCAAAATTTAACAGCTTCTATATTGAAAAAGATCAAAAGACTTAGAATATGATATTCTGGAAAGCAAAAGAGCTAGGATTACAACCAAAAATAACCTCCCCGGCAAAAGTGAGTATAATCCTGCAGAGTGAAAAATGGTTACTTAATAAAATGATAATAATAATAAAAAGAACTTTCAAGCATTCCTGATGAAAAGAGCAGAGCTGAATAGAAAATCTGACTTTCAAATACAAGACTTAAAAGAAGCTTAAAAAGGTAAACAGGAAAGAAATCATAAGATATTCACATTGTTTATATTCCAAATGAGAAGATGATTTTTGTAACTCTTAAAAGTTTTATCTTTATTAGGGCAGTTAGAAAGACTATACATATATAGGTGTGAAATGACTATGGTGAGATATATTTTAAAAAATTAAATTAAGTGGCAAGAAAGAGGGATTTTCTAGAAGGAAGAAGGAGGAAGAAGAAATAGAATGGAGTAAATTATCTCACATAAAAGGCACAAAAGAGCTTTTACAGGGGAAGGAAAGATGATGGGGAAAGTGATAAATGATATTTTGAACTTGACTATCATAAGAACTGTCTCAAAAAGAGAACATTATTATTTGAGTATTTGAATATAGAAATCTATCTTACTTTACAGGGAAGTAGAAGAGTGAGGGGATACAAGAAGGCAGGGATGATAGAAGGGAAGGTGGATTGGGGAAGATGGTAGTCAGAAGCAAAGTACTTTAGAGGAGGGACAGGGTAAAAGGAGAGACAGAGAAGGATAAAGGGGAAAAATAGGATGGAAAGAAATGCATAGTTAGTAATCACAACTGTGAAAAAAATTTACAGCAAGTTTCTCTGATAAAGGTCTCGTTTCTTAAATTAATAGAAAACTAAGTCAAATTTGAAAAAATAAAAGTCATTTGTCAATTGGTAAATGATCAAAGGATATGAACAGGCTGTTTTCAGATGAGAAAATCAAAGGTATCTGTACTCATATGGGAAAAAATGCTCTAAATTACTATTGATTAGAGAGATCTAAATTAAAACAACTGAGGTAACATTCATACCTATCAGATTGGCTAATATGACAGAAAAAGAAAATGACAGATATTGGATGGGAGAATTGAGACACTAACACATTGTTAGTGGAGTTTTGATTTGATCCAATCATTCTGGAAATCAATTTGAACTATGCCCAATGAGTTATAAAACTTCTTCCAGCAATACCACTGTTGGTTGTGTATACTAAAAAGATTTTTTAAAAAGAAGAGAAAAAAGGATTAATATACACAGAATTATTTATAGAAGGGTTTTTTTGTTGTTGTTGTTTTGATTTTTGATGGTTAAAAAAGTATTGTAAATTGAGAAGATGCCCATCAATTGGGAAATGGTTGAATAAGTTGTACCATATAATTGTGATGGAATATTACTGTGCTATAAGAAATGACAAGCAGGATGCTCTCAAAAAAAAAAAAAAACTGAAAAGATTTGCATGAACTGATACAAAGTAAAATGAACAGAACCAGGAGAACTTTGTACATAGTAATAGAAATATTGTTAAGATGATCAACTGTGAATGATTTAACAAATACACTGAATTAGCAATATAATCAGCTAAGATAGTTCTGAAGGATTTAAATGAAAAACGCTATCCATCTCCAGAGAAAGAATTGGAATCTGAATGCAGATTAAAGCATCCTTTTTTTTTTTTTTTTAAATTCTTCCTCCTCCTCATTCTTCTTCTCTAGAATCTGAAGGCAGATCAAAGCACACTTTTTCTATATTTTCTTCTCCCTCTTCTTCTTCTTGACTTTGTTTTCTCTGATAACATGACTAATATGGAAATACATTTGGAATGACTATATATATATAATCTATCAAATTGCTTGTCTTTTCAAAGGCAGGGAAGAGGAAAAAAGAAATGAGGGAGGGAATATGGAACTCAAAAATGAAAAAAAAAAGGTTTAAATTATTTTTACATGTCATTGGGAAAAATTATTTTAAAAGAGGTCAAAAGAGGAAATTATGACTACTGGAAATCTGATTCAGGCCAGTATTTGCCATATCTGAACATGGTACATTCCATTAACTTCCAGCCATGCTCTGTGTGCACCTTCCTTCATATCTCTTGTCTTCTTTTGCTCTTACAACTATATGTATGTATAATTATATATATATATGTATATATGTGTGTGTGTGTGTGTGTGTGTGTGTGTGTGTGTGTGTGTGTGTGTGTAAATCAATATTGCCATTACTATAAAGAGCACACCAATCAGTTGTCCAGTGGCTTCCCACACTAAAAATGCTTCTTCTTGAACACCACTCCCCCTATATTGTTATCTTCCTCTAATAAAATGTAAGCTGCTTGTGTCCCTACTGAGCTTATTATCCCAAAGAGATCTTAAAGGAGGGAAAAGGACCCACATATGCAAAAATGTTTGTGTCAGCCCTCTTTGTAGTGGCCAGAAACTGGAAACTGAGTGGATGCCCATCAGCTGGAGAATAGCTGAATAAATTGTGGTATATGAATGTTATGGAAAAGAAATGATCAGCAGGATGATTTCAGAGAGGCCTGGAGAAACTTACATGAACTGATGCTGAGTGAAATGAGCAGAACCAAGAGATCATTGTACACAGCAATAAGAAGATTATGTGATAATCGATTCTGATGGACATGGCTCTTTTCAACAGTGAGATGATTCAGATCAGCTCCAATGGTCTTGTGATGAAGAGAGCCATCTATACCCAGAGAGAGGACTGTGGGAGCTGAATGTGGATCACAACATAACATTCTTATTCTTTCTGTTGTTGTTTGCTTGCATTTTGTTTTATTTTTCAGTTTTTTTTCTTTCTTAATTCAATTTTTCTAGTGCAGCAAGATAACTGCATAAATATATATACATATATTGGATTTAACATATACTTTAATATATTTAACATGTATTGGGTTATCTGCATCTAGGGAAGGGGATGGGGGGAAAGAGAGGGAAATTTGGAACACAAGGTTTTGCAAGGGTCATTGTTGAAAAATTACCCATGCATATGTTTTGTAAATAAAAAGTTTAATAAAAAAAGAAAAATAATAGTAATAATTTATCCCCACCAAAAAAAACTGCCTCTCAGTCTCCTTGTGTCATCCTCTCACACAGGGAGATCCATTCTGGGTTGGATCTCCAGCAGCCACTGTCAGGTGGCTCCCGAATATTCCAACAGCTCTGAAGCACAACAGGGATCCTTAGAACTTAATATAGTAATTGGCACAGTGCAAAATAAATGCTTTTTTCATGTATAATATATATTATAAAAGAGTTACATATACATGTGTTCTAAATTATAATAAAAATAACTTTTTCAGAGCACTTTAGAATTACTATTTGATCCTTACATTTGATGCTCACCACAACTCTGGGAAGTATGACTACATACAGCATGTGTCACAAGATCTTCTCTGCTCAGATTTCCCAGATGTGCCCGATAGTCTCCAAAGACCTTCCCTTGAAGAGTTCCTCCCATTTGGCTTTCCCCAGATGCAGACAAAGAAACCATAGGTACATCTTTTTTTTCCTTTTATTTTCCCCATTTTACAGATGAGGAAACTGAAGTGAAGAGCAGTAAAGTGGCTTTGCCCAGGGTCACAGAGCATGTCTCCCTGACTCCTGGGCCAGAGCTCTGTGCACTGTGATGCTATGTAGCCAACCCTTTCATTCATAATTCCACTCCTAATCAAAGACCTTCAGCGGCTTCCTAATGCCTCATGAATAGTAGTAGATGAAGATAATACGAACCCGACTGTGAAAGATGTGGAAAACCACTATTAGTGTGTCCCCCCCAGGAAGCTGATGTGACAGTCAGGAGGGAAGACAAAATACCACGTTCACTGTGTATTTTAGTTTTGAAATGAAATGTGAAAAGGCAGCATGATGCAGTGGGAAAAGGATAAACTAGCTGACAATTTATGCTATGCTTCAAAGTTGGCCCTGGAGGAAGGAGACAGACTGGCATCCTGGCTGTGAGATTCTTCAGGGACGGGTAGAAAGAACATCCAAGTTCTTAGAAGTTACCTGAGCTGCATTGCCTGGTTCATTTGTTCTGTAGGAGAGGAATAGATGTAAGCCATGGGGCAGCTTGATGTTTATGCCTTGAACAAAAATGCTGTTGTTTACAGGAGCCCAGAGTTGTCAGGTCTGTTTTCATTGTCTTATCTGGAAGAATTCTGTTCCAGTTTGGACCCCAACCTCTCCAGCTTGATCCATTTAACTTGGCCTCCAGAAATCCAAAAATGCCACAGGACTTTAAGTGGGAGGGACAAGGACACCCCTCCCCACCCCACACACAGATGATATATATAGCACGTGTCACAAGATCCTCTTCACTCCCAAATGGATCATGGGAACAGCACCCGAGCTTCCCAGATTCACCTGCTATTTCTCTGAAGACTCTTGCTTGAAGAGTTCCTCCCATTTGACCAGGACAGTAGGTGCATCTTTTTTTCTTTGATCAGAAGATAGAAAGATGGGGCTGGGTGGTTCTGAAATGGCTACTCTAAGCAAGATGCCAAACAATGTTTTTTGGCTTTTTTTTTTTTTAAGGAAGTATTGTTTGATTTCTAAGGAGTACATCTAACCCCCTTGTTTGACAGGCCTTCATAGTCACAAAGCACTTTGCATACATAATTTCATTGATCTCAACCTTCTGAGGTAGAGCAAATCAAAAAGCATTTATTAAGCACTTACCAGGAACTCTCTTAAGCATTGAGAATATAGTTAGAAGCAAAATGAAAGATATTTTCTTTCTTCCTCAAGGAGGAATTCTACATTCTAATGGAGGAATACATTATTAAAAAAGGGAATTAAGCTGGAGAAAGGAAGAGGAAGAAAAGCGAAAAGAGAGGAGCTGGAGAATGGCAGCAAAATCTAGAAGATGAAGAATGGCTTTTCAGGGCCTTCTCTCACCACAGAGGTTTCAAGAACACACCAAGGGGAAGAGGGAGTGAAGGAATCAAGGGAGAGAGTGAAGCAGCGGGAGGTGGAAGTATGATTTCCCTCCTCTTACAGATGGGGTGAGTGAGGCTGCAAGAAAGTGACCAGCCCAGAGCTGGAGAGGCAGGTGAGACAATGGGGAGAAAGAGCTCTGGGCATTTAAGGTGCTTCATCTCTGGTCACAGAGTCATACATTTAGAACTGGAAGGCACCTAATGTCATCGCTCCATTTTGTAGGGGAGGAAACTGAGGCACAGGGAAGTTAAGTGAAAGTCACACATATGATAAATGGAAAAGCCTGGACTAGGACCCAGAAGTTCTTTCCACCCTACAGCACTGCCTCCTAAAGTGGGGATCTATACCATTTATCTCCTTGGGAAATTGTGAGGCTCCAACAGGGTTCTCTCTGTAAGTCTTTGCAAAGGGTGGCAGGAGCTGCCAGCTATCTCATCCTTTTCCCAGGGCATCATGCTGCCCTTTCACATTTTGTTCAAAGCTACAGTATACAGTGAATGTGGTGTTTTCTCGCATCTTCTGACGGCCACCTCCACATCCGAGGGGACCCATGCGGACCGTGGCTTCCCATCTGAACACTCCTGAATTCTTCTGTGCTCCCCGTCCTGGTGACTTCGTTTCCCGCAGGGGAAGCATTTGTGGAACCCAAGCATGAAATCAGAAGTCAGCTTCATTCTCATCAAACCCTAGGCAGGAAGAAACGTTAAAAACAAGGTGACATTTTGAGCATGAAACATTAATCAGGATGAGTCGCCTTCTCCTGGTCTCCCTGGAATTCTGTCTTGCTGCTGCTTGGCGTCAGAGCCCTGACTATTCCCTCCGACCCACTTTCCCAGCGCCCGTGGACCTTGCGCCACACTCTTGGCCCAGAGTCTCCTTCCCAGGACTTTTTGGGAGAGATAGCTCCCAGTTTTGGGATGCGTGTCTGAACATGAACCCTGCGATGGCACCCATCGGCTCTTTACCTAACTCCAGAGAGGAGGCTCTGTGCCAGAACTCTTGGGGAAGATAAGAATTTTTTTTCTTGATAAATCTCCCAAATGATAAGATTAAAAAAAAAAAAAAAAAAGATTGGCTGTGTAGCAAGAATAAGAGATTAGACCCAAGGGAAGAGCATGACTGATCCGTTGGCAGCCACAGAATACATCTGGGTTGTAGCTTTAAGTCTAGTATGAATGGATCACTCAGAGATGGAAGATGCAGACAAACAATTTCTGTAATAAAAATTTAGCCAACAACCCAGTGGTAAAAACAATCTCCAAGAGAGTAAAAGGGAAGGAAGGAACCACACATTTATTAAGTGTCTACTATATGCTAGGCTATATATTAAGCATTTTGCAAATATTACTTCATTTTATCTTCACAATGATTCTCATAGGTAGATATTATTATTATCCTCATTTTACAGATGAGGAAACTGAGGCAATCAGGGTCACACCACTAGTGTCTCTCTCAGGCCAGATTTCAACTCAGATCTTCCTAGATTCCGCCAGGTCCAGCCCTCCATCTACTGACCATAGCTTTCTCTAGAAAGTCCAGGAATGTAAAAGCAGGCTAAGCCAGAACAAAAGCAGCTACCAAGGCAGTTTCCTAGTATCTCAGGAGTTCTGGCCCAAATCTTAAAATCGTTTTTATGTTTTCCTTGCCCAGAGGACCCACCAAGGAGACCCAGGATAATGTACCTGGAGGCAAAATAAGCTCTGGCTGCCTTCAGCAGCACAATGACTGAAAACACCAGAAGGCCCTTCCAGAGGCTGGATGGATCCCAAATGCAGAATTTATGGGAAGATATGAACAAGAGCTGCCCAGGGTGGGTTGCAATCAGCATCACTGAGAGAAATTCCCACCTTGATGACAATCCACTGGAACATGGGAGCAGTTGGAAGATTGGTAAATTTGCCTTCAGGTACGCTTTTCATGGAGGGACTCCCCACAGGATCCTGGTAGGGTCCTTTGAGCAGGAAGACTAGATTTCCAACAGGAGCTGTTTCCTTTTTGGTCTCTGGTGCATGTCAAGTGCTTATTAATAAATGTTTCTTGAATTAAATTGAATTCTGGAGTTTGGTTTGGAATTAACTGTGGGAAGTCAAGATGAATTCGTTACAGCTGGACAGAATGCTGGGTCCCGAGTCAGAAAGATCCAACTTAACGTCATCCTGCCTCAGACATTTAAGAGTTGTATGATGTGGGCAAGACATTTAACCTGTTTGCCTTAGTTTCCTCATCTGTAAAATAGTAATGATAATAGCACCTACACCTATCTCCCAGGGTTGTTGTAAGGATCAGATAAAAAAATAAGTTCCAAGCAGAATGTCTACCATGTCATAAGTACTTTATAAATATTGGTTATTATTATTTTTATGATGCTTTCATCTTTTTAATGTAAAAACTCAGAGTCAGGACTGTATCAAAGCATAAAGGCTCATGTCCTTGGAGACAGTGACTCATCCAAAGTCATGAAAATAGTCTACCCAGACTGAAAACTCCACTGGGATTATGAAAAGGGACCCCTTTTATTATAATGCTTTGTAAGTGCATATTCTTTTGATGATAGTTCTTCTCCAAAGCACAGGATATTTATTTTGTGACATCACAATACATATTTTGAAGCAAAGGATCCTTCCCATCTAAGGTTCATGAAGGCTTTTTAAAAAAATGTTTTTCACAAAATTAGGGCAAAGGTAAAAGCAAATCAAAGACCCCAGGCTCCTATGAAAGCTTGATGAAGCATATGAAAATCCTTCATAGAATAATGTTTTAAATTCATAAAATAAATACATGTGATTACAAAGGAAGCCAAAAGTAGTGAAATTAAAGATGATTTTTTTTTCTCCCATGCTCAGGATCCCCTGAAATCTTTCCAAGCACTTCTTAGGGCTTCTTGGACCAAAGGCTAGGTATAAGTGGACTAGATTATCTCTAAGGTAATTTTACCAATCATAGAATTTGGAGTTGATTTTTCTGCATTCTATTTAAACAATCTAGTCTTGCCTCTACAATTTATCTGTAACCATATTTATGATCCTCTTTTTTGTGTCTACAAGATAAGAATTATAATGCCTGTACTACCTTCTTCATAGGGATATTGGTGAGATTCAGCTGAGATAATCCAGCTATTTGTAATTAATAATAATAATAATAATGACTGCTAAAAAGTCTAGCTGCCATTCATAACCAAGACTAGTTCTTTCAGCTGTATCATTTCCAGCATTCTTTTGCCCTGCAGAGGTCTGGCTGAATGGAACATTTTATCATTCAGATGGGTGAGGATGTCAAAGAAGAGGAATTATTATCAGAGATCTGATCCCAAAATTTCTCTTAATTCTTCTTTCATAGAAGCTCTGTAAGATTAGGGCTTAACTGGCATCTTATAGTCTGGTCAAGAGAAGCATTTGGTCAGTAGCTTTAATCAAAGGACTTGTCACAATTGGATATTGTAAGGAACCCAATACTAAATAAAGGCTTCAAATGAGAAGGTCAGAAACTATTGTTGTGGTCATAGAATTATAGACAGATTTTCAACAGCTCCATGGACTAAATAAAGGAAACAATAATCTTGCTATAGAGCTGTCCAGCAGTAGAATGGTCTTTCTTACTAGTTAGCAAGTCCTGTGTCATGACACACAGCAAGCATTTAACAAATGTTTGTTGACTGACCAACTGACTGAGAGGTTCATAGAGTCACAATATCATGACTCACTCCTGCATTCACTTACCAGCAATAGAGATGAGACCCAGAGAGCTTAAGTGACTAGCTGTAATATCTTGGGCAAGTCAGCTCAAGAGCCAGACCTAGAATGTGGGGCTCCTATTTCCCATTCTACTGTTCTTTTTAATTACACCAGTTTGGCAATATGGCAGGGACATAGAAGGAATGGGAATTTCTTAGGTAGGAGATCAGACTTGTAAAGAATCTTAGACTGGATGACCTCTGGAAATTTCAGGGAATAATTCTAATGCCTCCTGGCTCCTAGATTCTGAATTATTCCCTAGCATTAAGAATTTCAGAAAACTGAAGCTATCATGTAAATGAAATTACAGAAAACTAAATCAAATATTAGAGTTGATAAGACAAGTATTTAAGCTGAAAGGAACTTTAGGGATAATCTAGTCTAGGATTTCTTCAAATGAGCTCCATGGGTAGATTTCAGGAAGTTTGGGAGTATAAAACAAGACTTATATAAGAGACTAGAAGGCTCTGAAATCGTTACTAATTTATCCAATCAAAAATATTTATTGAAGACTTCTTCATGGGATACTTTTTTCCTCAAAGAAGAGTAAGAATACAGGTTCAGGCTTAACAGGTTTACAATGTAATTTCTAGTGTTTAACTGCAGAGACAAGGCAAACCCACAATACCATAAGAGTTAAAAAAAAAAAAAAAAAAAAAAAACCAACCAAACATAAAATGACAGACTTCAGAGAATTTGAGATTGGGAAGGAGTCTCTCAGGCCATCTAGACCAATCCAAATCCCCATGAGGATTTCTGCTACATCATAATGACAAGTGACCAAGTAGCCTTTACTTAAAGATCTAAAGTAACAGAAGGGGAAACCCACTAAGTTTGGAGACAGTTCCTTCTAATTTTGAATGGTTCTTATTTTTAGCAAACTTTCCCTTACATTATGCCCAAATTTGCCTTATTTCCCCCTTTTATCCACTGCTCCAAGTTCTATCCTTTGGATCCAAGTTTAATCCTATTTCCCCATGACAGACTTTTCAAATACTTCATAACAACTCCACCTCCATCACCAACCTGAGATCACGGTCCTCCTTGAGGACAAAGGACAAACAATAACAACCACCTCACCCCTCAGTCTCATTTCTTCTTCCGTCTTCCTCTTCCCCAATCCTCCTCCTGTCTGTGTCTGGTTGTCAGTGAGTCTTGTCCAGGCCGGCAGTGCAGCAGCCGTTCATGGGCCAGTGGCTCAAAAGCTCTCACTTGCTCCATTTTTCTGCCCCGGGCTCCTTCCTCAGTCATCCTGGTGGCTCTCCCCCTTTGGAGACTCACTATTCTGCACCCTACCCATAGCTCCCAGCTCTCGCTTCAAGCAATCCACCAGGCTCAGACACCCCATGAGCAGAAACTTCAGACACTTCTCCACAGCCAGTTGTCTTCTCTCTGGGCTTAATGTTCTCTGAGTTCCTTCCAATGATTTTCATTTGGTCTGGGCTCAAGAGGGACTACATGATTGGTTGCTAAACTGAGTGATGGAGATAATAAGTCCTGTGAGTTCGGAGGATGTGCAAAGATGGAGCAATATTGGAAGATTTTGAGGAAACTGGAAGAAGGGATAGCTCTTGCCTAATTAGAGGGAGAGAAGAGGACATTCCAGATCATAATGCTCACATGACTAACGGCAAAGAAATAGGAATATTGAAGGGGTAGAGAGGGAGACTGACTAATCCAGTTTAGCAGAGAGGCAGGGATTCTGTAGGGGTTTTTTAATGGGAGGGAGATGTTTGGAAAGGTAGCTTGGCATATAAGGCCCTCCATAATCTGGTTCCCACTTAAAGAGTCTGGATTCAATTCAGTAGACATTCCATTGACTGTTGATTATCCCTGGTGTACTGACTTTCAGTGAAGCAAATAGAATATAATAAATTATAATTACCTATGCCCACCTGAGCACTCTCCTTAGATGCAACCAAATACTCCAGACAGAGCAATGAGCTTGTCAGAGGGCCCAACTTAAATGAGAAAAATGTGCCACGCTAGCTGCCAATGATGAATGAAAAGGGAGCCAAGGGACAAAGGAAAAGGAAGGTTAAGCTTGCTTAATAAAATCTAACCTTTAGTGGAAAATGGGGCCAGCTGATGCCTGATTACCAAGTGATGAGGTGGTCACTCTTTCATTTGGCCATCCCTGGAGGCCTTGCCATTAGAATAAAATTGACCACACTAACTAGAAGGCTCCCCCTTCTCTTTCCATCTATAGACCTTTGGCCTTGCCTTAGAAAGAAGGACTCAGGTTTCTACTCTGCTTTATGGGTGATTTCCATTTGCTTTTAGTAATCCTTTGGCTTCTTGGATAGCTCACATACCCTCATTGTGCTCCCTTTAATATGAAGGTTCTGCTTTCCTACTCCTACTGTTCTCCTCCTTTGCAAGGAAAATAAGATGTGCTCTAAGTCTTTGTCCTCTATCCTCATTGTTAAAACACACATTTTGGGTCATCATTGGAAATCAAACTGCTATACTAATTTGAACTATCTCCAATTGATCAATGAGCAATAATGGCTTAAAACATTGTTTTCTTGTTAGGAATTCTTTCTTTTTTCATATTTATTTCCCCAATACTTAGCAATTGTAGGTGCTTAATAAATGTTTACTGACTAACTGCTAAGTTGGCAGGAAGAACAATGTCATTTAAAGATTTAATCTCGACTCAAGAAACTTTATCGTGGAAAAAACACGACATTGGGTCATTGTTATTCAGACGGTCTGAAACTATTGTTGTGGTCATAGAATTATAGACAGATTTTCAACAGCTCCATGGACTAAATAAAGGAAACAATAATCTTGCTATAGAGCTGTCCAGCAGTAGAATGGTCTTTCTTACTAGTTAGCAAGTCCTGTGTCATGACACACAGCAAGCATTTAACAAATGTTTGTTGACTGACCAACTGACTGAGATGTTCATAGAGTCACAATATCATGACTCACTCCTGCATTCACTTACCAGCAATGGAGATGAGACCCAGAGAGCTTAAGTGACTAGCTGTAATATCTTGGGCAAGTCAGCTCAAGAGCCAGACCTAGAATGTGGGGCTCCTATTTCCCATTCTACTGTTCTTTTTAATTACACCAGTTTGGCAATATGGCAGGGACATAGAAGGAATGGGAATTTTTTAGGTGGGAGATCAGACTTGTAAAGAATCTTAGACTGGATGACCTCTGGAAATTTCAGGGAATAATTCTAATGCCTCCTGGCTCCTAGATTCTGAATTATTCCCTAGCATTAAGAATTTCAGAAAACTGAAGCTATCATGTAAATGAAATTACAGAAAACTAAATCAAATATTAGAGTTGATAAGACAAATATTTAAGCTGAAAGGAACTTTAGGGATAATCTAGTCTAGGATTTCTTCAAATGAGCTCCATGGGTAGATTTCAGGAAGTTTGGGAGTATAAAACAAGACTTATATAAGAGACTAGAAGGCTCTGAAATTGTTACTAATTTATCCAATCAAAAATATTTATTGAAGACTTCTTCATGGGATACTTTTTTCCTCAAAGAAGAGTAAGAATACAGGTTCAGGCTTAACAGGTTTACAATGTAATTTCTAGTGTTTAACTGCAGAGACAAGGTAAACCCACAATACCATAAGAGTTAAAAAAAAAAAAAAAAAAACCCAACCAAACATAAAATGACAGACTTCAGAGAATTTGAGATTGGGAAGGAGTGTCTCAAGCCATCTAGACCAATCTAAATCCCCATGAGGATTTCTGCTACATCATAATGACAAGTGACCAAGTAGCCTTTACTTAAAGATCTAAAGTAACAGAAGGGGAAACCCACTAAGTTTGGAGACAGTTCCTTCTAATTTTGAATGGTTCTTATTTTTAGCAAACTTTCCCTTACATTATGCCCAAATTTGCCTTATTTCCCTCTTTTATCCACTGCTCCAAGTTCTATCCTTTGGATCCAAGTTTAATCCTACTTCCCCATGACAGACTTTTCAAATACTTCATAACAACTCCACCTCCATCACCAACCTGAGATCATGGTCCTCCTTGAGGACAAAGGACAAACAATAACAACCACCTCACCCCTCAGTCTCATTTCTTCTTCCGTCTTCCTCTTCCCCAATCCTCCTCCTGTCTGTGTCTGGTTGTCAGTGAGTTTTGCCCAGGCCGGCAGTGCAGCAGCCGCTCATGGGCCAGTGGCTCAAAAGCTCTCACTTGCTCCATTTTTCTGCCCCGGGCTCCTTCCTCAGTCATCCTGGTGGCTCTCCCCCTTTGGAGACTCACTATTCTGCACCCTACCCATAGCTCCCAGCTCTCGCTTCAAGCAATCCACCAGGCTCAGACACCCCATGAGCAGAAACTTCAGACACTTCTCCACAGCCAGTTGTCTTCTCTCTGGGCTTAATGTTCTCTGAGTTCCTTCAAATGATTTTCATTTGGTCTGGGCTCAAGAGGGACTACATGATTAGTTGCTAAACTGAGTGATGGAGATAATAAGTCCTGTGAGTTCGGAGGATGTGCAAAGATGGAGCAATATTGGAAGACTTTGAGGAAACTGGAAGAAGGGATAGCTCTTGCCTAATTAGAGGGAGAGAAGAGGACATTCCAGATCATAATGCTCACATGACTAACGGCAAAGAAATAGGAATATTGAAGGGGTAGAGAGGGAGACTGACTAATCCAGTTTAGCAGAGAGGCAGGGATTCTGTAGGGGTTTTTTAATGGGAGGGAGATGTTTGGAAAGGTAGCTTGGCATATAAGGCCCTCCATAATCTGGTTCCCACTTAGAGAGTCTGGATTCAATTCAGTAGACATTTCATTGACTGTTGATTATCCCTGGTGTACTGACTTTCAGTGAAGCAAATAGAATATAATAAATTATAATTACCTATGCCCACCTGAGCACTCTCCTTAGATGCAACCAAATACTCCAGACAGAGCAATGAGCTTGTCAGAGGGCCCAACTTAAATGAGAAAAATGTGCCACGCTAGCTGCCAATGATGAATGAAAAGGGAGCCAAGGGACAAAGGAAAAAGAAGGTTAAGCTTGCTTAATAAAATCTAACCTTTAGTGGAAAATGGGGCCAGCTGATGCCTGATTACCAAGTGATGAGGTGGTCACTCTTTCATTTGGCCATCCCTGGAGGCCTTGCCATTAGAATAAAATTGACCACACTAACTAGAAGGCTCCCGCTTCCCTTTCCATCTATAGACCTTTGGCCTTGCCTTAGAAAGAAGGACTCAGGTTTCTACTCTGCTTTATGGGTGATTTCCATTTGCTTTTAGTAATCCTTTGGCTTCTTGGATAGCTCACATACCCTCATTGTGCTCCCTTTAATATGAAGGTTCTGCTTTCCTACTCCTACTGTTCTCCTCCTTTGCAAGGAAAATAAGATGTGCTCTAAGTCTTTGTCTTCCATCCTCATTGTTAAAACACACATTTTGGGTCATCATTGGAAATCAATCTGCTATACTAATTTGAACTATCTCCAATTGGTCAATGAGCAATAATGGCTTAAAACATTGTTTTCTTGTTAGGAATTCTTTCTTTTTTCATATTTATTTCCCCAATACTTAGCAACTGGAACATAGTAGGTGCTTAATAAATGTTTACTGACTAACTGCTAAGTTGGCAGGAAGAACAATGTCATTTAAAGATTTAATCTCGACTCAAGAAACTTTATCGTGGAAAAAACACGACATTGGGTCATTGTTATTCAGACGGTCTGACTTTTTATGACTACATCTGGGGTTTTCCTGGCAAAGATATTGAAACAGTTAGCTGTTTCCTTCTCTGGCTCATTTTAGGATGAGGAAACTGAGGCAAACAAGTGGAAATGACTTACCCATGGTCACTCATAGCTAGTAAATGTGAGAGTCCAGATTTGAACTAAGGAAGATGAGTCTTCCTCCCTCCAAGCCTGGCACCCTACCTGCCCTGATTAAAATTTATAAAGTACTTTGTATAATTTATTATGTTTGATCCTCACAACATCAGGGAAAGTGGGTGAATTATTATTCCTATTTTACAGTTAAGACTTGCCTTTGCCTAATGGATGGCCAAGGATGAATTCAAACTTGTCTTCCTGATTCCAAATCCAGTAGTTCACTCATAGAAAACACCGCTGAAAAGAAAAGAGTTAATATACAACACGGTTTAGATAAAGAGACATAGCCGAGTGCTGGACTCTGAGCTCTTTGAATGTGGGACCCATCCATCACTGGGGACCTTGGCTTATTGCTGCCTCCAGACTCAGTGTTGGAATAGGTACTGTGGGGAGCCAGCTCCAAAATGGCAGGAGGGGGCAACTCTCATCCACAGACAAAAGCTGCAACCCCAGCAGATGAAGCTACTTGGCAGGCCTTGCCCCGATTTCTAACATTCTGGCCTAGCACAGCAACACTAATTAATAGTGTTATTTACAAATTGTGTTTCCCAATTTATACCTGGGGACAGGCCTCCTTCCTAATCATTGTGTTTATTGTTTTTCTCTGGAGAAAAATTGGTGTGCTTTGTCCTGAAATTAAGAGATTTTCCTGGCAGGGCAATTTCTTGGGAAAATACAGAGAGCTTTTGCCAATGGCCTGGCTAAAAGAGGAATAAATGAGTTTAAAAAATTGATTTCCACTTAGAGAGTCTGGATTCAATTCAGTAGACATTTCATTGACTGTTGATTATCCCTGGTGTACTGACTTTCAGTGAAGCAAATAGAATATAATAAATTATAATTACCTATGCCCACCTGAGCACTCTCCTTAGATGCAACCAAATACTCCAGACAGAGCAATGAGCTTGTCAGAGGGCCCAACTTAAATGAGAAAAATGTGCCACGCTAGCTGCCAATGATGAATGAAAAGGGAGCCAAGGGACAAAGGAAAAAGAAGGTTAAGCTTGCTTAATAAAATCTAACCTTTAGTGGAAAATGGGGCCAGCTGATGCCTGATTACCAAGTGATGAGGTGGTCACTCTTTCATTTGGCCATCCCTGGAGGCCTTGCCATTAGAATAAAATTGACCACACTAACTAGAAGGCTCCCGCTTCCCTTTCCATCTATAGACCTTTGGCCTTGCCTTAGAAAGAAGGACTCAGGTTTCTACTCTGCTTTATGGGTGATTTCCATTTGCTTTTAGTAATCCTTTGGCTTCTTGGATAGCTCACATACCCTCATTGTGCTCCCTTTAATATGAAGGTTCTGCTTTCCTACTCCTACTGTTCTCCTCCTTTGCAAGGAAAATAAGATGTGCTCTAAGTCTTTGTCTTCCATCCTCATTGTTAAAACACACATTTTGGGTCATCATTGGAAATCAATCTGCTATACTAATTTGAACTATCTCCAATTGGTCAATGAGCAATAATGGCTTAAAACATTGTTTTCTTGTTAGGAATTCTTTCTTTTTTCATATTTATTTCCCCAATACTTAGCAACTGGAACATAGTAGGTGCTTAATAAATGTTTACTGACTAACTGCTAAGTTGGCAGGAAGAACAATGTCATTTAAAGATTTAATCTCGACTCAAGAAACTTTATCGTGGAAAAAACACGACATTGGGTCATTGTTATTCAGACGGTCTGACTTTTTATGACTACATCTGGGGTTTTCCTGGCAAAGATATTGAAACAGTTAGCTGTTTCCTTCTCTGGCTCATTTTAGGATGAGGAAACTGAGGCAAACAAGTGGAAATGACTTACCCATGGTCACTCATAGCTAGTAAATGTGAGAGTCCAGATTTGAACTAAGGAAGATGAGTCTTCCTCCCTCCAAGCCTGGCACCCTACCTGCCCTGATTAAAATTTATAAAGTACTTTGTATAATTTATTATGTTTGATCCTCACAACATCAGGGAAAGTGGGTGAATTATTATTCCTATTTTACAGTTAAGACTTGCCTTTGCCTAATGGATGGCCAAGGATGAATTCAAACTTGTCTTCCTGATTCCAAATCCAGTAGTTCACTCATAGAAAACACCGCTGAAAAGAAAAGAGTTAATATACAACACGGTTTAGATAAAGAGACATAGCCGAGTGCTGGACTCTGAGCTCTTTGAATGTGGGACCCATCCATCACTGGGGACCTTGGCTTATTGCTGCCTCCAGACTCAGTGTTGGAATAGGTACTGTGGGGAGCCAGCTCCAAAATGGCAGGAGGGGGCAACTCTCATCCACAGACAAAAGCTGCAACCCCAGCAGATGAAGCTACTTGGCAGGCCTTGCCCCGATTTCTAACATTCTGGCCTAGCACAGCAACACTAATTAATAGTGTTATTTACAAATTGTGTTTCCCAATTTATACCTGGGGACAGGCCTCCTTCCTAATCATTGTGTTTATTGTTTTTCTCTGGAGAAAAATTGGTGTGCTTTGTCCTGAAATTAAGAGATTTTCCTGGCAGGGCAATTTCTTGGGAAAATACAGAGAGCTTTTGCCAATGGCCTGGCTAAAAGAGGAATAAATGAGTTTAAAAAATTGATTTCCAGCTTAGTGGCTAGAGGCATCATTAAACCTGACATTTTGTACAGTATGTGGCCTGAGCCCTTGCAAGCTCTAAAAATAATTCCAATTTGCTTTCTACTCTGTGTCCTGGCAGGATCTTTTCATGGCCCTGCTACTTAACAGTAATGAGGATGACACATTCAGAACTTTAATCTCCCCTGTGTTAATTCTATCTCAGTGACTATCCATGTATATATATTTGTTTTAAGTTCCTACCTCCTCTATTTTAATTCTTTAGCCAACAGTTCTCTTCTCTATACCTCTCCTAGCTCTTTTTTGTTCTAATTTCTCTTTTTGCTATAACAAAAAAGGACAAGATCCAAGTAAAAGGACAGATTTCCAATTTTTCAAAAAGGATCTATCCATCTGAAAACCTTTTAGTGTCTGTATGGGATCCTGATTGACTTGTTTAGCTTGTTATTTAGGGTAGATGGATATCCAAGACATCTACATACAGTCCCCATGGAGTTCCTGAAAATCAGTGGAGTTCAGGTGTGCTGGGCACTCCTGTTACATAAGTAATATAGAAACACCTGAGAAAAAGGAAAGACAATAAGAATAATTCTCACCAAGTATTTGGCACTCCCCAATAGGAGAAGACTGACATGGTTAGAAGGAAGTTCCAGAATGAGAAATTTGATGGATTCAGGGAGTTCCAGGGGAAAAAGGCAGATGAATCAAGGTGAAGAAGTCCAGAGAGTCAAAAACAGAGAGGAAAAGGGAGTAAGAAAGATTTAAAAAGAAAAAATATATATATATACACATATACATATGTATATATTTTTACACCTAAATATGGACATGTATATACATATGTATAAGTATGTATGTAAAATCCCATAAGTTTGAATTCTGTTCCCATTTAAGCCCCCATCCACAGCTATTCTTCCCCCTCTCCATTTGCTCTCCGACAGGGGGTTCTGGCAATATCAATATTTCTAGAAATGGGAAGGAGGAAGGAGAGGGATAAGGCTGCCTCAGGCATAGTTTTAGAGTTGAAGAAAACCTCATGTTTCACATCATCCAAACCTCTCATTTTATTGATGAAGTGACTCGCCCAAAGTCAAATGAGAATAAGAAGCAGGGCCAGAATTTGAACACAGATCATCTGACTCCAAACGAAAATTGGTGATTGAGCTAAACCTTAGTGGAAACTGGGGGTTCTAAGGAGAGGGAATAGAAAATATGGATAGGGGGGTGGGTGGGGGTGGCAGCCACACAGATGTCTCCCCAACTAGAATTAAACCTTTCAGTGGCTGGATCCACATATTTTACTTCTTTACATTTCCACAGAGACTAATAGTGAGAGCTTAGAGAATAACTTAATACTGTTGGATTGAACCCTTTTTCTTATCAGTAAGTACTTTAAGAAAGGAGAGGATAAAAATGAGCTAGATTAGTTGAGAGAAGCTCAAGGAGGAGGTGGAATTTGAAGGAAGGAAATGAGCATTTATTAAGGACTTTCTATGTATCAGAGCCCTAAATTAAGAGCTTTATAAATCTTATTTGATCCTCATAGTCACCCTAGGGGATTAGTGCTGTTAATTATCCCCAATTTACAATAGAAGAAAATGAGGCAGACAGAAGTTAAATGATCTGCCCAAGATCACACAGCAGTAATTGACTGAGGCCTGAATTTTGGTCTTTCTGATTCCAGACCCAGTGTTCTATCCAGTGTGCCACCAGATGGAGGGAGAGAACAGAAGAAGTGGTAGACATTCACATTTTTACATATTAGGTCATGTTTACATTTACAACTTTTCCAAAGTAAATTGATAAGATTATGGAAAGTCAGCCCATTTTAATCTGATTTAGGCCACATTCAAAAGTGATGTCTCTGTCCCAGGAGACTGACTTTGTCCTTAGCACCTTACTCTTGCCTGTGGCTTGGGCTGACTTTCCATAATCTTATCAATTTACTTTGGAAAAGTTGTAAATGTAAACATGACCTAATATGTAAAAATGTGAATGTCTACCACTTCTTCTGTTCTCTCCCTCCATCTGGTGGCACACTGGATAGAACACTGGGTCTGGAATCAGAAAGACCAAAATTCAGGCCTCAGTCAATTACTGCTGTGTGATCTTGGGCAGATCATTTAACTTCTGTCTGCCTCATTTTCTTCTATTGTAAATTGGGGATAATTAACAGCACTAATCCCCTAGGGTGACTATGAGGATCAAATAAGATTTATAAAGCTCTTAATTTAGGGCTCTGATACATAGAAAGTCCTTAATAAATGCTCATTTCCTTCCTTCAAATTCCACCTCCTCTTTGAGCTTCTCTCAACTAATCTAGCTCATTTTTATCCTCTCCTTTCTTAAAGTACTTACTGATAAGAAAAAGGGTTCAATCCAACAGTATTAAGTTATTCTCTAAGCTCTCACTATTAGTCTCTGTGGAAATGTAAAGAAGTAAAATATGTGGATCCAGCCACTGAAAGGTTTAATTCTAGTTGGGGAGACATCTGTGTGGCTGCCACCCCCACTCACCCCCCTATCCATATTTTCTATTCCCTCTCCTTAGAACCCCCAGTTTCCACTAAGGTTTAGCTCAATCACCAATTTTCGTTTGGAGTCAGATGATCTGTGTTCAAATTCTGGCCCTGCTTCTTATTCTCATTTGACTTGGGCGAGTCACTTCATCAATAAAATGAGAGGTTTGGATGATGTGAAACATGAGGTTTTCTTCAACTCTAAAACTATGCCTGAGGCAACCTTATCCCTCTCCTTCCTCCTTCCCATTTCTAGAAATATTGATATTGCCAGAACCCCCTGTCGGAGAGCAAATGGAGAGGGGGAAGAATTTGATCCTTCATCCTCTGATGCTAAAACCGGTTGGTTCCCACTCTTATTATGTGATTTCTAGATCTCTTCCCTTGGGGAATGTTATTCTCTATAACAAAGCTCCTTAAACTGTGGGTGGTAACCTCATATGATATCTTGAAACTGAATGTAGGAGTCATGAAATTGTGATTTTTATCAGTAAATGCTTGATTTGTGTACCTATTTTATATACCTATATATCTGGAGTCATGTAGAAATTTCTCAGATGAAAAGGGGTCATGAAAGAAAGAAGTTTAAGAAGGCCTGCTCTGTAGGTAAGAAAGCTAATATCTGAAATGAGATAACCATGAAAAGAAAAATGAAGACTCAGAACCATGTAGGTGCTTTGCTTAAAAAGTCAGTCATAAAAAAGTTAGAGATGCTGGACTGAATCCCAGAGATCCAGAACTCTCCATTCAGTAGCCCAAACTGATAATCAGTGATACCGTACTCTGCTGCAGAGGGCACAACTCTGTTGGGCTGGCCACATTGTTCAAATGTCATTCGCTTGACATTTTATTTTCTCCAAAATTATTTTATGGAGAACTCAGGGCAAGGGCTCACAAGGTGGTGAGAAAAAGTGATACAAGGACACTCTCAACTTTAGAACTGAATGTACAACAGAGGAGATACTGGCCCAGGACCAGCTGCCCTAATCAGAGAAGACATTCCCCAAGGGAAGAGATCTATGAGCAAAGCAGATGGAATTAGCCCAAGGGAAACTCGAGATACACAAGGTCAGAGAATCCACCTTAAAGGTTCCCACCTATGGCACGGTGTTCCAAGCTCTTGTTGGGCTGATCAGTCACAGCCAGGCACACTAACTCGGCTCTAACATAATCATTTTGGCTCTGAGAACGAAGGACAACCACCACCAACCAGCGAACTCAAAACCCTTAGTGACTGATTTCTCCCCCAGCTTTTCCCTCACGTATCCCCTTTAAGTTTGATGAGCTCAGGAGCCGAACCCACCTTGCCTCCTTCCCACTTCAAGGTATTGACAGACACAAGTTTATGAAGGTTTGTATTATTTTTAAGACCTGGGGTCATTGAAGACTGGTGACATCTTAATCTGCTACTTAACTGCTGTATAACCATTATCTCATCTCTTTGAGCCTCAGTTATTCTTTTATAAAATGGGATTAATAATAATTTGATTGTGCCAGCAGTCTATTGCAATAGTTCAGCTATAATGTGATGGGACCTACACCAGGGTAGATATAAGTTGTGAAGGTAGAATGGATAGGCCACTTGGCAATGGATGGGCGATGGAGTGCTGGCGAAGGTGAGACTGAGAGGGGAAGGGGACACCCAGGTTGTGAGTCTGGGTGACCGGGAAGACGGTAGGGTCCTTGATGGCAGCAGCAAGTTAGGGAGAGGGGAGGATATGGGCAGGAAGTGAGGGAACAAGATGATAAAATGAGTTCTGGATAGGTTGAGTTTAAGATGTCTTTGAGATCCAGAGTTTTCCACTAGGTAGTTGGGGATGTGAAGCTGAAGGGTCAGAAGAGACACACCTAATCAACAGACATTTATTAAATGCTGTGCTAAATGCCAGAGAATACCTATGCAAGTGAAAAGAAAGATAGTCTCTGCCCTTAAGAAACTTACATTTTACTAGGGGAAGACAACCAATAGAGAGAGCAAAATGGAAGAAGATGAATTGCAGCCCGACAAGAAATGAATCTATTGCTGTTTTAGGTGCCATCCATTCAGGAGGAGGAGCTGAGGGTGCCCCAGAATTCCAGGGCTGAGGTGATCTTCCAGGATGGAGAGTTTTCTGGGGCACAATTTTAAGAGAGCCCTTCAGTGTCCTTGTATTGCTTTTTCTGACCACCTTGTGAGTGCTTGCCCTGTGTGAGTTCTCTATAAAATAATCTCTTTGGGAAGCGCACATTTGGCACTCGAACAGTGTGGCCTCTCTGCTGTGGAGTTTGAACGCTTGGCAGTTTGGTCCCCGGTATCTTATCCTGCCAGGTGATCTTGCTCAGACAATTCAGAGAAGTGACTGAATTTCCTGGCGTGGTGCTATTACGCTGTCCAGGTTTCACAGCATAAACAATGAGATGGGCACAATGGCTCTGGAGACCTTCAGTTTGGTGGCCAGTGTAATCCCTCTCCTCTCCCATACTTGGGAGCCTCCCAAACGCTGAGCCAGCTCTGGCAAAGTGTGTGTCAACCCCTTTATCATTGTGGACATCCCAGGAAAGAACTGGGCCAAGATAGGTAGGTCCTCCATCAGCCATCCATATGTGGAACCTTCGTTACAGCAAATGGAGAAATTTTGGATGCTGTGGATAAATTCACTTGTGTTTTCTTGGTGTTAATTGTTAGGCCAAAATTAGCACAAGCAGCAGAGAATTGATCCACCTTTGTTGCATCTCAGCTCTGGAGGCCCCTTGCGCCAACACTCCCTCCACTTTAGTTTTGGTTTCTGGCCTTTTTAAGTTGAAAATTTTACTTTTCTGAAGTCCTGCTCCCTTCCCCTTCCCCTGGCATCTAGAAGTGACATCCTTAAGCCTCTTCTTCATATATTTGTTCATGGAGCTTGTTCATACTTTGTCTTGAAAGTTTATTTTGTTTCCCTGATTTCCCCAACTTGCTCTTGAGGTCACCAACCTACTTGATCAGGAGAGTAAGTTTTGCTAACATTTCAGTTTCTTTCCTTGTCTAGGCTGAAATGCTTTTTGACTTGGCAACAACAACAGTTTGTGGATTTATTTCCCTTTATTCACATATGATTATCAATAGAGGTATATGGTTAAACGCTACAGTTAGTGCTCCCAGAGAATAGCTTAATTTCCATTTGTATGACTCTGGGGAAATTACTATGGGTGATTTTCCCACCCAAAGCAGTGGGATACTGGAGCCAGCCTGTCTGTTATTCCTCTTATTTCTCTAAGATCTCTGCTAGGTCAGGTTAATATCTATTATTGTCCAGTTTGGGTTCAATGCACCCCTGGGATAGAAAGCTAAGGGAAGAACAAAGAGGATATTTTGATTTTACTTCTTAAGTCTAGGGGATACATCCATGAGATGTGAAAAGGAAGCTAGCAGTGCTTTATGCACTGAAGCCACTCAGACTATGCTTGGAGGAACATACCTAATTCTGCAAAATGACATTTGTCTTTAAAACTGCACCATTTTCCTACTTGCTGGAATAATGGCCCAAGAGAGCCCTGCCAATACAACAGGCTCAGATTTGCCCTTCCTGGTGGGTTGTTCAGAATGGACACAGATATTCTTTGTGGAATATGGAATTTTTTGAAGCTAGCTTTTGGACATAAATGATTGAGGAGTTGGTCCTGGTTGATGACAAATCTCCTAATTGGTTGTGAAACTGGCAAACCAATGACTGAGATGTTAAATTGGAATTGAGTCACAAAAAGGGATGATACCAATTTCTCAGCTCTCTTTCTTTCCTGGAAGTGAATGAAGTAGAATCTCTGTGAGCAAGAAGCAATAAGCTAAAATTTCTCCATTTACAACTTAGTTACTACCATGTATTCACAAGCACACAATTCCTCTTTTTCTTTTGAGTTCGTCCTGCCTTGATGTCAGGTAGCCAGTGATAGAATTTGCCAGGTGATGATCTTGTGACTTCAGAAAGGTCAGAGGAGCCATCAGAGGTTCTTTCCAGCAACTGGGATTGGTATCAGAGACCACTGAAGTTAGGAGCAACAAAGGCTGCGTGTGAAGATGGATGGGGACATCCTGTTGTTGTCCAAAGATGGCACTAGGAAATGTAACTCTGCAAGAGAGAAAGACCAGCCCTACAAAGGTGCGGATTCTTAAAGATCAGAAGAGACCCACCTAATGCTGCCTTCAAGTTTGTCTTTCTTGTTTTGAAGAGGATAGGGGACACTATGGGACGATGTCTTGACTTGAGCATGAATTACATTTATTTTTTTATTATTATTATTTTTAATAATTTTTTATTGATAGAACCCATGCCAGGGTAATTTTTTACAGCATTATCCCTTGCATTCACTTCTGTTCCGATTTTTCCCCTCCCTCCCTCCACCCCCTCCCCCAGATAGCAAGCAGTCCTTTACATGTTGAATAGGTTACAGTATATCCTAGATCGTGAATTACATTTAAGTGAGGCAGAATTGTCTAAAGTCTATTGACTCACTTTTTTTTTTTTTTAAGTTTTTTATTTTTCAAAACACATGCATGGATAATTCTTCACCTTGCAAAACCTTGTGTTCCAATTTCCTCCCTTTACCTCCTCCCCTAGATGGCAAGTAGTCTAATATATGTTAAAACTGGTAGAAATATATGTTAAATCCAATATATGCATATATAATTATACAATTATTTTGCTGCAAAAGAAAAATAAAATCAAACTGGAAAAAAAAATGAAAAAGAAACAAAAAGAGTAAAAATGCTACATTGTTGACTCACTTTCTTGTCTAGAGTCATTGAAGTCCAAAGACCAGGATGGCCTGGTCTGCTGTGGAGGGTTTCTTCCTTGCTCACCCACCCGTTCCCCTAGGGAAGTTTTCACATGCTCTAACCCACCAATAGGGTGTGGGGCCGGTTCCCTCCACCTGGTTTAGCCCATCTGTGCATGCTGGAGCTTCTTGCAGCCGCAGGTGAGAGCTGGTGATGAGTGGCTGCAAAGGTAGAAGAGCATCCCTGAGTAAGTCCTCACATCAGAGATGCTGTCCCCTTGGACACCCGTGGTAACTTTATAAGAAGGAAGCAGAAGCTTTACTCCTTGGTCTCTTGTACCCAAGGGGAGAGTTCACCACAAAATGCAGGGGATTGTGAATTGCATTACCTTCTGAGTAAATCTCATACATAAAAGATAAGAGTTCTTGATCCTGTCATTCTGGGGAGTAATTTGGAATTCTGCTCAAAGAGCACTTCAACTTCATACCCTCTGATCCAGCAATACCATTTAGTTGGTTACCCAAAGAGAGCATAACAAAGGGGAAAGGCCCTATATGTACAAATATATGTATATTTGATATGTATATCTAGCAGCTTTTTATATAACGTCAAAGAATTGGAAATTAAAGGGATGCCAGGAATTGGGGAATGGCTGAATAAGTTGTAGTATATGAATGTGATGAAATACTACTGTGCTATAAGAAATGATGAGCTGGCAGATTTCAGAAAAGCCTGGAAAGACTTATATGGACAGATACTGAGTGAAGTGAACAGAACCAGAATAGTGTACACTGTAACAGCAACACTGTTGATCAGCTAAGCTCTTCTCACCAGTACAATGATCCCAGACAATTCCAAAAGATTCATGATGATCTGCATCCAGAGAAAGAACTATGGAGTCTGAATGCAAATCAGAGCAAATTATTTTCACTTTTTGTTTTTCATCTTTTCCCTTCCCTTTTGTTTTGTTTTTCTTTTTTCAAAACAAGACTAATGTGAAGATATATTTATTGGATTGCACATGCATGGCCCATATCAGATTGCTTGCCATGTTTGGGGGAGGCGGAATTAGGTGGAAAGGAGGGGAAAAAAATTGGAACTCAAAATTTTATTAAGACTGAATGTCATGGGACAGCTAGGTGATGCAGTGGATGGAATACCAGCCCTGAAGTCAGGAGGACCCGAGTTCAAATGTGGCCTCAGATACTTAACACTTCCTGGCTGCAAGTCACTTAACTCCAATTGCTGCAGGGAAAAAAAAGTCAAAAACTTTTTACAAGTAACTGGAAATTTTTAAAAAGAGGAAAAACAGAAAAAAGAATAAAAGATAATGGAATTAGAAGCACACTGAGCAAGGACTTGAAAACAACAGTATTAGAAACCATAGTTTCTTAGGACTGACCCTAAAATCTGAAGAGAAAAATTCTCAGTCACCATCTGGGGACCCAAACTGCCATTACAAATGGGGTTTGGGAAAGTGACCAAGGGGTAGAGGAGGAAATACTGGCCACCCTCCAGGCTTCAATGGCTAAGCAGTGTGTATGTTGGTGAAGTGACCTTGAAGGCAATCAGCAGTTATTCCTATTGTGCTTCTAGCCTGGAAAACATTCTCCCTCCCACAGCCTGGGAAGGGATGCCATTTTACAGATAAACATGTCCCTTTCAGGTGGGCATCTCACTTTCTGGACTTCACCGCCCCTGGGCTGCAGTTCCACTCTGGAATTTCCCTTAGGCATGGGTTTTCCTTATACTTGGAACATTCTTCTGTCATGTAGACTTCTCTTTTCCCAATTGATGCGGGAAAGATTCCTTTCTAGATTCCGACCCTCTCCTAGTTAATAATGTAAATTACCCTTTAACTCACAAATCCTGGTCCCTTTGAATTCCAATAGAAGATCCTGACCTGTCCCAGCCCCACCTGGATCTGAGCCAACTTTGGGGCTACACCCAAAAGCCCCTCGAGCTAAGTCTCCTAGTATAAAAAGGCCACGCTGGGAACCCCTCTTTGCAGAGATTCCAAACATGTTAGCCATGTGAGGACCCTCTGTCTACTGGACCCTTTATCCAGTGCCCTCCTTATCTCTATCTTCACCTAATAATAAACCTCTTCTATCAATCTAGCTCTCCGGGCCAATAAATGCTTTTATTGGGAACTCGCGCCACTACTAGATCCCATTTACCACCGTATCCTTGTGCCGAATCCAAGGGGGTTGCTGGGGAGCTTTGCTTGACTCCCTGTACCCCAAACCTGCCACTAGACCTTAACTAAACCCTAATTTCATTTAGGTACCCCAAATCTAGACCTCAACACAATGACAGGCTCCTGTCAGGGTTTCCATCTTGGAGAGGCAGAAGCCACTCAGCCTTCACTCCCTGCGTCTCCCCTCCCTTTTGTTTATTATCTTCCCTCATCAGAATGTGAACTCCTTAGGGGAAGGACTTTCTGTGATCTGTATTGATAAAAGGAATACTTACATGGATATAACTGGTTCCTATAAAGTTTGATTTCAAACTAATTTGGTAGAGATCTTTCCCCAGTGCCTGATGTGCTTGGCTCTATTATTTCAGATTCGATGTTGTGAGATTTCTCACTGCTTTGAAATAAAATGACCATGTTTTCAAAATAGGAATATCCACAACAACTAAAAGTTTTCTTGAAGAATCACAGAATTTTCAGGTACTGCCTGAAAGTCACACACTGTCTTGGGGAACAAAGTAAGCTGTGTATTCATTGACATGCTGGGCCTTGCCGAGAATGTTCATCTGACAATGGAATCAAGTGCTTTCCCTTCTCAGCTGGGAATGGCCTGGAGGACTGGGCCATTCAGGCTCCTCCAGCCTTTCCTTTCCATGGCCTTTCTTCTTCTGAAGCATTTCATTAGAACCATAGCAGATCAGAATTATAACTGATATTCCTTTTAACACTAAATATAATCTCTTTCCCTAAAAACGAAAAGCCCAGCAGATGAAGGAACGAGAAGACAGCCCTCCTGCCTTCTAGTTTTGTCCCCTTCCTCAAATCAGGTACCCAAGAGTGTTTGTGGTCTTTCCAGACCATGTGCCTAAAAAAAAGCCTGACTGTATTTCATTCAATGTGTTGCCTCTCTCAAGAGGTTTACATATCAAGTATTTTCTCTGATGGGGAAAACAAAGGCATTATCTATCCCATTAAGAGGATTTCAAATTACCTCCAGTCCACAAAGGCCATAGCATGGAATGGACAATTGCTTCTGAAACATTAATATCAGAATTTTTCTTGCCTATTTACCTGGATCCATACTCTCCTGGATCACTATAAAGGTCCTGGCTTGGCCACTGCTTTGAAATAACTGAAGATCCTAATCAGAAAACAACATTATTGATATTACAAGATCCAAAGCTTAGAAGCTTTCTACTTCTAAGAAAACTTGAAGTTAATTTCTCCAGGTGTTTCAGTCATTCATTTTGAACTCTTTTTAAAACAAATGTCTTTAGGGGATAATTTTAGTTGTCTACAGAAATCTTAAGTGTTAATTAGGAGAAAATTAAGACTGAATTTTTCCTCTCCACAATGTAGCTTGGGGAAAATGGAAATTTCAAACAATTGGCCAACCAAATATTTATTGGTTCAATTTTTATTTTTCTCTGCCTACTTCTATTCCTGAAGCAACGCTAACTAGTTTCTTCTTGTCCCTTCTATGGACATACAAATGCTCAATGAGATTCAAGCTTGGTCAGGGTTACTTTTCCTCATTTGCAGTCAGTGCCAGTATGGATGCCCCATTCTGTATGTATGATCATGCCTCTTAAGAAACAGCAAAATTGATTTGTGTTTCATTTCATTTTGAATGTACACACTCCCCCCTCTATCCACCAGCTGGCTAGTAAAGATGTTAATGATCACTATGATGTCTAAAGGCAAAGCAAAGGGCACTCAGCCCCTACCATTGCCTCCCTCTCCCCAGTAATTTGAGGATTTTCAATATTGTATCAGACTGCAAATAAAAGCACCATATTATCATCCAGTTTTTGGAAATTTGGGATGCATTGAGCAAACTTTTAGAAAATAGTTTGTATCCCAAGTCACTTCTTCCATCCTTATTCAATTTAGTTAGAAGACAACACCTGTGAAATCTAAGGCTTAAACTCTTCATGATGTAATAGGGAATAAAGTCTGGACTCAGGAGATTTGTTTGAATCTAGGATCTTCCAGCGAATTTCAGAGTGACCTTAGGTAGGTGACATCCTCATTTTCACAGATGAGGCTAAAACAGTTAACAGAACATTTATTAAGCACTTATTATATAGCAGGTGCCATACTATATACTGTCACTGGATTGATATGAAAAAAGAAATAAACTAAATTAATCTTTTAAAGTTGAGGAAAGGTTTAGAGATATAACGATTTGTCTCAATCTATGTATATTCACTGTACATTCATGTTATTGAAATGCCAGTGATGACAACATTCAAAAACATTTATTCGAGCATGATAGAGGAGGAATCAGGAAGCAGCAATGGAGAGCAAGAAGCATTTCAACTTCCCAACTGAAACAAATGGTGATGAGTGAGGTGGGGGAAGAGAAGTGTTAACAGAAATTGAAACCAGTATCATAAGGCAGTTCCAAAAAAACCCCTAGTTTTTATTTATACTCATTCAGCCTCCTCTTTTCCTCAAAATTTCTCATATATCATATATACAAAGTGCCCTCCACTCCTTTTTTTGTTGCTGTTGCTTCTGTTTGCTAATGTCCCATTCTAATTCCTCTCCCAATTTTTTCTATCTTGTTTATGTTTTATACCTATATTGTTTCTTGTCATAGAGTGTGATTATCACCTTTTTCCCTCTCCTATCACATACGTACTCCTGTTTCCCCTAATGAAATTAAATCCCATTTGTATTGTATATACTTTATACGTGTAGTATTGATATGCTGTCTCCCCATTTTGAATGTAAACTCCTTGAAGGCAAAGACTATTTTTTTTTCACGCTCATCCTTAGGACTTGCACAGCACTTGCACATAGTCAAAAATTATTTGTTAAGCTTTTACAAAGTTTTTTGGGGGCAAGGATACTCATTTTTGTCTTTATGTGGCAAGCCCTGTGCTAAGAGCTGGAGATACAGTCAGAGCTTAATAAATGCTTCTATACCAATTAAGTTTGTACCTACAGTATGTGTTCTGAAATATGAAATTGAAAGACCAAAGGTCAAAGGATAAGAAATAGAGTCTTTGCCTTTCAGGGTTTATACCCAAATAGGAGGCTTAAAATCTAAAAGCCTAGTGATAGAAGGACTTTTTTGTTCATTTCTGGAAAGCAGCCTACACTCATACACAAGTTTCTCAGATATCAGATCTATAAAACTACTGATTTAAATCCAAAAAATAGATGTTAGCTTTCCCGTGAAATAGCTGTGAATTTAAAGTGGATGGAGATATGGACTCAGGGCACAATGTCATTCTGAGTTTGACTCAACCTAAAATGTTTGAAAAATAGATGAGAATGCTGGAATTTGAATGCCTTTAGATTCTATCACAGGGCCCTCCAGTAATTTTGCAAATTAGCTCTGCACTCTTCGAATTGTTGGCAGGTTTCAACATCTTGCCCTTTTTCATGTGAAAAATAAAACTGTCAAATTCAGAATCTTGTTTATATCTCAAATTTTTTGAAGGATTAGAATTCCATGCATCTTCTCTGAGACGGTGAATCCTCCATCACTGTCTTTAGTTTTACTTCTTAGTTCACTCTTAGAGGTAAGCTTTGCGACACAGTGGATAGATTGCTGGGCCTGGAATGAACATATATATATATATATATATATATATTATATATATATATATGTATCTTATATCCTTTGGCCAATAAGAAAAAAAATTGTTGTTGTTTTGGATGAATGTTGCTGTTGAATTACTAAAAAGCAATTTATCATTGGAAAGGGGAGGGAGGAATGGGTTACAAAAAAGCATGTACATGAGATTTATCAAATACTTACAGTTGTCTCTCTATGCCTAGGTCATAGACCCATTTTGATCTTATCTTGGTATATGGTGTTAAGTGTGGGTCCATGCCTAATTTCTGCCATACTAATTTCCAATTATCCCAGCAGTTTTTATCAAATAATGAATTCTTTTCCCAGAAGTTAGGGGCTTTGGGTTTGTCAAACACTAGATTGCTATAATTGACTATTCTGTCTTGTGAACCTAGCCTTTTCCACTGATCCACTAATCTATTTCTTAGCCAATACCAAATGGTTTTGGTGACTGCTGCTTTATAATATAATTTTAGATCAGGTACAGCTAGGCCACCTTCATTTGATTTTTTTTTTCATTAATTCCCTTGAGATTCTCGACTTTTTATTGTTCCATATGAATTTTGTTGTTATTTTTTCTAGATCAATAAAATATTTTCTTGGAAGTCTGATTGGTATAGCACTAAATAAATAGATTAGTTTAGGGAGTATTGTCATCTTTATTATGTTCGCTCGGCCGATCCAAGAGCACTTAATATTTTTCCAATTATTTAAGTCTGACTTTATTTGTGTGGAGACTTTTTTATAATTTTGCTCATATAATTCCTGACTTTCCTTTGGTAGATAGATTCCCAAATATTTTATGGTATCAATAGTTATTCTGAATGGAATTTCTCTTTGTATCTCTTGCTGTTGGGTTTTGTTGGTGATGTATAAAAATGCTGAGGATTTATGGGGATTTATTTTGTAGCCAGCTACTTTGCTAAAATTATGAATTATTTCCAATAGCTTTTTAGTAGAATCTCTGGGGTTCTCTAGGTATACTATCATATCATCTGCAAAGAGTGATAGTTTGGTTTCCTCATTGTACAGTTGTCTCTCGAGAGAGAAATGGAAAGTTTGGAAAATATGATCTTTGATCTCAATTTTTAATCAATGACTAGGACATCATGGAAGTTGATATCTGATTCAGTTTGTTGATGACAATGTTGGAAGGGCTAGCTAATATGCTGAATGAAAGAGTCAAGAAAAGATCTTGTGGGCTAAATCTAATAAAATGAATACAAGATGGCCCCAAAGTGCAGTGTTAAACTATTAAAGCTATATATATATGTGTGTGTGTGTGTGTGTGTGTGTGTGTGTGTGTATATGTATATATATATATATATATACACACACACACACATATATATATATACATAAATATATATATATATATCACTATTTAATCAGTTAAAGCTTAAAACACCTCCAAAAGGTTTGAGATATCCTATATCATAGGAATCAAGTATAAAAATTTACATTTGGATTAAGAAAAATCAACTTTGCAAATATTACATGAGTGTGGCTAGGCAGCAGTTCATGTGCAAAATATCTGAAGATTTTATTGAACTACAAACTTGACATTAGTGAGTAACAAGATATGGTAGTCAGGAAAATTAATAGAATATTGAGCTGTATTAAGTGAAGTCTAATATCCAAAGAAAGGGAAATGATAGTCTCCTTGGACTTTCTCTCATCAGATCAAAGCAGGAGTGCTGTGCTCATTTCTAGGTGTCCTAGTTTAAGAAAAAGATTGAGAAATTGGAACATGTACAGAGTAGAGGACCCAGGTCCTGAGGGGGGGTCTTAAGATCCTATATCCTTTTGGACATAAGTCTTTGGGACAAGATTTGAACTCATTTTCCTAACTCCAACAACAGCTATACTCAGGGCGAGTCACTTAACTGCTCTGTGACTCAATTTCTTCATTTGTAAAAAGGGGATACCCTCCCAAAGTCGTTGCAAGAATCTTATGAGTTAAAATATGTAAAGCACATGCAAACTTTAAAGTACTATATAAATGCATACTGCTACAGCAACAAGAACTTCTACTATTTATTTTTTTCAAATGATCAATTATTGATTTCATTGTTAAGGGAATTGTTTTTTAGGTATCTCTCCATACACACACACACACACACACACACACACACACACACACACACACAGCCTATGATACACCTTCCAAATTTCAAATTTTTTACTATTATTATTCTGTGAAGCTTATAATCAAACACAGAATTACTGAACGCTATACTCCTTAAGAGAAATAGAGAATTAATCATCATAATAGTAGTTGACATTTATCATAACACTTTAAACTTTGCCAATCCTTTTTTGCTTTTAAACTTTTGCTCCTCAAAATAAAAGTTAAGTAAAAATGAATAAAAATTAGGATATGCAGAAAGGGCTTGATAACTATTTTTGCATTCATACAAAGTACTAATAATAGAAACAGAAATAGCAAATATGAGACTAACCCTGCTCTTTTGGAAAGTAACATTTCAAATCCATTAGGACAATGCATAAAAATGTAAGGAGGCTACAATGTATAGAGGCAGGTCAAATGATACATCCTGGTGCCCCTCTAATCCTACGAGAAAGTAGGGATTATAGACTACAATCTCTCTTTTTTAATTAAAACTTTTTATTCACAAAACATATGCATGGGTAAATTTTTCAAACCTGACTCTTGGCAAATTTTTTGTTCCAAATTTTTCCCTCCTTCACCTCATCCCCCTAGATGGTTAAATCCAATATATGTAAACATTTATACAGTTATCTTGCTGCATAAGAAAAATCAGATTAAGAAAGAAGAAAAAGAAAAACTGAGAAAGAAAATAAAATGCAAACAAATAAAAACACAGAGAGTGAGAATGAGATGTTGTGTTTCACATTCAGTTCCCACGGTTCTCTCTCTGGGTGTAGATGGCTCTCTTCATCACTGAACAAGTGGAATTGGTCTGAATCATCTCATTGTTGAGGAAAGCTACGTCCATCAGAATTGATGGTGTAGACTACAATCTCATTTAAGCCTTGTAAACCAGCAGCCCAAATAGCCCCGGGAGAGTAGCAGGATCTTCTCAGCTACTTGGCTCTCTCCCATAGATTCCACAGATACTGTCTGTATTTTATAAAAGAGAAAACTGAGGTTTATAGAGATTTAACTGATTTATCCATTAATCCTACAACTAGTAAGTGTTGGAAGCTGGATTCCCATCTTATTCTCGTCTGACTTCCAAGTCCAGTGTTCTGTTCACTTTATCTTGGGGCAGTTCTGAAGGAAATCAGGCATCAGGGTTATTGCCAGAAAGGAATTCCTTCATGGAAAATATAGACTTAGAGTTGGCTTTGAAGGTTGGAAGAGAATCCAAAAGACAACGTGTGAGACAATGGGAACACAGATTGAGAGTTGGATGATTCAAGTTCAAATATCATATCTAATCTTTACAACCTGTGTGACCTTGACTGGATTTCAGCTTCCTGGTCTGTAAAAAAAACAAATCAAAAAAGAGGGGTTGGGGGAAGGGTAACTAGGGGACCTTTCAGGTCCCATCAAGCAGCAATCATGCCTTTGGAAGCCATCCACTCTTGCCCCTCACTTTAGGTAAGGAAACAAGCCCAGAAGGCATAAGGACTTGCCCAGGATTAGAAAACTGAAGTGTTAGAAGCCAGAATCCAACCTAGATGTCCCTGGCTCCTCAGTCCAGCCCTCCAAGTGTTACCCTTCTGGCTTTTATCAATTTGGAGAGGAATAACAGGAATAAGCCTGGAAATCTTAGGTGATGTCACATTGAGGAGGGCTTTGAATGCTGAGGAAAGGCATTTGGATTTTTTATTATTGCTGGGTTTTTTTTTTCACTTGTGTCTGACTTTTTGTGACCCCATTTGGGGTTTTCTTGGCAAAGATACTGATGTGGTTTCCTTTTCCAGCTCATTTTGCAGACTAGGAAACTGGAGCAAACAGAGTGAAGTGACTTGTCCAGGGTCACATAGCAGGAAGACCCAGCATTCCATGCACTATCCCACCTAGCTGCCCACTTGGATTTTATTAGTATTTAATAGTGATACATGGCATTTATGTAGCACTTCAAGGCTGTGCTCCTCTCTGTTGTGCAACTCTCAAATTCCTGGGCTAATTTTCTCTAGTTGGTTTCTCTAGTTTCATAGTTGGTTCTCTTCTCGGCTGCCAAGGGTCACATTCCTCAGGCTCAGCTCCTTCTGAATGTGGCTCTTCCTCCTCCTGGACAAAGCTCTGTGACAAAGTGCTGTGACTGATGTGGGAAGAGGAGAGAAATGATTTTTTCCCCTATGTCTCTGGTAGAAGAGCCAGGGGAAAGGAAGAATAATTCTCTCTCAAGGGTTGGGATCCTCTCTCCAAAGCTGGCTCCCTTCTCTACTAACTCCTCAGGACTCTCATATCTCAATCATCTTGTTTGGATTGCAAGCTCTTTGAGGGCAGGGACTACTGTCTTTTGCCTCTTTTTGAATCCCCATTGTTTAGTACTGTGCCTGGCAAATAATAAACTTAATAAACATTTATTGACAAATTGGTTAAAAATCACTAGGGTCATGGCTGACCTTCAGCCAGCTAATGGCAAATTTTTTTCTTTTTTTTTTTTAATTTTTATTTTATTTAATAATAACTTTATATTGACAGAATCCATGCCAGGGTAATTTTTTTTTTACAACATTATCCCTTGCACTCATTTCTTTTCTAATTTTTCCCCTCCCTCCCTCCATCCCCTCCCCTAGATGGCAAACAGTCCTATATATGTTAAATATGTCACAGTATATCCTAGATACAATACATATTTGCAGAACCAAACAGTTCTCTTGTTGCACAGGGAGAACTGGATTCAGAAGGTAAAAATAACCACGGGAAGAAAAAAAAAATGCAAATAGTTCACATTCGTTTCCCAGTGTTCTTTCTTTGGGTGTAGCTGCTTCTGTCCATCATTTATCAATTGAAACTCAATTAGATCTCTTTGTCAAAGAAATCCACTTCCATCAGAATACATCCTCATACAATATCGTTGTCGAAGTGTATAATGATCTCCTGGTTCTGCTCATTTCACTTAGCATCAGTTCACGTAAGTCTCTCCAAGCCTCTCTGTATTCATCCTGCTGGTCATTTGTTACAGAACAATAATATTCCATAACATTCATATACCACAAGGCAAATTGTTTTCTAATTCCATTAAGATGAACTTTATGTTTTCTTAAGAAACAGCAAACAAAAATTCTTCTTTTTACTTAAGGCACTAACAAACATCTTGTTATAACTGTTATAGTTTGTCCCTTCTCTTCTGTGATTTTAGCAATTGGGTTTGGGGGCAGATAGAAATCAATAGATAAGAGATGTTCTGATCAGTTCTCCTCACTGGATAAGTAAGTAGGTTTTAAGAAGTAAGAACAAAATTTCAAAAGCACATTTTGCTCCTGTGACAAAACATCCTCTTCAGAAATAAGAGTCACTTCTAGCTAATATAATAAAAATGACAATTCTATATGAATTCATCTACTTAATTTCTTGGGAGTTTGATTGGTTTGCCACTGAATTATTTTACAGAGCTAGAAAAAATAATAAAGCTCATCTGGAAGAACAAAAGATCAAGAATTTCAAGGGAATTAATGAAAAAATGCAAATGAAGGTGGCCTAGCTGTAGCAGACCTAAAATTATATTATAAAGCAGCAGTCATCAAAACCATTTGGTATTGGCTAAGAAATAGAGTAGTTAATCGGTGAAACTGATTACACAATCAAGTCACAATAGTCAATGACTATAGCAATCTAATATTTGATAAAACCAAAGACCTCAGTTTCTGGGATAAGAATTTGTTGGGAAAATTGGAAATCAGTATGGCAGAAACTAGGCATTGATCCATACCAACACCCTATAACAAGATAAGGTCAAAATAGGTTCATGATTTAAACATAAAGTGGGATATTATAAGCAAATTAGAAGAATAAGGAATAGTCTACCTCTCAGATCTGTGAAGGAAGAAATTTATGGCCAAAGGAAAACTTAAATACATTATGAAATGCAAAATGGATAATTTTGATTATATTAAGTTTAAAAGTTTATACAAATAAAACCAATGCAGACAAGATTAGAAGGGAAGCAGCAAACTGGGGGAAAAATTACATCCACAGGTTCTGATAAAGGCCTCATTTCTAAAATATATAGAAAATTGATTCAAATTTATAAGAACATAAGCCATTCTCCAATTGATAAATGGTCAGAGGATATTAAGACAACTTTTAGATAAAGAAATTAAAACCATTTCTAGTCATGAAAAAGTGCTCCAAATCACTACTGATCAGAGACTACACACCTCTCAGATTGGCTAAGATGACTGAAAAGATAATGATGAATGTTGGAGGGCACATGGGAAAACTGGGACACTGATACATTGTTGGTGGAGTGGTGAACTGATCCAACCATTCTGGGGGGGCAATTTGGCATTATGCCCAAAGGGCCATCAAACTGTGCATATACTTAAATCCAGCAGTCTCTCTACTGGGTCTGTATCCCAAAGAGATCATTAAAAAGGGAAAAGGAGTCACATGGGCAAAAATGTTTGTAAAAAAAAAATCTTTTGTAAAAATGGCAAGGAATTGGAAACTGAGTGGATGCCTGTGAATTGGAGAATGGCTGAATAAGTTGTGGTTATATGAATGCTATGGAATATTATTATTTTTTAAGAAACAACCAGCAGGATGATTTCAGAGAGACCTGGAGAGGCTTCCGTGAACTGATGCTGAGTGAAATGAGCAGAACCAGGAGATCGTTGTACACAACAAGATTGTATGATGATCAGCTCTGAAGGACCTGGCTCTTTTCAACAATGAGGTGAGTCAGGTCAGTTCCAATAGACTTGTGATAAAGCCATCTGAACCCAGAGAGAGAATTGTGGGGATTGAGTGTGGATCACAACATAATATTTTCACTTTTTTTGTTGTTTTGCTTGTTTTTTGTTTTCTTTCTCATTTTTTTTCTTTTTTCATCTTTTTTCTTGTGCCACATGATAAATGTGGAAATATGTATAGAAGAAGTGTACATGTTTAATACATATTGTATTACTTGTGGTCTAGGGGAGGACATAGGGGAAGAGAGGGAAAAAATTTGGAACACAAGGTTTTACAAGGGTGAATATTGAAAATTATCTATGCATATGTTTTGAAAAGAAAGTTTTAATTAAGGGGCAGCTAGGTGGCCAGCGGATAGAACACTGCACCTAAAGTCAGGAGGACCCGAGTTCAAATCTGCCCTCAGACACTTAACACTCCTGGCTGTGTGACCCTGGGCACGTCTCTTAACCCCAACTGCTTTAGGGAGGGGAAAAGCTTAAAATAAAGGGGAAAAGAGAATTAAGCGTCACTCTTCCTCAGTTTATAATCTCAGAGCTGCTTGGGGCACAAAGTGAAATAACTTGGCCAGTCAGGGTCACATAGCGAGGATGGGTCAGAGAGAGGACCAGAACTCAGACCTCATGGGTTTCTAGATCATATCTCTACCGTGTATGTAACATGGCCTCTTTGCTACCTCTGAATTTCTCTGCAATTTGTAGCCTTAAATATACGCTTGAGGACATTTATGGGTTACATCACGTGTCCAGGGTTAGGGAGAAGTCTGAAGTAGAATCCGAACCCAGCTCTCAAGGCCATGTCTAAGTACCGGGCCACACTGCCTCTCACTACAAACTGTCCCTGGAGCTAAAACTTGATTGCCTTTTGAGGACCGATCTCAGCCACAAGATTCTCCATGGTCCAAACTATAAAACGAAGTTGGAATCGAATCGGGAGGCGCGTTTAGGGTTATCAGGAAACATTTTAGGGTCAGGAGTCCTCGCTGGCGGGAACATTCCCATTTTGCAGTTGGCCAAGTTGAGACCGAGGAAGATTGATTCGTCACTTGCGAATTCAACTCAAACTCGCCAAGTTACAGAGTGATGGTGAAGTTACGGAAGCGGGAAGCCCTGCTGGTTGGACTCAAGCGGCCTTTGCCCCCTTCCCCCCCCCCCCCATCCCCCGCCTGTGGGCAGCTGCCGGCCTTCCGGTTATTGCAGGGCCTTTTACTTTGGGGGGGGGGGGGGACGGGGAGGGGGCTCCTTCCCCTCCCCCAATGAGGGCTGTTGGGCTTCTTCCGCCTTTGGAATTTAAAGCAGAATGTTGAGCAGCTCCCGGCCGCGGAACCTGGCCCCTCCCTTTGCCGGCTTCCTCTCGGCAGGGCTGGGGAAGAGGCGGGGCGGGGCCACCCGAGCCTTCTCTCCTAAATTAAAAGTGATGGAGTGGCGGGGTGGCTGCCTCCGGTTTTCATCTTTCTGGAGCAGTGACAGACGCCGCCGCCATCTCAGAGCAGATGAAGTCATCACCTCTCAAACCCCACCGACAGCATCAGAAAATCAGAGGCTGGAGAGCCACAGGCCTTCCATTTATTATTGGAAATAATGGGAGAAGAGCAAGCAATTATGAGTGACTTTGGGAGACGTGGCTGGGAGGGAGTGGAGATTTGTAATTCCTGCCCTCGGGCCATATCAAGATTTGGAACCAGAGCCCAATTTGAAATAACACAAACTAAAAAAACTTTATTAGACGAGGTGTCATTTGGAGTCCGGCTCTTTGAACTAGCCACAAATTCCTGCGGGTCATAATCTAATGCACCGTCAGGGCCCCGTTTCCACGGGGCAAGGCGTGGAGCAGCAGGATGTGTGACGGGTCCTTGAAGCTCGCCCGGACCTCCAAAGACCTTTTATTCCCTCCTCCTTTTAACTCTCCTGCCTCATGCAAACCATAGCCCGAGTGCAGGGCCAGGCAACCCAGTAATTGAGGATGATTATAACCAGAGGTGTCCACCGAATGACCCTAGAGGCATGTCAAGTTAGGGGATGGCGAGACACGGAGGCAAGGCTAAGGGTCTCGTAGCCCAGGGGAAGCAGCCGTCTCCTGTCCCCTAACTCTACAAAGTTGGGTCAGAGCCAGCTCAACTTGAAATGTAGAGTCCAACTTAATGGCGCGGGGAATGTCAAAACAGCCAGTGGGGGTTCAGTCTCAATGTGGCAGCTCAGAGTGGGGTAAAGATGTGCAATGCGACGTCCCAGCATGGCAGATGTTAGAATGAAAAGGGACCTTTTCTGCCGCGCTCTGGCCGGTCCCATTTGACGGATGAAAGGACGGAGGCCTGGAGGTAAAGCCATTTAGCAGCAACACACAGCCACTAAGTGGCAGTGACTAGAGAGCTCCCCTGCTTGGGGTCCCACCTTTGGGGGAATCCTAGCAAGGGCACTGCCCCTAGCTGATTCAGGAAGTGGGGGAGGCTGCAGAAGAGGTCCGCCTCTCGCGTTTCTTTCCCACACACCACTGAGGAACACGCCGGCTTCCCAAGTCTCGGTGCAGCGTGAAGATTTATAACTTCAGAATGCACCGAGACTTTTGGGATATTCTGATTACCCCTTGCACGTAGGACTCAATAGATATTTGAGGATTGATCCTTCAAGGGTTACCTTGAAATTAGTAATTTCTATTAAAATTTTTTCCCGTCTTCCCTAGTTCCAACTGATTTCTTTCTCTTCCAAGCTATTATAAAACTTCTATTATTAATTATCTTAGATGAGGCATTAAGTTATGATCACACAAAACTTCAGCATTTTGATGACACTTAGGTAAATGTATGTCACTACCCTCAGCTGGGCAGATCATGAGCCACCCGTGTCTTCTCTGTTGAACCATGTCTAGTCTCCCATCAGTCTGCTCTACACAGATGGCTTTGGCTCCCCGCGCGCAGAATGGCTCTCAGGGGAGAGCGCGACTGCTAGCCGCACTCCCATCCCTCACTGCTGCCGCAGGATCAGCCCGCCTCCTCTTCCACATTGTTTCCTTGCCATGCTACCTGTTCTCTCTTCTTCCCAACAGAAATTTGGACTTGTCCCTTTTCACCGTGGCTCTGGGTCCTCCATCCCACCTTCCAGCTGCCTCTCCATCCCAGGTATCCTCCCCTCCCAACTCCTTTGTCTTCTCTCACTACACTACCAGCTCCTTGAAGTAAGGGGCTGTCCTCCCTGCTTCTCTTTGTCTCCCCCGACCTTAGAACAGTGCCTGGTATGTAAGTGCTCAATAGATGACCCATCAGTTCGCGCTGCTACAAACTTTTAGCAAGAGAAAATGTAAGATGCCCTTTGACCCTGCAATACCACTACCATGCCTTCTCTTGTTTTTTGTTAATAACATGTTGCAGTTGAAAACTGACCAAAAAAATCTGCAACAAGTTCTCATTTTTTCAAGTATATAGAGAGTCGGATTAAATTTGTAATAATACAAGTTATTCCCCAATTGGTAAATGGTCAAAAGATATGAACAGGCAGCATTCAGATGAAATCACTTATCTATAGTCACATAAAAATATGCTCTAAATCATTATTGATTAGAGAAATGCAAATTAAAACAACTGAGATACCACCTCACACTACTAGATTGTAAAGAAAAACAAAAAAAATGTTAGAGGGTGGGATATGGAAAAACCAGGACGGTAATGTGCTATTAATGGAGTTGTAAACTGAATCCCAACCATTTTATAGCCTAAAGGGCAATAAAAGTACATATAACTTTTGACCCAACAATACTACTAAATTAGTATTCCAGAGATGTTTTTTGTTTTTGTTTTTTTAAAGAAAAGGGAGCTATAAGTACAAAAATATTTGTCTCAGCTCTTTTTTATGGCTGCAAAGATTTTGAAATTGAAGGGATTACACTAATTGGGAAATGTCTGAAAAAGTTGCAGTATGATTGTGATGGAATATTATTGTTATAAGAAATGACAAGCATGATGGTTTCAGAAAACCTGGGAAGTCACACAAACTGATGCAAAGTGAAATGAGCAGAACCAGAACATTGTACCCAGTAACAACACTGTATGATGATAAACTATGAATGGTTTACCTATTTTCAGCGATATAATAATCCAAGATAATCCAAGACTCATGATGAAGCATGCTATTCACCTCCAGAGGAAAAAAAAAACTGATATTGTCTGAATATAGACAGAAACAAACTATTTTAACTTGCCTTTTTTTTTGATTCAAGTCTTGTACAAAATGACTAATATGGAAATATTTTATATGATTGCACATGTGTAACTTGTATCAGATTGCTTACCCAGAGAGGAAAGGAAAATTTTTTGAACTAAAATTTAAAAACAAAATAAGTAAAATTGTTTTTACAGGTAAATGAGGGAAAAATTATATACATATGCACATATATATATATATATGTGTGTGTGTGTGTATGTGTGTTTTGCAGTTTTCTTCCCTGGCTAAAAAGTAGCAAGTGCCAGGTGTTCCTGGTTGATGACTTTGTATAATTCTGCTTCAATTAAATCCAATTCTTACTCAAGTGAAAATATCACCTGTAATACTAATAATTTGGTTTTCTTCTTTCATTTTATAAATCAAATTAACCAATAACTTACCTATTTTATTTTTTCCAGCTTTTAGTTTTAATCAATTTTCTGACCTGCAATTTTGTTAATCTCTCCTTTGATTTTCAAGATTTCCAACTTTGTTTAATTGAGAATTTTTAATTTGTTCATTTTATATTTTTTAGTTGCATGCCCAATTTATTGATCTGCGCTCTTTTTTATTGGTGTTGAATTTTAGAGATTTAAAATTTTCCCCCAAGTATTATTTCTACTGCATCTCACAAATTTTGGAATGTTGTCTCATTGACTCTTTTGTGAAATTGTTTCCATTTATTCTTTAACTCATGCTTTAAAATTAGATTCATTTCCAGTTTTTAATATATGCTTCCACAGCTTTTTATTAAATGTATATTACTTTGTGGTCTGAAAAAGCTATTTTCGATATTTTTGCTTTTTTGCATCTGGTTGTGAGGCTTTATATCCTAATATATACATGTATGTGTGTGTGGCTATATATATATATATAGCCACACACACACACACACACACACACACACACACGTGTATATATATGTATATACATGTGTATACATATATATACATATATATATAGCCACACACACACACACACACACATGTGTATATATATGTGTGTATGTGTGTGATCAATTTTTTTTTTTAAGGTGCCATATACAGCTGAGAGAAAAAGGTATACTACTTTCTCTTTCCATTTTGTTCTGTAGAGTTCTCTCATATCTCTAATTTCTAAGATTTTATTCATTTTTTTGACTTTTATTTAAGTGTAGTTTATCTAACTCTTAGAGAGTAAAGTTGAAGTACCCCACTAGTATAGTTTTACTGTCAATTTCCTCCTATAATTCATTTAACTTTTCCTTTGAGACTTTGGATGCCGTTAGTGTGTGTGTATGTTTAGTATTAATATGTCAATGTCCGTGGTATCTTTTTGCAAGATGTAGTTTCCCTGCTTGTCCCTTTTAATTAGAAAATTGTCCATTTCTGTTTGTTTTGAGATCATGAATGCTATGTTTCTTTTTTTACTTCAGCTAAAATATTAAATTCTGTTCCAATCTTTTATTTTAGCCACTTGTATCTGTTGTGTGTGTGAGTGTGTGTGTGTGTGTGTGTGTGTGTGTGTGAGAGTGTGTGTGTATGAGAGAGAGAGAGAGAGAGAGAGAGAGAGAGAGAGAGAGAGAGAGAGAGAGAGAGAGAGAGAATAGTGTTGGATTCTGGTTTTTGATCCATTCTGTTATCTACTTCCATTTGTTCCATTTACATTCATAATTATGATTACTCTATGTCCCCTCAACCTATTTTCTTCTGTTTATCCCTCTCTTTTTATCCTGTTCCTTCTCTAAAGCCTATTTTGCTTCTGACCATTGCCTTTTATTGGCCCTTCTATCACCTCCACTTATTTCTCTTACCCCCTCTTCCCCTCCTACTTCCCTGTTGGATAAGAGATTGAAGGGGGGAGGTGGAGGGGGAGAAACATGGACGGAAGACGCAGGGGCGGAGAGATGGAGACAGACACACAGACAACACACACACACATACACACACACACACACACACACGTTCAGGTAATCACTGCCATTCTCTTCACTACCACCCCCAACCTTGTCTCCTTACACTTTTTTCCCCCTGCTCCAGTATAAAAGATCATCATTGCAGGCTTCTTATAAGAATTCCCAGCATTTTTCTTTCTCTTCTTTTAAGGCATCCCTTTTCCTTTACTATCCTTTTTTTTTTTTAATATCATCCATTAAAAAATATTTTTATGTTTTTTATATATTTTTTAAACATGGCTACTT
Source organism: Antechinus flavipes (assembly GCF_016432865.1). Taxonomy (NCBI): domain Eukaryota; kingdom Metazoa; phylum Chordata; class Mammalia; order Dasyuromorphia; family Dasyuridae; genus Antechinus; species Antechinus flavipes. The sequence goes on from NC_067402.1 coordinate 85,837,603, forward strand.
CATACTTTCTTTCTATGTAGAGTTTTTCTATCTATTCTAATAAAGTTCTTAGGAAGTTATATACAGCATTTTCTCACATAGAGAGGTAAACAGTTTAATCTTAAGTGTCTTACAATTTCTTTTTTATATTTACCTTTTTATGTTTTTCTTGAGGCTTGCATTTTAAAGTCAAATTTTTAGTCAGCTTTGATCTTTTCATCAGGAATGCTTGTCAATTCCTCTATTTCATTAAATATTCATTTTTGCCTTTGAAAGATAATGCTCAATTTGCTGGGTAGATTTTTCTTGGTTGTAATCACAGCTCTTCTGCCTTTTGGAATATTATATTCCAAGCCCTTTGCTTCTTTAAGGTGGCAGCTATTAAATCTTGTATGATCTTGACTGTGGCTCATAGTATTTGAATTGTTTCTTTCTGGCTACTTTAAGTATTTTCTCTGAACTGGGAGCTCTGGAATTTGGCTATAATACACTTGAGAATTTTCATTTGGGGATTTTTCTTCAAGAGATGATTAGTGGATTTTTTTTCAATTTTTAATTTATCCTTTGGGTCTAAGAACATTGGGGCAATTTTCCTTAATGATTACTTGAAATATGTCTAGATTCTTTTCTTTGGTCATAGTTTTCAGATAGTCTTAATTCTCAAATCATCTTTCCTCTATTTTCCAGGGCAGTTTTTTTTCCCAAGGAGATATTTTACATCTTATTCTATTCTTTTTTTCCCCCATTCTTTTGATTTTGCCTTGCTATCTCTTAGAGTCATTAGTTTCCATTTGCCCAATTCTAATTTTTAAGGAACCATTTTATTCAGTGAGCTTTTTTAAAAACCTTTTTTCCCCCCCATTTGGTCAATTCTGCTTTTTAAGGACTCCCCCCAACCCCAGTGAATTTTTGTAATTTCCTTTTCTATTTGATCCTATTCTGCTTTTTAAGTAGTTATTTTCATCAGTGAATTTTTCTGCCTCTTAATACTACTAGGCCAATGAGTTTTTAAGGCATTGTTTTCTTATTTCTTTTCAGCCCTTTTAACCAAGCTATTAATTGTCTTCATTCTGCTTTAATTTTTTTTCCCTAATTTTTCCTTTGCCATTTTGGATAAACTATGTGTGTAAATTTTTTAACTTTTTGTGTTTTAATGTGTGTAAAATCAGAGAGAGGGGAATCTTGGAAGCCCCTTATATATTTAATAAGTTCCCCATATTCAACCCTGTAGAATATCAAGGCAGGGGTTTTTGTCTTCCGAGAAGGTTTTCAAGCAGCTTTTCCCTTCTTTTTTTTTTCTGCACTCTCTCCCTTGTACTTTCAAACTGGAGTGCTGCAATAAGGTGTAGGATTTCTCTCCTTCCCTGCAAAACCCAGAGTAGAAAAATGGCACTTAGCAAGAAGCACATGGTGGTTGCCTTTGTTTTCCTAGGTGACTTGAGAGGGTTCCTGGCTATATCCTGCCTTTTTTGTTTACTTTTCCCAGCACAGTTAAAAAATAAGACTTCTTGCAAATGGACATTTATATCCCATGGGGATTCAATCCTGTGTTTGAGAGTTCCCTAGAGATCAAAGGAACTTGAGTTCAGGGATTAGGTAATGGCCTCTAAGAAGGAAATTTTCCTTAAAAGCATGCTTCTTGGAGAAGTCAGAAGATTCTCATTAAGGAACTACCAGGGTAGGGAGCAAGAGATGTGTTATCTATTATGAATTGCTTGGACAGTGCAGGTATGAGGTGAATGGAAAGCATGTTTTCAACAGATTCCCAGTGTCTCATTTTTTCCAGAGTTTGAGAGGAGAACCCAGTGGGCCAGTAGAGAGCTTTCCGTTTCTGCGTTCACCTGACTTCTGTGAATCCTTTGCATTGTAAGCATTTTTCATGGTGTGAGAAGCAAAGCCTATCCTACATAGTATTACTATTGAGTAACCGTGTGGGAGTGAGGATTGCCTATCTGAATATTGCCCATAATCCACAATTGAAGAAACCTGCATATGGGCTATTCCTAAAATATATGCAGAACATTTTCCCTGGGATAAAACTTGGGAACAAACCAAAGAGAAAAAGTGACACTTTTGGATCACCCATCAGGGATCAGATCTTTGGGAGACTCTGGGTCCCATATGTATATATTATGTGTGTTCCTGCCTTCCTAAACATAAGCTATGGAGCTAATATCTTTTATTAATGATTCAAGGACAATTAAAAAAAACAATACCATGCTCTAGTGGAGTACAGTGATGCTGTCTAGAACTTAATTTTTTTTCAATAGTATTTTATTTTTCCAATTAAGTGCAAAGATAGTTTTCAACATTCATTTTTGAGAGATTTTAAGTTCCAATTTTTTTCCTCCCTTCTTCTCTTACCTCCCCTCTCCCTGAGACAGCAAGGAATATGATATAAGTTATACATATATAATCATTTTTCTCTTGAACTATTGAAACATATAGAGTTATTTGCTCCTACAACGAAAGCTCATTAATCTGGGGACATTCTCAGTCTTCTCTCCTTTCCCATTACTGTAAGCCAAAATCAAAAAAGCTTAGTTTTCAGATCAAGTCAATTAATTTAATTTTCTCTTTTCCTTTGTCTTCTTTGCCTCCTTCCCTTATCTTCTTCCTCATATAGAAAAAGTTCCTTGGACAGAGGAAGTACTTACTAAAATCAGGAATGAGTCCCAGACAAGCTTAAAGCATCCTTAGGACCAAAAGAATAAAAACTCAGAATATGTTAAAAGAAAACCTTTAATAAAATCTTTACCATAAACAGAGGCAGGACAGTCGAACCCTGGAAATCATGCTTCCCATATTATAGGTGAATGACAACTAAAGTGGCAATATTGGCCCCACAGTTTTGTTAACAGGGAAAGATTTTAGTTTAACCCTAGAGAGTGAATCGAAAGGAAACAAAAAACAACTAGAATCTGGAAGAAAGTGACTGCCTCTAAACCTGGATAAAGCTCAGGAAGTAAGAACCCTAAAAAGCCTGCCTCTCACCAGAGATGTCTGTAAACTTACCTCTTAAAATATTTTGAAAAATGTTTCAATATTACTGGTTTCCTTTGTAATTATATATACACTCTATTTCATGTATTTCAAAGTATTACTCTAAGGGTCAATAGACTTGATCAGACAAGCAGAGGGGTCCGTGACACAGTAAAGCTTAAGAACGCTTGCCTAATCTGGCCCATGCTATTTCTTGAATGGATGCTATTTTTACTACATACAAGCTCTTTTTGGGTTGGGCTGTTAGGACCAAGGATAAAGAACAGAAATACCAAAGTAAAAAGACTAAATGAGCAGCTAAATGGTGCAATGGATAGAACACAGGATCTGTGTAGCATTCTCTTCTCTAAAATACCATGTTCTCTGGGAGCAGGTTTCTTGCGGGGCTACTGGAGGCAGCAGCCTTCGTTTCAGTTCAGAGTAATAATCACCTCAAATGCAGCCAGTTGTTAAAGTTGAGATCCTTTATGGTCTCTTGCAAAATAGCCCGGCTAGCTTTCTTAGAGACCTATCTCCTTGGTTCCAAGAGCTCTTGCCGCTAGTCCTTTGTCTCTCCAATTTCAGCCTCCAGCTTACTCCGAGACTCCAGCCAGCACAAAGGTGGAAGATGGAATGAATCTGCCTTGCCTCCAAGAGTGGGCTCCTCCTCTAGGGGGCTTGTCCTTCTGCCTTGCGAATCTCACACTGAATCCTGGCTCTGAATCTCCCCGAGCTTCCACTGGGTTTGTCCTTTTATATGCTCTTTGAGAAGTGTGAACTCTTAAAGGGTGTGAAGGGTGTGAACCCTTGCAGAACTCTAACAAGTACTAAGCACATTAGTGAACCAGAGAACTGCTAAGCACCAACCCGACTTAGCACCTTGTACAAATCCTAACAGATCTCAAGTTAGGAGGGACAGAGTTCAAATCCAGCCTCAACACTTCCTAGCTGTGTGACCCTGGACTAGTCATTTAATCCCAGTTGTGTCATCAAAATAAACAAATAAAGGAGAGAAAAAGACAGTGAGAGGGAATGGATCCTAAGCATGCGTTTGTTGAGAGAAATACTCTCAGCAGCAACCGAAGGAAGGGAATGGAGGTCCAATTCAAGGGCAAGTATTACTGAGCATTCTAGCTTAGGGATTTTTCCTTTTCTTCACAGTGGGGTGGGGAAAGGGCAAGGCAAGTTAAGAGATCCACTCACATGATAAAGGGACAACATGGAGAAATAAAACAGAAAAAGATACTGACATTAAGTCACATTAAACTTGAATAAATAGCCTGAGCCTTTAGCAGATTCCCAGATGTTCATATTAAATTGGAATCCAGCTCTTTTTTTTTTTTAAATGAGAAAACTAACAGAAGGAATTTTTTGCTATCATTAACACAGTATAATCTCAGCTAAATCAATAACATTTGAAACTCTATTATGTTCTTCCCTGAGGAACACAGTGTCTGCTGGTGTCCATGTTATTAAAGGCATTTTGTCATCAAACAGTGTCACTGAAAACACCGTTACTATTTCTGGCCGTGATTAGTTTGGGCACTATTGAGAAGTGCCAACTCTTCTAAAATCTGCAACCTAACGACCAGAAACAACACTGCTCCCCCACAATATTGTTCTGTATAGAAACCAAGTCAAAGCACACCCCTCAAAAGGACATAATGTGCTCTGTTCTCTCATTCAGCCGATGCCTTTTCTTTGGCTAACTGCATGACAATATACCTGCACAGCTGAGTTTTGGCCCAAAGTATGCAACTTGGAGATATTTGGATAAAATGAGTGAATATTCTGATGGAGGTAAGGGAAAACAGGGATTATCTTCCTGAGCTTTCAACCAGGTAGCCCCTTTCCTGGGAAAAGTGGATCTGAAAAAAACTTATTCAACTGACACAGAAAACAAAAGACAAAAATAATCAATACTCTGAAAAAGTTACATTAAAGCATCATTGGTGAAGTTATGACTTGGCCCAACAATTTGGAAGTTGCTTTTGAACTGTCAGAAGTAGTTCAAGTCATATATCCTTTGGTCCAGAAATTCCACTATTGATCAAAAAACATTTGTTAAGTGCCTACTTAATGTACTAAATACTACAAATACAAAAAGTGGCAAAAACATCATTGCCCTCAAGTAACTTGTGTGGTGATTTTCTTCTTTTAAAATAATAGTTCTCTCTGGGATAAAGCAGGTTTCTCAGGGGAGGTTTTCTGGAGACAGCCTTAGTTGCAGTTGAAAGTAATAATCACCTCAAAACGCAGCCAGGTGATAAAAGTTCAGATCTTTTATTGCCTCCAATATAGCCCGGTTAGCTTAGAGGCCTATCTCTCTGCTTGGTTCCAAGAGCTCTCTCCAAATGTCTCCAAATCCAAAAGTTTGTCCTTCAGCCCACCAGCACAAAGGTGAATCTGTCTTGCCTCTGAGAGAGGGCTTCTGGCTCTCAATCTCCCAGAGTGCTCCTCTCTGACCCCAGTCAATGTTCCGAAGTAAAACTCCTCACTCAGAGAGGGCTTCTGGCTAAACTCACTTGACGCTCCCCTCTCAATCTAAATTCAGCTGAACTCCCCTAACTGGGCCCCTGCTTTCTTCTTATATACCAGAGAATGGGATTATGGGTTTTCTCCCATAGTGCTCTCTGGCCCTAAGAGCTTCAAGGGAGGTATGAATTCGGATATCTCATATTAAACCCTGAAATCTCCCAAGTGTGTGCACTCCAATGAGTAAAGATGTGTGAACACAAGCATTGTAGCAATTAGTTCTACTTAGTACCTTGTTTCAGGTTCTGGCCCAAAACATCTCCTTGTAAGATTAGATCAAGGATACTGAACCATGCTAAATTAGATAATTAATTGTCTCTATCAACTCTAATGACTTAATAGTTTGTAAATATTCCAACAAACTTGTAATCTAACAGAGCATATATCTTAATAAATTTAAAGCCATGCCCCAGTCATCACCTTGACATAAAAACACCAAGTTCTGTAGTTCTTCCAGTCATGGATGGGCCTATCTCCAAAGATTAGCAATGCTTATGCATTAGAGCTGAAGAGTCTACATAACACATACAAAATGGTTACTTAGCAAGTAAGGAAAGGTTGAATGAATTTGGAATATTATTGAACTATAAAAAAAGATCAACATAAAGAATTCAGAGAAGCTTGGAAAGACTTTTTAATTTTTAATATTCATTTTAAAAACTTCTGAGTTTGAAATTCTCTCCCTTCTTTCCCTCCCCCATTCATTGAGACAAGCATTTCCAAAAAAACAACAAAAAATACATGAAAAGAGCATGCTTCAACCTACACCCATAATTCATCATTTTTAGCCCTAAAAATGGATAAGATGGGTTCTTTGGAATTGTCTTAGATCATGGTGTTGATCAAATAACCAAATCTACGGTTGATCATCCTTGCAACAATGCTGTTACTATATACATTGTTCTCTTTGTTCTGCTCACTTCACTTTGCATCAGTTCATATAAGTTCTCAGATTTTTCAGAAACCCTTCCTACTTGCCATTTCTTATAGCATAATAGTATTCCACAAATTGTTCAACAATTCCCCAGTTGATGAACATTCCCTCCATTTTCAATTCTTTGGCATCAAAAAAGGGCTTCTATAAATGTTTTTTGTTCACATGAATCCTTTTCCCTTTTCTTTGATTTCTTTGAGACAGACCGAGTAATGACGCTGTTGAGTCAAAGGATACTGCACAACTGGATAGCCCTATAGGAATAGTTCCAAACTGTTCTCCAATTCACAACTAAGTTCAGTATATTAACATCCCAGTTTTTTTCACATCCCTTCCAGCATTTGTCATTTTCCTTTTTTATCATGTTAGCCAGTCTGATAGCTATGAGGTGGAACCTCAGGTTGTTTTAATTAGCATTTATCTAAATAGGATTTAGTGATTTAGAACATTTTTTCATATGATTATTGATAGTTTTGATTTTGTTTTCTGAAAATGGCCTGTTCATATCCTCTGACCATTTATCAATTAGGGAGTGGCTCTTTTTATAAATTTGACTCAATTCTTGATAGTTGAGAAATAAAACCTTTATCAGAAAAACCTATGTTTTTGCAATTTCCTGCTTTCTAATTTTGGTTATATTGATTTTGTTTAGACAAATCTTAAATTTTATGTAAAAATTAATTTTACTTCCAGTGATGTTCCCTCCCTCCTATCAAACTTTCCCTTATCCATAGATCTGACAAATTTTTCATGCTCCTCTAATTTACTTATTATTTCACATCTAAATCATTTACCTTTTTTGGCCTTATTTTGGCATATGGTATAAGATGATGGTTTATGCCTAGTTTCTGCCAAATTGCTTTCCAGTTTGGGAGGGGAAGGACCTTCCAGACATGATGTAAAAATTTTTTTAAGGCAATCAGTGACTTTCACAGTGACTAATCCAAATTTGAACTTTGGTTCTCCCAATGCCAGGGCTGGTGCTCTAACCACCTAGCTGCCCTTAGAAGTAATGCATAGTGAAGAGTACCAAGAGTACAATTTATAAAGTGATCACAATTTTGAAAATAACATTGAAAGGCATCAAAATTTTATTCACTGCAATGATCACAACTGAGAAAATTGATGGGAAAACATATCTCCATTTTCTAGGCAAGTGGTGGACTACATGTGAAAAATGAGGTATATTTTGTGAGATAAGGCTGACCTGGTTTGTTTTGCTTAATTATACTATTACATAGGAGGATTTGGTAGCAAAGAGTTGAGAGACAGTAGAAAGTAACACAATTTTTATTTTTTAGATTTTTATTTTCAAAACATGTATAGTTTTTAATATTCACCACCCTTGTAAAACCTTGTGTTCCAATTTTTTTTCTACCTCCATTTCCCCTAACCCTTTTCCTAGACAGCAAGTAATCCAATACAGGTTAAATATATGCAGTTCTTCTATACATATTTCCACAATTATCATGCTGCACACACAAAAGAAATCATATCAAATAGGAAAAAAAAATAAGAAAAAAAAATGCAAGGAAACAACAAAAAAAGTGAAAATGCTATATTATGGTCCACACTCAGTTCCCACAGTACTCTCTCTGGGTACAGCTAGCTCTTCTTCATCACAAGACCATTGGAACTGGCCTGAAAGTGATAACATTTTTAAAGAAAATATTTGTTTTTAGAAAGACCTCCTTAGCCCCACACAATCAGCATCCCTTTCTCTGCCCCCCTTTTCCCATCAGATTCCAAGTTGAAGCCTCAACCTGACTGACCCTCATCCTCTACATGACCCTGTTTCCTCTGTTTCTCCTTTCCCTCCCCCTCTGCACCCCACCTCCCTACCTTCCATATCCCCATCTCTGCCATCACTTTCAGCCTGCAGTGTTCCAGATTTGCAGGAACCCCCTTCACGGTCCCTCCTTCATCCTCTTTGCCTTTACCCCAGCTCCCTGGGGGGCTTCCCCAAAGACTGCAGGTCTCCCGGGCTCCTCCCTTTCTACTTTCACAGATCGCTGCTCTGGAGGGAATGGGGACAACCTGCGTTCATGTATCTTTTCCTACGTCTGCCCTCTCCCAGGTGATAAGAGGAAAGTAGGATCTTATTCAGAGATCCCACCAGATTCATAGGTGTCTGTTTGATCCAGACAATTATCCTTGCCTGGGAGGATGTAAAACTTTCTCTCTTCCTCCATTGTTGAGAAAAAGAACAGGAATCGGAACTTCACCTAGCACCATGGTCATGACCTGGCTTGCATCTTGGGCCTTCAAACAGTGTCTGTCCCCCTCACAAACTCAATGGAACTTCCTCAGTGACCAGAGCAGAGCAAAGTACAATTCCACGCTCACTTGTCTCAGAGGGGATTTTAAGAAACAGGTAAACTATGACATACTGAAAGAGGTTATGCAGGGCCCTGAAGAGAACCCCACAGCCTTTAGCACCCACTAAACCAAATCTCATCCCCTACTCCCCCTCCCCCAGTGTTCCTCTGGGTGGGGTTCCTGGTAACTGTCCCCAATAACCTCCATTCAAATTAATGTGCATTTTTGTGTTTTTAATCTGCTTGTGAGAGTTGTTTCTTCCAGGATCCAAGCTATGAAATTCCAACTACTTGGTCAACTTAACACCTGGTTCTGACATTCAGCACCCCCCCCCCCCATTTTGCTGGTGCTACCTACAAGTCTTGTCGCCCCTCCTCAGTCTGGACCCCACTGGGCAGGGCCAGAGCCCCTTATCAGCTCCAGAAGATGAGACCCTCATCCCTCTGTCCCAAATGGATCTGGACTGCTTGAGGGAGGAATGATGGAGTAATGGCCCTGAAGCCCCTGGGCCTCCACAGTGCTGGAGTTCCATGGAGAACACTGGCTGCCAGATCCAAGGTAGGGGTGGAAATGCAGGTAATACTGAAGAGAGGGAGGAGCCTGAAGGCCTAGATAACAAACATGTCCTAGGGAAGAAATGTATCAGGATCCGCGTGAGAAATCTTCAAAGGTGTGAAATGAAGAGGGAGTGACCGGGACCAGCGAAGAAAGTTCCAGAAGTCACGTGATCCCTATTCTCAGGGGGCTGCTAGGCAGAAAAGGTCAAACCCTAGGTCTGAGCTTCAGGAAGTCACAGGACCCCCAGGAAGCAGACAGTGTTGTTGACCTTTGTTAATGGTTATTTCCTTTTCAGTCCATCCAATGGATTTAAAAATCAACAGGAAGGGGGAGTATCCTCAAGTGCTAGTGCTAGAGAATCCATTTTCGGTTTCTGACCGCCCAGACACTGTGCTGGCCCACTTCTTGCAAGAACTGAATTAAAGCTTCCTGTTTGTATCTGGAGAAGCCTCTGGGGGGGGGGGGGAGAGGAAGGAGGGGGGATCTGGTCCCCCAGTTTACGGGGGCCCGCCTTGGATCTGTGACTTCCCAGAGAGACCGCCCGGGCTCCGATACAAGGCCGGCTACGGGCTGGGCTTTCTCCAGCCATCCTGGGGATCGGACTGCCAGCCTCCCTCTGAGGTGGAAGCGCTGGATAAAGAGGAAAGCAGAAGTAAAGCCTCCAAACAAGCCCGAGGGCCGGAGGGCAGCCAGGTAACTTGTGCCCTTGGGCGGCCCTTAGGCCGAAGGGGACTGGGATCCTCAGGGCTGGGAGAGCCAGGGTTAAGGTGTGGCGGCCTCAGCCGCAAGGGGCGCTCTGGGGGAGGGCGGCGGGGCGGGGCGGGAGGGGGGCGGGGCGGCCCCTCCGGTTTCGGCATCCCAGCCAAGAAGACCACTGTATTATAGAAGCTCAAGCCAGGAGAGGGGAGCCGCTCACCCCAAAAGGGAAAGGGAAGGAGCAGAAACCTAAATGCGCCCAGAATTCACTTGATGAACTGTGTTGTGTGGGAAAGGGGCGGTCCTCTTCCACGGGATTCTTGTCTGCGTCTGCGTCTTTGTGCAGAATGTCTGTGCGATGTCTGCTCGGGGAGCCAGATTTTGTTACCGGGAAAGAGTTAAATTGCGTCCAGCAAGAAGAGAAACCTCTCCCCTGCAGTTAGAGCACAGGGAGAGTTCTTAACAACTCCCACCTTAAAAAAGAGGGCAAAGGCTGAGTTTTTCCTGTGGATCTCCGCTCTGATCGAGCTGGAGGCGACAGAAAGAAAGCGAATTTTTGAGAGCAACGATTTGGGGAGTTTGGCAATTAGTCATTTTGAGATTTCAAGAAAAATTCCTGAAACATTGGTTTATTCCAGGAATTTACCTCACTCTGAATGAAAAGAAATAGAAAAACTAGGTGAGTAGCAACTTTTTGCTAACTCTTCCTTGACTCCTATCTCGTCTGGAGTCCCCTTCTGCTCCTTGGGGAAAACATCCCAGAAGGTATTAAGGGACCTTCTCTACTCCTGGAGTGCTGAGTGCATCTTGGTTGTGGGGGTCGCTAACAAGTTCGCTATAGCCCAAGTCACTCTGTTTGCCAGCTCCTCTCATCTCAGAACAGATTCAGATCTATAAAGAGAAATAGTAATGGTGGTTGTGAAGATCACATGATTGCAAAAGTGCTTAGCAACAAAACAACCACTATATTGTTTGAAATTATTTCCCATTTGATAACTTTACATGGGTTTTTAAGATGTGGCTAATATACGATGCCAATGTTGAGATAAATGGTTTTTTTTGTGTGTATGTGTAAAGTAATTTAAAAATAAATTCAATTAAATGAAGGCCACCCCAGGGTGAGGAGGATAATGCATAGGGAAAGCGTCCCTTTTCCTTCCCTTTTCCTTCCCTTTTCCTTCCCTTTTCCCTGACTTACTGACAAGTCAGTAAGCTTGTCAGCTTTCTTGAAACCATCAGGGTTTGAATAAGCAAGATCAGAATGTATGGAGAAAGGGGTGAGAGGGAAAGAAAGAAAATATACTTCAGTGAAATTTGTTATTTCAGATATGAAAGTAAAAGCAGTTTTAAAGGAGCTCTAATCAAATCCCGCCAAAGGGATATGTAAATTGTAATCTCTTTGCACTATGTTAACAGAAGATTTAAGAGTTTGGGAACTTTAGGAAAACAAAAAAAGCAATTCAGTGCTATCTTAAACGCTGGCAACAAGCAGCCTGCTTTTGAGTTATTGAGAGTCAGACTTCTGAGGGTCCTGTGAGTAAAAAAACAAAACAAAACAAAAAACTCACTTTAAACCTTTCCTGGCTTACAAAAGAAAAATGGTTTGTGTGAATTAGAAAATAACCAAATGACAATTAAGTTTGTCTAGAACATTTAATTAGAATTTAGGGAATCTCATGAGCTAAAAGTTAAGTCAAGTTCAAAACCTGTTCTCAGTTTTAAGAATTGTCTTGTTTATTCCCTAAAACAAAAAGGAAAATATTTAAGGGTATAGAAATCCTCCTTGAGAACTTCCAAAGCTGCAACAGCTTGGCGACAGAATGAACTGAAGTGAAAGAGAGTGGAAAGTTTATTCAACCTTGCTAATCCAGTTTTATGCTTTGTAAATGTAATCTAAGAAATTGGGAATTTCTTATTTTTCAAATTTGCTAGAAAATTAAGAGGAAATTATAGCTAAGAATATTTAGCTATTACTTGGGGAAATTCTAAAATTTTTAATTAAGTTTTTTGGAGTTATGGTTATCATGTTAAACCTAAAATTGGTAATTACTGTGAATGGAACCAGAAGGTTCCATTTCATCAGAGGTGAAAGCCTTTAGTTCACCTTTAAGTATGAGGGGGTGCAGAGCCTTTTTTCTTTCTTTACAGAGCTGGGGGATGTATCAAACAGCAAGCCCATGAAAATACCAAGAATAGTTGAGATGGGCAACAGAAAGCTCAACCCCTTCCCTGGGGTCTCTGTCAACTTCCCTTAATTTGTAAGCTAGTCAGCTTTCTTGAAACCACCAGGGTTTGAATAAGCAAGATCATCAACCCTGAGAAATGAGTCTGTTTAGGATGTATAGCTTCTAAACAAGGGATGTGTTTACTAAGAATCTATAAACTTGTTTAATGATTGTTCCTTTGCACCAGGATAAGCTTAAAATGGAGAAAAAGACAAGAAACATGTTAAACAAAATCTTTCATGTATGTAAGATCTGGTAAACTTTTAAAATAATGTATCTAGCCTTAAACTTTGATTAGTAGAATTTGCAATCAGAGATAAAATCTCTCGGGATTGTAACTGATATTCTTTTGAATTTTGAATTTGAGTTATGACTACCTGATGGATCATTAAATCAGTAACCCACCATTTGAGAGAAATGCCATAAATTACTCAGAGGGATGCCTTTCTGAACTCTCACAGGTGGATGTCTTATCTGAGCAAGAACTGGGAGGACAACTTTAGCCTCTGCTTAAGGTGGGATCCCCTTCTGAATCAGTTTCCCAGTTCTGCTACTTTGTTTCCCACCTGATTATTCCTGAGTCTGGCTATGAGGTGGAATTATTAACTGCATGATTGATGGTCAAACGGAGCTAAGGATGCTTTATCCTATCATGTATGTGCTCTCAGGCTGAGGCCCTGAAGGATCATTTTTAACGCTAATATAATCACGTCTCTGCTTTTTCTTCTTATTATACATAATCAGAGCAAGTGATCAATAGAAGCCATGAACACAATATAAGTATGTAGATGATACCTTGATCTGTGACCCAGCCCTGAAGACTTCTCTGACTGCTGTCATAAAAACCCTTAATTTTCTGGCTTCCTGGGGCAAGAGTTTCTTTATCTGAAGGTCCACTTTGCTTAGAAGTCTCTTAATTATTTGAGCCATGAATTAATTCTCACCTTCCATTTTGCTCACTGTGGACAGGAAACACTCCCTGAACCTTCTAAGAAACAGCTGGATGAAACCTGGGCATGGCTGGATTTTGTAGAATCTGGATACCTAACTTTGGTTATTTCCCAGACATTAATCAGGCTTCTTCCCCAGCTGTAGCCCTATCTAAAGCCTTTTACTATTTCTCAAAAAAACTTGGTGTCTTTGGGGTAATCTTCCCACCATAGAGCCGTGGCTGGCGTGGTCTTTTTAATTGAGGAAGTCTCTAAGCTCACGCTAGGCCAGCCATTGGAGATTCTAATTTCTAATTGGAGGTTCAAGTGGTGGGTTACTGATTTAATGATCCATCAGGTAGTCATTGGAGATTCTAATTTCAGAGCATTTTTGCCTATGCCAGAGCTTTAGAATTGAGGAAAGGAATGGGAGTGAATATCCATACTGACTCCAAATATGCCTTTCATGTTTTGCATGCTCACGGGGCTCCATGGAAGAAAAGGGGATTGATTTTGACAGCCAAACATTCCCCCATTAGGTATGCAGGGAAACAGTTACTACAAGCTGCCCCTGGACTTAGGTTTCCTTTATGTTTTATAAAGGACAGAAGGGGATTCACTTCAGGCCAAGGAAAACAGGCTTACAGATTCAGCCGCCTGTACTGCTACCTGTTTGCCCCTGACCAAAGCACCTTTAATTCCAGAGCTCCTGACTTCTACACTCCCTTGCTAAAGGGGGAACCCCTTTAGTCCTTTTGAGTGATTCAAACAACTTTAAGCCAAGCTCTAATCCCAGAGACCAGCCAGTAGAAACTTCTCTTTGGTCTACACCAAGCTACTCATTGGGAAAACATGCTCTCCAACTCCATGGGAAACCTATTTTCACTGGGCACAAGCTAGAGAAATGATTAAACAAATCTGTCAGATCTGCCCAATTTGTGCCCAAGTGAAAGGACTGTTTAAAAAAAGGCCTACAGTAGGACTGGCAGGTGGATTTTGCATATATACCCCCTGGCAGGGGCTTCAAACTGCTTTTGGTTTTTGTTGACAACTTTTACTAATTGGGTAAAGACCTTCCCTTATAAGAAAGGAGAACATACCCATTTAAGATTATGTCCACTCTGCCTGTCATACTCTCTACCCAATGGTTAATGCCTTTTAAACATTATGGTGCTTGCACTCTAGACCACCCGAGCACTCCTTTCACTGTGAATAGGACTACACTGTTCCACCCATTGTTCCTACTTTTTAAGGAGACAAAAGCAGGGATGTGAGGGAAATATTCTTTGGTATTTATTCTAGGAAAAGCTGTCTGGATGAGAGACATTCATGATAGCCTCATCTCCTCCCTCCAAGTCGTCTCCTGGTAACTGTCCCCAATAACCTCCATTCTAACTCCACTTTTGTTTATTTTTAATGTGCATTTTTGTGTTTTTTTAATCTGCTTGTGAGAGTTGTTTCTTCCAGGATCCAAGCTATGAAATTCCAACTACTTGGTCAACTTAACACCTGGTTCTGACATTCAGCACCCCCCCCCCATTTTGCTGGTGCTACCTACAAGTCTTGTCGCCCCTCCTCAGTCTGGACCCCACTGGGCAGGGCCAGAGCCCCTTATCAGCTCCAGAAGATGAGAACTTCATCCCTCTGTCCCAAATGGATCTGGACTGCTTGAGGGAGGAATGATGGAGTAATGGCCTTGAAGCCCCTGGGCCTCCACAGTGCTGGAGTTCCATGGAGAACACTGGCTGCCAGATCCAAGGTAGGGGTGGAAATGCAGGTAATACTGAAGAGAGGGAGGAGCCTGAAGGCCTAGATAACAAACATGTCCTAGGGAAGAAATGTATCAGGATCCGCGTGAGAAATCTTCAAAGGTGTGAAATGAAGAGGGAGTGACCGGGACCAGCGAAGATTGCTCAGGCTGTGGGACCTTAGGCCAAAGTTCCAGAAGTCACGTGATCCCTATTCTCAGGGGGCTGTTAGGCAGAAAAGGTCAAACCCTAGGTCTGAGCTTCAGGAAGTCACGGGACCCCCAGGAAGCAGACAGTGTTGTTGACCTTTGTTAATGGTTATTTCCTTTTCAATCCATCCAATGGATTTAAAAATCAACAGGAAGGGGGAGTGTCCTCAAGTGCTTGTGCTAGAGAATCCATTTTCGGTTTCTGACCACCCAGACATTGTGCTGGCCCACTTCTTGCAAGAACTGAATTAAAGCTTCCTGTTTGTATCTGGAGAAGCCTCTGAGGAATCAGTTGGGGGGGGAGGGGGGTAGGCGGAGGAGAATCTGGCACCTGAACCACACAAGTACATTGGTCTGCATTCCCAAGTCCCAGGCTAGAGCCACTGGACTCACACGACACTTCATTTCCCAATAATCTCCCACTATCTTTAGGAAATCACAAAAACTGCAGCAAAGCCCTCAAAGCCCCTTGAATAAATTAGTGAAAACTACTCTAAAGCTTTTCATGTAACAGGGATCAGATGGCTACTGAGGGCAAATACTGAAGGGCTAGGGCCTGGGGTGGGGGGAATAGGCCCAATGGCAGGCCCAGCTCCTAGCCGCAGCCTTCATTAGGCCCTAATAGGGTCTTTTGACTCCTATTTCTCAAACTTTGACATCAGAATGGAAGGAGGCTCTTCCCTTCCAGCAAAAGATGAGTCCTTTTTGGACCCAGTGGGATTTTGTAGACTTTGGGTCCCTAATTTTGGTCTTATTGCTAAGGCCCTGTGTATGAAGCCATTCAGACACTGACCCCCTTGAGTGGGGATCCACCGAGGAGCTCTAGACTTCCCCAAGCTCTCAAAACCATTCATACTTTTTATCGAGAAGAAACTCTAGGACCCAAACTTTCCTTGGACCAAACCCTCGGCTGGTGGCTTACTTTTCTGTTTCTTCTGGGGTTCTGAGTGGCTGGCCGGCCTCCAGGGGATGGCAGCTACAGGTATCCTCACTGAAAAGCCTCTAAAATCAGCTTAGGGTACTGCTCAACTTAGGGAGCTGGGCATCCCTGCTATGTGTGTGATATTCTTGAAACCTTAATTTAAAACAGGAGTTCTTAACCTGAGTGGTCCCTAAACTTCTTTTAAAAAATATTTTGGGTGTTTCTCACAACAGCTTTTATGAGGTAAATAGTGAAAATAGTAAGCTCATTTTTCTCAAGAGGTAACAGGCTCAGAGAGATGAATGAATTTGCCCATAATTACAGTTTCTAGTCAGAGTCAAGATTCAAACTTAGAGCTCACAAACTCCAATTCCTGTGCTGTGAAACGACTTTCTGTTCATTCACAAAGTTTGACAGTTTTATTGGACAAAGAGATGGTCCTCCAAATGACCTTTCCTATAATGTGCATCCTCACCTCTCAAGCCCATATGACCCACTCCAAAAAAAGGTTAAGTAAAACTGTAAATATGTATGACTCCGAGGCTGGTAGAACAGCCTCTACTATTGAGCCCACAGTATTTTATAATACTTATCTATTATCAAAAGCCATATTAGTATTTTTTCAAGCAGCTGTTCTTAAATAGAAAAGGGCCGGCAAGGAGAGGACAGGGATGAAGAACAAACAGGCTCTTAAATTGTGCTTGGGGTCATCTCTACCAGTAAAGCAATGGCAGGTGGCGAGATTTGCAAGAGGGACTGACTCTGGAACCTTGACAGATGTGTGCAAGTAGTGCACAGATGCTTGACTCCAAACTAGCTAGAGAGGAAGTCATTCTATTCACTTTTTATATAGGAAAGCTATTGGCTAGTTCAAAACCCGGAATGGTACAGAGATGAGTTACTTATCTTGTATTTAGAGTGTGGGATGGAATTTTGAACCAGTGCAAGTAGCTTTATTAAAAAGCACCGAAAGATGCCAACTCTTAAACCCATAAACACTCTCCAGCTTTTTAAATGAAACACACTATTGTGGGATTTTATAAATAAGCCCAATCTTTCGGAGGATTTGGAAGGTCAAAAGTAGCATTTCAAGGCTCTACCAATGAGCATTCAGAAAAAGAAAAATTTGGGAGATCACCATGTGAAATTCTATCTTCTGCTTTGCTAATTTTTAAAAGTTATGTTTTTATTAATATTTATTTTTTTCTTATATTTTCTTTTTCTTACCCATTCCTTATAAATAAATTCTTATAATTTCATTTTAAAAAGTCAAGTTATCAGTGTCAAAACTGAAAAAAGTGAATCTATCAAATTGTAAGCTATTCTGCCCTATTAAATGCCAAAATACTAACAATCTCGATAAAAATGCATAAATATTTACAAAATTATAAAATACCCAGAATAACAGAACAAGAAATGGAAACAATGAAATAACCTATTCTTAGAAAAAAAAATTGAAAAAGTCATAAGAAAGCTTCCAAGGAACAAATTTCCAGTATCGGATAAATTTACAAGTGAATCCTATCAAACATTTAAAGAACAATTCCATTATTACAAAAGTTGTTTGAGAAAAAAACTAGAAAAGGAACTTACAAAATTTCTCCTATAATAAAAAAGGGTTTTAATGTCAAAACCAAGGTTAAGGGAAGTTACAGACCTTCTATCCCAAATAAATATTGATGCAAAATTTTAAGATATCAGCAAAGAAGCTACAGCAACAGATCAAAGATTATAACCTGAACCAACTTAGTCATGGCATATATAAGCTGATTTAATATTAAGGAAAATTACAAAGGATTGGTCGTATTAATAGCAAAAATGAACAAAATCATGACCTAAAGATGCAGAAAAGATTATTAATGAGATTATAATATCCATTTTTGTTAAAATATCTAAAAAAGATCTAAAATATCTAAAAAATTCTTCATTGCTCTTCTCAGAAGAGTATTAGCATTAGTATTTCATCATGAGACAGAAAGGTGCCTTAACCTGGCCACATATAAGTACGCTATTTGTGGGGTACCTCTATGCCATAAGATAGTATGGGTGTCCCTCCGGGCTATTCATATTTAGGTTTCCTGGCTAATGACTACCCCAACTTAAAAATATTCTATGCGTTCAAATCCTAAATGTGAGAGGGGATGCTCCAAATGTACAATTGTGTTACCAACTTCATGGAGAAATATAAAACCTTTTCAGAGATGATGCTTGTTTTTTTCTGGGATGACCAACCCACAATCTGGGAATAAAAAGAATCAAGGGGGCCAAAAAGCATCCCAGGCTCTTTTTTTTTTTTTTTTTTTTTTTTTAGCTTTGTTCTTCTTTGTTAATCTATTTTTGGCTTGTTAGATTTCCCTAAGATGTAAGATTCTTATTTTTATCCCATTTTGGGCATTTTATATATCATTTATTTCATTTCAATCCTTGGTTTTGTTAGAATATGATTGCACATAGTTGCTTCTGATAATTCCATCTCTCCCTCCAGCGACTCCTCCGTATTGTAGGCCCTGAAGAACATGACCGCAGTTTCCAGTTTCACCAGTAATGATGTATGCAGCACAAATGGCACAAGCAACAGGCTTTTCCCATAGCTCAGAAGGGAGGTGGTAGAAATGCAAGAATCTTAGAACTGCAGCCACATAAAGGAAGGTTTCCCAACTTCATCCGGAGCTGAATCAAAATACCCAAGACTCTCCAGTCATGGAAGATGTCAACAAAGTTTGCTTCTGTCTCTTGGGACAGCTTAGGCGGGATTACTTGGGAACCATGACAACCCTGCAAGAATCATCTGGGTTCTTTTCTTATGTTATGGAAAAGTAATGAAGAAAATTAGGATTGAGCCAGATTCAAATTAGGGAAGTAGAGAGGTAGTACTGTTATAGGTAGGGATCTGGGGGATGGCATACTTTTGCATATATGGGGAAGAAAGAACATCATGTACTATTAAGTGTTTTGCTTTGAATTGGAATGGTCTGGATAGGGTATAAACATGGGAATAGCTTTCAAAATAGGGTTCATTAACTCAATGAACAAATAAAATCACTAATTTATTGGGCAATACAATTGCACCATGACCCAGGCTTAGCTCTTTTACTTAGAAAATGGTTTTTCATCAATCTCAACAGAAGTAATCCTTAACCCAAAATTAACTAGGCAAATCAGGAGCTCAAAAGGTGATCACCAGGGGAGCCACTTGTGATAGAACTTAACACTAAAAAAAATTAGTAGCAGACACAAATGGTCATCAAAACCATGTAAAATTTAGCTTTACAAACTAGAAAGGTAGAAGGTATTCTTTCCATGCCTAATCACAAAAATCAACTAGGATATATGGGCTCCAAGATGGGGTAACAAAAGTTTGTTATTTCCATGGAGAGCTAGAATTTTGAGAATTACATAACTAACAAAGCTGCTTAACAAGTGCATCCAACAATCAGAAATGTGTCCCTATATCCTTTTCAATCAGAGCCTTACCATAGACCCTATTTAGCTCAAACTAATCTGGGTACATGGCCTGGCAAAGGCAAATGGGGAATGAGCATTTAACAGGCTAATAATTGTATATTAACCACGGACCCTTAGAACATGAAGGCAGGGAAGGAAATGCTGCTAATCGGCAGAATACTGACAAGCATGCTCTTGCTTCTCTATCTGGAGTGTAATAAACACTCTACTCTGGAGACTTTGTTGTTTTGGGCAGTCTTGGACCCTTGATCATGTTCATAAGACTACTCTATATTTTAAAAGTCCCAATTGTGTCTGATCGGAATATACACTAGTCCATTTTATTTACCTACCTTCCAATAGCACATATATAAGATGAATAACAATATGGACCCTTACTTGCAGAAATATTCAAAATACATGTTATTTCTTTAATGGTGATGGAAGTCTGCAGGCATTTGTGCAGCTCTGGGCCCAGGAAGCTTTAGTCTCAGTGGCTGCCAGAAATGTCAAAGAAACTAAATCCCCATGGAAGGCATGGAGATTTCTGTTCCCTAGTGTATAGAAAACACCCAGATACCAGTTGGATATGGACTTTTAAGACTAGAAGCCATTATTGGAAGAAAGGATACATAACCAACTATATCTGCAGTGGCCGATGACAGACAATTCTCTTCCCAAAGCTACCTTCAACCCTGAAGGCCATGTTATATGTTTTTTTTTTTTTTAAAGAAGTACAACTTCCCAAACTACAGGTATAACCTTTTCTAATTATTATTTGTAGATCACAGCTAAATTCTGAAAGGAAGGGAAGCCAGTTTTCACTAATTCTATTTGAATGCATGTGCTCGGTATACTATTGACAGCTAGCGGAGAATTTATAGACTCGTGCTGTTGAAAGTTCAAGGGGGACCCCCAAAATGTTAGGGTTCCAGACTGGTGTCCTGAGGTGTCACAAAAGGATTTGCAGGCTCAGATCCCTCTCCAAGTCAAGGGGCAAAGTTTATAGTGATGGTAATTCCAATTAAAGTAGGCCAAGTTCCAAAAGAAGCTAGCAAAAAAACAAGAGTAAGAAGATAAATTTATAGGAAAAAGAGAAACCAGGTGCTTCATGTAACCGATATGCTAATTTTATGGCTTAGTGAAGTCGAGAAGGGGTCTGGCTGTGACTGTGCCCAAAGGCAATATCCCTAATTATCTGAGCAGAGCTCACTGGGGCGAGGGGAGTTTGAGGACCTTCTAGAGGCATGCTGGTGGGCCTGAAATGTTAGTAGATCAAGTGGCAGAGACCAGACTTTGTTCTGTGCCTTCATCAACTTCAAGCACCTGGTTTTTGCTCAGTAGTTTTAGAAATTCTCATCACTGCCCAACAGGCTGTTATCTGACAGTCAGCCTTATGTGTAGCCTTAGCATCCTGGTCGTATAGAGTGGCCTGGGGCAGGATAACTGGGGGAAGAAATATATTATTTCTAACTACTTCATTCTCAAGGCCAAGTGGCTCTAGGGTTGTTGATACATGTTCCCTAGGAGCCGCACCACATCGTGCTCCTCCATGAAGTATAATGCCCAGAATTGGGTTTTCTCCTTATCCAGGGGAGTTCCGAGAAAGTCTGCTTGGTACTGAGAAGCAGTTTATTTATCACTGGCTATATTTCTCATTTCTGCTTAGTAGCTACAGCAGGGAGCACAGGACTGAGATCCTAAAGCTGTCACGCCCAAACTTAGAGGTGCCGATCTTAGGCTGAAAAGCAGTGAGCAGAGGTTTCTCTTGAAGATCATGCATGGACCACATCCTGAGGCAGACCCTCTTAGGCGCTAGGTAATTGGTATTCACAGCCATTCAGTGATTAGGAGGCTTAACTCAACACTGGAGTGGGGCCCACCCAGATCAAGGAATAAACACTACCAAGGATCTGGAATCCTTGATTCTTGGAGGAAGGGAGAAAACATCCATCCCCAATTCTGCTGGAAGCATGAAAAGGCCCAAAGAGGAGCTGTCCCTCCGAACCGATGCCTCTGCAGGATTTATCCATCATGTCTTCAAGTGCATGGACTCTCTACCAAGCAGAAATTCTCTGGAGATTGTCTTGTGGACCCTGAAGGTAGAAAATTCTAATGCTCCTGACATCCCCACTATGGAGTGCTAGTTTAGCCTGCTTGCCCCTAAGCCTGAATGAATTGGATCAAATCCTTAAGAAAGATAATTGCCGAATGCTTGGGAAGGCAGGAAAGCTTCCTCATTTTATGACAGAGCAGAAGATCCTTGGATATCAGATGACACAATGATTCATATGACCCTTAAAGAGCATCAAGCATGCTTCTCTTCCATCTACCAAAGCCCAACACTTATTTTCTGAAAGAAAAGAAATCTAGCCTTCAACTTGAATGAAAGAGAAGAATATAAGAAGGGGAGATAATTCTGCAGTTGCTAGTAAGTGGTGGGGTGGGGAAGGCGGAATCTGAGAATAGGGAGCAAAAGAATACAGAAAATATAATAGCTATAAGGAGTAGAATTCTCCATTTGCATGTCTATGGCCAGAAAATCCAGTCCTAAATTCGTTCTGGAGAAAGGAATACAGAGGCTACATGTTATGATGAGAACAGTAGAAGAACTAAAGACTTTTTCTTGTTCCAAAGCTGCAAAGTCCCTGGGAGATAACCCAGCTTCATTTCATGAGCTTGTGATATCAGGGAGATTCTAGGCCATTCAAAGTACCCTGACCATGATTCTCTGGAGGGAATAAATACCCTGAATAAGGAACTAACAGGGAAATTTTAGATGCTGACACAGGCTGTTAGCAATTGGTTCAGTTTGGGAATATGTTTTCGTTTCTCAAATCTGCCTCCAGGAGCAATCCAGGGAAAGAGAACGGACTAACTTTTGCTATTAGGATAGCTCTAGGGCTTCCTTGGCACCTGTTCTAGTTTCAGCGTTCTGTGTTACCCACATTTTAGGACTTCCAATGTAATGAATCTGTTGTAGAGCATCCAGGAAAGTAGACATGCTAATTCACAATACAGCCAAGTTGTTTTGAGCATAAGCAAAGAAAGTTATGTCCACTTTCTATGCCCATGAAAACTCAGCTGAGCCAATCAAGTTTTTTGGGAAGACTAACTAGGAAGTGAGATCTGCTCTGATACAGCTATAAGCTAATATTTGATGCCATTCTGAATGTGCTATACTAACTGCCAGGCAGCTAAACCATTTATTTCATGGCACAGTTGGCATACGAAGCTCTCTCTCATGGAAAGCCTTCAACATCTGTATCCAAAGAGCCCTCCTAAAATATACAAAGGCAAAAGGAATATTCAAGAGCAGGGGAGGAACAACCATAAAAGGTTCTAGTTCCTGAGAAATTTCAAATGTTTTGGACATTGAGGGTCATTCACGATCAAAAACAGTTTCTCTTTCTGGTATTGTCATAATACTTCTGCCCCCTCTTCAATGCCCAGCCAAAATGGCAGTCTCCTGAACACGCTGCCCAGGGCCTGCTTCAGTGCCTTTGCTTCCCTTTGCCTGAATTGTCCTACCAAATTCCTAACCATCCCTTTAAAATCCCGGTCAAATACTCTCTTCTCCAGAAGTCCTGCGCATTAAGCTCTTCTCTCCAGTCTTAAAGTAGTTCCCCTCTTTGAAGCATATATTATATGATATGTAGGAGTGATATTGTTTAACTAATTGACTTTTAAGTATAATATAGTTTTTATGATTCTTTAGAGATTCATCATTCCTGGTTTGAAATGAGTGCCACTCATTTCTGGGAGTGGGGTACTCAGCTTAAAAGAATGGGTTCCTGAATAATTTATTCAAAATAGATCCTACTTGAAGTCTGAGGAATGCATGTTTCACCAGTTCCATCTGGTGTTCCTGGGATCTGGGTTAGAGCAGGAAGAATTAGAAAGGAACCTGACTTGTGTGAGAACTATTCAAGGCTTAGGATCACCCTGTAGGGTTAAGGCATTACAACAATGCCTTGCCACAGTCTGTTTATTCCTAGGAACTCCAAAGCTTAGCCAAGCTATTCAGTTACTAAAAAGGCTGGCTACCAAATGTACTGCTCAAGGAAGAAAAGAGAACTTCCAGACATTGAAGAAAGTCTTTGTGATGTTGCTTTAGAATTTAACACTCCAGCAACTGTAACACAGGTCATTCAAGATGCCTCAGCAGGGTTAGGAGTTACTACTCACTAGGGGGTAGTGAATTCTGTTGTATCAACAACTCACACTGACAAAAGAAAGGTACAGTTGAGAGTTATTGGACTTTGGAAGCACAAAGAAGATGTAGTTATTGAAAAAGAATGGCGCAGTGATATGCTAAAATAATATCCTATTTAGAGGATACTACTTTGAATCAAGTCCAAGTGATAACATCTACAAATGGAAAGAGAGGGAAGTAGCTGAAAAAAAGATAAAGGAGGGAATAGACAGACTTAAATGTGGCCTAGATATGAATGTTCATAGCAGTTAAAAATATAAGTAGAATTTTGAACCTTCAAACTAGCAGGACAGTATATCCATCATGTTGACCACTTATAGACTGTCATTTAATTCCCTCCCTGAAGATCATATAATACCTTTAATAAGCACTATCGCTTCAGAAACTATGGATAAAACTTTCCCATGTAAAGACCATAATTCAGTGCTAAATTCTAGAAGTATAAATTTGACAGGAGTGGAAAAGAAGAAAGAATGCAATTATTTCTAACAACTCGCCTGTTGATTTGCAGGTGATATGCACTTGCTCAAGATACTTCATCTCAATTCCAGGGCTTTTCATTTTCTATTCGATGTGTCTTAGAGAACGCTCTTTATTCTTAGTACTTTCCCTCTAAAATTATTTCCAATTTTCCCTAACTTGTCCTCCCTGCTGAATATGAAGTTCTTGAAAAGAGGGTTTTTTTTTTCTTTTCTTTGTATCCTGAAAGATTACCCAATGCCTGGTGTACAAGAGATAATAAATACCTAGTTACTGCCTCTTCTGATAGTCTCTACCAATATTGACTATTGCCATAATTTGTCATCTTTAACAATTTACATGGTAAGGTAAAAGTTCAGTGACTTTAATTTACATTCTTTTTATCGATTTGAATTGTGTTTTATGTGATTATTTGTGGTTTGCAATATTTTGAAAACTTTTTAAACCTTTGACTACTCATTGGGTGGCTAATTGCCTTTGATATAGTAGTACATTTCCATCATTTTGGTATATGCATATGTGTATATATATACATATGTGTGTGTATAGATGATAGACCCCCAGAGGTGCTCTGTATTTTCTACATTCTTTCTCTAATTCTATATTCATCTACTTTATTCATACAAATTTAAAAATTGTAATCTAAGTTCTATTGTAATTTATGAATTCTCTCCCTATCCATAGTTGTGAAGAGAACATTTCTTTTAATTATAGAGTATCATCAAATTGTTGTCCAATTGCTTTCAAATTTTCCCAATTGTCAAAAAGGGCATCTTGCCCTTAGTACTGTTCTTGAGTTTATTGAGCACTGATTTCTTATGGTTTCTTGCTTATATAGTCAGTTCAACTATTAAAACCAATACCAAATAGTTTTGGTGATTACTGCTTAAAAAAAAAAAATTAGAGTTAAGTAACGTTATTGCCTTTTCATGCTTTTATGTTCCTGGAGATTCTAGACTTCTTTAAATGATTTGTTTTTATTTTAAGAAGCATCCCCTCTGATAATTTTATACATACGCTACTAAATGTTTAAGTTAACTTGTATAGTATAGATATTTTTTACATTGGCAGAGGCCAACTAAGAGCAGAAAACCTCTCCAATTATTTAAGTCCCAAATAATAATTCTTATCTCTACTAGAGGTATTTCGCTATGTTTCATTTCATTAGATTGTTCTTAAGGTCCGATTCATCCTTAGGCTGATCCATTACATAACCCTTC
This sequence comes from Antechinus flavipes, assembly GCF_016432865.1. Taxonomy (NCBI): domain Eukaryota; kingdom Metazoa; phylum Chordata; class Mammalia; order Dasyuromorphia; family Dasyuridae; genus Antechinus; species Antechinus flavipes. The sequence goes on from NC_067402.1 coordinate 85,862,999, forward strand.
CCCAGAACGCAGGCTCCAAGTCTCAAGCAGAGAGGCTACACGGATGGAGACGGAACTCCTTGTCATATGTACTGATGGACACGGATCAAAGGTTTAGCACGATTAGCCTCACACAAGCCCAGTGCTCCAACCAAAGGTCTTTAACAGAGCTTAGGCACTCGGAAAGCTCTCCCTTCTGTGTTGCTCAAGTCATCACGTTCCAAATTGAATACAGAATGTGAACTGTTAGTGGCTAGAAAAACCTATCAAGGGGGCAGCTAGGAAGAGCAGTGGAGAGAGCACCCGCCCTGAAGTCAGCAGGACCCGAGTTCAAATCTGCCCTCAGACACTTAACACTTCCTGGCTGTGTGACCCTGGGCAAGCCACTTACCCTCAATTGCCTCAGAAGAAAAAAAAAAAAAGAAAAACCTGTCAAAGAAATGCGACCCCAGAAAGACATGCAAACTGTTAAAACAGGTGTCTCCAGGTAGCTTGGTAGAGAGTCAGTGGTTGACCACTTTCAAACTAGTATTTAGTTCCCTGCCTCACGCTACTCTCCACTATGAAAATTGTATTAGCTTCAGAGACTATTTGGGGCCGTGGCTCATTTCACGCTGAGGCTCCGAAAAAGCCTCATAGATGGGGCAGAACACGTACCTCCTTCCTGCCCCCCTCTCCCCATCTATTAGCTTGTAGGCAGCATGCCGCCGAGGAGGGCCAGAGATTGTTGAAGATACCCAACAGTAGCCTGGTACCTACTGATGGAGGACTCATCCTGGACAAGTGCTCACAAGGTGATCAGAAAGGAGTGCAGGGACGGACACTCTCAAGGTCTGCCTTAAGAACTTTAGAATTGATTGTGCGATGCAAGACTGGCACAGGATGGTCCTCAGGGTGAGCCCTCAGAGAAGGGCTGTGTGGCTCTAGGAGCACGGCAGAAGCGAATTAGCTCAGAAGAAACATGAGATGTGCCAAGCTAGAGAAGCACCCCAAATGTTCCTAGGGACTGCTGTGCCCACCTGGTGGCAGAGCACTGAGCTCATATTGGTCTGATCAGCCACAGTCAGACACCCCAGAACCCAGCTCTAACACAGCGATGTCCTTTTGTTCTCTGAGAACCAAGGACAATACCCACAAACTCTGTAGCCATGTCTGAGAAAAACAGTATTTGCCACAGGGAAACAACACTCCCACAACCTAGGATAAGTAGCAGTGAGTGCTGCCATTGCATGTGTTAAAAGTATGGAAAATGAAAAATTGCTTTAAGATCCCCACTTCAAAAACTTCTCTAGCAACCAGTGGCAACTATTAATGGCCTTTAGGAAGGAGACAAACTGGGAAAACGTCAGCTTCAACACAGCCCATATTCTCCTCTTGTAATCGGTGAGTTTTAAAATTCTCTTTCGTGAGCAATTTGTAGAGAAATGAGAAGAACTTCTGACTTCTTAGAGCTGTCTTAACTGTCATTTTATGAAGAAACATTATAAAGAGAACTGAAGAGAATATTAAGGGTAGGCCTTGAGGACTTTTTTTCTCTCCCAAGGGATGACTGTTTGAAAAGAAGATTGTCCAGATCCCACTTACTCATTCTAGCCAAACCCCTAAGTTCATATCAGACTGAATAATGATTAAAATTCCAATGAGAAACTATAACTTCATCCTCCCCATTGCTTCCCTGACAAAAGTCAGGGAAAAGCCCTCAGACAATAGGAAATGGGACCCATGGAACAATGTTAGGAACAACTTAACCAAAGACATGACACATATAGTAGCCTGCAAGGCTCTACATTCAGAGCTGACAAAAGCAGAGTGCTTCCCTGAAAAATATTCTAGATGCTCAGAAAGCCCAAGGACGGGGAAGGTTGGAAAACAAAGATATGAGTGGGGAACAGGTAGCACCCTATAAGCATCTTGGTGCTAACCAGCTAACAGACTTCAGACTGAGATGGCTCTGGCCCAAAGAACTCAGAGAATCCCTATTATTTCATCCTGAGATGCTAGAGAGGGACTGGGAAAGGGCAAGACCAAGTAGGGTCAACCACCCAATTTGGAGCAGCAGGAGGCAAAACCTAGTATTGCCACAAAATCCCAAATCAGAAACTAAAGCTGGAGAGATGAGTAATCAGAGAAAACACTACTCAATATACCATTATAATTAACTTTTAGAGATTCTCCCCCTGTCCCCTGCTTATTCTCTAGTAACTGCATGCAGAGACTCAAAGGGAAAAAAAAGTAATTTTCCACAAGGACTACATCTAGAACAAAAGTGATGGCAAATGAAATAAAAACCCTGGAAGAAAGAATTGGAAAAAAATAAGGGAAATATTCTACTGTAGAAAGGAAGAAGGGTTAGAACTTGCTTCAAAATCAGGATGTATATAAAGAATATAAAAGAATATAAAGAATATAAAAGAATATAAAAATATATTGATATGGGTTGAGGGAATAGGCATCAGGAAGGAATAGAACCTCATTCTCTGAAACAAAGGAGGGATAAACACAATTTGAGGTAATGAGGAAAACAATTGGGGCAGGAAGGAGAACTAATTAAGGAACAGGATAACTAGGGAAGGAATAATCAGAATCAAAACAAACTTCCTGATTCTGAAGGAAGGATGAAAAAGGATGAAAAAAATGAAACCTAAGGAAGTGCTTTAGTTCACCTCAGATTTAGGGAGATGCTAAATAAATTGTAGCATATTAATGTAATTATAATGTTATTTGACCTAGATTTCACTGGGCCTATGGCCCAAATGCAAAAAAAAAAAAAAAAATCTATATGTACAAAAACATTTATAACAGTTCTATACATAGTAGACCAAAATTGAAAACCGAGGGACTCTCCTATTGGGAAATGGCTAAACAGATGTATATGAATATAATTGAGTATTTGTATGCCATGAGAATTGATGAAACTGACAATTTCAGAGGAAACTGGAATAATCTTTATGAACAGATACAAAGTGAGAACTAGAACATTTTATACAATAACAGAGAAAAACAACTTGGAAAGACTTTAGAATTCTATTCTGAAACCAGAAGCTTAAAGATGAAATGTATCTCTTACCTCTAGCCAGAGAGGTGATACATTTAAAATGAGAGAAAGACATTCATGATCCAGAAAAAACATGTCTTCACTGGCCATTCCCAAACATGTTTTTAATGATGAAGACATTATTTGTATTTCATTTATTGGTTCAGTGGACAGCACTAGCAGGGATGGAGTATAAATGCATCCAAAAATAATTTTTTTAAACAATCAAGAGATTGAGACAAAAGTTACCAATGAACATCACAGAAACACTGCCTTTTCTACCTCTTCATTAGATTCTGAGGTAATGGAGACTCGGATATCAAAATAGTGAAAGGACAGGTTGAAGCTGAAACTTTGCAAAAGGACAGGAATGGAATATGAGACACAACTGAATTGCAACACTTAATTCAGTTCACCAATTCCTGACCATTCATGGAAAGATAGATTCATTTATCTATGATGGAAAACCACAAAACAGTTTTCAAGAAAGTCTAGTTAAGGACAGCATCATAATTCTACAGCCCTTTTATAGCATTAATACCAAAGAAGGAAAAGATATGAATATGTGCAGAATACAATTCTTTGAACATGAATGCTAAAGTGAACCAAACATTATACTAAAGATTCAGGATGTGCTAGATTATATACTAGGGAGCCAGTCTTAGATTTCTGTGATGGATACTAAACTAACAGGCTGATTATGATAGATGGAAAGGGTTGGATTTAGACTTTTGACCCGAGTTATAATCCTGCCTCAAACAATTGCTAGCTGTGTATTTCTGGATAAATCGCTTAACTTTTGTCTGCCTCAGTTTTTTCATCTATAAAATGAGGATAATAGCAGTACCTACTTCACATGGTTGTTGCAAGGATCAAATGACAATGTGTTAAGCACTTTACAAGCCTTAAAGCACTATATAAATGCTAGTTATTACTTTTATAAGCTATAGACAAAATATATAAATATGGTTGGGCAATTCTATCACTTTGAACATGCCCCGAGGCATTTTGGGAATACCAGCCACTTTCCAGTGATTAATGGAGGGGTAAAAAGACATCAACCACTTGGATGTTAGTATATTGCAATGATATCACTGTCTCTGGTGGAAAACAAGAGAAGAGACTACTAAGTGTTGATTTGGCTGGAAGAAGCTAGTCTAAAGCAATCAAGAGAAACCAATAAACACTAATTTTGCTGAGCTTTTGTTAAGAATGTGTTGCATGTTTCTCAAAAGAAGTGAATATTAAAGTAGAAAAATTATATACTTTAATTATTATAGGAAAAAAGAAACATTCCTACAGTAGTCATAGCCACAAAAATCTTAAGATTTAAGAACTTTTGGGGGTAGGTAGTAGTGAGGAAAAGGAGTTGGTGGATATCTCAAGTTTGCTAAGAATTATCCTGCCACTAATCAATCATTGAATGACCTTACTCATATACATATGACTAAATACTCAAAAATAGTAAGACAAAATTTATCTTAAAACTTACAAAGCCTTTTGGAGATAGAAAGGCCACATGAAACAAACCCACAAAAATTTAATCAAGCATTTTGTTCTTCCTAAAAATGTCATTATTGAAAATTTAGAAGTTGAGAACAATGGTCACCAACAACCAAAGACAATAAAATAGCAGGTCAGACTGAGTTCTTGTTTTTGAAATGAGTAATCACTGAGGATTTCAAAGACATAACAAATCTTTAAGTGTGGACTGATAGCTTGACCCATGCCAAATTGGATATTACTTGCTAGAGAAGGGTAGCAATGCTGGGCAACTGTGATTTCAGTATATACTATGGGACTGGTAAGATTAATGTGGATACAGATGCTTTCTCCAGAATGCTATATAACACCAGAGCTATAGTGATACCAGAAGGAGGTCTGACTGCTGTGACAACCAAGAACCTGAACTACAATCAAGGGAAAGTGTAGTTCAAAGTTCAAAATTTATAGACAGCATACTAAATGTGGAAGTAAACGTTTTTTCCTGAATCCATCTTTCTAGTCTCAGTTTTCTATGGATGATTGTAGTGAGAACATGAGTGATGAAATACTAAGGAAAGTGATACAAGCCAAAAACCAAGGTAGTGATTCTAAACATCTTAAACTCTCAGTCAGAAGACAACTGCTGAAGGAGTAGCAAAAATCTGAGTTAGGCAGTAAAATGCTGGCCCCAGATGGCTGTAGATGTCACCAAGAAGTGAGAAATTTGGGACAGATGCGTCCAAACTAAAACATTACCAACTCATGTAGTATATTTGAAGAATATAAGTAAAAGTAAACCTTTGGAACTTGTCTATTTATTGCTTTTCTAACTCTGAAAGAAGAGAGTAAAAATATGCCATAGGTTTGTGGTGACTGATGTTTCTCATGAAGTATAACCAACCAGCAACCATGCAATGATTTTGAAATATTGAGTAAAACATCTTTCAATATATAAATTCCCTCATAGGATCTATTCTGAGATAGTGAATGAATATAAATAAATTCAAGGAAATACTAAAAAAAATTTGTTTTGCCTAGTAAGGTCACATTTTTTCCCCTGGAATACACATACAATTCCACCAAGAATTCTGCTACAGACTTTATGCTATTTTTGCTTGTGTTTAGGCAAGAAACACACCTATGTACTGATTAGTGTTTTGGAACCTCAGATGATGGTGATACCACTATTCACATTCAGTTTGTGTCTCACTTGAGAGAGCCAACCAACTAATCATGAATTCAGCTTAGAAGAGCTTTGACAGAAATAGACTCCAAGCTGCATTGTCAAGACCTTCACCAGGGAAACAATTTGTTTAGAAACCTTGGCATTCAAGGGACATATAAGCTAGCTACCTAATGGAAAGCTAATAAATAGAAAGATGTTGAAAGACTGGATGACTTGCTAATTTAAAAAAAAATCCCTCTAGAGAATGGAGGAGAACTTAAAAGGGCTATTCATGGCTAGCACTTAATGCCCACAGCAAGTTACCCAGACTTAATGAACAGATGCAGAGAAGCAATGTACGCTCTCCTTGGCAAACAGCAGGGCAAAGAAGCCATTTACCAATTACGTAAAAACTGACCAACCAGCAAAAGAAAGTACAAAAACACCTAGTGTAATAAAACAGTAAATGAAGTTGTGTGAACCATTACTTTCGAGGTACAGCTATTACTCAGAGAGCTGATGGCTGATATCAGAGCAGGTTGGCTAAGTTGTGAACAACAACAAAAAAATCTAATGGTCTGGAATGGTGGACCTATACCATTACTTAGCTCAAGTTTATAGAATCACAGATCAGCCAGTAATAGGGGAACTAGACTCTTCCCTCCAGCAAGTAGTAACTAGATGCAAGACATTTCACGTGGTCAGCCTTTAGTTTTGTAATCTAGATATGTGTCTTATGATTTTTTTCTCCCAAGTTTAACAACGAGTTCACAAATTATGTTTTAGCATGCTTCCTTATTGTGTTATTGTTCATTTTAATATGTTCAATATCATTCATGGTGCTGAAATGTCTTGCTTTTTTTGCATGTTTAAATATATGTTCATATATATCTATATTTACACCTACATACCTATACATATTGATATATATGCCTGATGATATTATTACAGCTAGCTAGCTTTGATTTATTAGTTTTGTTTTATCATGAATAATCGCAGTGTCCTGTGGAGGCACATATACTTAGGCATGGTCTTCCTTTAAGGCTGGGATGGAAACTGACCTTTTTTAATACAATGGTCACTGAGTTTTCCAAATTTATTGGGGTATTAAGTGCAACATTTTGACAGAATCGTCTTTTAGGATTTTAAAAAATTGGAATCCCATCACTTCCAATAATCTCATTGTTACAAATGCATCTTAAGACTCATTTGACTTCAATTTCTAGGATATATAGTTCTAGATCACAAACTTTTGAACAATTGTGCTCATTTCATACATCTGAAATGTTATGCTTATGTGAACAATATGTGAACTGAGGATGACCAGAAGTACAGATTAGTTCCTCTGCTTTTTCAAAACCAGAAACCAAATTGCCAACATTCATTGAATTATAGAGAAAGCAAGGGAGCTGCAGAAAAATATCTACTTCTGCTTCACTGACTACACTAACTTTGACTGCATATCACAAAAAATTATGGCAAATCCTAAAAGATATGGGAATTAACAGACCATTTTACTTGTCTCTTAAATAACCTATAATGCAGGTCAAGAAGCAACAGAACTGAACAAGGAACAAGTGATTATTTCAAGTTTAGGGAAGGAGTATGACAAGGCTATATACTGTCACTCTAACTCATTTACAGTATAAATGTGAAATGCCAGGCTGGATGAAATCAAAAAGTCAGCATTAAGGTTGTTAAGATATGCAGATGATACCATTCTATCTAGTGGCAGAAAGTGAAGAATTAAGAAGTCTCTTGTTGAGGGTGGAAAAAAAATGTAAAAGCTGGCTTGAAGCTAAACATTAAAAAAAAAGATCATGACATCTGGCTCCATCACTTCTTGGAAAATAAAAGGAGAAATGGAAGCAGTGTCAGATTTTATATTCTTGGGTTCAAAGATCATTCCAGTAAGTTAAAAGATGCTCGCTCCTTGAAAAGTTATGGCAAATTTGGACAACATACTAAGAAAATAGAGATATCACCTTTCTGACAAAGTTCTGTTACAGTAAAAGTTATAGTTTTTCCAATAGCAATGTCTGGTTCTGAAAATTGGAATATAAGAAAATCTGAATACCACAAAATCAATGCTTTCAAATTGTGGTGCTCAAGATTTTTGAGAGTTGCTTGGACAAAAGATCAGTCACTAATTAATTCAGACTATTCATTGGAAGCACAAATACTAAATTTGGCCACATAAATAAAGGATGGGACTCATTGGAAGAGACTGATGATGTCATAGGTTGAAGGCAAATGGAGAAGGGGACAGTAGAGGATGAGATGGAAAGATAGCATCATGGAAAACAACAAACATGAGCTTGGACAGACTTCAGGAGATAATGCAGAATAGAAGAACCTAGTGTGCTTTGGTCTATGGGGTCACAGAGAGTGAGACACAATAGAACAACAATGGACGTGCACATACTACATTTAACTTAAGGGTGTTAACACTAAGTATCCTGTCAGGTACTGCTCTATTTATTAGATGTATTGCTAAAATACAGTTTGTTTTTAGTGATACTACATTTTGCTGTTATCTAGGACACCAGATCAACCTTCCAAACTACTGTTGTATTTATGCTATATAGTCACAAGTTTCAAGCTTATCCCAGCTTATCTTCTAAAAAACAAACAAACAAAAAAACTGCAAAAGTTTGGCCAATATGGCTAAAGAATCCGAGGCAGTACCTGAAGAACAATAGTGCTGAGAAGAGCATACTTCATTTTTGGAGGTCTAGTTCCTTTTTTTTTTTTTTTAAATAGTTTTTTTATTTTTCCAAATACATACAAAGACAGTTTTCAACATTTACCTTTGCAAAACTTTGTGTTCTAAATTTTTCTCCCTCTCTTCTCTACTCCCTCCTCCCCAAGACAGTAAGATTATAGATTAAACATGTGCAATTCTTCTAAATATATTTTCATACTCATCATGCTGCAAAAGAAAAATCAGATCAAAAGGAAAAAAAAAATAAGAAAAAATACCAAGTAAACAAAAAAAGTGAAAATATGCTTTCATCCATTGAGTCTCCATAGTTTTTTATGGATGCAGATGGCACTTTTTATCACAGGTCTATTAGAATTGCCTTGAATTAGGGAGATCTATTTCCTGATGGGCTGATAAGATCTTTGAACCTTCAATAGCACGCAAGGGGAGAGAAAGAAGAGACAGCCAAATGGGGAAAGAAGGAAGGAGAGAGACAGAGACAGCGAATGAGGGAGGGGAACAGAGAGAGAGGGAGACAGAGGGGCACAAACATTTTAAGGGGAGCTCCTAGAGCCACAGATGTGAGGGAGAAAGGAATTTCTCTTTCTTCACTGGCCTTTGTTTACTGTTTGCTTAGATTAATGGATTTTCTAAAATCTGAGATTGTGTGCCTATATCAAGCATTTGTTGTGATGAACTTATGATGCTGAGTAGGTGTTAATGCTCTCTTTGGAAGCAATCAAAGAAAGTAGTTTTTAGTCTGAACCTCCTGAAAGAGGACATCATGTTCCTATACTACCAATATTTGATATATAGTATGTAAATCTAAAAGATTTACATCCCTCTTGTCTTAAAGTTAAGTGAACATCTGGTCACAGACCTCCTTTGTTCTCCCCAAATTTATGCAATGGAAAATATATTTATGCAATATAGTCACAAGTTTAATATCCCTCTTCTGTCTTAAAGTTAAGTGAACATCTGGTCACAAACTTCCTTTGTTCTCCCCAAAAGCAGAAATTTTGGTTTTTCTTGAAGATATATTGGCCAGATTCACTATATCTAATCAAACCACATGTGGGGCCCGTCATTCTATATTAGCTGGGTCCATTCAGCTATATTGCATAAGGCAGATGAGGAGTTAATTTACCAAAGAAGTTATTGCTATGCAGTAATAATATATATTTGGTTTTCAAGTCAGTTATCTTCCTGATGGTTCGTCATCATAGGAAATAGACAGCTATAGTTGGAGTCTGAGGACTTGAATTTGAATCTTGACTTCCTTATTAAACATTTATGCAACTCTAGCTAACAAGTTTTTATTATGTTAAGAATCCCTACTAGTATAGGGGATTCAAAACAAAACAAAACAAAAAAACAAAAAGCCTAAATCCCACTCTCAAGGTTTATACTGTTTTATAAGATTTGTTTCTAAGATCCTTTTCATAATCAAAAGAGCAGAAAGTGTTTCTATGCAAGGAAGAAAATCATATTAATTGCCAAAGGATGTGGCATTATTGTATTAGAATACAGATAGAAAAAATTTGCTTTAACATGTACTGCTAAAATGTGTTCAAAGGAATAATTTTCCCATGTGGTTTGAACAATTTTGAAGAAAAGTTTATCTATACATGAGGGATCTGATACTGTTAATACTCTAAAGTGAAGAAAAAAAGTTCATTATTAAAGCTAGAAAAATGTCAGTGTGAACAAATAGTTTTGAAGGTACCAAACTTTAGAATGCTACAAAGCATGCTTGTTATATGACAGTTAATTTTCATAAACAGACTTATGACCAAAGATGAAACTGAAAAATACACACTCCTAAGTATTGAAGGTTTAGGTATGATTACAAAGCATTGCCAACTTGACAGGTGACATTTGGAGAGGTGTGAATTTAAGTGATGGGTGATCCTACAGTGATACCCTGTATCATACGGCTGTGAGCTCTGTTCTCATTGGACAGCACAGCATTCAAAAGTACAGCCATAGCTACTAGATCCTGGGGGTTCAGTTCTAGACCACACAATAAAGCAAGGTACATGAATTTCTGGTTTTCCATTGCATACGTTAAGGTTGCATTATACTATAATCTTTTAAATGTGCAATATTGTTATATTTTTAGAAATTCTCAATGTACACACCTTAATTTAAAAATGCTTTACTGCTTTAAAAAATGCCTACCATCATCTGAGTCTTTAGCAAGTTATAATCTTTTTGCTGGTGAAAGTTTTGTCTTGATGTTGGCTTTTGCAGACTAACCAGGGTACTATTTGTTGAAGGCTAGGGGAGCTGTGGCAATTTCTAATAATAAGATAAGTAACTTTGCTTCATCAATTGACTCATCCTTTCACTTGAACATTCAGAGACCAATTGTGAGGTTATTAATTGACCTAATTTCAATACTATTGTGACTCAGAAAATAGGGAAAGCCAAGGACAGTGGGACAGACAGAAATGTAGATGGAGCAGTCAATACCACATTTATTTATTTGGTTCACAGACACATGGGCTTGGTCATGGGTGCTCCAAAACAACTGCAATAGTAATATCAAAAATTACTATCACAGATCACCACAAGAGATTTAATAATGAAAAATATGAAATGTTATAAGAATTACCAAAATGTGATAGACATGATGTTGAGTACATGCTCTTGGGAAAATGGTGTCACAAGACTTTCTCGATGCAGGGTTGCCATAAACCTTCAATTTGTAAAAAACAAAAACAAAATCCAGTTTCTGTAAAGCTCAATAAAATAAGGTGTGCCTGTAATGAATAAGAGCAGATGTAGAGACTCTCTAATCAGTTTGAGAAATTTTGCACTTCTTTGGCTTAAAGAACTGCTATTCATTTTAAGAACACTTTTTTTTTAATTAAAGCTTTTTAATTTTCAAAAGATATGCATGGATAGTTTTTCAACATTAACCCATGCAAAACCTTGTGTTCCAATCCCCTCCTTCTCCCCAACCCCTCCTCTAGATAGCAAATTATTCAATATATGTTAAACATATGTTAAATCCAATATATGAATACAATTTATACAATATACTTGCTGCACAAGAAAAATCAAATCAAAAAGGAAAAAAGGGGGGGGGGAATAAAATGCAAACAACAATAAAGAGTGAAAAGGCTGTGTTGCGATCCACACTCTGTTCCCACAACCCTCTCTCTGGTAGATGGCAGCTCTGGTCTGAATCATCTCATTGTTGAAAAGAGCTATATCTATCAGAATTGACATTGTATAATTTTGTTGTTGCCATGTACAATCTCCTGAAGAACACTTTCTAAATTAAAAAAAAAAAAAAAAAAAAAAAAGGTGGTGAGGAAGCCTAATAAGTTCATCCCCTTCCCACAGTCAATTTCCAGTGGCTCCTAATTCATAATCCCCACAATCATATAGAGAGTTTTCTTTTGGGTATTTAAAACTCTTTTACAACCTGACCCTTTCCAATCAACTCCCATCTTTTTATTTCCTTTTTTCACTCTTCTTTTAGACAATCATGCCATCTTCTTGCTGCCTTTTGCACGGGACACAAAACCTACTATCACTGAACACTGACCATCCTCATACTTAGAACATACTCTCTCTTTACCTCTGCCTCAGAATTCTTGGCTTCCCTCAAGGATCAACTCAAATCAAATGTTATCTATTACCAGAGCCCTTACCTGGTGCCTACGGATGCTGAAGCTTTCCCTTTTAAAATTACTTTCCATTTATATTTCTTCAGGATAGTCTGCATAATTAGAACCTAAGTTCTTAAGGGCAAGGACTAGTTTTCCCTTTTTTTTGCCCAAAGTTCTTGCTACTTATTGATTTTGAATTAATAGTGTCTTTGCCTTACTAATCACATCAAAATACAATGATGAAGGCACATGGAACTGAAGTTTTTGGTTGGATTATGGGTCATACGTATGGATTACAGGGTATTTTGAATTTTGATTAGCCTTGTCTAAGGACCTAACTACACTGTTCTAATATCAAATACAACTAAACCAGTTCATTAACCATATCACAAGAGACCAATGCAATTCTTAATCAACTTGATCAACTTACAGGGACTTTTGATTAATTCTTCCTGGGGAAAATATGAATATACCACTTAGTACCTCCTGGAACCTGGGTTTAACGGATAGGAATTGCCTCTAAAATGAACAGATTATCTCAGTCTCTTGGAAAAAATTCCCTTTTGCATAGGCTTATAAAAAGGGAATCAGGAATGTCTTTTCTGTCTCTCAAGATTTCCTGAAACATAGTATAGGATCCCCATCAGTCCTGGAACAGAAGTACATAATATGTCACCCATATAGCCCAAGAGAATGTTAAATTATTGACCTCAGCCTAAAGAAACAATGCCTTATCCTTTTAATTACATGACAAAAGAAACCATTTGGCAGTGGTCTGAGATGCTGACAACCTCTCTTTAGAAGCATGAAAGTCTAACTGGATCTAGAATCTGGCAGCATCAGCCTTCTAAGCAGAAGGATGATTTCTTTCATTGCACCAAGCTTCCAAATTTGAGGAAAAGGCCAAGTGAACTTTCTAAGCAATGTGCCTCCTTTAAGGATTTCAGAGCTGGTCCCTTGCTGCTGAGAAACAGATACAGGTCAGTAAGGGTCCAGAGTTAGATCAAGATGGAAGATCAAGAAACCTAGATTGACACAAAACTATTAAGTGAGTAGTCTGGACTCTAATTTTCATAGGAATAGTCTGTCTTAACAACCTAACGGAGTTTCTCTTATAAGGATGATTCAAAGATTAGATAGCTCTCTACTTTTAGGCCTAAATATGCCCTTTGGAAAACATTTTCTAGTTTTTGGAAAGGCTAATTAGCTGCTAGCCCAAATTCACATAATTCTGAGAAGATTTCCAGCAACAGGATGGTGTTATTTTGGGAGCATTTTAGGACCCAAAGAACTCAGTGGATAATAATTGTTTCAATTGTCCATATGCTAGTTTGAGTTCTTTTGGTTTTTTAAGGGGTAGAATAAATACAGTTGAAAACTCAATAAACAAAAGATTACTTTGAGTGCTTCTCTGGAAATTTTGGGAATTTACCTCCATTTGTGAAGACTGGACAAGCTGTATTCTATTATTTCTGCAGACTGAACCTTTAGTGGGAACATAATATCAGGAGTTGATTTAAGCTGAGAGTCTGGTGGTAGGTCTACAATTAACTTATTTAAATATAAAACTATTCAATTACTTCAAATGGTCATCAGGATGTTTTTGTTCATTCACTTATTCACTATTCCCATTAGACTCATATTGCTCTATTCTGGTTTATTAATGTCTTTCCATTTATTTATTTTTGCATTCTTAATACCTTAAATCTAAATGGAATCATTAGATTGCATTAATGTACCATTAATGTACTGAAACACTATTGCATGGTTAGACAGAACTCAAGAGCAGGAACTGACTTTTTTTCTTTTTTGGGAGGGCCTTAGTATCACCCAGTGCCTGGCATATAAGCAGGTGCTTAACAAATGCTTCTTGATTATTATTGGGCACTTATATTGCTTCTAATGTTGCAATTAGGCACACATGCACACACATTAATTCCTAAATGTTTTACTTGTTTTTATAAAATGGGATTTTACTAATCTTTATACACACACACACACACACACACACACCCACCCCCACACACACACACACCACATAAAACCATGATTTGTGGATTAATTTTTGTATCCTGCAACTTTGCTGAATCCATTATCTCTTAGTATTTTAGATTAAGTTGAATTTCAGGATACATTATCTTGTTTATCTGAAAAAGACTGTGTTCAAGTTAATTTTTCTAATCTTATTTTACTGTAAAAGATTTTCAGTATTATATCCTAAGTAGTGATTTTTGTGCCTTTTTTTTTTTTTTTAATGGGAACATCTAAATTTTCTCTAAATCAATTTGGTTCTGGGATTAAGTAATCTCAAAAATTGTACCAAGGAAAAATTCTTCCATACATCTCTTCAGTATTTTTAATAGTTAGCTTTTTTAAAATGGCATTTTGTTCATTCATTGCCATAATCATTGCATTAAAAATTTTATAGTTTTATTTTGTCAGTTCGTTATCTCAAACTATAGTTTGAGAATCAAATCAGATTTGGATCAAATCAGAAAATCAGATTTGGATGCTTGTCCTAACCCTGTTTAGTAAGGATTCTTACGATTGCTGCATTTTACTGGCAAACTTTTAAACTTATTTATACATTCACATTTTTAATTAGTGAATTTCCTCTGTAAGTTTCCCTTTTGGTGTTTCCTTTATTTGGCTTTAACTAATCATTATTGCCTCAGAAAAGATATTGCGTAATACATCATCTTTATGAATAAACTTTTGCTTTATAAGGTTTGTTCTTAGAAACATAAAAGAATTCTGCCATGTATACCTAATGAATGATTGTTTTGTTTTTCCAAAATTGAGGAGCTAATTTTTTGATAATTTATTTCTTCCTTTGAGACTAAGTTATCAGTGTTAATACTATAGGGACAAAGCTGTCAGTTTTGGCAATTATTTTTGTAGACTGCTTTTTCCCAGATAATCATCTTTTTCCTTCATATTTTCTTACTTGTTAACATAATTGTATGAAATATTCCTTGATACTCTTGATCAACTTATAAGTTTTTTTTTCATTTAATTCTGATAATTGGCACTCTTTCTGATTAAAATCACTAATTATCAATTTCTTGATCTTAAAAAGTTTCTGGTTTCACTTAATTCATCCTACCAGCTCTACTTTATTTTTAACAATCTTTGCAATTTGTCTTTGGGTTATTGCTTTTTTCCTTTCCTAAAGCTTTAAGGAAAAACTTAATTCACTTTTTCCCCCTTTTTCCTCTTATAAAATCAAACATTCGGTGACAATTTTGCTCCTATCAGCAGATGTGCTTATGTCTCATACATCTTGGATATGTAGCACTGCCAGTGTCATATAAATATTATTATTCTGATTTTTCCTTCAAACCCAACATTTTTTTTTAATATTTCAGGTTTCAATGTAATTTAATTTTTATTCGTCTTCAGTTCTTATTTCTGTGTGATCCAAAAATGGAGTATATAATAGTAGAAAAATATTGGGGTGTGTGTGTGTGTGTGTGTGTGTGTGTGTGTGTGTGTGTCTATCTTAGAGTACCCGTATTGTTCAATTAAGTTCTACCCCTAATTCTTGGTTTAGGGAAATGATATTTTACCTGGAGTCTATGAACTTGTTTTTAATAAATGTTTTGATAACTGCATTTCAGCGTAATTTATTTCCTTTGTAATTGGATGTGCTTTATTCTATTTATTTGAAAATATTATTAAAAATTATCCATAGGCTTGAGAAGACCATCAAAGGGATTCATGACAAAATAAGTTAAGAAATCCTGGCAAGAAGAAATTCTTCAGTAGTAGAAGAAATGCTCAGAGAAAAGTAGATCATTGATTTTATGTTTCTCTAAACTTGCTGAGTTCTGCCCTCCCCCTCAATGGCTGATTGCCTACTGAGACAACTTTGCTTAATATTATGCCAACTGTGTTTTTCATTAGCAGAAACTTCAGAAGTGGTATTACACCTCTCACCTTCCAACTACCCCAACAATTTCAACCAGGGACTTAGGATGATACTTAAAGTTGATTAAATCATCAAACCTGTGAAAAATGATTACAGGAAAAATGCAGAAATTAGTGATAACATCTTGGTTTGCATTCAGATTTATCAGTATAGGGAAAAAATGCAGTGTGTAAAAGTTTCTTGGAATAACTTGAGAGTTTTGGGGGTCTTCCACAGTTATTTTCAATTTTCTCACCAGTGTTCAACACTCTTGTAAGAGTATTTTTAAACTCCCTCAAAGATTCTTTTTGGAGAGCTTTGTCTTTGTATCCCCAGGTCTAACAGAGCCCCTCTTCAGTAAGAGTCCCTTAGTATTTGTTGAATGAGACATTAGCTTTCTGCTATTCTATCAGCATACCTGTGGCATTAATTATCTTCCCCTACATAATCTTCACAACTCTACCTATACACTTTAATCTTGCCTTTGTACCAACAGTCATTCTTGGCTCTGATGGTATGGTGGTCCACAACCAACTTTCCCTCTTCATTTGGATACATTTGGATATTAATCACTGTAGTTTCTAATTTGTCTTTGTTAGGATGAATGTCAATGCAATGGATGGCAGACAACACCTCATAATTGAAGTGATAAAAATCAAGTTGGATTTATTTTCAATTTTATAATTTTGCAGTATATCTGTAAGTCACAAAAATACAAGAAAATGAATTAGAAATTATTCATAAGATAAAGGTCGCTTAGTAGAAATAGACTAGTAACTCGTGCAACAGAGCTTTAATCTCTCCACCATGCTGTCAATTAGATATTGTAGATGTCATAGTCCTCTTTTCCAGAAGAATCTCAAAAATTTAATGACTTGCTCTGGGGCATACAACATCAAGTAGAATATTTCTCAACTCAGGATATTTCCCCAAACAAAAACTAACATGACTGAAGCAGGCTTAAATTTTACTCTCAGGCTCTAAAACATGAATAGTGGGAGCTGCACAAAGCAGGTATAGAGACAGGTTTTAGAGATCAAGTAGCAGTTTAATCACTTTCAGAGTGAGGAATACAGTTTACCTTTCCTGCAACAAGAGGTCTCCTGCTCAAGAGACCTTCCAGTTTGCAGAGATTTATATACAAGCCATATGTGGAAAGGGAAGGTAAATTATAATACAATCATTTTTAGGCCTGAATGAGATTAAATGAAGATTTCTCAGAGTCTGTAGGGTAAAGAAGATCAGACCTTAAGCCTAAATTTCAGGTTCCTGCAAGTCATGTGATCATAAGGAAACTTGGGATTATAAGGAATTTGGGCCACTAGTTGTGCCAAATAAGGTATTATGTACACTGGCTAGGGTACCCTCTTCCTCCTTGTTCCTCATATATTACTGTCCACAAATTAAAAGTCAACAGGATGGAGAATTGCTTCTGTTCAGGGTCACACCTTACTGGGCTACCTTTTAGCATGTTGGTCAGCTTCTCGCAAGAAACAAAGGGTTCCTGCTTGTACTTGGAGATACTTCCCAGTAGTCAATTTGGGTAAGGGGTGGGGGCTGGTGCTCTGTCCCACACAGTTATGGGGGCTTATCTGGGATCATGTGACTTCCTGGAGAGCAGATTGGGGTTCAGATACAAAGATAGGCACCCACTGAGAGATATTCAATAGTCCCTGGAATCTGTCTTCCCATCTCTCCCTTTGTGAGGTATCATCCTGAAGCAGAGGAATTTGGTAAAAACAGAAAGCAGAAGTCTCTAAGTCTGACAGGTAGGCAAGAGGACAATCGGGTAACTTATATGTGCATAATCCAGAGGTAAGCGCTGCTCATGTGTCCTTGAACTATCCTACTGATAAACAGCACAAAGGAGGAGCACTCCATGTGACTGACTGCTTGGTGGGGGTGACCCCATTAAATCATTAAATCAGAGCTGCTCTCCTCAGATCTTCAGCAGAATGGGGAAGGAGCAGTCCAAACCCAAATGTTTATCGCAAAAACCTAAAATACCATCAGGTAGTCCACTAGCTAGCCAGCTACAAAATTGGGATGAGTTGTCAAAGTATAAGGGAAAAGATGAAAAGAAAATAAGATGTTGCTGTTTGTTTGTTGTTGTTTGCTTTTTTTTTTTTGGGGGGGGGGGGAACCAAGACATTAGAAGACAGACAATTTGGCTAAAATACAGATCCTCTGAGGAGTGGGTGTATCAGAAACTAAATTTATATGTAAATGGGAGAAGATCCTCTAAATCAACAGGAAGTAGTTTATGAGAACCTCTTCCTTTCACAAATGAAGATGGGAAGGGGAAGGCAGAACAGGAATCAGTCACACTACACCCATGGGGCCCTCTTCTCTCTCCCCCACCATATGCTTCTCCTCCTCCTTTGACCATGCTGGCCCCTCCCTCCCAATCCTCTTCCAGCCCTAGGAATCCCACTGGAGGACTTAACTTCCTTTTCCCCTGCCCATAGACCTCTGAGAAGGGAAATAATGCAACTCAAAAAGGATGTAGTAAATTTCCTGATCTCTGGCCCATCTATACTTGGGACCTATATGTACCCACACTGAGAAAGGTGCCCTTAGCTTAAGAGTAAGTTAGGGTGAGTTAACGCACTTCTTTGCACAACTAGAATGAGGAATTTTAAGGGGATGAAGACCCAACAGGTCCATCAGAACAATTAGATCAGTTCCTGGGCCCCAATACACATACTTGGAGTGAGTTAATGTCTATACTAAATATCCTGTTTTTTCCAGAGGAGTGAGCTTTAGCAAAGAGGGCCATCATGGCCAAGTGGGAGAGGAGGCATCCTTCCAAGGCGAGGTAGTACCAGCGGGTCAGAAATACCCAAAGCAGGACCCTTTCTGGGACCATGACAATGAGGTTCATCAGTCTCAAATGCAAGACCTAAGAGATTAAATAGTTACAGAAATTAAGAGTGCAGTGCCCAAACTATAGAATCTGAAGAAGGCATTCCACATAAAGCAGAGAAAGAGGAATTGAATTCCCTTCTGAGTTCTTAGACAAAGAAAGTATGAGAATACTCAGGTCTGGATCTCTATGACTGGATAATGAGGATACATCTTGTGACAAATGCATGGCCAGACATAAGAAAGAAACTACAGAAGATAGCCAGATGGAATCATAGGCCATTAGGAGACTTATTGGAAGAGGCAACTAAAAGGTGAGGAATGATGATGAGAAGCAGAAGCAAAAGCTAGGATATTAGTACAAATGGCCAGGGAAGTTAATCAGTCAATGGGAGGACAGCAAAAGGGAAATTATCAACAAAACAGAAGGGCCCTCCTCCAAATGGAGTGCATGACGCCAGCCCAGCAGGCAAAACCAGAACAGTTTAGCCCAAAATGAAGGAAGAGATAAGAGAAAGCCTTTAACCTGTTAGGGCTATGGAAAGGAAGAGACACCGTCCTCAACAGGAGCATGAACACAAATTGTGCTCCCTAATGTAACTTGAAAATTAAGGGTTCAGGGACTCATGGATACAGATAAGCCCCACCCAGGGCCCTCTTGATAAATATAAAATTGGGGTCCATGGGCAATGAGTTAGAATTCCTGATAGCCTCTGGACTGGTCCGTTTTATCAGTATTCCACACAAAGATCACAGAAATAAAGTATCAGGATACCCAAGTATTAGGACAGTTACTCCTTCCAGAAGTAGGGATCAATCTATTGGGAAGAGATCTGATAATCAAATTGTCCATTAGCTTAATACCTAAGAGGATCTCTGTTAATCCCCACCAAATTGAACTTGATGAAAGAGTCAGAAGAAAACCAAATTGATCCTAAACTATGGGGTATCTTCTTTAACCTAGGAAAACTGAACACTATCCCTAGGAAAACTGAACACTATCCCTATCAGAATTAGACTGAGGGACCCAAAAGCTATAGTGAGGATAAAAATATTCCCTCTCTCTTGAGGGAAGAAAAGGATAAAACCAATGATAGAGGGATTCCTTATGACTGTATTGCTGGAACCCTGCATTTCCCCACTTAACACCCAGATACTCCCTATAAAAAAGGATGAGAAATACAGGATGGTGCAAAATTTGAGGGAAATTAATAAAATAGTATTGCCTTCTCACCCAGTAGGTTCCTGATCCCTAGACTATTTTGTGAAAGATATTTGACAACAGTGCTTGGTTTAGCGTGGCAGACCTAAAGGATGCCTTTGGGAGTTACCCACTTGACCCAGACAGCAGGGATATATTTGCCTTTGAATGTGAAGATTCAGATACTAGGAAAAATAGCAATATAGGTGGTGTGTTTTACCACTATAGAATCCCCTAACTTGTTTGAGCAAGTCAATATGTAGCTGATTTGTTGATAACTGAGAAGAGGGAGGTAGTTAGCCAGGTCACTATTAAGATGCTAAACTTTCTGGGATCATGGAGTCTTGAGGGTGTCTAAAGAAAAATTTCAATTTGTGGACCACCTTATAAGTAGAGGGGAAAAGAGATTGGACTCTTCTTTAGTGGAAGGAATACTCCAAACACTTCAACCCAGGACCAAGAGGGAACTGAGGAAATTCTTAGGTTTAGTAGGATATTGTAGAAATTGGATTGACTCCTACACGACCCTAACTAAACCCCTCTATGGTCACCTGCTTGAGGAAAAGCCAGACTAGATGCAATGGGATCCTGAGGGTGAACAGCATTTTAAACAACTGAAGCAAAGTGATTTCAGCCCCTGGGCTAGCCCTACCCTCTTTGGAGAAGCTTTTTCACTTATTTGTAAACATAAAAGAACAGGGCCAGGGATCTTAGCACAAACAAGAGGAGAGCAGAGATACCCAGTGGCCTTCTTGTCAAAAATGTTGGATCCTATGGCCAAGGGTGGCCCATCTGCATTCAGGCCATAGTTGCTACTGCACTCCTGGTAGAGGAAAATAGGAAAGTAATTTTTGGGGGAAGTTAATTGTCAGCATCCTGCATCAAGTGAGGACAATCCTAAATCAAAAAGCAGGTAGATGGTTAACTGACTCCAGAATCTATTGGGAAAAGATGATTGGATGTTAACTCGAGATCATAACCTCACCAGCCCACTTCCTGACCACTCACACCCTGTGGACTCAGAGTTAAGAACACTGTTGCCTGGAATGATAAGATTACCACACTAAAGACTTGCAGGAACCCCGAATGTCCACGGGAGTTAATTGATTTATAGATGGTTCCTCAAGAATGGTGAAAGAAAAGGCTGAACTGAGATTGCCATTATAGATGGAGATGGGGCTCTCTCGTTCAGTCAAAGAGTTTACGGAAAGCTTGGTCTGCTCAAACATGTGAACTGTAGGCCCTGAATCAAGCTCTAAAGTTAAGTGGAAATGATAGAAATGTATATACTGACTCCAAACATGCCTGAGGAGCAGTATATATGTTTGGGAAAATATGAGAAGGGGGATGATGAACAGTAAAGGAAAAGAATTAGCACATACCAAATTGCTGGCTCAGGTTCTAGATAACTTATCGTTGCCAGAATCTGTAGTCATTGTACACGTGAGGGGACACCTGCCAAGAGATTTTTTTGAAGCCAGAAGCAATTGCCTTGAGGATGAGGAATCGAGAAAAGTGAAAGGAGAATCTGAGCAGGACCAGCAAATGTTAGTTCTAATCCCTACTTTACCTCCCAATCTGCTTTCTCCATCCTTTATCCCAGAAGAAAAACTGAAAGCCCAGAATCTTGAAGCTCAGGAAGACAAGCAGGGATGATCATGGTCAAGAGACATTGACTAGAGCAGGTCTTGCAACACTTGCACCAAGGCAGTCATCGGCATGTCCAAAACCTGTGTGCTGCAGTTCTGACCCAGTTTGTGGGTCTGTATGCCCTAGCCTGACAGCTGGTGAATGGTTTTCTTGTTTGTCAAGGACAAATTAGGCAGCTCAACACTGTGTTCCGACAGGAGAGAGACCTCTGGGGTTTAAACCTTTTCAGAGCATCCAAGTGGACTTTTCTGAGCAGCAGTCTCAAACATCTCTTGGTCCTAATGGACCACCTGATCTCGTGAGTGGAAGCCTTTCCCCCCCCTTGTCTCAGGCCACTGCCTCTGCAGTTAGTAAAACCATGCCGGAACAAATGATCCCTAGATATGGGATGGTGAAAGTATAGACTCTGATCAGGGAACACATTTCACTGCTAAGATGCTCATGCAAACCTTAGACATTTCTTGGGAGTTTCATACTCCTTGCCATCCTCCTTCTTCTGGTAAGGTGGAGAGAATGAATCAGGAAATCAAAAGACAATCAACTAAATTGGCTCTTGAGACCTAGTTGCCCTGGACCAAGTATCTGCCATGGCATTTATCAGAATAAGAACAAAGTCTCATGAAGACATTGGATTATCTCCCTATGAGTTTTTGTTTAGACATCCCTATCTGGGGTTTTCTGAGAACAACTGGGACTATCTTAGAGAACAAAAATAGATTCATAAGGGGATATTGTAGCCACTTTGGATAAGCATTTGCATGAAATATGGCTTAAGTCTTATCGTTCAGACACCCCCTCTCTAGAGTTTCCTGTGTACAAGTTCAAACCGGAAGATTGGATCCTGATCTGGACATGGAAAGAGAAGCTGGCCCCAGTCTGGGAGGGCCCCTTCCAGGTACTTCTGACCTTAGACACTGCTGTAAGGACTCGAGAGCGAGGTTGGACATACCACACCAGAGTGAAATGACCAGTGAACTCTCTAGCTAACGGGACACGGGACTATCAATCCAGAGCAGACCAAGGAGCTGAAATTACATCTTTGACACAAACTCTCAACTGCGTGATCCCCTCTCCCACAACTCACGAGGAATTAAATCTATTGGGTTGCTTAATTCTTGAAATTTTTAATCTGTTGACCAGCCTATTTGCATAGGGGTCATATCCTTTTCTAAGGGATTCCCTCCCATCTCTCCTCTAAAAATGTAACTCCAGCATCACACCATGGAGATTTCCTTAGCCTCTATACTCCTCCTTACACCCTTTGCCCACTTGGCCCCCATCCCTCAGAGATATGGTTTTTGAGTAGTTAATAGCAACTATGGCTCTAACTTTTAATCTAACAGTTGAATTTGTGTGGAGCTTCAAAGGCTATCTCAGTGGCCCTGGGTACCTATCCCATTAAGTCCAGCCTGGATCCTGAGTAATAGGTCAATGATATAATGGAACAGGATTCTGGGAAGAGCATTCATGGCCATGGTCAGAATACCGAAAAGGGAATATTGTCTAAATCAGACAGAGTTAGGGATTAATGAGTAGGGAATTATCAGTCTAAGGAAGATAAGATCACTTATAACTGTAGGTAGTAAAGTTAAAACCCAAGTACAATTCCAGAATGGCACTTCAGAATACCATTCCTCTGGGTGCTGCTACACAATCAGAACTCCTATCTTCCCTAAGGATCTATTTGAGTCAATGGAGCAACGCAGAATATGGACACCAAGCCATGGCCAGGCTATGCCGATCAAACACAGAGGAGAATTAGAAAAACCCTACGCTAAGTGGGGCTGGAATAACAGCTCCTATTCTGGTTATTTCCCCACCCACTGGAGAACTAAAATTTAGGCCAGTTTAGGCCAGAGCAGTGAATGGAACAATACAATAGGACTTTGGGGCTGCCAGTTCACTATGGTAGCCCTACTAGGATACCAGAACAAACAATTCTACCTGAGAGTCTCCAATTGAACCTATATCTTTCACACCAACTGGCCCTGAAAGGTCATTATTGGTGCTTACATGCACCTCCCTGTTAATTAGAGGGAGTCCTGTTATTAGGATTAATTCTGCCCAAATTTTCCTCTTTACCAGGATGGAAAGAGGCCATCTAGGCATCCGGTTATGTGATGACTTAAAAAGGAGTAAAAGAAGCATAGATCCATCTCTCACTAGTACTGGAGATGCCAATGGTTGTGGGGGATACGTGGCTTCTCTGAGAGGATAATCCAGACATCTAGACCAGCCACTTGGGCTGGGGATATAGAATCCCCAATATATTCTTAACAGGCTAATACAATTATACAAGCTGTAGTTGAGATTACCACTAACCAAATTGCCTTGGATCTACTAACAGACCAAGTCACTCAAACTAGTGCTAGATTATCTCCTAGATGAGAAAGGTGGGTTCTGTGGGAAATTGGAACTAATTGTTATCTAAAAATAGATAATGGGAAAGCAGTGAAAAATCACTAAGGATATTAGGAAATTAGCTCATGTCTCTGTATAGACTTGGTCCTCCCCCTTTAATATATTTTGGTGGTCCTGATTTAGTGGAAGTTGGTGGAAATAAATTCTCTGGTTCTTGCTTATCACTTTAAGTAGTATCATTTTGCTACCTGTGTGCCTGCCCCTGCATGATGCAGCTAATCACTAGAATAGTTAAAAACTTTCTGCTATTGTAAAGATGCTGATCCTAAACGGAAAAGAGTAGATCCTGATGGATCCTCTTCTAGAAAGAGATGGACCAGAAGGGTTAGACAAGGAAAAAGCCTTGGTAGAAGAGATATGCCAGGATTGATGTGAGAAATCTTCAGGTGTGTGAAAATAAGAAGGAATCAATGGGATCAATGAAAATTTCTCAGAGCTTATAGGGTAAAGTAGACCCTAGGCCTAAATTTCATGTGATTATAAGGAAACTGAACAGTTTGGGCCATAGCAGCACTAGCTGTGCCAAATAAGTTTTTTTTTTTTTTAATTAAAGCTTTTTATTTACAAAACATATGCATGGGTAATTTTTCAACATTTACCCTTGTAAAACCTTCTGTTCCAAATTATCCCTTACTTCTCCCCAGCCCCTCCCCTAGATGGCAGGTAGTCCAATACATGGTTAAATATATTAAAATTTTTGCTAAATCCAATATATGTATACATATTTATACAATTATCTTGCTGCACAAGAAAAATCTGATCAAGAAGGAAAAAAAAAAAAACTGAGAAAAAACAAAGTGCAACAGAAAGAGTGAGAATGCTATGTTGTGGTCCACACAGTTTTCTCTCTGGGTATAGATGACTCTTCATCACTGAAGAATTAAAACTGGTTTGAATCATTTCATTGTTGAAGAGAGCCATGTCCATCAGAATTGATCATCATATAGTCTTGTCGTTGCTGTGTATAATGAATGATCTCCTGGTTCTGCTCATTTCACTAAGCATCAGTTCATGTAAGTCTCTCCAAGTCTCTGAAATCATCCTGTTGGTTATTTCTTACAGAATAATAATATCCCATAACATTCATATACCATAATTTATTCAAACATTCTCCAATTGATGGGTATCCATTCAGCTTTCAGTTTCTTCCCACTACAAAGAAGGCTGACACAAACATTTTGGCACATGTGGATCCTTTTCCCTCCTTTAAGATCTCTTTGGGATATAATCCTACTAGAAACACTGCTGGATCAAAGGGTGTGCACAGTTTGATAGCCCTTTGGCCATAGTTCTAAATTACTCTCCAGAATGGCTGAATTAGTTCACAACTCCAACAATGTATCAGCATCCCAGTTTTCCCACATCCCCTCCAATCTGTCATTATCTTTTCCTGTCATATTAGTCAATTTGAGAGGTGTGTAGTGGTAATCTCAGAGTTGTCTTAATTTGCATTTCTCTGATCAATAGTGATTTGAAACAAATGACTACAAATAGTTGCAATTTCATCTGAAAATTGTTCATATCCTTTGACCATTTACCAATTGGAGAATGGCTTGAATTCTTAGAAATTTGAGTCAATTCTCTATATATTTTAGAAATGAGGCCTTTATCAGAACCTTTGAATGTAAAAATGTTTTCCCGGTTTATTGCTTCTCTTCTAATCTTGCCTGCATTAGTTTTGTTTGTACAAAAACTTTTTAACTTAATATAATCAAAATTATCTATTTTGTGATCAATGATGATCTCTAGTTCTTTGATCACAAATTTCTTCCTCCTCCACAGATCTGAGAGGTAAACTATCCTATGTTCTTCTAATTTGTTTATAAATTTATGTCTAGATCATTATGTCTAGATATGTCTCCTTTATGTCTAGATCATAAATCCATTTTGACCTTATCTTAGTATATGGTGTTAGGTGTAGGTCAATGCCTACTTTCTGCCACACTGGTTTCCAATTTTCCCAGCAGTTTTTGTCAAATAGTGAGTTCTTATCCCAAAAGCTGGAGTCTTTGGGTTTGTTAAACTCTAGATTACTATAGTCATTGACTATTTTGTTCTGTGAACCTAACCTATTTCACTGATCAACTATTCTATTTCTTAACCAGTACCAAATGGTTTTGATGGCTGTTGCTTTATAATATAGTTTTAGATCTGCTATAGGGATTATTTTTTGATATTTTTTATTAATTTAGGTGGTATTGTCATCTTTATTATATTTGCTCAACCTATCCAAGAGCACTTCTTATTTTCTAATTGTTTGGATCTGACTTAGTGTGGAAAGTGTTTTGTGGTTTTGCTCATATAGTTCCTGACTTTCCATTGGCAGATCCCAAATATTTTATACATCAACAGTTATTTTAAATGGAATTTCTCTCTGTATATCTTGCTGTTGGATTTTATTAGTGATGTGTAATGCTGATGATTTATATGGATTTATTTTGTATCCTGCAACCTTGCTGAAGTTGTGGATTGTTTCCAAAAGTTTTTAGTTGATTCTCTAGGGTTTTCCAAGTATACCATCATATCATCTGCAAAAAGTGATCATTTGTCTTCCTTATTACCTACTCTAATTACTTTAATCTTTTTCTTCTCTTATTGCCAAAGCTAGCATTTCTAATTCAATATTGAATAATAATGGTGATAGAGGGCAACCTTGTTTCACCCCTGATTTTAATTGGGATGGGTCCAGTTTATCCCTAATTACATATGTTTGCTGATGGCTTTAAATAGATGCTACTGACTAGCCACATAAGATTTTATGTGCTCATGTTAGCTAAGGTCCCTTCTCCTCGTTCTTCGTATATTACTGTAATCAATAAAATTAAAAGGCAACAGGATAGAGGACTTGTGGTTTTTGGCTATATGATCCCACTTTTGCTTCTGTTCAGGGCCACAGCTTACTGGGCTACCCTTTAGCATATTGGCTAGCTTCTTGCAAGAAACAAAGGTTTTCTGTTTGTACTTGGAGATGCCTCCCAGTAGTCAATTTGGATAAAGGGGGCCTAATGCTATCCCACACAGGGCCCAAGTGGTTTCCCATGACAAACCCATGAGTGTAGAACAATATGGGTGTTTTCGAGTCCTTTGGGAATGGTTCTTAAGTGATTGTTTTAAATTATATGGTCTTTACTTGGTGGGGGGACAGGACCAGAGGGAACAGGTTCTGCAGTCTACTTTTCGTACAATCAGAGAACGAAATCAAAAGTAGGGAACAAAAGCGTCAGTGACTGGTCGTTTCAAGCTGTATTGTGAATTTCTGACTCAAGCCAGAAAAGGTAGCCTTAAAACATCTAAATTATCAGTACATTACATATCAATAATTATGAAAAAAATTTTTCTCTAGAGGTAAGCTTGAAAGAGGGGGTTGGTGGTAAGAGAGGTGGGAAAATGGCTTCTTAGAAAACCTTTCCAAAGATGTCGAAAGGAAGGAATTCCTCCTCTCAATTCCATCTGGTTTGAGGGAAAATGTGGTACCTCATCCGAGGTCCCTAAACGCTCCATTCCTTACTGGAGGCTGAGGCTGGCTGGCTATAGAAGCTTCCTTCCTTGAGGAGAGTGGTTGGTTGATCGTTAGTCCCCCTCTCTCCCACCTTTTCAAATGCTCCCATGAGGAACTGAAATTGTAATCTTCTCAAGTTGGGAAAGTCATTAACAGCCGCCTCACCCACCACCCTCCAGTCTCACCAGCGACTAGTCAGGACAGTCCTTCTCTTAAAAGCATTCTTTTTAGTTTCTCAAATTCTTCTTCCTCACTTTGGGGGAGAGGGAATAGGGCAATTATTTTAGCCCCCAAACTCTCTCCTGAGGAGAGGAGGGAGCAAACCTTCTTGGGGATAACCAAGGAAGCTCTCTCCTCCCAGAGGAGCATCTGTTTCAGTCAGTTTCCAAGGTGAGGGAGGGGGAGCAGTCATTGGCATATCCCCCTCCCCTCCCCTCAAGAGGGACAATCGTTGCTGGTCAACGTTCTTTTGTGTGTGTGGAGGAAAAGCCAAGCCTTGTAACCCCCTCTCCTTCCCCCACATCGGCAACTGAGCTCTACCTTACTACGAAGAGTATTTAAGAACCCCCCCCCCCACCCCACCCCCAGCTTCAAAAGCTAAGTAAGGTTCTATTAGGAAAAAAAAAAAAATCCCACAAAGCCCATTATCAAATGGGTTTTTCAAAAAAATCTTTTTAAGTAACCCCAGTTGACCACTATTACCAAGCGTTTGATTCTTGCAGACTTTTCCTAGATTACCTCACTTTAGGGCAGGTCAAAAAATAAAGTGGGAGTGGGGGTAAAGAAGTCTGGACTCTACTAACGCCTTCCTACGAACTGCAAGGAAAAATCGCCAGGCTGGGGTCCTTCTAATAAATGAGATCACCAGACCCACCTGTCTTGGCTACCGCTGGGGTAGGAGGGGATGGAATACGTGAGGAAATTGAGGTCCCGGGCTCTGATTGGCCGCTGAATCCCCGCGTGACCACATTGCGCCTTAAATATTGGCGTGGGCGCGGGCTGGTTGGTTCGTCGTTTGCTTAGGTTTTGCTGACCAGTCTGTTTAAAATATTTGCCGCGTGTTTCTTCTCATTTTAATAGAACGCCAGGGATTTCTCTCTCACAATCTTAAATGTGGGCAGATGATAGGAGCCGGGGAGGGGTCGTGTTTGGTGCTTGTTAAAAACAGCTCGCGGAAGGGCAAGTCGAAAATACGCGAGTTGAAATTTGTCCTCGAACTCTCGCTAACTGCGGGATCCCTGGGCAAGTCACTTAACCTGTTTTAATCCGTTGGAGAAGTGATCGATAAACCACTCCAGTTTTCGCTGTCGACAAAAATCCCCCGCGGGGTTAGGACGCCACTGAACAAAACGGGCCAAAAGCTCCATAGCTTCAATGCTACGGAAACGTTAATTCTTGGCTAGGGCACATTTAAGATTTCCCGCTCCTTTTGGGGAGTGCTAAATTTGCTTCTTTCTCTCTTTCCTCTCTCTAAACCCTAAGCATTCGGGGCTGTTAACTCCTCAGTATCCCACCTAAATTAAAAGCAGGGTTTCCCCATAAGTAACAAGTGTCAAAGCTGTATGTTAACGTGAGACACCTGGCAACGGGGTCTCACGAATTTTCAAAATGGAACTTGAAAAATCTAATCTTCTGTGGAGATTTCTTTCCAACTTGTTAACCTCAGAGGAGAGAGCTTGTTTCTATTTTCTATCTGTACCCTAACCTGCAAGTCACTTTATTTTAAAAGGTGATAAAGTAAGAAGTATCAAAGGAGGAAGCTAGAGGAAAGTGCAATCCAGGATTACAAAGTAGCCTTTCTGTTTTTTGTTTGTTAGGATAACCATTGAATTAGCAAGTAGAAAACCCTATTTGTCCTCAAGTACATAAGGACAATAGACTACAACAACAAAAAAAGGCAAAACAAGAATACTTTCACTTCCAATCCCTTCCCCCCCAGCTTTCTCTAATCTGTGAGTAACCTAAAATCTTAAAATTTAATATGCCTTTCAAATTCAGTGATGACTGGATTGTTGGAGAGTCTGGGAGAAAATAGGTTTTTAAATAATTCAGTTTAGTTTCAAACCACCACATGAAAAACACGATGAGATTTATGGGATTTGATTTGAGTTTTATTTAGGTAGGCAAACGCTAGTGAAGGTTTTAAGGTCTTAAAAGTTTAAAATGCATTTTAGTATATTATTCAGTTAACAGGTATTTGAATTAGTATGATTGGAACTAAATGATGGGGATAATCTTATTTGATAGAGAACAGCTAAATAGCTCGTCTAAAAAGTTCTTTCCCCAAGAAATAATATCAGTATATTAAAGGGTCCAAACAAGTTAATTGTTTGAAAGTATTCACACTTTTGAACCTGCAGGAAAACTTAATTCTTTTTTGCTGATAGTGTTACTACCACTCCTTTTCTACCTTTTTTACTTCTCCATTCAGTGCTATGTTCACTTTCTGTTTCTCTTCTCCCCACCTCTGCCCTCATCTTCAAGTGGATGATGTAGATTCCAGATGATAGTAGGCACCAAAAGTTGGGGTTCGGTCATGTGAAGAGTTCACAATGGCATTTCTCTTTGGCAAAATGTAGATTTACATAGGGGAGAGGTTAGACAAAACAAAGGGATACAAATAAACACCAGGAATGCTAAATACTAAATGGAGTTGGGAAAGCATATGAAAGACAAGAAGTTCCTCAATGGAACTCAATTACCCAGCAGAAAAGGAGCAACCCATGAAATTGGGGCAATGCCCTTAGCTGGTAGGCTAAATCCTGAAAAGGAAAAAAGTTATTTATCAGTAAAGGAGGGAGAGGTAAAATACAGAAACATGATGGAATTAAGGGAGATACCACATGACCTGGGGGGGGGGGTAAGAGAGGGAGAGAGACAAGGGGGAAAGATACTATGAGATAGTGCCATGGTGGATGATGACATGTTATGGAAAACATACATTATTTTCTGAGGTAGATTTCTGCAAATAGGTTCTCCTGATAGGCAGATAGACAGAAGGGGAAATGGGGAGGGGGAACTTGTGGTCAGGGTCTATATAATCTGCTTTGCTGAATACATAGCTGCACTTCTCTGTTGACACTACCTTTGGTGTTCAAAGATTGTTCTCTCAAGAGCTAATAAACTTTCCTTTTTACTACACTTATCCTGAGACTCTGGAATTATTGCTAAGGGTCTTAAGGGTCTTTGGTTCCCACACAATTTTATAGGGGAAAACTTAACCTCGGGAAATTCCTGCTAGGACATGGCAAGGTGAGACAGACTTTTTTTCCCAGTGGTAAGTGAGGAAGGAGGATGTAGAGGGAGTTCTCCCAGTGTTGGAAAAGGGGGCAGTTCCTGATTTATTTGAAGGGGGAGTGGTAGGACTCAGTCTGCTATCTGGAGATATACCAAAAAGGTCCAATTAGAGAAGCTTTATCAAGACCTTGGCTGAGCTACAGAGAGGATAGGTCTGGGGAGAAGAGGGGTGGTTATTAAAACTTGGATTTCAGACTATAGACCATCTCCCCAGAAAGTGGGACCATGAAATCAAACTGATCTTAATTAGTGCTTTCTCCCTGTCAGCCTCGGGGATTAATTTTTGTCAATTCCTTTACTAACCACATCTAACATTGAAGAACTCTTCACTCAAAACTAAAGCAAACCCCCTGGGCATTTAAGCCAAAGGATCTGCATAGCCTTGTGAATTAAGAGCCAGTCAGTCCAATCTTCAGATAAAGTTGAGAGGCCAGTGACTACTAGCTTGTGATCAGATAGTTGTTAAATATCTGATGGGTCCTAAATTCAGGTCTTTCTAGAAAACTTCAAGGACGTTGCTTTCTTCAGAATCAAAAGTGATTGAGCGAACCCTTGTTGACCCAAGGGAGATATGGGGGGTTAGGTCATCTCAGGACTTGTATCTTGTATCTTCTAGGCATTAAATTTGTAGGATTTCTGCTTTACTTCCTCTGCCGCAGCCGCTGAGAGCCAGCCATCCTACAGTAAAAGCAAAAACTTACTGAAAGTATTAGAGGAAATGCTGTACCTTAACCCTGGGCTCTAAATTAGCTTATGAAAATTGCCAACAAACACTTTTCTATAGTAACAAGCATGTTTAAGACTTGCTGGGCTCATTGAAGAAACACTTGCATGTAAAACAGTTCCTTGAATCCAAGTAATCAAGTTGAACATTAGTACGTTTAGATTTGCTGGGCCCATAGAAAGAACACTTGCCCGCTAAACTTCTTGAACCCAGATAACCAAATTGATGTTTTGACTAACAGATCCTGTGACTGAGCTACTCTCTGAAAGAGTGTTTTTAGCAGCCTTAGTATTCCTAATATGGCTTGGAGCCAAAATTATGGTGTATATGCTTTCTTCCCCCTGACCCTAACTGCCAACTGATTGTCTTTACTTATTTGGCCTGCTCTTTGGCAAAATAAAAGCTCTGGCTTGGAGAATTCTGTGCAAGTGTTCTCACTCCAATTCCAAACCAAATGTTCTTTGATAGTAGTATTACTAGTCACTATTATCTTTTGTGAATTAATAAATTGGCATTCTAGTTGATAACTCAAGTTTCATGTGTCTAGCTGGCATGAGTAACTTCCCTCAGGGACTCAGCATTTGAGTGTAAACCAAGTGTTCATAGAGCTTTAGACTAACCTCTGCATCTTAGTAAATGGCACTCAAATGTCCCTCTAGGCCCTATCTTGGCTATTGACTAATCTTGCTTTGGTGTTTAATCTTGACAATAAACACTTTGGGCCTTTCTCCTTTATAAGTTTTTCGAGCTAGTGATTTTTAATTGACCTAGGGAGCAAGTTTTTCTCCCATCTTGAAAGGGTTTTTCTCTCTTTCCTTTGTTTGGCTCAAACTTCCCTTACTACCTCCTCAATACAGTGATGTTTTAAATAGGGTGTGCTTTAGAATTCACTCGAAAGCTTTTTTGCCTTCTATCTTCTGTTCTTCCTTTCTTAGTACTTTTGAGTGCAGAGGCTCTTAAACATGTATGCTTATTTAACATTTGACATGATAAAGGCTTAAATGAGCGTCAAACCTGATTAATACTTTAACTGGCTTTATTAGGCAGACTAAGTAGTATTAAGAGATCATAAATCTCTCTAACTTGAGGAAGGTTTGTGGGCGAATTACTCTAGAATGTGCTTTTATACTTAGGCCCATTGTGTGGTCTCAATTGATAAGGATCTGCTGAAGGGAGATACCTAGGAAAACAAATTAATCATAACCAAAAGTATAACTGAGCCTCTGTTCAGGGAAGCTACTAGACCAAGGAAACTAGTATTCTGTCTAACTTTGTAACAAGAATGACAGTTCCCTTAATAAATGCAAAACCCCATTTCATCTAAGATATGATTAGATACTTGCAATTATAAGGTAGACAAAGCTTTTCTATTAAGTTTTAGCTTTTCCTGACAAAGCTTTAGAACAGTAGCATTGAATATTTGGCTGTTAGCACAGTAGGTAGGTAGAATGCTTATAAAAGTCTTACTGAAGTCCATACACTTGCATCTCTACATAAATGTCCCCAGGCATTGGGAAAGTTTGTAGGGAGGCAGTCTCAAAATTTCTTTCTTTGTAGCAACAAACCTCTATCGAACTGAACAGAACAGTATATTGTTTGAACAACAAAACAATGACTTTATTTCAGTTAAGTTCTTTGCCTGTGTATGAGTGAGTGTCCATGTAAGATGATTACATTGCTGTGGGTTGTTTAAATAGTTGTGGCAGTGGTGGGTATGGATAGCTATTTCTGAAATATGATCGTCTCTTTTTCAAGGCAAGGTAGAAATTTCTGACTAAAGAAACAAGACTGACTGAATGCTTATCCCTTTCTCCAATCTATACCCAAGAAGGGGGGGTATTAAGCTAGATTTATATCTACCCATCCTTAATAACTGGTTTAGAGCTACAGTTTAAGGAGACAAAAATAGCTGTTTCCCTGGTTAGTCTTATTGTTTAATTGTTTTTCTGGTCATATATGTATATTAACTTTTTAAAAATACGTGTTTCTTTATGAATCATGTTGGCAGAGAAAACAAAGGAAAAGAGGGAGAGGAGGGGGAATATGAACATAGTTTGATTTACATTCCATCTCCATAGTTCTTTTTCTAGATGCAGGTGGTATTTTCCTTGGTCACTTCTAAGGGGGCTATCTTCCCAGCTTGGCCTGTCAATTAAAATGGTTTGAGATTCTCTCTCAAATTTAAGAAAAATAAGCTGAAAATAGGAACATACTAAGGAGCTCTCTACTGGGCTATAGCTTTGAAAGTCTCTTGTGGGTCTTGAATTGTGTGTCTTGAGAGAACAGAAATTGCCAGTTACATCTGTATTTTTTCCTTGAGGGGAGAAAGAAGGTAGGAAACACAATGAAGAGTAGTCTTGCTTTTTTATTTTTATTTTTTTTGAAATATGAGTAAATGTCTTTGTCCCTCTTGTTCCATTTTCTTTTCAAAATGAGATATAGCTGTGAAATGGACAAAAGTCTGGCCCCCTCATCCCTGGGTCAAGGGGCCTTGGGCTTATAGGCAGATGTTGCTCAAACTAAAGTAAGGAAGTGTTATGTTCAGACTGGGCCCCATCCCCCAGTTTATGAGACCCTAGACAACATTGCAAAAAACACGTTGACAGGTTCTGTTGTGTGCTCACTCCCATCCAGATATATCCCCATTGTAAACGAGAAACTTATCGGTGTTTTCCTAAATCTGTAACAGCAAGGCTGTACCCGGAGGTAGTAAACACGCTTAAGTGTTTTGGATCTGCTAAAGTCTCGGGTTGATCTCTTCTAGCCTGTCTTAGTGGAGGTCAGTCCTGGCTGGCCAGCTATTAAAGGATGCTTTAAATTAAATAATCTGGTCTGAGCTATCTATCTTGTCTGTCCATTTCAATTGTAATTTTTGGGTTCTCCTCCTCTTCATTTGTGGAAAGCACAGAAGATATTTGGAGCACTCATTCCCCTCCTGCTTTGACTCCAAAGTTTTATTTTTCTGCTTCCTCATTGCACCTCATTGAATAAAAAAGGTCTTAATGCCCCTGAGAGAGGATATTTCCCTTCTGGGCCTTATCTCACCAGAAATATTTTTATTGTTACTGTCTCTAAAATCTTCACCTTGAAGAGGGGGACCCTGAAACTCTAAAAATCCTTAAAGGAAACTATCTCCTTCAACTCTATCCTCAGGGAGGGACCCGGCCCAAGGGACAAACGTTTTAATCCTTGTTATCTAGGTGGGGTCAGCTCAGCCCTGAAACTTATTGAATTCAATTCAAATTCCAGGTCAAGTTGAAACCCAGCTATGAGCCAACTTGGGACTCCACCCACAAGTTCCCTTCAGCTAAAGCTCCCATTATAAAAGAGCCAAACTAAAACCCTCTTTGCAGAGGTTCTAAACATGCCATGCTAGGCTATGCCATGTTATACCAAGGAGACCTCTGCCCACTAGAATAATATTCTTTTCCAGTGCTATCATCTTTATCCTCACCTATTTCCTAACCAGACTTTATGCCTCTGTCAGGATTATTACCTTACTTCCCAATCCTCATAATAAAACCTTTTTATCAATCTAGGTTTTCGGCTCTGTAAATTTTCAGAGAAACCTCTGCACCACCAGAAGGGAGTTCCCCAAACTCCCTACCCTTGCGCCAATCCCAAGGGATTGCAGGAGAGCCAAACCTCTTCTTTTGGTCCCTGAACCCCTTCCCCCAACCTGCCACTAGACCTTATCATTTAACTCTGACCACCAGAAACCCTAATCTCATTTTGGTTTCCCAAATCTAAACCTTGTGATTTCTTTAAAGGACAAATATTCTAGGATCAAGGTACTCTGAGCCAATACAAACTATGACTCTTGAATCTTTACT
Source organism: Antechinus flavipes (assembly GCF_016432865.1). Lineage (NCBI taxonomy): Eukaryota > Metazoa > Chordata > Mammalia > Dasyuromorphia > Dasyuridae > Antechinus > Antechinus flavipes. The sequence continues at coordinate 85,898,389 of NC_067402.1, forward strand.
CATATGAGTCTTCAATATTCATGAGAACTTAATTAGTTCAAAGCAAAAGGCACTTAACAAAAACTACAATGAAACAGAATTTCCCCCTCCCAACACACCTCTTGAGGTACGCTCTACCTTAAAAACCTTTAGTAGGAATAGTAGTAGTATTCACAAATAGGAAGGGCACTTATCTTAAGGAATATGTTCTGGGGCTGCTGGTTCTCTCCCACCTTGTTTGAACCTGCTGTAGATGCTGCTTGGTTTAAAATATCACTGTTTGTAGCTGCAGATGTAGTTGATGCCCTAGCCTAGGGTACTGCTGTATCCTTCGGGAGGAAACTGGTACTATCTACGCTTTAGGACCAGTAGCAGTCACTTCTTTGAGCTCAACAGTCTAAGTGCAGTAAGTCACTTCTTACTGACTCATTCTTTTTGTCACAGAAGCATAAAGCTATCACACTTGGAAAGAAGAATCTCTACTCATGAGCTCAGTGTCGGATTCCGAACACAATTAAGAGGGGTGGCTTCTCCATTTCTAGACTGTTCCTTCTTTTGCCTATTTTTTTTTTTGGGGGGGGGAGCTTTAGAATGTCATTGTCTCTACCAGTGTCCAGCAGGCACTTTTATATAAGTATGCCACTTGAAGTCTGAAAAGAACACATTTATGTTACCTGTCCCTTCTATTTCTAGTTCATCTGGGGATCTGCGTTCTTCTTTAAAAGAATAATTGTATACTAAGAGGGACAATTTATCATCCTGTAAAAGATCAGATTGCAAATATTTTTAGGCAAAGTTGAGAATGTTATGCTTTAAAAAAAATTTCCACAATTTTAATTGACAAAATTCAAAATATAATAAAGCATAATTGGGGGGATAATGCAGGTCTGCTAATAAGATTAGAATTCTTTTTGGTGGAAGAGAAGAGAAATAACATTTTGCCTAATTGATCTTCACAGTGTTCCTATCCATAGAATAGATGGCAAAAGTTCAACTACTGATGTTAATTTACGATGAATTTTACATATTTCATCTTTGAAAATCTGTTTTTACTCATTAGGTAATGCCAAATACTAATGTCAGTCCATGAGCATGTGATTTAATTAAGAATATGCATCACTTGGAAGGCATTTATAGAACTCTTTAAGATTCTTTTTATATTTGTCTTTGAGAAGGTTATCACATTGCAGATTAGTCACTTCCAATTGAAGGTTAAGTGGAAACTCCTCAATAGCACCATTAAATGGTTTTTGAAATATGGAAACTCAAACTTGAATTTGAAAAGTACTACTGAAACTGTAGTTTAGGCTCAGAAAATATCTACTTCAAATTGGTATGGGAAACATCTCACTTCTAGTTTTAGTTTCTGAAACAAGGGAAATGTATAAAGCAGTTTCACTTGTTGTTCCTGACTAAATGTTGTCAAGTTGACTTAACACAATTTGAGTTTCGCATGTAAACATTCTTACCTCATAATTTTAGGTTGATTTCAATAAGAAATATTGAATCTACAGCAAATGTTTAAAAATAAATCATTCAATGTTTTATAATAGTGGCTGAGGGCTGGTCTTGAGAAATTTCAATTTGGCCCTTGTAATGGGCTGAGGCTTGAGTTGATGCACTGAGGTCCCAAGCACATGAGGCTAAATAGTAATTGGACCATACTCTATTAATATGTAAGCTTGGAGAAAGAATGGCCCCCACCCACTCTTTGTGCAAGTCTTGATGTGTTGTATAGGAAATGACGATTTTGGTGGGTGGAGGCAGGGGAGTGGAAAAGGAAGGGGAGGAGATGGCTCAGTGGATAGAGCACCAGCCTTGAAGTCAAGAGGACCTGAGTTCAAATCCAGCCTCAACAAAATCAGCCTTAACAAAACAGAAAAAGTTGTCGAAAGCAGCAAAAAAGCAAAAAGAAGAAGAGAAACAAATCAGCTAACAGGCCCTAAATTAAAAATTATAAGTTTTCCTCATTTTGTCTTGACATATGCACACACAGATCAAAAAAGTCACAGCAGGGGCATAAACATGGCACTTGACATGTTGTCAAGTTGTAATCGAGTCACTCTAAGAGCAACACTATATGAAGAAATGATAGTTTCACACGGTCTGTTGCAAACCACTGAATTTTACTATTGTTACAAAAGCAGCCATAAAAACAATATGCAAACAAAGGAACCAATGCTATGTTACAAAAACAAACAAACAAAAAAAAACTTGATTACAGACATTGAAATTTGAATTTCATTTAGTTTTCGTGTGCCACAAATCGTTCTTTCAGTCATTTATTATCACTTATTCTTACCTTACAGATCTTACAAAAACAAAATAGCAGAACAAACTTCTTCAAGCAGGCAATAGTTTGCCAATGTCATCCTGTTGTCTGAGCAATAACAGGGTCTCTGCAGCTTAACCTAATGTTGGGGGGAAAGAGGAAAGTGGTTTATTATAAAGTTAGGATGAAAATGCTACACATCTTCAGACCCAGGAATCATCCTTGGGCTATACTGCTCATGTACTTATCTTTCATGGATCATGATAATAACTTTTAGAAAGTCCTGACTTCTTTTGCCTGGAAAAAACCTCTCCTGAGGTATAGCATAAACAGTTGGATTGCATTACCCCTCCCCCACTTTAGAGATGAAACGGAGGCAGATCCAAAACTAGAATCTGAAATGTCTGACCTTTGTTGTTTTTCACTATTGCCTGCTGCCTCCCAACTCAATGAAGGTCCCTTAAAAGACTGATTAGAGAATTACAATTGGTGGGTTGATGTTGAAGTCCTTAGTATAGGTGCTTTAACAACATTCAAGGCAAGAAGGGCTTTAACTTTAAGTAACGCAGGCACTTTTTTTTTTTTTTTTTAGCCATTTTGCCTATCTGTCAGACAGATTATCCTGAATCCCAAAGATAGTATTTTGTCACTTTTCACATATAGGCAGACACTAGGAATATCCTAGTTCCTCTTCCATCCATACACTTGGGCCCTGAATAATAGGCTGCACCTTCCCCCTCCTCCTCCTTGCAATTAGATCTGAGAAAATTGAGTTTAGAAAATAGCCCTAAACCCTGGGGCTGGGGCTCCAGTTCTTTCCTGCCCCCCCTCCCCCCACATACTATTGTGTCACAATGAAGGATAGCAATGGAAAAATATTGTCCAGGTGGCCTGCTTCCCTATCTCTGTCCTTGCCAGGGTGATCCTTCCCTCGGGACTTTGAGAATTGTCCCACTCCTAACTATTTCCTGTCCTCAACAAGACAAGGAGTTATGGTTTCTTATGAAGGTATTAGTTATGTTCATATCTTGACAGGCTTGTCCTTCGCTGGAATTGTCTCCTATACTCCGAGTCCTTGCCTCCCTCATCTGCTTTTGTTTCCCTGTTCTGCCTTTGAAGTAGTTCCCAAAAGAAAACTGCTGCAAAATGTTAGGCTAATTGCATATTCTGCTTGCAAACTCCAGTTAGCTAAAACCCTATATAAGCTCTGCACCTCAGTTTCTCTAGCACCGGATGCTTTGGAAACATTCCCATGCTTTCAGCTGGCTTATTCAACTTTCCACTTTAAAATTAAACCAGTTTCTACTCATCTGTTTCCTTGGCACGACACAGTGAGTGAATTTGTCAGCAAATAACTATCAGGTGCTATACTAAGCTCTGGGGATATAAAGAGAGGGAAGAGAATAAGCCTTTACCTTGCCATACTGCATATGGCTAACCACTTTTTTACTACTAGTATTTCTTTTGGTCCTTACAATTACCCTCTAAAGTTATTATCCTCTTTTACAACTCTGAAAGCCGAGTCAAACAGATTGGCCCCCAAGGTCAAGTAAATAGAATGTGTTTGAAGTTGAATTTCAAATTAAAATCTTCAAGACTCCAGACTCGGTGTTTTAAGAGTACTGTAACATAAGTTGCCTCTGCCAAGCAGTCCTTGCTTTTAGGATATTTCCATTTTGATGAGGCAGACAACAAGTAAATACAATATGTATAAAACTAAGGACAAGGGAGCATCTAGTTGGTGCAGTGGGATAGAGCGCCAGCCCTGAAGTCAGGAGGGCCTGAGTTCAAAATCTGACCTCAGACATTTAACACTTCCTAGCTGAGTGACCTTGGGCAATTCACTTAACCTCAATTGTCTCAGAAAAAAAAAAAAAAAAAAAAAAAAAAAAGGAACCTCCTCCCCCCCCACTAAATTCAAGGTGATGAAAGCACTAGCAGCTGCAGGGCCTGTAAAAGGTCTCCTGCAGAAGAAATTTGAGCTTCGTGTTAGAAGGAAAATGGGACTTCTGAAACAGAGATTGAGGACAGTGTCATAGATAGAGACAGTACTAAAACATGGAGATGTAAAGTGGAATACTGTGTGCATGGAACAACTGAGCAAAGCAAGTAGCGGATAAGGAGAATGTCAAGAATTCATCGTTGGGAAGCAAGTATAGCCAGAAATTCTTAAAACAAGCTTGTCTAAATATATTCCTAAAGAACACGGCATTCAAACTGTAATTTAAGAATACCTTGAAGAGCCAAGCAGTACAATCTTTATGCATAAGGCAAAGCAGGGATAATAGGATGAAAATACTTATTTCAAAGAACTTTGGCTCCTTGTAGTTTTTTTGTTTTTGTTTAGGCAATTGAGCTTAAATAATTCTGAATCACACAGCTAGGAAGTGTTGAGACTAGATTTGATGTCTGGACCTCCTGACTCCAGGGCCCCTGCTCTATCCAAACATTTGTATTTAAAGTACATTTGTGCAAATAGTACCACCCAGTCTATTATCCTCCAATCTTCTAATTGGGAATTTCATCTTACAGATCTCTCCCCACCCAAAGGAACTACTCTTCTGTAGTCCTAGAATTTTGTAGTTTTGCAAAAATAGTACATGTTGGCTATTGATGAGGCTCATATAAAACGCTGTTTTAAAAAAAAGTCACACAATTTCTCATTTGTCTTTGATTAATATACCTTTCCATTTAGCCAAGAATTATTTCTATCTAATCTTGTAAAAAATTAGTTTCCAGCTTTTGTTTTTAGGTTTTTTTTAGACTTGAGACAAAGAAGTGTATTCATGATAGTTCCAGACTTCATTGTCTCAATACCTTATTAGATTTCAAAATGGGAGTTTGATCCATCTTATCTTGTGTTTATTTCTAAATTCTAAATTATTCTGGCAAATAGTCTGAACTCTGCTGGACTTTCTTTTCCCCTCTGCAAATCTTTGAAAGATCAAAGGATGTAAAATAATTGGAATCAGTTATATTGGAATTTCTTGAATAGTGGTTTCAAGAACTTCCATAGTATTTGCAATTATGGAGTCATTAATTCTGGTATTTCCAAAGTAAAGCAATCTGATGGGGTGTGGTGTGTGTGTGTGTGTGTGTGTGTGTGTGTGTGTGTGTGTGTGTGTGTGTGTGTGTGTATTTTCAGTGTCTACTGCTGACCAAAATTCCTATGGCTTTTTTTTTTTTTTAAACAATGATTAAGTTAGCTTATTATTATTATTATTTTTTTGTAGGGCAACAATTGCTCATTGTTATGTGCATCAGGAATAAATACCTTCTGAAATTTCAATGAAAGGATTTCACAAGATATTGGATAAAATTTGGCTAGAAATTTTTTTTTTTAATCTTTGGCCTGAAAACTGAAAGAATTTCATATTTAGTAATTAGTTACATAGTTCAGTGGTGTTGAACAAAGGGGACAACTCCAAGTGAGTAATGTAACAGACCAATTAGCATTGTAGGTTTGTAGCCTTCAGTATTTGTACATTCCTAACCATCTGCTTAATAAATAAAGAAGAAATAGGACTTTGCTCAATGACATGGCTTATAGGATATATAACAGGGCCAGATAATGTGTGAGTGTGTGTGGATGTTGTGTCTTTGCGTGATTTGAGAAATATCAGTTCATTGTCCAGATGAAATCATTTTTACTTTTCAGATCGTTAAGACTCTTCTTTTTATAGAGAACTTGTATCAAATAAGAGCCAAATTGCCTATTACCTTTTAAATTGTCAGCTACAGAGGGGGGAAGTCACTGGAATCAGATGAAGAATATCTAAATCTTTGCTTCATGCAATGGAACTATAGAATTTGTATAATCAAATTGTTAGAAGTTTATCAGCAAAAAGTTATCAAACTGTGCATACCCTTTGATCCAGCAGTGTTTCTACTGGGCTTATACCCCAAAGAGATACTTAAAGAAGGGGAAAGGGACCTGTGTGCACCAAAATGTTTGTGGCAGCCCTGTTTGTAGTGGCTAGAAGCTGGAAAATGAATGGATGCCCATCAATTGGAGAATGGCTGGGTAAATTGTGTTATATGAATGTTAATGGAATATTATTGTTCTATAAGAAATGACCAGCAGGATGAATAAGAGAGGCTTGGAGAGACTTACATGAACTGATGCTAAGTGAAATGAGCAGAACCAGGAGATCACTTTACACTTCCACAACGATATTGTATGAGGATGTATTCTGATGGATCGATCTCTTTGATAGAGAGCTAATTCAGTTTCAATAGATCAAGGAGGGACAGAAGCAGCTACACCCAAAGAAAGAAATGAATATTTAAACTGTTTGCATTTTTGTTTTTCTTCCCGGGTTATTTATACCTTCTGAATCCAATTCTCCCTGTGCAACAAGAAAACCGTTCGGCTCTGCACACATATATTGTATCTAGGAGATATACTGTAACCTATTTAACATGTAAAGGACTGCTTGCCATCTGGGGGAGCGGGGTTGGAGGGAGAGGGAGGGGAAAAATCAGAACAGAAGTGAGTGCAAGGGATAATGCTGTAAAAAATTACCCTGGCTCTGTCAATAAAGGTATTTTAAAAAATAGAAGTTTATCAGAATCTCATGGATTTTTCATTCTAAAATCTTGTTTAGTCTCATTTTCAGCAAGAATATAAGCAAAACTATTATGATAACTGACGTTTAAACTCTGAAAATCTGGAAGAAGTGGAAACATGCAAAGAAAATTCTATCTTAATTTATAAAGACATTCAGTGTCTAAAACATTTTTATGGAATTCTACAGATTCTACAGAAAGGATTAAGATTTCTTGTTTACAAGATTGTAGTGTTAAAGCATATAGGTATCACTTGATATATGTCTAGTTCTTATAGGTAGAACCATATGCTTTCTTAATTATTTGAAAAACATAAAACCTAAGGAATGTAGAAAACTGTACTTCATGACTTTTTCTATGATTAATTATTTAAGCTTTTTAAATTTGCATTGACATGCTTGATTCTCCAAGTGTCTTAAAGTAAGATTCAGTGAAATATAAATACAATTTTTAAAAATGACATTAGTAGAAGCAACAAAGGACATACTAGCAGAAAATATGTTAAAAAAAAAAAAAAGTCTCCCCCAACCAGAAAACATTATTGGAGAGTCCTGTGAGTGGTATCCAGAACACACACAATCTGACAACTTCAAGAAATTGGAAAGGCCCTCTTGGAACAATTATCACACTGAACAAGTAAACTAGAAAAAACTTAGGTGTTATACCTCTGGTTTTAATTTTATTTCTAGTCTCCAACAAAGCCCTTTGAATTATCTGGGTTAATATAATTGAGGCAGTCCCAATGGTAGCACTACAAACATACTTCTTAAATGCTTAAGTTTTCTAGAGTTAGTTTAAACCAGAGGTACTTGGGGGTTGTCTTTTATAGATGAAGAAATTATATACATAGGATAAGTTAACTTGTCCATGATTGCAGTGTTTAAAGTAGGATTTGGATCAATCAGATGTGTTACATTTGCAGTTTAGCATTTTATCCACCTGATTTGCTGGGGTATTGTTTTAGTCAGAGGTCCATTAGGGGTCCATCACCAGATCAGACCTTACAGTACAACAATCGTTATCACATGTGACATGCAGGATGGGTCATGGTTAGACCTCTCCAAAGACAGTTCATGATAAGCTCCAAATGGCTTGGACCATGACATGGTCTTAGTGTGGCTTTATGATATAAGGGGTGGGATCAAATTTAGAAATAGAAAGTGCCATGAATTTGAGGAACAGAATGTCTGGAAGGAGCTAGCTACTGGACTCCTTCTCTGTTGGGGAACATGATCTGTGGAATAGGCTTCTAGCTTGTAGAGGCCTCAGACAGCAGGTTGTTATGACTTAGCTGGAGGAGAGTCTCTCCAGCATGACCTTTGTAGCTATACTTGTCTTCTGCTTATGGGCAATTGTGCTACTTCTCTAACCAGACAATAGGAGCTTGTCAATCTCACATGGGCCATAGTAAAAGGGGAAAAAAGTATTCTTAGTGGAAGAATGGTGTTATAGCAGGATATTAACTATGGAATAGAAAAAGTCAAATGTCTACTTGATAAGCAGATTACTAATAGAAGTTTCCTGACTATGTTTGGGTTATTTGGTCCATCTATTGAGTGATAAGAGGAGTGGGCTTTTACATATGAGATGAGGTGAAAAGTGAATTATATAGGCCATGGTGAGGTGCATGAGAAGCCACAGTTAAAATCTTGCTTTTAGAAACAGGAAGGCTGAGTGGGAAATTTAAACAGGCAAAGAAACTAGACCATTTTGCTGTGTCAACAGTGGATGGCAAATCAAAAACTGGCCACTAGGAGTGGGTATCACTATTTGCTGGAGCCTTAGATTGTACTCATGATGGACTTAATCACTGATTCAAGAGTGCTGGTATACCTTACTTTATTGTGCTTCACAGATAGTTATTTATTGTTTTGTTTTTTGAAACAAATTGAAGGTTTGGGGCTAGTCCTGCATTGATTGAGCATGTATTCACATGATATCTCACATTTTGGTAATTCTCACAATATTTTCAAACCTCTTCATTTTTGTTACATAATCTGTGATCTTTTTGATGCTGCTGTTATAATTGTTTTTGGAGCACCATAAACCATACCTATGTAAGATAGCAAACTTAATAAATGTTGTATGTGTTCTTATTGTTCTCCCTTTCCTCAGGCTCCTTATTCAAAATTATTGAAATTAGATCAGTTAATAACTCTAAAATGGTCTGTGTTCAAGTGAAAGGAAGTCAATTAACACTATGAACTCCATTCTTTTAAGAAATCCTCAGCTACCTCCCTGATTACTCAGTACCCATTGACACTAAAGCAATACCTTCTACCAGCAAAAAAGATTACGATTTGCTGAAGGTTGCAGTATCTCTGAAGTATACCTGTATAGAAGAATTTTGTTCAGACTTAAGCTGTAATAGTGAGCCTAACTCGGGTCTACTCATTTAGAGCTTTTGTGGGAACAAAACAATACTTGCAAATTATTCAACAGTGTGAATATAAGGAGGTGTCTTTTAGTAATAGCATAGAAGGGGGATATCCAGTAAGGGTATTGTAATATCTAGCTTGGGTGCAGCATTAGGTTCAAAATCTCAATGGTCTTGTCCGTGGAGGTACCTTGTATATTTGTAGTTTATAGTAAGATTAATACAAGGTAATACATGTTTAATATATATTGGATTACTTGCTGTCTACAAGAGGTAGAAAAATTTGGGACACAAAGTTTTGCAAGGATGAATGTTTATAGAAACTTTGCATGTATTTTGAAAAATAGTTATGAAAAGCAATACAAGCTAATAGGCTTTGAGCAGCACCAGAAATACCCAGAACACATAAATGATACCTCCAATAGTTAGAACTTTTTTTCCCCACTAAGGGTCATCTGCAGTAGCCTGTGGCTAAAGGATTACAATCATATATGCAATTTAAGTTGATCCTGAAACACACTCTTAATAAGCTCTCATTTGGTGTTCCCATGCTTATCCCACCAAACCTCCCTTTCCCTGAGAGCCACAATTTGGCAATAGTCTTAAACTTTTGAGAGATCTATGTGGAAGGGCTGTACTCTTTTCCCACAGTAGTTACACAAGGACTTATCACAATTTTTGTCCCAGGACAAAAGTCCCGGGGAACTCAAGATTATCACTGACTTTGTTGGGAAATTCTCTTCCAAGTAGATATACTTTTGATGCGGTTAGTAGCAGTGCAGAGAGTTGTGGGAACCCCTCTTTGGTCATTATAGGCCCAACATGAAAGAATTCACAAACCCGAAGAGTTAGGCTGGCAAAAGGAAGTTTATTGTTGGCACTGCAAGAATCTGCTCTTTTTTTTTTTTTTAATTTTATTTAATAATAACTATATTGACAGAATCCATGCCAGGGTAAATTTTTTTTTTTTTTTACAACATTATCCCTTGCACTCGTTTCTGTTCTGATTTTTCCCCTCCCTCCCTCCATCCCCTCCCCTAGATGGCAAGCATCCTATATATGTTAGATATGTTGCAGTATATCCTAGATACAACATGTTTGCAGAACTGGACAGTTCTCTTGTTGCTCAGGAAGAAGTGGATTCTGAAGGTAAAAATAACCCGGGAAGAAAAACAAAAATGCAGATAGTTCACAAATTCGTTTCCCAGTGTTCTTTCTTTGGGTGTAGCTGCTTCTGTCCATCATTTATCAATCGAAACTCAGGTCTCTTTGTCAAAGAAATCCACTTCCATCAGAATACATCCTCATACAATATCATTGTCGAAGTGTATAATGATCTCCTGGTTCTGCTCATTTCACTTAGCATCAGTTCATGTAAGTCTCTCCAAGCCTCTCTGTATTCATCCTGCTGGTCATTTCTTACAGAACAATAATATTCCAAAACATTCATATACCACAATTTACCCAGCCATTCTCCAATTGATGGGCATCCATTCAATTTTCAGTTTCTAGCCACTACAAACAGGGCTGCTACAAACATTTTGGCACATACAGGTCCCTTTCCCTTCTTTAGTATTTCTTTGGGATATAAGCCCAATAGAAACACTGCTGGATCAAAGGGTATGCACAATTTGATAACTTTTTGGGCATAATTCCAGATTGCTCTCCAGAATGGTTGGATTCGTTCACAACTCCACCAACAAGGCATCAGTGTCCCAGTTTTCCCGCATCCCCTCCAACATTCATCATTATTTTTTCCTGTCATCTTAGCCAATCTGACAGGTGTGTAGTGGCATCTCAGAGTTGTCTTAATTTGCATTTCTCTGATCAATAATGATTTGGAACACTCTTTCATATGAGTGGTAATAGTTTCAATTTCATCCTCTGAAAATTGTTCATATCCTTTGACCATTTATCAATTGGAGAATGGCTTGATTTCTTATAAATTTGAGTCAGTTCTCTATATATTTTGGAAATGAGGCCTTTATCAGAACCTTTAACTGTGAAGATGGTTTCCCAGTTTGTTGCTTCCCTTCTAATCTTGTTTGCATTAGTTTTGTTTGTACAAAGGCTTTTTAATTTGAGGTAATCAAAATTTTCTATTTTGTGATCAGTTATGGTCTCTAGTTCATCTTTGGTCACAAATTTCTTTCTCCAAGTCTGAGAGATAAATTAGAGGAACATAGGATAGTTTATTTATAATCTCGTTCTTTATGCCTAGGTCATGGACCCATTTTGATCTTATCTTGGTATATGGTGTTAAGTGTGGGTCCATGCCTAATTTCTGCCATACTAATTTCCAGTTATCCCAGCAGTTTTTATCAAAAAATGAATTCTTATCCCAAAAGTTAGGATCTTTGGGTTTGTCAAACACTAGATTGCTATAGTTGACTATTCTGTCTTGTGAACCTAACCTTTTCCACTGATCAACTAATCTATTTCTTAGCCAATACCAAATGGTTTTGGTGACTGCTGCTTTATAATATAATTTTAGATCAGGTACAGCTAGGCCACCTTCATTTGATTTTTTTTTTTCATTAATTCCCTTGAGATTCTCGACTTTTTATTGTTCCATATGAATTTTGTTATTTTTTTTTAGATCATTAAAATATTTTCTTGGAAGTCTGATTGGTATAGCATTAAATAAATAGATTAGTTTAGGGAGTATGGTCATCTTTATTATATTCGCTCGGCCTATCCAAGAGCACTTAATATTTTTCCAATTATTTAAGTCTGACTTTATTTGTGTGGAGACTTTTTTGTAATTTTGCTCATATAATTCCTGACTTTCCTTTGGTAGATAGATTCCCAAATATTTTATGCTATCAACAGTTATTCTGGATGGAATTTCTCTTTGTATCTCTTGCTGTTGGGTTTTGTTGGTGATGTATAAAAATGCTGAGGATTTATGGGGAATTTATTTTGTATCCAGCTACTTTGCTAAAATTATGAATTTATTTCTAATAGCTTTTTAGTAGAATCTCTGGGGTTCTCTAGGTATACCATCATATCATCTGCAAAGAGTGATAGTTTGGTTTCCTCATTGCCTACTCTAATTCCTTTTTAATATCTTTCTCGACTCATTGCAGAGGCTAGTGTTTTTAATACGATATTAAATAATAATGGTGATAGTGGGCAACCTTGCTTCACTCCAGATCTTACTGGGAAAGGGTCCAGTTTTTCCCCATTGCATATGATGCTTACTGATGATTTTAAATATATGCTCCTGACTATTTTAAGGAAAAGTCCACTTATTCCTATGCTCTCAAGTGTTTTTATTAGGAATGGATGTTGGATTTTATCAAATGCTTTTTCTGCATCTATTGAGATGATCATATGGTTTTGTTAGTTTGGTTATTGATATAGTCAATTATGCTAATAGTTTTCCTAATATTGAACCAGCCCTGCATTCCTGGTATAAATCCTACTTGGTCATAGTGTATTATGCTGGGGATGATTTTCTGTAATCTTTTTGCTAATATTTTATTTAAGATTTTAGCATCAATATTCATTAGGGAGATTGGTCTATAATTTTCTTTCTCTGTTTTCAGCCTACCTGGTTTAGGTATCAGTACCATGTCTGTCGTAAAAGGAGTTTGAAAAAAATAGGGATTGAAGGAGTCCTACCAAATAGTTTATTTAGCATTGGAGTTAATTGTTCTTTAAATGTTTGATAGAATTCACATGTATATCCATCTGGTCCTGGGGATTTTTTCTTAGGGAGTTGATTCTTAAGGAGTTCTATTTCTTTTTCTGAGATGGGACTGTTTAGGATATTTACTTCTTCCTCTGTTAGTTTGGGCAAGCTATATTTTTGGAGGTATTCTTCTATTTCATTTAAGTTGTCGAATTTATTGGCATAAAGTTGGGCAAAGTAACTCCTAATTATTGCTCTAATTTCCTCTTCGTTAGTGGCGAGTTCTCCCTTTTCATTTTTAAGACTAACAATTTGATTTTCCTCTTTCCTTTTTTTAATCAGATTTACTAAGGGTTTGTCTATTTTGTTGGTTTTTTCATAGAACCAACTCTTAGTTTTATTAATTAATTCAATAGTTTTTTATTTCAATTTTATTGATCTCTCCTTTTATTTTTAGAATTTCAAGTTTAGTGTTTGACTGGGGGTTTTTAATTTGTTCCTTTTCTAGCATTTTTAGTTGCAAGCCCAATTCATTGACCTTCTTTCTCTATTTTATACAAATAGGCCTCTAGAAATATGAAATTTCCTCTTATTACTGCTTTGGCTGCATCCCATACATTTTGGTCTGATGTCTCATTATCGTTTTCTTGGGTGAAGTTATTGATTATGTCTATGATTTGCTGTTTCACCCAATCATTCTTTAGCATGAGATTATTTAGTTTCCAATTATTTTTTGGTCTACTTTCCCCTGGCTTTTTGTTGAATGTAATTTTCATTGCATCATGGTCTGAAAAGGATGCATTTACTATTTCTGCCTTATTGCATTTGAGTTTGAGGTTTTTATGTCGTAATATATGGTCAATTTTTGTATAGGTTCCATGACCTTTGCTAGGAAGACTGACTTCGAGTGGCAAAGGTCCTCTCAGAAAGAGAAAGGTCTTAGCAGAGAAATCCTGGCAGAGAGATAGAGGTGTTAACACTGAGAAGAGAATGTCTTCACAGCAGGCAGGGGTCCTGACAGGCAGCTATGCCAAGGAGAAACAAGGCATGGTCCTGCTTTTGGCCTCTGCAAAGAAGAAATGAGGCCAAAATTGACCTTTAATAGGAAATCTGAAACCCGGATTTCAGGTTGAAAAGAAAGCCAATGTCCCCCAGTCCTAGATACTTATCCTGGGATTTCACTCAACATCAGGCCCAGATTTCCCAATAGAATTTGAATGGGGATCTGGCTATCAATGCGGGGAGTAGAGAGGGCGGGTGCTTTGCCTTAAAAAGGCCCAGCCTGAGAAATGTTCTCCCATAGACACTGTGGAGCCTGGGAGACCAGGAATCTCCCTTATTTTACAGATCAAAAGGGGACACAATTTCAGTGATAATTTTACAGATTAAAGGGAACACAGTTTCACACAACTGTCACTTTGACCTCTCCCATGCTATATTAGAAGTGCCTGCAACAATACCACCTCATTGGTTTCCCAAGACCTTTCTGGGAAAATGTTGTCTGAAACCATTTCAGAAGCTAGGAAACTTTACATTTGAGGGGTTCCCTGAGGTTATTTATCCAGAATCTATGGAGCCACGTAGGAATGGGGAGGATGAGAAAAGATGAAGCCTGGATTAAATATGCTGGAGAGGGAATAGGAAAGGTCCAGGGAAGATCAGCCCATGTCTGTGTCCAAAAGCAATGCACTGGTTAAGTCTTTCTGGAGACTGGGTCCCAGAAACTGAAAGAATGAGCCCTTTTTCAATCCTGCCTTCTGGGGTAACATAGTTCATCGGACTTGGATTCTGAGGGGTTAGGGGCCTGGCTTTGGCACTTGGGTGTTGAAGGATGAGTGTTGATAAGCAAGTGTCCAGATCCTACCACTGGCAGCAGCCAGGGGTCTTACCATTACCGGTCTTGAGAGTACTGCTGGACCTGGCCAGCCGTGTTCTTGAGAAGAAGAGTCAGCCAGAGGAGTGGGAAAGAAGACAGCTTTATTGCCAATTTGTTCATTGGCAGATTCATTGGCAATCATGTTCAGGAACTCCCCTCCATCTGCCTTTTTTTTTTTTTTTTTTAAATATAAATATAAATGTGTGTGTGTGTGTGTGTGTGTACACCCTATTGCTCTCAGTGCCACATATAAACCTAAAGAACTATAGCCAAGTTGAAGCTGGGGAGGGTCTCCTCAGATCTTTGTGCTCATACCTGTGCATTCATCAATAGTCAAGGTATCCTCATGCATGACAGCAAACACCCTGAGGTCCTTGGCAATGTCAACAATCAGTCTGTCTAGTGGGAAATAGGCCCTGAGTACATACACAATGGATCGATAGGTACCAACACCAGTCTTGCTAGTACCCATTCTTATTCAATGCTGCTATCCATCATCCTGCTCTAACCCTGTTTAGTATTTTCTCAGGCTAAGCCTTCAAGAAGGCCCCCTAACAAGCAAGGATGAATATCTGGGCCTGAGATGTGCTACAAGATTCAGTTTGCTACCTGGGATTTAGGCACAAGGCTCCCAATTAGGTGGAAGTAGCTTTTCATCTTTAGTTGGAATGGCATTGTTCTATTAAAGCAACAGAATTCTCAGTCAGAATCTGTAGATTAAGATCTATTCTGCCTCAGTCTCTCATATCTGCCACATAGTCCACAACTCAACCTACTGGCAGGACTTCCTCTTAAAACACCTCTGCTCCACCCCCCATGAGAGCTTTAATCAATAAACTTAGGTAGAATGCCATTTCTTAGAGTTAAGATCATTATTAATCTGAAAAAACTAGTGGAAAAGGTGCAGGGTTCTAGGGCCTAGACTGAATGTCTCACTGCCCTTCACAAATGGATTATGATAATGCCAGAGATTCACTCCCTTGAGATGTCTGGAAAGGCACAATTTCAAATCTATACTTCTATTTAACAATAGAGGCCAAACTCTTCTTGTGCAACAAGAGAACTGTACGGTTCTACGTAGACACATTGTATCTAGGATATATTATAATATATTTAACATGTATAACATTGCCTGCCATCTAGGGGAGTGGGGTGGAGGGAGGAGGGGGAAAAGTTGGAACAGAAGTTGAGTGAATGCAAGGGATAATGTAAAAAAAAAAAAAAAAAATTACCCATGCATAAGTTCTGTCAATAAAAAGTTATATAAAAAAAAAACTCTTAAGAAAAATTTAATAATTTGAGCAGATTAAAAAAAAAAAACCTTTTCATTGTTTATCTGGATACTACTAAATTTGGACTTCTAAAAATATATATATACAATTGAAGAAATAAAAAAAAATAGAGGCCACTTGTGCCTTTATCTATGTTTTTAGTTACTATCTTGCATCAACCAATTCACAATAGGTAACTAGATAAAAGGTGATTAAATAATTCCATGTTATCTATTTAATTGCAGGTGCCAATAACGGGCAAACAACTGCTTTTCAAAAGATGATGAATGAGATGTTCTGGACAACTTGCAGATCCAGAAGCCTTAAAGCTAATTCTGGCTAATGATTAGAGCCTACCTAAGGCTCCATTCAGTCTGACCTGATTAATTTGCCACCTTTTATCCAATTTGCATTGTACAAGGTATACTTTAGACAGTATGGTCTCAAAGTCTCCAAAAACATGAATCCCTTTTGGGTAGAATTAGAAGGACTTGGGGGAAGAGGCTGCTGGAAAACTTGGAATTAGATCTTTTAGGACTGTAACCTGGAAGGGCACACTTGAGAAGAGGTTGGGAGCCTTCAAAAAACTCATAGCAATGGAGGTTGCTCAAACCACAAGAGCAAAGCCATCTGCACTTTTTCTTTAGATTTCATATGATAGCAACTTATTTCCAATTGTCAGGAATTCTGTGGAATTTTTTTTCCATCTACTTCCTCCCCACCCCAACCAGAAAAGACTGCATTTTAAGGTCGATTTCCCACCCATTATCTCACAAAGCTACCAACCAATCCAGGACATTTGGCAATATCGCCCCAATTCGTGTGTGATCAATAGTATTACCAGAGTAATCTTATACCTCCATGCTCCCAGGGAGGGCAGTTTCTAATTCTTGCACATGAGAATTTGGTAGTATGAGGAAGAATTCAGATAGCAGACTTTTCCAAAACCCAAGTGAAAGGGAATCGTTTAAAATGTTGCAACCACAGGAATAGAAAAAGGAGGGAGGAAACAAGGATACTATAGTATTTTGCTTAAATTGACACGGTCCTCCTCTTCTCCATATCCCAGGTCACATGCGCAGGGAGGAAAGAGGAGATATATGGGAAGTTAGTGTGAGCATAGCTGGGGATGGCAGTTCCTGAGTAAACTAGAAACCAAAAGGACCAGTTAAAAAGAAGGAATATCAATAATTATTAAAACTGAATGAGCTTGAGAGAGACCAAACAACAGTAAATAGCTGAACTTTTTTTTACCTATAATCAAAGCTAAGTTTGAGAGTGAAAATAGGCTGCTCATGACTAGATAGCTTTATTTGCTATTTCCCTTTGTTTTTGTTATCAAGATAGCCAGTGTTCTTTATAGATTAGAAATTTAATATCATTTATTTTGCTCTTCAATATCAGCGGGGGGGAGGGGGAAACAAATCTAAGAGGCATATATCTTGGTGGATATTGTTAATTTGCCACCTGTTATCCAATTTGCATTGTACAAGGTGGTGTGGTCTCAGTTCATTAAATCTAATAAGTAAGGTCATCTGACTGCTGCCCATTAATAAACTCTGGATAACTCTGAGTAAGCATGATATTGACTCTCTGAATTTGATATTTAACTACTCCTTTATAGGTATTTGTAGCATTCCCCCCCCCCCCACCCCCGTGTTGGATCAGAGAGCTCAGGACTTGACTAGAATAATTCCTGGGATTCTTCTTTGTTTCATGAGATATGAAGGGTATATTCTGAGTATTTTCACTTTGTTACTCTAGTTCTAATAGGCATTTTCCATTTTTATGATGGGAATAATTATGAAAATAATATAAAGGATTTCAAAAAATCATGGTTTTCAGGATGTTAAGTGCATAAATATTTTTGACCTGTTTCAACTCAGTTATATTTGATAAACAATGTCTTATGTTATCAATTTCTAACATCTATTCCAATTTCTTGCAGTCTTGTGGAGTTGTTGATTTGTTTGGTCTTTTTCTATAGTAAAGGAGTGTTTCTGTAATAAGGTTTACCACTTTTTCTTCTAAATAGCTTGCTTTCCCTCCAATTCTTCATTCCAGAGCTTTTATTTCTATTTTATCACCTACAAAATTTCTTCTAGAAACTTGGTCCTTTTAGAAAATTAATTTTTAATTGAGTCTGTGCAATTGTTACACGTTTCTTGCTCCTTTTGAAAGAATCTGTGACTAAATTTTTAAGAGATACACATTTATTAAACTCTTATGCGTGAGGTGCTGTGCTATAAGGACTGGGGAGACAAACAAGAACAGGAGGTCTGATTTCAAGCTTCCATTATGATTAAGAAAACAGAAAAAAAAAACTATAGGTTTTTTTTTTTTGGGGGGGGGGAGACAAGGGAAAGGGTTTTTGGAAAAAAGTAGTTTTTATACTGAATCTTAAAGGAAGACAGGCTATAAAGAAGAGCACTTTTTGGGAGTTAGAGTGGTCATGAATAAAGCACAGCTGAAAGCAAGAGCTGTGGTATCAGATTATATGGAAAGGGGAAGCAAATGTAATAAGAAAATTATAATGTGGTAGGACGGGGTCAGCCAAAATGAGGACAATAATGGCATGTCCCAACAGTCTTAGAACAATTTTAAACTATTAAGTTATTTAAGCTACTAAAACATAAAGCTGCATTAAGATCTACAGAATGTCCCAAATTCTGAGGTTCATACTTACTGCAATAAGTGTATCTATGGAAACTGAAATCAAGTGAAAAGTATAGAAAAAGAATGCCACGGGAAAAGACTCTTGAGTGAGTGGCAAATACGTGCAGCTCAGGTAAAGACTAACTAAAGAAATGAAAACTAAGTAGTAGCTGGAACAGGACAAGAGTACTAACTGTGCTGATTAAGTATAACAGTTGTTAAAATAGGTAAAGGGGTGTGTGTGTGGGGGGGAACAAAAAACCCTGTGCTTTCATGAGACCAATCGAATGTATCCAGGCTTCTGAGTCTTTCCTATTTAGTGACCTGATTAGTTTTTAGTTATCCAGGACCAAATGTTCCAAGAAAAAAAGCAGGAAATGTATTAGCATGCTTTTGTGTTTCTGAATTTAATGAGATCCTGTAAGTTTTTTTTTTTTTTTTTAAGTGTCATGCTAAATAAAAACTTGCTTTCTACCTAAGTCACTCAATTTTCTTGGGCCTCAGTTTCCTTTCTGCCAAATGAATGATAGATGTTTCTGGGCTCTTTTCTGAATCCAACATTTTGTGTGTATTATACACTAAAAACTTATATAGGAGTTGACTTTATGGTAAAAGGATGGGTGGTGGGGGAGACGAAGAGAGGGGAAGAGGGAAAATCTAATAAAATTCATAAAAATAAAAAAAATGAGGCTTTCAACAAAACCCTGCAAAGCAGAGGTAATTAGGGAAATAATCTACTTTGTGTAGAAGGGAACACACACAAAATCTCTCTCTCTCTCTCTCTCTCTCTCTCTCTCTCTTATAAAAAGAACAGAACTAGCTTAAATTTTTTGAGAAGTAAAAAAAAAATTGAGAGAAAGCAAAAAGGTAAATTTACTTGGCCAATAGTATTATATTGTGAAGTTCTTTTCTAACATTGTAAATAGGGAGCAAAAAAAACAAGGGCCCTCTCAAAACCTGAATGTCTCCAAAGGATAATATTGAAGAAACTAGAGGGGAGAGGGGAAAAAAAAAACTTTGGGATTTAGGTTTCGTTTCAAGAAGTTGAAGACGGGAGAAAGAAGGTAGGGGTAAAAGGAATATATTAATATAAAAAGAGTTAGAGGATAAGGCTTGCTATTTTTCAAAGCTGGTGTGAGTAAGGATATATAAATATGAGGAGAGAAAGGGTGGGGGGAGAAACAGGTAGTACTTAAATGTTACTTTTATTTGAGCCAAAAGGAGGAGAATTGGACACAGTTTAATGCAGAAACAAAATTCAACAAGGAAACAGTTAAGAAGGATGTCAGGAAGAAGATAGTTATAAGCAGATCAAACTTTTATTGATCTTAAAGGATGTCTAAAGAAAAGAAAGGGGAGAGAGGGAAACAAAACCCAGTAACTAAGCAAATGTTCATCAATTCTAGAAAGTCTGGTGCATTGATAGAATTGAATTTTTTTATGCCATATAAGTGACAAATGACTTGGAGAATCTTGATTTAGTTTCAGAGTAAAGTAAGAGTAAAAACAAAAAAATTAAATAAAAACCCCCAGGAGAATGAATTATGCAATGACAACATTTCAGAGAGAAAAAACAATTTTTTTTCTTTTTTCTTTTTTTTTTTTATTATTTTATTTATTTATTTTTTAAATTTTTATTTAATAATTACTTTATATTGACACTCGTTTCTGTTCCGATTTTTTTTTCCCTCCCTCCCTCCACCCCCTCCCCTAGATGGCAAGCAGTCCTTTATATGTTGGATATGTTGCAGTATATCCTAGATACAATATATGTTTGCAGAACCGAACAGTTCTCTTGTTGCATAGGGAGAATTGGATTCAGAAGGTATAAATAACCCGGGAAGAAAAACAAAAATGCAGATAGTTCACATTCGTTTCCCAGTGTTCTTTCTTTGGGTGTAGCTGCTTTTGTCCATCGTTTATCAATTGAAACTCAGGTTTCTTTGTATAATACACACAAAATGTTTTCTTTTGCCATCAAAATATGTCCTCATACAATATCGTTGTCGAAGTGTATAATGATCTCCTGGTTCTGCTCATTTCACTTAGCATCAGTTTATGTAAGTCTCGCCAGTCCTCTTTGTATTCATCCTGCTGGTCATTTCTTACAGAACAATAATATTCCATAACATTCATATACCACAATTTACCCAGCCATTCTCCAATTGATGGGCATCCATTCATTTTCCAGTTTCTAGCCACTACAAACAGGGCTGCTACAAACATTTTGCCACATACAGGTCCCTTTCCCTTCTTTAGTATTTCTTTGGGATATAAGCCCAATAGAAACACTGCTGGATCAAAGGGTATGCACAATTTGATAATTTTTTGGGCATAATTCCAGATTGCTCTCCAGAATGGTTGGATTCGTTCACAACTCCACCAACAATGCATTAGTGTCCCAGTTTTCCCGCATCCCCTCCAACATTCATCATTATTTTTTCCTGTCATCTTGAGAAAAAACAATTTTTAATCAAAGCAATGGACATCTCCTGACAATTGTTTGATAGACTTTGGGTATAAAATGAGAAATTTTAGGCATGGCTTCTGTGTGGATTTATTTCTCGATTATGCTTCTTTCTTAGTAAAGGATAAGAAAATGCTTATCAATGATGTACATTGAAACTTTTATTTAATGTACAGAGGGAAAAGATGTTAAAACATTTTTTAAAAAGGCCATTTTGAAAGTAATGTGTTGACTCTTTCCAGACTCAACATCTGACCTGGACTATGGCTCTTAAACTACTTTCCAGATCTATCTATTCATTGCAGTGTGAAGAAAGGCCTTTGGGGGTGAGGCAGGAGTAGGTGGAAATTTGGACTCTTTAAAGAGTACAGGTTGAAGAGACCATGGCTGGTCCTAAGTATCTGCTTTTTGTCTTCTTGTGTCAGTGTCTATATAGTACCTAGATATGGACCTCATACTTGAGCACATGTTGTCTTTTCATCATTGGGGCATTATTGGCTTATTTTCAAAGTCAGATTCTGTGAGCAATGAGAGATTGTGTTCTTTTTTTGAAAGTTGGAATCCTTGCTCTTTATTCTTATGCCTCTTTTCATTTTCCCACAGCCTTTCAAACACTGCTGACAGATCCCTTAGGGATGGAATCTACGCATGGGTCTCTGTGTTTGATAGGGAATTTGAATTCTCGAAAAGCAAAGCAACTGATATTTTTTACTTAAGTTCACCCTTTGTAAAATAAAAGAAGCAATGAAGAGAACTATGCTTCTGGACTCTTTTGAGCAATGCAGAAAAAAAAAATTGCTAAAGTAAACATGATGATCATGATGTTCCTGAGGACTTTGGATGTTAAGGTAAGGAGTTTGGACTTTTCATTAAGGCATTATGTCACTGTTGGAATTCTTTTGTGTGGAACTCTGTATTGGGGTTGATCGGATTTATATACACACATAGTACAAAGGAGATGTCTAAAATCTTTGACACAGACCTTTAAAAGCCATGTAAGTACTAATGAAAAACTGTTGTGTTTAGTAGGCCTTTCATCTTGTAAGCAGTTAGAACACAAATGTTTCCTTGTAGCAAGGATGGTACAGTTTTGCTATGGTGTTGCATGCCTGGTAAAGCTGTCAGTGAGTAAAAGCCTGAATTTTGCTTCCTCAGATTACCTAGCACCTTCCTTACCCCATTGACTCTATACCAGCTTACCATTACCAGTATGTCTCCATGAAGAAAGAGGGAGATGGTGTTGGTCTGTGTAACAACTAGTTTTGTAAGGTAAGTAAACGTATTTTTTTAAATAACTCTTTGCATGGGTCATGTCCATCTCTGTTGTCTTGAACTTAGGATGCAATAGATTTTATTTTCCCACTTCCCCCATTTTATAGTAATGTTGAAGGATGCCTGATTCTTCCTAATTATCATGGGAAATAATAAGTAATTTGAACAGATCTATGCAGTTGGCTTTCATGGCAAAATTAGGAGGACAGTTGAGGGAAAATCAGGGTTGGTCAAACAACAATGTTTAATTGCTAAGAGACAGAAATTATCTATCTACCATGAAAAACCAACTCTGAGATGAAAGGTACTAAAAAAAATAAATAAATAAACTTTTGGACCAAAGATCAGCGTTGAACCACAACATGAGGGAGATGCTGTTGGGCCTTTATGGAGATTAAAATTATCTACTTCCAATAAAAGATTGAGGCAGAGGTCTGAGCCAATAACACTTTAAAGTTCCTTCTAATTAAGTCGACCTCAAATCTTCCTCATGATCTGAGATGCTACTTTCAGGCATCATTTTTATGGGGCTAGATATCCAGTCATTCCAGAACAGCTGTACCAAATACAGAATAATTCCAGTGAGTAAGCAAAATAATGTCAGCAGTGTCACAAGTTGATTGAAGCAAGGAATATCTCCACATAAGACGGCCAGGCTTCTTAATTTGGGCAGGAAGAGATGGTACCAGTTATCAGTCGGAGACCTAGTGGTCATAAGATGATCATTTGTTCCTATTGGACAAGTGATTAGTCTGGAGGTACAAAAAAATATTTTGGAGGGACCTTCCACGTCTGTGTCACCTCACCTCTGTGCTGGGCTTGGTGGTTATCACAAGGCAAAAAAAGGGTGGAAGGCCAAAATAACTGACCCCTTCTGCCTCCCATGGAAGACCTCCCTCCATGCATTTAGATTGTAATGATACATAGAAAGACTGGTGTCTTTCTGTGCATCAAAGCAGGGAATGAGAAATGATTGCTTTTGAACCCCTGCTTTATTCCAAAAAATACTAATATAATTAATCCAAAGTTGTGTTATGTAAGACCCCCAGAGCTGTGAACTGCAGATCCTACATTCACTTGCTTAAGGCAAAACAAGTGTGAGGGAGCCTTTAGTTACCTTCTTATACTTATGATGACCAAGCCTCTCCTGGCAGAGGTGACACCTGCATAGAAAGTCTCTCCAAATAGTCTTTACCTCCAGATCAATCACTTGTCCAGTTAGGAGCAAATGATCATCCTATGACCACTTAAGTCACTGACTGATAGCTTGTATCATTTCCTCCTGGCCGTCTTATGTGGAGATATTTCTTGCTTCATCCAACTTGCGACACTGCTGACATATTTTGCTTATTTGATGGAATTATTCTGTATTTGGTACAGTGGTCCTGGAATGACTAGACATAGAAGTGGCATTTCAGATCATGAGGAAGACCTGAGGTCTATGAAGTAGAAGAGACCATGGGCCCTTTATTAAAGTGCTATTGACTCAGACCTGTGCCTCAGTCTTTTACTATAAGTGGGAGAATTTTAATCTCCACACCCTATATTTGAGCTATAAAACCATGACAGCAGATAATTGCTAAAATAGCTTCCTCTCAGCCCTGCTGAGGGGGGAGGCCTCTAATATATAGGAGCCATTGTTCCTGTGTGCAGATATATGGGGGTGATGATAGCTATACTAAGATCTTTCAGCATCAGGAAAGAATAGGGCTCTGGGGTGTTATGCAGGCTGGTTTTAGAACCAAGAAATCCTGCGTTGAAGTACTGTTTAACCTGTTGTTAACTAGTCACACGATTCATATGGCAGTCATTTATTTTGCATATAAAGTAAGCTCCTAAGTTTTTTTTTTGTTGTTGTTGTTGTTTGTTTTTGAAGTGCCAAAGAATTGTAAACAGATTCCTATTGTTTGAAGGATAAAGTCACAGCATATAAATATAATAGAATATCACAATGCCATAAAGGAACAATATGAATATAGAAAAGTATGGAAAGACTTAAATTATCTGATGCAGTGAAGTATGGCAGAGACGAAGAAAAACATAATTATATTAACTATTAATTTCAAAAGAACAACCCCCATAAAATAATAATTGAATATAAAAAATGACAGAACTAGCAAGAGGTGACAAGACAGACTTCTTTGCAATTCTCCTAGTTGCAGAAGTTAGGAGCTTCAGGGTATGTATTATATTGCATATATTTCTGATTATTTCAATATTTCTGTAGAATTTTTTCTTGTTTTTCTCTTTAGAATTTTGTTTTTGAATTTATGTAAGATGGATTCCTGGGAATGTAATAGATAATATAATAGATTTGATGAAATGGGAAAAGCATATGATTCCTTACAAAATAAATATGAAAAAGAAACCAATGAAAAACAGAATTTGTGAAATGGAAAAAATCTAATGAATAAAACACCTCATTTAAAAGTTCAATTGGCCAAATGCAAAAGGAGATTAAAAAAAGCTAACTGAAGAAAATAATTCACTAAAAGTTACAAATGGACATGAATGACTCGATGAGACTTCAAGAATCAAACAAATAAAATGAAAAAAAAAAAAGAAAATGTAAAATACCTCAATGGAAAAATAATTGACCTGGAAAATCGATCTGGGAGAGACAATCTTAGAATTATTGGATTTCCTGAAAATCATGTTGGAAAAAAAGAGCCCTAGATATCATTTTTCAGAAAACCAAGAAAACTGTCCTGATGTCCTGGAACTAGAAGGTTTAAAAAAAAAAAAAAAGTGAAGAGAAATAATCCAATATAAACAAATCAATCCAGGCTTTCCAGTTTTTAAGGAATAACTTAGAATTTCCAGACTGCTTTAAAGTGGGAGTTTCTATATTCCCTTTAAAATATCCAAAAAATATCATCTATATCTAAGTATCCCTCTAGTTTGTCATTAAAACAAATGTAGAAGCTGTGCTCCGTAATAGATATTTAAAAAAAAATAGGTGGAAAAATATATAATATATTCTAGATGAAAGTAATTAGAATTTCTCTCAATGCAAAGTCTAATGATATAGTCATAAATGGAACTTTGCAGGTGACCACTACCATTGTGTTCTTCTTTAGTGACTGATATATTCAGGACACTAGGCCAGACTGGAAAAATCACTCATTTCTAATTTGCAACTCTGCCAGCCACCTTCAGTCTTGTGGGAATTAGGAGATAAGGAGCTTCCCTTAGTTGTTTCATTGTGTGGATTAGTAGGGTTTGATCCCCTGTCCACAAAACTATTTTTCAACCTAAGTTATCCTGCCTGATCTGGCTCCATTAGCGAATGAATTTATTCTTCCATGAATTTGAATTGTCTTTAATATTAATTTCTTTTAGTGGTACAAATGACAACCCATCTATTCAGTCCCTTCCTATGTAAAGGACTGTTTCCCCAAAAAGTGCAGAGAAAGGTAATTAGTAATTGAGGAAAAATCAGGAAAGGTTATATTTAAAAGAAACATTTTATTCTAAAGGCAACAGAAAACAAGATTGAGATGACTTCATCTAATTTAAAATAGCATTTTTTTTTCCTGCCAGGAAACAGCTTAGAATCATTAGAATCACATGTTTGCATTTGTAAACTTCAACCCTCCCATGAATCTAGTCCATGTGAATGTCCCTAGAATATTTGACATTTGAGCTTTTGTCAGGCCTTGTTTTAATCTCTACTTGAGGTAATGTTGGATGTGGACTGAGAGTTGGAAGGGACCTTAGATGTCATCCAGACCATCTCACTTCTACTTCATATAGTTAGAGAAATACATTTTTTCAAAATTACACATTTTTAAACTCCAATCTTGACTTCCTCTTACAAGTTGTCTGACTAGCATGCTTTCTACTGTTCGTTCTACTTTTTTATAAGAAACTTTTTTTTTTTTTTTTCTTAAATGGATATCTTTTTATTCCCCCTCCCCCCAGCTATATTTGCTTTACTGGATTTTCAAGAGCAACTTACATAAAAACTGAAAGGGAATAAATTGCTTTGAAGAGGAAAACTGCCTCCAGCCAGGGAAGTCTCAACAAAATGGAGAGCAAGGGAGTTGGACCAGGGCCTTTGGGGACATGCTGACATTTGTAGGTGCAAAGCAAAATTATTCCTGTGTCCCCTAGGAAGGCCTCTTAGCAAGACCTCTGAGTAGAGGTATGTATAAGGAGGCTGTAGAAAAAAGAAGACATTAATTTTTCATAAATTCATTGTTGGGTCCTAGAACTGTTTGCATCTTCCTTCTGTGACTGTAGTATGACATGGTGAGCATGACCCTTCCTAGGTCTAGGAATGGAACTTTGCATATGACCTAGATCTAATGTAACTCATTTCCCTAATTATGGGTCTGGATTAGGTGATTATCAATTTTCACTTGTTTGATGCTCCCTTTTCAAAAATGGAATTTCTAAAGCTGTAAGTAGACTCTCCAGAGAAACTAAAATGTCCTTGTTGAGACTGTTGAACAGAGAGGTCCTTTGGGGCCTACATAAAAATATGTAGGAAAACAATTTTTTTTAGGATTTTGGCAGACTTCAGTAAACATTTTTGCTTTTGGCTTTAATCTGTTTTTATTTTCCTGAACTATAAAAAGCCACTGTCTTGTAACTTACTTTGACCAGAGGTATTTGAAAGTTTTTCTTAGATTGTTTAGATCCTTGGTTTCTGTGAGATACATTGCTTCAGATATGGGATAAGATTCAGTGATCAGACTTGGGCCATTCACCCATGAATGCAATATTTATGTACCATAAAATTGAATAAAAACAACTTATAGCATGGGTTAAACAATTTGATTTCCAATTTGGTATTCATGTATGAGTGGGAGGACTAGCACTTTGAGTGTGAGGGCTTGCTGTAGCCTTTTCAGGGCTGCTCCATCCACCTGATGTCTGCTCAGCACTAAGCTTTCACCTGTGGCTTTCAGAAGCTGTAGCAGGGCAGTGGCCATATTTTGGTGATTATCTTAGTAACTCAGTAACTGTGACAGTTCTCAAACCTGATGAGATGGGGATGTCTGACCTAAGTATCTGAAGACTCCTCATAATGGAATAGATGGATGAGAAGAACTTGTTTCAACAGCCATAAAGGTAGCTTAAATAATCATTCTAAAGAACATAGACCTTGGTTAGAGCTGAAAGATGCCAGGATCTTCTGACATTCTGGACCACTGGACTTAAGTGCTTTGGAAGAGTGAGGCTGATAACTTTATAGCTTAAATTCAACTTATTCATGAGGCAGGACTTTTGTCCTCTTTGAAAATGAAGTGCAAATAAGTTCTTAATTCAGATAAGATATATCTAACTTCTACAGATACCATGCAACTATTGTTGCAAGCTAGGGAGAATTCTAAGAGTTGAGTATGAACTTGCCATAGGTTAGCAGCACAACTTAAGTGTTGGTTCAAACCTAAGCCCTCTTATCAAATCAGATACCAAGGATTATTTCACTGCTCTCTCAAAAGGAAATCAGTCCAGCTGATACTGAGCAAGATTTTTTCCTAAAATGCAGTTCCCCTACCCAATTTTAGGGCCTCTCCTACAACTAAGGGTCTCAAAAAAATTTCAACTTGTGGAGAAATCCCTAGCATTATTGTTCAGTCATCTCTAACTCTTTGTGACCCCATTTGGAATTTTCTTATTGGAGTAGTTTTCCATTTTCAGCTCATTTTACAGATAAGGAAACTGAGGCAGGGTTAAAAGATTTGCCCAGGGTAACATAGTATCTAGAGCCAGAGCCCAGTGTTCTATCCATTGCTCCCAGCTATCTGCCTGATTAGTAGAACCCAAAGAGCTAAATACAAAGAATGAAAAACTGCAACATAATACAGAACCTTCTAAACACAACTTTGGGTGCAACTTCAAAGGGTTGTATTAAGAGTGCTTTTATTAGACCTTAAATCCCCTTCATATCTTGAGTCTTGTAAGCCAAGTGACCATAGTTTGATTGGAGAGGGATCAGATTCTAAAGTCTCTAGATCCATATAAGGAGTGTCACAGGTTCCTTTGGGGAGCGGGGGGGGGGGGGGGGGGGGGAGAAGTCCCCTCAAAGTATACCTGGAGGGCATTCCTAAACAAAGATTATATTTTTTTATCAGTCTTAAATTTGTCCCTTGGCAAATCTCTCCTTGTTTTTTTCTTCTGGAACCAAATAGGAATAATCTAACCCTTCCATATGACAATATTTGTAATCTGAAATCAGCTATCATGTTTCAGTTCCATATCCAAGGCTTCACAAACCCACTCAATTGCACTTTCAACCAAGGATCATACTATATAGCACTGTTAGTCACCCACCTCACATAGTGGGTTGGGGATCAAATGAAATTGAAAAAAGCTCACACAGTGACTGTCATGCAGTAGGTGCTATATAAATATTCTTTTTCCCCATATGTGCCAATGATGGGGGTAGGGAAAGAAGCATTTGCTGTGTGGCAGTGAGGGCATCTGGAAATTTCATTATCTTTTTAGCTAATTTACACTAATGTGTTACAACTCGTAGCTTTACAGCAAAACATGGACATGTTTTAATGTATTGCTTTAAGGAGAAATTGGCAAGTAAACTTATGTTGGGAACTCATTGAACAATGAAACACCTCAGATGCTGATCCAAGGTAAGTAGTTTTAGCTCTAGGTCCTATCAGACAAGGCAACAAAGATTAATATTTAGAATAACAAGGACCATAGGGTGCAGTGAGGGGATGCCAATTATTAAAGTAAGAACAGAACATTAAAGCTACGTAAGCCTCTTTAAAGTAGGAAATTCAATTTGGTCATACCTACATTTTCAGTGAGGTTGTGGGCAGGAGTTTGTGGGGTTAATCAGAAAATTTTACATAGAAATTTGTTTTCCCAAATCTTCCCTTTGCCCAAGGGATTGCTATATGCCACAGTAAATAGAAACTAAATACAATTATAGTTTCAGCAGCAGGGAAGAGCAAAACAAATTTGAATTGTAAACAATTTGGAAATTCTTTCCTTTATAAAATTGAAGATGATCATAAGTTTTGTCTACGGTAATCCACTGAAATCTTCTAATTTTAGAACTTTGAAAGCCATTCTAGGAGGGGTTCTTAACCTGGGATTCATGAGTTTGTTTTTCAATATAATTGATTTCTTGTGTCAGCCTACATATTTTATTTCATGCATTTAAAAACATTCTGGGCAAAGGTCCTTAGCCTTCACAAACCTACCTTTACTAAACTGCTATGAACCAAAAAGGGCCCATGATACACATAGTAATTAATAGCTTCAGTCTTATATGTTTCTAAGCTAATAGGATTTAAAGCTTACTAAGGTTATTAAGAGATCTAACTTCATTTTAGAGAGGAAGAAACTTAGAGCTGAAGAAATTTGCCTAAAATTACAAGGTAATAAGTCAGAACTGAGCACTACATATGGGTTTGTTGGATCTAAATCTGGAGTGCCTCATCTATTCCCTCTAAATTCCCTCTCGTGTTCTTAATGTGATATCTGACTTTTATATAATTCTGTGGTGCACTGATTTTTTTCCACTGTCAGATGTCTTATTTTCCTCAATAATAATCATCCCAGGATATGTACAGATTATATACAACATTTAAAGGCAGCAAATATTTGCCTTTTGTCCCAGACTGTGATGGAAAATACCAAAAATAAAAAAAAAAAAGGCGAGAAAGTCCTTGACCTCAAGGAACTCATATTCTGATGGGGAGACAGCAAACAGCTCTGTTCTAATGAACTATATGAGATCAATTGGACATATCAATTTGGGGAGATACTATCATTAAAGGAGAGTAGAAAAAGTTCACAGTGGGTATGATTTTAGCTGAAATTCAAAGGAACTGAAGAGGCAGAGATGGGGAGGGGGAGAATTGCAGGCAGCCAATGAAAATACATGGAGTCAGGAAATGGAATGTTGTGAGAGGAACAGCAGGAAAACTAGTGTCACTGTAATGAAGAGTATGGGGGAAGGGAGAACTGAAGTGTAAGAAGGTGGCTATGAAGAGCTTTTAAAGCCAAACAAAGGATTTTATATTTTATTTTCTAAGCAACAGGGGAGTCACTGGCTCTTTAGGCAGATCAATTGTACAGCTGAGTGGATGATGAACCACAGTGGAGAAAGATTTGAGACGAGACCAAAGAAAAGGTTATTACAATAATCCAAGCACCAGGTAGGAGCATATGCTTGGAAGGTTGCAGTAACAAAACAGAGAAGGGGACATGTATAGGAGGTGTAAGCCTGGGTGACTGGGAGGAGGATAGTGCCCTTGACAGTAATAGAAGTAGATTGTAATTCAGAAGACCAGATGGCGTGGGGAGGATAGATAATGTATTCAGTTTTGAATATATTGCATTTTAAGATATCCCTGGGCCATCCAGTTTGAGATATCCACTAGACAATTGGAGATTTAAAACTGCAGTTTAGGGGAGAGTTAGGATGGAGTAGACCTGAGAATCATCAGGATTAGAATGATAATTGAATCCATGGGGGCTGATAAGATCATGGGAGGGGGGGGGGGGAGTGAACAGATGAGGGCTTGAGAGATCCAGCAAAAGAGATTGAGGAGAGGTCTAGCAGGTAAAAGAATCAGGATTAGGGTAGTGTCAATGGAAACCTAGGGAGAAGAGAATGATGAGTATTGTCCAAGTCTGCAAGAAAGGTCAAAAAATGAGAATTAGAAAAAACATTAGATTTGGCAATTAAGAGATCACTTATTACTTTGGAAATCATTGATTACAGTTGAATGACAAGGTTGGAGGGGAGACTACAGATTATATGGAATTAGGAGGAAAAGAGTTTAAAATAAGTTAAAAGGAAAAGAAGTGGAAGTACTGATTATAGATGGCCGCCTCAAGGAGTTTCACTATGTGGAAGACACTTTGAGCAATAAATATTCTTTCTTGTTGGACTCACATGTTACACTGGATCTAGCTTTGTCCTGACTACTGAGTCTGATTCATAGGAAGATTGCCTTGGGACACTCTGACAATGTTAATTCCTGCCTCTGTCTTCAGATTTTATGTCTTGTTCTGAAAAAGGTATATTGTGTCAAATTTGTCCAACTTCCTTTTGGCTCTGCTCGCTCTCCCCATGATTTCTCTGACCAGACTCTTGTTTTCTGGCCAGAATTTCCCTTATTGTCTCTCCTTCTTGGAGCATGAGCTCACTTTTGTGAGAGCCTAGTTTAGTGCTTGAGACCTAATATATACTTAATGAATGCTATTGACTCGCGACTTATCCTTTCCAGTTGCTAATTATTGAGCTAAACATGCCCTATATCTGGCCACTGGAGCCTGATGGAGGAGAAAGTGAGGCTGGTCACTTTGCACAGGTCTCCCTCACTTCAATTTGCTGGAATGTCCCAGCATCACCTCTGCTTTCAGGGTCCTCTTCAGAATGAAGGACAAACAGCAGCAGCCCCACCTCTCCTGGGGCCATTCACAAGTTCATTTATAGAAGGTCACCTTTTGACTTCCATTTTAGTACCAAAGTCTTAGAAATCACATCCAACCCATTTCCTATTTAGCAGTGGAATAGGAAGGAAACTGGAGTTTAGCAGAGTCTGTGGCCAAAAGAAACAATTATTAAACTCACAAGACATTAATGCATTTAAACACCTATAAAATTTCAAGACAAATTTACCAAGAGACACATGACAAAGATTTTCCTTCACCAACCCCCCTCCTTTCCCCAAAGAATATTAGTTTCTTCAAAATATTCTGGCAGCATTTGAGTCAGCCTGTTTCGGTTTCTGTGAAAATTTGGGCAATTCTTTTGTTTTTTATAAATAGACTGAAAATATAGTCTCCCAGTGATAAGTAGGCCCTTAAAAGGCACAGAAACGCCTAGGTAAATTTAATGTCTGTCTTCCATTTAAAGTAACTACTGATTGTATAAAATATTTAGGAATCTATCTGCCAAGGGAAAATCAGAAACTTTATGAGCAAAACTACAAAACACTTTCCACACAAATAAAGTCTGATCTAACCAACTGGAAAAATATTAAATGCTCTTGGAGTGGGCGAGCAAATATAATAAAGATGACAATACTACCTAAATTAATCTATTTATTTAGTTCTGTACCAATCAGACTCCCCCAAAACTACTTTGATGAACTAGAAAAAATAACCAAGAATTTCAAGGGAATTAATGAAAAAAAATCAAATGAAGGTGGCCTAGCTGTACCAGATCTAACATTATATTATAAAGCAGCAGTTACTAAAACCATCTGGTATTGGCTAAGAAATAGACTAGTTGATCAATGGAATAGTTTAGGTTCAAAGGACAAAACAGCCAATAACTTTAATAATATAGTGTTTGACAAACCCAAAGACCCCAGTTTCTGGGATAAGAATGCATTATTTGACAAAAATTGCTGGGAAAATTGGAAATCAGTATGGCAGAAACTAGGCATTGACCCACACTTAACACCATACACCAAGATAAGGTCAAAATGGGTTCATGACCTAGACAAAGAATGAGATTATAAATAAATTGGAAGAGCATAGGATAGTTTACCTCTCAGACCTGTGGAAGAGGGAGAAATTTATGACCAAAGAAGAACTAGAAATCACTATTGACCACAAAATAGAAAATTTTGATTATATCAAATTGAAAAGTTTTTGTACAAACAAAACAAATGCAGACAAGATTAGAAGGGAAATAAACTGGGAAAACATTTTTACAATCAAAGGTTTTGATAAAGGCCTCATTTCCAAAATATATAGAGAATTGACTCTAATTTATAAGAAATCAACCCATTCTCCAATTGATAAATGGTCAAAGGATATGTATGACCAGACAATTTTCAGACGAAGAAATTGAAACTATTTATAGACATATGAAAATATGCTCCAAATCATTATTAATCAGAGAAATGAAAATTAAGACAACTCTGAGCTACCACTATACACCTGTCAGATTGGCTAGAATGACAGGGAAAGATAATGAGGAATGTTGGAGGGGATGTGGGAAAACAGGGACACTGATACATTGTTGGTGGAATTGTGAACACATCCAGCCATTCTGGAGAGCAATTAGAAACTATGCTCAAAACGTTATCAAACTGTGCATACCCTTTGATCCAGCAGTGTTTCTACTGGGCTTATACCCCAAAGAGATACTAAAGAAGGGAAAGGGACCTGTATGTGCCAAAATGTTTGTGGCAGCACTGTTTGTAGTGGCTAGAAGCTGGAAAATGAATGGATGCCTATAAATTGGAGAATGGCTGAGTAAATTGTGGTATATGAACGTTATGGAATATTATTGTTCTGTAAGGAATGACCAGCAGGATGAATACAGAAAGGACTGGCGAGACTTACATGAACTGATGCTAAGTGAAATGAGCAGAACCAGGAAATCATTATATACCTCAACAACGATACTGTATGAGGATGTATTCTGATGGAAGTGGATCTCTTCAATAAAGAGAGCTAATTCAGTTTCAATTGATCAAGGATGGACAGAAGCAGCTACACCTAAACACTGGGAAATGAATATCAACTGCTTGCATTTTTGTTTTTCTTCCCGGGTTATTTCCACCTTCTGAATCCAATTCTCCCTGTGCAACAAGAGAACTGTTCGGTTCTGCACACATATATTGTATCTAGGATATACTGTAACCTATTCAACATGTAAAGGACTGCTTGCCATCTGGGGGGGGGGGGGAGGGAGGGAAAGAGGGAGGGGAAAAATCGGAACAGAAGTGAATGCAAGGGATAATGCTGTAAAAAATTACCCTGGCATGGGTTCTATCAATAAAAAGTTATTTAAAAAAAATTAATGTCTTTCACCTAGGCTGATCACTGTAAAGTGCCACCTCTGTTTCTAAGATTGATGTACTTTTGGGGGCTTCTTCTCTCCCATAAGAAAGTAGATAAAGATCTTGCCAATGAAAATATACAAATTTGTGTCTTGATCCACAACTATCCCAGTTAGCCATTTTTACTGGCTTTCTCATTCTCATTCTAGGATGGGCCTCTGGAAGGAAAGAGCACTTAATGGGAAGTCTGCCATGCCCCACCTCCCTTGCATGTGGGAGAAGGCTTCTTTTTTCCATTTCTGAGATTCCTCCATCATTGAAGAGTTGCAGCAGCTCAGAACTTTATGAGGCAAAGCTCTCTGGAATTTGTTAGAAATTCAAGATAATTTTGACTTCTGATAATCAAGGCTCCTCAGTGTGACTAAAAGGTAGAGTAAGAGAAGTATGAAAAGTTCTGTCAGCCTTTCTTCCCATGTGTCTCCCTTTTTCTCAACGCTGCCTAAAGAAAAAGGTCTTGAAGGCACTATTATAGTTCTTATTAAAAGCTGTGTAGATTAGAGGATTGAAAAAGGAATTGGAATAGCCAAGCCACAAGAATATGCTCTTCCAGGTGGGAGGAATATTGCAAGAACTGAGAGGACTGATGAGCTCAGTGATGAAGAATGGAATCCAGCAAAACACAAACACACCAATAAGGATGCCCACCATCAGAGCCGCCTTTTTCTCCTTTTTTTCTCTCCACGTCTCTCCATCATTCTGGAAGGTTACCATAGTATGATGAGCAGTGAATATCATCTGAGGTTGGTGGAGGACTTCTTTTACCTGCCAATGATCAATCAACAAATATTTAGGTACTGTGTTAAGTGCTACAGGTACCAAGACAAAAATGAAACATCTTCTGCCCTCGAGGAGTTTAATTCCACAGACAGCAGCTTTAAATAGACATTCCCTTATGTCTTAAGTTCTGCTTGTCCAGATATCTAGCAAAAGATAAGAATCTGGGTCATTCCTTGTACATTTATCGTGAAAAGAATACATTTACTATCAAGACCAGGGAATTCTATTGGTGGGGTTCATCTTGATTGGACTTTTAGGACAGGTGTTCCTAACTTTTTGTGTCTTGGATCCCTCTGGAAATCTGATGAAACTCAAGGACTCTTTGTAAGGATGTATTTAAATGTATAAAATATATACCATTACAAAGGAAGTCAAATGCACTAAAGTATACTTAAAATATTCAAAGTTTCAGGTTTATGAGCCCTCTGAAATCCAACTATAGATTCCCCCTACGGGATCCAAGGTTAAACGCTCCTGCTTAAATTTACTTTGTAAAAGGACAGTAATAGAGGAAGAGATGACTCTTATTCCTTGGGTGGTATCTAAAACCAAACATGTAGTCTCAGTTCAATACAACAATAAATTATTAAATACCCTTGATGGTCTGTGCTTGACAAAGAGGCTACAGAAAGGGAACATAAGCCAGGGTACCTCATGAGTTTTGTTTCTGATGCTAGTTAAGGAAGTTACATGGGAATTTATTATCTTCATTTTTCAGATAAGGAGAGACATTTTAAGAGATTAGAATGTAGGCTCCCTGAAGTCAAGAACTAATTCTATTTTTGTCTTTATAGTCCTAGTGCTTAGCCTATAATAGATACTTAATAAATGCATACAGAATTTAATTGTGATATAACTTGAGGCAAATTTCCAATCAATCATAGGATCATAGATTTAGGGACAGAAGAAATTTTACAGGTCACTAGCATAATTCTCTCATTTTGTGGTTAATCTAAAACTTAGAGTGTAGAAGACTTACCTAATGTCAGATAGGTAGTTTATAGGATCAATCAATCATGTGGATACAAAGACAAATAGCATTGTCTCTGCCTTCACAGGTCTAGAACTAGAAGTAGACAATCTAATCTATCTCTCTTCATTTTATAGATGAGGAAACTCAAGGTCACACAGGAAATAAAATGTCAGAGATAGGATCCTGATCTAGAGTCATCTCTTTCCAGTGAATGCTACCAGCCTCTTGATTCAAATTCAGTACTCTATTTATTGACTATTTAGGATCCTTCCATAAGAAGATGTTTAAAAGGAAGTTAGGAATAGTTGAGACAATAGCTAGCTAAATAAGATAAGTGAAATTGTCTTCCTCTTCCATGTCCCTCACAAATTTAGATTTGTTAAGATGACATTACCCTTCAAAGTCACCATTAAAGTTAATTTCAATTAAATATCATTTGAATGAATATATCCAGGGTTAGGGAGAGGGCCATGGTTACTTGTGCTTCTCATCCTTACCCAGTGGTGATGCTATAGAAAATTTATTTTAATATCCAGTTCAGCTTTGATAAAATCGAGGAATACAATATACAGCAAACATGCATTCATAAGGGACAGACCACATGAGAATGTGTTGACCAAGGGTTTAATGTCACACTTGACCATCAACATGATATTAGTCCTTTCAGATATATTTGGGGTTAGGTTAACAAATGAGTTTTTCTTGATCTGTGCTCCCCCTGACTCACTCTGTTCCAAATACCTGCCTCTTCCCTTAATCCCACTCCTCTAAAGTCTGGTTTCATTTTTGAGCCTACATCACTTTGCATCATCTTTGCTTTCCATTAGCAGCAATCAATTCTAATTCAAAGGGGAACAGGAAAAGGCGGGGTGAGAGAGGAAAAGACAGAATGTTGTCATGATGAATTTAATGCTTTTATTTTTCCATCTTTCTCAATCAGCGGCTTCTAATATTAAAATAAGTCCTCATTAGGGTATTTTGACAACTTCAGTTCCCTGAAAATGAATTCCACCTGTGGAGAAAAATTCAGAGGCAAACATTCCTTGTCTAGACTTTGGCTTTGCTTTAGTGTTAGCATTTCCTGAGTGGCTGTCAGATTCTTCAGTAATACATGATGTCCTCCTCCTCAAGCAGTGTGAGCAATTGCTCTATATATTTTTGAGGGGTGTCATTGTAAATAGGGGAGGAAGTCCCAGAAAAGGAAAATTCAAGGGAAAGGAAACAGAAAGAAAACAAGAACAGAATCTAGGATTCAATATAGTGTTTATAACTTTCATCATAGCTCAGGGGAAAAGAAATCCTGCAAAACTATAGTAGTTACCTAGGAGACAAGTTGAAAACTACAAGGCCACTAAAAATCCTTGCAAATCATTATATAGAAACCAAGAAATGGAAGTACAGAATGTTATTTCCCCTTAACATAATTAAATCTCATATTTAGATAGTGCTCTATGGTCTGCAAAACAATTTTCTTCATTACATTCCTGTGAAATACTGCATCATCCTTTCTCCCTTCTCTTGCCTAGAGGATTCTTGAATTCTTTGATGTAGTGAAAAGAATTTGAGTTGGAATCTTGGCTCTAATCTTACTGCCTGTATGGTTCTGGAAAAATCATCTCACTTCTCCGGGCCTCAACAATAGTACCACTTAGTGTTACGACTTAAAATTAGAAGAAACAGACCATTTTACTGAAGAGAAAACAATTTCATAGTGATTTTGGGGGCGGGGGTGTCTAAGTGTTTAAGATAGAATTTAAATATTGGCCTTTCCTACATCCTATCACTAAGTCAGTCAATGTATTCTCACAATATATTCTTAGGTGTGTATGTATATATACACACATCCATATATACATCTTCTAACCAACACCATCACGTCCCCCCACCCCCAAAGCCAGGCAAGGCAATAAGGTTATATAGCATTGACTAGCTACTTGTGACATTCTAGCGGAGATGTGCAATTATATATTTATCGGAGTCTAGCTGAACTGCCCTATTTTGTTTACAGGTAAGACAACCGATGACCAAAGAAGAGAAAATAACTTGCTGGTGAAAGTCACACCAGGAGTTAATGATAGAGCTAGACTGGAGCCCAACTGTCTTTAACACGGGCAAGGGCATGATTCCCCACAAAGATCCAAAGTACACAAGTGGGCCCTAATTCTATGATCTCTTTGCTCCAAGTTTTTGGGGGGAGTGAAAGTTGCGGGATAGGTAGTGAGAAATCGGGGTGAGGAATCAGGGAAGGGAGGACACAAACGTAGTTATTAATCCACCAACCTCCACGGCTTCGGGCACGGGTGTGACGCTGTTGGTCTTCTCGGAGCCTATGCGGAACTTGGCAGCTTTGTAGATCTTCCAATAAACAAAGAGCACCACGCAGAGGGGAAGGTAAAAGGCGCCCACAGTGGAGAAGACGGTATAGGAGGGTTCGCGGCTCACCTGAC
Organism: Antechinus flavipes; assembly: GCF_016432865.1. Lineage (NCBI taxonomy): Eukaryota > Metazoa > Chordata > Mammalia > Dasyuromorphia > Dasyuridae > Antechinus > Antechinus flavipes. The sequence goes on from NC_067402.1 coordinate 85,936,753, forward strand.
ACTCTTCCTTGTCCGCGGAGTAAGTCTCCCCCCAGCCGAAGAGCAGAGGGGCCAACGAGATGACTGCGGAGAGCAGCCAGGTCAAGGTGATCATGACATTGGAGAGGCACTTGCGAATCCGGAGAGAGTAGTCGAGGTGACGGGTGATAGACCAGTATCGGTCCAGGGCGATGGCTGTCACGTTCCAGATGCTCGCAGTGCAGCACAGCACGTCGCAGGAAATCCACAACTGACACAGACGCCTGCCCAGCTTCCAGCGGCGCCCGGACAGCTCGTGCATCAAACTCAGGGGCCAGGGCTGCCACCAGCACGTCAGAGATGGCCATGGAGGCTATCAGGTTGTGGGGTACCCGATGGAAGGTGCGCACACGGAGGATGGTGGCCAGGACCAACAAGTTCCACGTGAAGGTCGCCACCACCAGTAAACCCAGCAGGGTGAGGACTAGCACGCCAAAGATGGAAAGTGGGGGCTGACTGGGGCCAAGATTTTCAGGGCTACTGCTCCCATTGGTCGGGAAGGGGGAGGGGAGAGTGAGAAAGGAGCCGGTGAAGTTCAAAGGCCAGTCCTTTCTTGGCCAGGAAGTGTCTGTGTCTGTCTGTCTGTCTGTCTGTCTCTGTGTGTGTGTGTGTGTGTGTGTGTGTGTGTGTGTGTGTGTGTGTGTATGTGTGTGTATTAGAGAGGAGAGGAAGGAAGCTCTGGTAGGAAGTTTGGAAGGATTATCTAGGCTGTGAACCCTGAGGCAGCTGATCCAGCTGTGGCTCCCTCTGATCAGCAGGGTGGCTTCTGCAGAGCATCGGTGAATTAAGTCCCAAATGACCAGTCAGAGAAGACAGAGGTGAAAAGAAAAGGTTTGGATACAACCCACTTTTAAGAAACCCTCAGGCGTGGAAAGTGAAACCTCCCCTGGCTGTCAAATCCAAAAACCTTAGAGACTGAATATCAAGCAAAGAAAGGGGTCAGGGAGTCAGATCCTTGTGTTCAGTGCTGTCTCCTGCTGCAGAGACCACTCCCGAACTGGCCTTGAGCCTTACTAATCTTAGGGCAGCCTTATGAAACTAGCTGCAAGAACTTATCAAAGAGGTATTTCAGCAATTACCTTCCAGAGGTCTGAGGTCTCTGTGTTTTCTCAAGAGCAGCATCTCAATGCAGGGGGAAGGGAGGGAGGGAGAATGAAAATAAAGGCTGGTATTTGCACTCAGCTCCAGCTTTTTCCCTCCATAAGGACATCTCAGCTCTGCAAAAAGAATTCTTGCAAGTCCAGCTCGCCCTAGCTTTGTCACACTAGAAATCAAGCCCTACCTCAAACATCAGCAGACTAGCACTTTCCCCTTTGCATCTTGCACACTCCCTTTTTTCTTCCACAAATCACAAAATCTCTAAGCTTTGGTTAAAAGGTCCCCTGGCCATTCTCCCTCTTGGCATCACAGGCTCTGTCCAAGGTGCTGAATCAATTGCTTGACTTTCATTTAACTGGGCTCCTTTACTTAATTCTTCTCCTCCTTCTTTCCCCAACATGCTTATCCTGGACTGGAGATTTCTGTCAGACTTGAGATACAATGTTTGACTTTCAAGAAGCTACTCCCTATTCAAAAGGTGAATACAGAGTCACAGGGATCACAAGTGGAAACTGGATTGGAAATCATTCAGTGAGTGATAGAAAGGAGTGAGTGAAGTTAAAAGTCAGTTCATTAGAACCAAACATTAGAACCCAGATCTGCTAATTATCTATGTAGTTTTGGAAGAATCATCTCTCTCTGGGCCCCATCTGTAAAGTGAAGAATGGTGCTTCTGGTCCATTCCATTCCAACTTGTTATTTGGTTAACTCATCTTTCCTGCCACCTTTAGGATTTTATTGTGCGTCAGAGGCAGGGGTTTCAGCAACACATTGCTTTCTTAGCACTGGCCTTCCCCATATATTTCTGGCCTGATAGAGGTTTTTTTCCCCTTACAGGATGAAAGATGGGGTTATCTTTAATGTAGTTTGCTTATGCAGCTGGTGTATATTCCTAGAATATTAGATGGCTGACTAATAAAAAGTTTAGCACATTTACTTAACATTCCAAAAGCTTTTAGTTTTCTCTCTGTTTCTGTGGCATGTTTTGATACTTTTTTCCTGTGAGAAATAAATTTTCAGGTAATGAGTCAATTGTCAGTAGGACACATAACACTTATGTTTTATGTAGTTCTCTAGAAATCAGTAAGTCCCCATACAAGATCCATGTCTGAGTGAAGTCAAACTCAGTTGTTTATTCAACAGTAGGTTGCATGCGACATTAAAACTGAAGCTACCAGACAGTCTGTTTTGACTAAATTGATTCATGTGGCTGAATTCCAGATCAATTGAAGCAGTTATATTTTTCCCACACTGAAATGATTAGTTGTTGAAATCAATATATGTGGGTAAACACATATATAAGTATAGGTATTGTAGCATAGTGGATAGAGTACTGGCCTTGGAAGCAAGAAGAGTCGGATTTAAGTTCTGTTTGGTACATACTAAGTATGTGACTTAACCATTTAATGCCCTACAAAATAAATCATTTGAGGGAATTTCTAATGCAGAAGTTCCCTACTGGGATGAAATCACAATTTTGAACAAAATTAAAGATTGTGATAGAAAAAGTATAAAGGATCCCATAAGAATGGGCATTTTCTGAGATTTATGAAACTACAATTATCCTTTGTGGGGGAGAAAGTGGTTAGGTCAGAGTGAGAACTATTTTTTAAAGAGTAAAAATTCTATGTTGTGGTCCATATGTTGTGGAACCACTCAGTTCTCATAGTTCTCTCTCTGAGTGTAGACAGCTCTCTTCATCACAAGATCATTGGAAATGGCCTCAATCATTTCATCATTGGAAAGAGTCGTGTCTATGTGAGACCATGCTTTTAAAGAATGTGAGGGGCTTGAATAAATCCTAAATGCAAATGTCAGGTTTAAATTCATGCTTTTTTTAGCATCTCAAATTTTCCCCACAAAAATTATTTTTAAAAAATTTAAAAAGAAATTTGTATAGCAATTAAGAAAGCTAAGAATTTGCATGGAATGCATTTATTATAATTTATCTTGTACACATAAAAGATGCTATCCATTTGTTGTGTTATTATTATTGTTAATATTATATAAGGGCAGTTAATAAGCTTAAAAAAATTTTAAAGATATAATCATAGAAAAGTCAGAGAGTCATCTAGGCTATTTCCCCTATATCAAATAGAATGACAACAGAAATACTCCCCAATAGATTATATGTAAAAAAAAATGTTAACCATGTCTCTAGATGTTGTTTATATCTTTAAAAATGAACAAAATGCTATTGTCTCTTGTTTTCAAAGTGATTTTATTTTTATTTCTTAATTTCATTTTCAAAACATCTTTTTGAAAGCAAATAGGATTGTCAATACTTTAGATTTTTAAAAAAGCCAGAATATGTATTGTGTCTAAAGTTATTCAATGGCGGAAAAGAGATTGGCATTTATATCTGCTGACTCTTAAATTATAAACTTTCCAACAAATCATGCTGAGTTTTAAACATAAATGGAAAAGCACAATGAATAGGATATATTTATCACCTTTCATTTTAAAAAAAAAGACTGATTTTTCTGTAATAACACAAATAGATGGGGGTTCCTTGACAATATTAATCTTCCATCAAGACTTGATAAGAAATTTGAACACTGGACAGTTTGAAGTTTGTAATGTAGCAGCAAAATATTCCTCTGCTTATCTGCATCACTGTCTCTTGACATGCTTTGGTTTCTGTTGATGGCAATCTATTTCTTGTGAAGTGGGCACAAACTGGGCCAGGTTTATGGGATTTGTACAATAAATAAGGAAATATGTCTTGAGGTCTTCCTTGTAGTGTACCAGATCTAATAAAGGCATCAGTTAACCTGTAAGCTTAATTAAGAGCCATTGAATTAGTACTTATTAGGTGCCTGCTATATGCCAGGCACTCTGCTAAGCACTGGAAAATATGTGTACGTACCGTTGTGAAAAATAGTTGAAAGTGATGGAGGAGTATACATCAGAGATGAAAGAATATAATATTAATACAGTCAGAAAAACTGGATTTAGTAATGGCGGTTAAGCATTAATTTTCTCATGATTAAGTAAACATTGAGACCAAATCCTGGAGCATCTGCTAAAGGAAACTGTGAAATATTCTAGAAAGATATGGAAAGCATAAGCTAGAATGATCCTTCTAACACTTGAACATAGCTCTTAGATTCCCATGAACTTTGTCTTCTAGGGCTAAACATTCCTACTTCCTTCAACTGATTATCATATGACATGGGCTCATGTCATATGGGCTTTCGCTGTCATGGTTGCTTTCCTTTGGAAGTTCTCTAGCTTCTCAGTATCTTCTTAAACAGTAATACCCAAAATTGAACACAAGTTAGATGTGATCTAATCTGGGGAGACTAGAAGGACTATCACTTCCTTAATCCTGGCATATCTTTTTTTTCTATATAGCCCAATCATCTCCTTATTGATAAATTCAAGAGCCTTGTCTCAGTTATTATCTCTGTTGGCCTGTGAAGATTTCATCACTGTTGACTATACTGTTGAGATATTCCTTCTAATGAGGAGATAATAAGATATTTATTTAGTAAGATTTTTGTTTTTCCAAAATACATGCAAAGATAGTTTTCAACATTCATCTTTGCAAAATTTTGCATTCCATATTTTTCTCCCTTTCTCTTCTCTCTCCTAGATAGCAAATAATTCAATATAGGTTAAACATGTGCAATTCTTTTAAACATATTTCCACATTTATTGAGGAGAAAATATCTTGAAGGAGGTGTAGTCAACAGTAGCTCTGTGTGATACTGCACTGTCTTCCTCCCAAAAAACAGGCTCAAATTTCTTTTCATTCTATATCTATCTCCATACCACCACTCTGGGCTTCTTGCCCATTTTAAATTTGAAAATAGGTTAAGATTATTTAAATCCCAAATCCTGCCCATCATGCTCTTTACCAGATAAAAATGTATGCCCCCAACTTTCCCACACTCTCCTATTTCTTCTAGCACTTGTCAGAAGATTTTGACCCATAGTTGGGCACCCAGGAAACTTGGTAGATAAGTGTGCAGAAAACACAGTGGGAAGGGACAGCATACATAATGAGGAAAAATCTAGATCTCAAAAGATCTTGGCAGTTTTAATTTCATTAAAGTTTTAAGTACTTATTTTTTTTAAAGAAACTATAATTCCATAAGCCTTAGAAGATTCAATAAGCTTTAAAATATTAAGAAAAAAGTCAAATAAATTGTCTAAGATCACACAGACAAAAGGATATGGCAGACATATGATATAGCTAACAAGAAATAAATGTAAATAGGAATAGAAGTAAACATTAAATCTTACTTTGGGACTAAAAAATTCATAAGGACTGTATGAAAGAGATATGATTGCATAACAATTTATCTGAATAAAAATCTGGCGGTTTTGTAGATTATAAAGTCCGTAGAAGTCAACAGAAATAACCCAGTAGCCAAAAACAGCTAATGCTTTGTATTTGATGATGGCCAAATACTATCTGTGACAGAAAAAATGATACAGCCTTGGATCAAAGGGAAGAAAGATTTTTCTTATAGTTGAGTTCTGAATATTTTAGGTAGAATATCTTTCCATGATTCTTTAGGAAACTGGCAAAACAGTAATGGAGCTAGGAGTTTTAAGAGTCCTAAGTTATTATTCGGGTAGCTGAATTTATCCTCTTTATCCTTCAGCTGCAAAATAAGCAATTGTTTAGTCCCTTCCCTCCTCCTCCTTTTTAATATATAGGGCTTTCTTAGCCCTTAGGTAGTATTTACAGCAATAGAAAGAGTCAGGGCCATGAAGACAGAAAAAAGACTCTTGGCAAGAACTGACCTATTTTCCATTGTGTTTGTGTTTTTCCCATGCAGACAAGCTTGATAGTATGTAAATCTCTACAAGCTAACAGATTTTTTAGCTAAGGAGGCATTGTGGAATTTTATCCAAAGTTAACCTTCATTCACATGTAGTAATTACAGACTTTGGTGGAACCATGACTTCATTAATGTGGGAATGTATGGTAGATTGCAAGGACCTTGGGAGGGTAAAGACTTTTTCTACAGGATTTCTAGGGGTTTGTATTTGTAGTAAGGGGATTTACTGTCTGTTTATGTTTATGAAGGATAGCAAACTTCTGATATATAATTCAGGCCACCTGATCGTGTTGTTCTTGATAAGCTATAAGTGCTAATTTTTTTTACCTGTCTATTGTAATATGTCACTCAGTTATTAAAATTTCCCTCCACAATCTGCATTGTTCACTAAATCCAGACTCTTTAAAAATAATCTTTCTTTAATTTCTGGTGACAATCACCTGATGCTGAATTGCTCTTCCATGCTGAGTCTGCATGACTCAGCTATTTGATTGATGTTTTATATCATTGGTTGAATTCATCATCCAAGAGGAAACCACTTACAATTACATTCAGAAATCTAATGATAGATTTCTAGCATTTATAATCGTACAGTATACTAAATAAAGTTTATTTACTCCTAAAACATTTCTATATATTTAAAAACATTTTTTATGTGTTCTGAAAAGGAAAAAAATCAATCCTCTTCCTCCTTTGTGATAAAAAAAAGTTTTAATCTTTTTCTAATTGCCTTACTGCAATGAGTCCTCTGTCAAATTGTTTGAGTTTTTGTTGGGATATTTGAAAATTTATTGAGCATTTTACTTTTGTAAAAATATACATCAAGACTAGTACTGCATCAGTGTAAATTGTTTTAAACATGCTCTTTCCATTGAACCTTGATTTCAGGAAACTGGTAAGTCTCTTTGCATATACAATTTTTTTTTCCCCTAATAACTTTATCCCTAAAAAAGAATAAGGTACTTGTAAACATCCTTTTCATCTGCTGGTTGAATTTGATCTCCAGATTCAAGCTCAGAATCTTTAGTTCTGACCTTCTGTCTTTCCTTGGTATACATTAAGAATTTTATGCTTATCAATTCCAAGTGATATTTTGCTATGACCAGAGAAAGTCTGAGACAAAGAAGCTTTTTGAGGTTCCCCCACATTGGAGCCATATAACTTGATGTCATCCATGAATATCAAATGATTCATAAAATAATTTGGTATAACTACTTCCTTAATTTATAATCCATACTATTTTTTTTTTTGGTATTCAACCAATATGTTTTATTCTTGTGTTTATAAATTTTGGCAAATATTAAAAGCTGTGAATAGGTTGCAGTCAAGTAGGTGACATAGTGGATAGAGCACAAGGTCTGGAGTCAGCAAAATCTTATTTCAAATTGTCTCAGACACTTATAGCTGTGTGGGTTTTGGGAAATCACTTAATCTGTCTCAATTTTTTCATCTGTAAAATGGGTATAATAATAGAACCCAGCTCCCAGGTTCTTGAAAGGATCAAATGAGATAATACTTGTGCGTAAGTATTATCTTATAATATTTGGCATAGTACCTGGTACATAGTAAGTGTTGTATAAATATTAAGTATTGTTACTATTATTATCATTATTCTAAAATGCACAAATGAAAACTTGATCTATATTCAGAGGCTATTCAACTTTTGGTATTATATATGTGATGCTTTTTGTTAAAAAAAATTATATCCATTTTGTATCTTAGGGGAAGCTGATAAGATGCTTTACTAGTTAGTTATTCACATTGTCTTGTGAAACATTTGAGTCAATAGTCGCGAATCTTACTTGTTGCTACTTTTGAATTTTGCAAAGAAGATACAATAACCTCCCTTAATGTAATTTTTGTGTTGTACATTATATTAATAGTACACAATCTCTTGCTTTTCTGTGTTGTGCTTATTGAGGCCATATAATCAGTATGTTTTCATTCTTTGGAAGGTTCTTTGGGAGCCTTCTCTTTCTTGGCTTCTCCAACTACTATAGTTAAGACTGAGGTTGAATTTTGTATTTTGTTATTTGTACCGCATTAACTCTTTATGTTACTTTACATTTGACTTTCAGTTCATCATAGATTTAGAACTAGAAGGAACCTGAAAGCCATCTACTCTAATCCCTTTCCTTTAGAAATGAGACAGTTAGCTCAAAGGTTCTTTTGCATAATACTATCTCATTGGTAGAGATAGATTGCTTGGTACCCCAGACCTGTTTGGGTGAGAGGTGGCAAGAGCTTAAAAAGAGGAATTCTGGTCTTCCAGCTGTTAGGAAGAAGGCAAATGATTTCAGGCTCCCTTTAGGTGCCTGAAAGAAGAGAAAGTTTCTGAGAAGCCAAAATTTAAAAGAACTAGCACTTCTAGGAAAAGAGAACTAAAGAGATTTAAATAATTTGCCCATAATTAAATAGTAAGTAGCAGAGCAGGGACTTGAACACAGATCATCTAACTCCAAATTCAGCACATTTTCTGCTTTCCGTGCTTCTACTATATTTTTGTATATCAGTTCCATTCTTCATGTTTCTGTCTCTATTTGTCTCTCTCTTCATCATTATCATTTTGAGTGATATGGCATCCAAATTTCTTACCACATATTCCAACTAGATATTGATATTTAGAGCCACTGAAAGTCATAATGTAATTTTTGGGTACCTTTTTGCAGGCTTTCTATAGCTTTCTCAGTTGTTTCTCTCATGGTGGTGTTTGGTACCTGTCCTTAAAGATATTCTTATGCTTCATCTTTCTTAATTTTTTTCACTAATATTTTATTTTTTTTTAAATTGGCAAACATTTATTTTCTCTCCCTTGCACCACTCCATTTCTCCAAATTAAAAAAAAAAACTTAGCACAGATATACATAATTAAGCAAACCAAATTTCCATATTGGTCATGTCCAGAATAAAATAAGATTTTATTCTTTATCATCAGCCTGCACCTCTCTATGAGGAATCGGGATGTATACTTCATCAGTAGCTCTCTGGAATCAAGGTAGTTGCTCACTGCATTGATCAGAGTTCTTTAGTCTTTCAAAGTGGTTCATTTTTATAATATTGTTATTTTTATATATAGTGTCTTCTCAATTCTATTATTTCACTTTTTATCAATTGGCATGAGTTTTCCCAGATTTTTTTGATAGCATCTGTTGCATCATTTTTATGGTACAAAATTAATTACATTCATATACTATCATTTTTCAGTTATTCTCCAATTGATGGATATCCCCTTAGTTTTCAATTCTTTGTCCTTACCAAAATTGCTGTTCTAAACATTTTTTATATATAAGGATCTTTTATTCTTTCTTTCATTTCTTTTGTAGGCCTTCTTGTGGTCAAGGGATGTACACAGGCTAGCAACTTTAGAGAATAGTTCCAAATTGTTTTTCAGAAGGCTGGACCAATTCACTAATTCCATCTTTCTTCTGTGGTTCTTTTCATATCAATGGTTGCATCATATATGGTTATATGCAGCTTCAGGGATATTTTTATACTTTCTGTCAAATACTGTGGAAGAATATGTTCATAATGTTTATGGCAAACACCAGCTTTTTGGGGGAATTATTCCATTTTGTTATAATTAGCATATTAATTATTCTTGCCATCAAGCTCAAAGTACTTTTTAAAATTCCAGTTTAAATAAGTATGCTAATTAGATTCGCAGGAGACATTGGTTTTAACTTTGCCATTTGTTTCATTAAGTAGAATTTCTGGAGTTTATATTAACTAAAGATTTTCAATGATCTCAGGTACATTAATTTTTCCCTCTTAAGATTCCCCCCTCCCCCCAATTCCTTGATTTCAGCTTTTATTCTAGCTAATTAAGGTTTGGAGATTAAATTTCTCATGATTACCTGGATCTTCAACACAATTTTATAACCTGGAGATAAGCATATTGTTGACAAAAAGTAGTATGAAGCCCTTGTTCATAAATGTTGAGACATCTCTAATTATCATATGTTCCTGGAACGTTACGAAAGTTTTCATGTGGTTAGCCCATTTAATACACATTTGTGGTTTGTCCACTTCAGAGTTCAATGGTGTCTGCATTGGAGCATTTTCAGCAGGTATTTTTAAATTTATTTAGGTGTTAATTTGGCTTCTTGTGATACCAGAACACCAAGGAGCACTTTGTTCTGTAGTTCTCTTTGTTAAATTAATCACTCCAATAGGTTTACCTAAGATCAGCTTGTACCTTATACCACTTTTATATAAGATTAACAGAAGCAATTTCAACACAGTACTGATACACTAGTCTAATCAGTGGTATAATCAGAACCTAGCTGACCAAAACTTTATGGAGTATGGATGGATTGTGTGTGATATGTTCTTGGTGGAATAAAAGGAATTGATAAGGATAGGATCTCAACTTACTTATCTTTAAAATGATGGGGTGAGGGATGAAGCTGATTTTGAAATAGTTTCCTAATCCCCAGATCTACAACTCTGTACTATGATAACATTATGGTACTTTGCTGAATTACCCCTATGATGTTTAAACAACATCACTACTGAAATGATTTCCTAATAACCTCCATTAAGCAACAAGCTACCTCATATCACAAGAGAGTAGTTACATAAAACATAAATATCAAGAGTAAGAACAACTCTTTTACCACTTCCAGTACCTAGACACCCAGACCCTGAAAAGATGAACATACATAACATGAACCAAAAAGAAGGAAATTATTAAGAAAGAACCAGAAGTCAAAGGACCAGCAATAGTAATCAAAGTGATGAACTATGTTAAAAGTGCTGACCTCAAATATATGTAGTTATCTATATGTAGATGAGTCGGAAGGATTGTATAATGCCTTTCTTAAGAGTTTAATGTGTCTCACACCTGAAATAGAAAATTATTCTTACAGAGAAGGTAAAATTAATAATTGTTTAGTAATCAAACTTTTCAATTTTGAGGCAGCATTGCAGAATGGTTAAGGAGCTACCCTCAAAGCTAAGAAATCTTGGGCTTAAGTTCTGCCTCTGATAGATATTGACTATATGATCCTGTCATGTCATTTAATCTTTCAAGTGTTCTAGGCAATTCTATAAGACTCTAAATTGCAGAGAAGTTGCTAACCTCTATTAGGAGGTATTTTCTCATCTCCCATCCAATTTTCCCACTAAGTTTTTTTTTTCTTTTTTTTAAATCAAATAGTAGGTCTTTATTCCAATAGCTGGGGACTATGTATTTACTGAACATTAAACAACCAAGTTTGTTTGCTTCTGAATGTTGTGTACCTAATCAGTTCCACTGGCTGAGCTCTTTATTTTTTAACCAATACTTAATTGTTTTGAGAATTAATGCTTTTCAAATGTTTTGAAATCTAACACTGGTAGACTCCCTTCATTCTCACTAAAGATTTTCAATGATCTCAGCTACATTAATTTTCCCCTCTTAAGATTTTTTTCCCTGCCTCCCCTTCCCATTATTTCCCATAAATTCTTTATTTTTGTGTCCCTAAATGAATTTCATTATTCATTTTTCTAGTTCTAAAAATTAATTCTTTGGTAGTCTAATTGGTATGGCATTGAATAAGTAAGTTAAATTAGGTATTATATTTTATTTTATATTTTAATTAGATATTGATTATATTGATTCAGGTCTAAATAGTTGGGAATATGCTAATAGCTAATGGCTCATGGGTAAGTTGTCTTTATCTCTTTAAATAGTGGTTTGTAGTTGTATTTTATATGATTCTTTTGTGTATGTTGGTTGGTAGACCCCCAATTATTTAGTATATTCTATAGTTATTTTAAATGGAAATTCTCTTTCTAAACCCTCCTTTAGAATTTTACTGATGTTATATAGAAATGCAGGTGATTTCTTTGGATTTGTATTGTATCCTATAAGTTTGATGAAATTATTTTAATTTAATTTTTTTGTTTCTTCTCTCTAGAATTAAGTACAGCCTCCCTTCATCCATAAAAAGTGACAATTTCATTTTTTCTTTGTATATATATATTCCTTTAATTTCCTTTTCTTGTATTATTGCTAAAGACAGCATTTCAGATGTTATGTCAAATGGAAGTGATGACAATTTTATGTCCAATATAATTGGAAAAGATTCTTGTTTGTCTCTGTTTCATACAATGTTAGCTCTTGGTTTTAGATATATACTACTTATCATGTTAAGGAAAAGTCGATTTATTCCTATACAATGTAGTGGGTTTTTTTTTTTAAAACAGAAATGAAAGTTGTATTTTATTAAGGTTTTTCTGCATCTATTGACAAAATCATTTGATCTTTGTTGGTTTAGTTATTAATATGGTTAAGTAAGTTTATAGTTTTCCTCATAATAAACCAACTCTTTACTATAGGTATAAACTCAACATAAGCTTAGTGTATTATCTTTGTGATATGTTGTCATACATTTGCTAATATTTTATTTTAAAAATTTCCATTAATTTTTATTAAGGATATTGGTTAGTTTTTCTTTTTCTTTATGCACTGTCTTGCTAACAAGGCTAAGGTCTTATTTGTGTCATAGAAGGAATTTGGTAGGATCCATTCCTTTGCTATTTTTTCAAATAGTTCATGCAATTAATTATTCTTTGAAAGTTTGATAGAATTCATTTGTGAATCTAACTGCTCCTGTTTTTTGTTTTTCTTTTGAGAAGTCATGTATGCCTTATTCAGTTTCCTCTTTTGAGATATGTTCATTTGCATCTGGGGCCATCACCAGTTGTCCTGATCCATATTTTACCACTGGAACCAAATGGCTCTGAAGGAGAAAGTGAGGTTGGTGACTTTGCACAGTTCACTATCACTTAAATCCAACTAACTTGCATGTCACATGATTACCTCCCTGATGTCATGGTCCTCTTTAAGAATTAAGGACAAACAACATGCCTTATTCCATTTCTTCTTCTGAGATCTATTAATTTGGGCACCTTATATTTTTGTAAACTAATTTTTATGATTTATCATTTTATCTTTTAAGCTATTGGCTTTATTGGCAAAGAGTAGGGCAAAATAGTTCCTAATAATCATTATTTCTTCATCATTTATTGTAAATTGTTAATTTTCATTTTAAAATATTAGTAATTTGGTTTTCTACTTTCTTTTTGATCAGATTAATCAAGTTAGCTTATGGCCTATCTATTTTATTATTTTTCTTTTCTTCAAAATAAACCCTGCTCCAAGTTTGAGTTATCAATTTAATGTTTTTCTGTTTATTTTCAATTTTATTAATTCCTTGATTTTTAGGATTTCTATTTTAGTATTTAATTGAGGTTAATTTTGTAAAGTTTCTTTTTACTTCCATATCCAACTCATTGATCTGTGTTTTTTTCTATTTTGTTAATTGAAAATATTTTAAAATATATATTTTCTTTTAAGTATCATTTTGGTAGAATTCCAAAAATTCTTCATGCTTTATGCAGAGAAAGGATTGTTATTTTAATTAACTTTAAGAAAATTATCATTTCTGTTGTTTCTTCTTTTTACTAATAGTTCTTGTGCATTAAATTATTTAGTTTCCAGTTGATTTTTATTTTTTTCCAGTGGCCATTTAATAGTTTTATTGCATTGTAGTCAGAAAATAATATACTTAATATTTCTGTCTTTCTCTGTTGTTTTATGAGGTTGTTAAGTCTGAATACCTGACAAAATTTTGTAAATATACTATGAACAGCTGAGAATATATATTCTTATTTTTAAACTTTTTAAACAAAATTGTTTCAGTTTTAAAAAACAGGAAAGGAATACAAAGCAAAATAAGACAAAACAAAAAAGAACATTGTCATGCCCAGCTGAACATCACATAAGATTCCAAATATGTAACAACAAATTACCAGTTCAAGAAAATATTTTTGGCCAGATCTAGTTCTTTTGATTGTCAGTGGATAGATTCCAGGACTTGCTGTCTTTTATTGTGGAACTCAGTCTACCTTCATGTGGATGCTACTTGCATAATCCAGTTGTAGTTCTAGTATATTTGCATTGTTTTTTCTTGTTTCTTATAAAATTTTCTCTTTGATCTGGGGTTTCAAAATTTGGCCATAATATTCCTATGTGTTTTCCACAGAGGATCTCATTGAGGTGATGATCAGTGTATTTTTTTCTCTTTCTGCTTTCCCCTCATGTTCTATCATTCCAGGACAATTTTTTAAGATTATTTCTTGCCTTATTGTATTGAGGCTCTTTTTTTTTTTTTTTTTTATGGTCACAACTTTCAGGTAGTCCAATTATTCTATAGTTTTCTCTTCTTGATCTATTCTCCAGATCAGTCGTTTTTCTTATAAAATGTTTCACATTCTGTTCTTTTTTTTTTTTTGTTTTTCATTGCCCTGTTCTGTCCCAAGTCTACTTGATTTTTCTCCAGTTTATGTTTGCCCTGAGATGCAAATTGTTCTAGAAATCTAGAGAGTTTGAAATTGACCAACCCATCCTACTATCTTCCCAGAATCCTCCCTAGATATACTTTAAAATTTTTTTTGAAAATAATTTTTTAAATTTTAAACTTAAATAAAAATGAAAAAAAAATTGCCATGTACACAGTAGAACATGAAAGGTTTCAATGAAATTTCTATTTCAAGAAAATCTATATAATAAATACTGCATATTGTTTTCAAAGCTACCCAGCTTTTCTTAGCTTTCTTTTTGGTTTTCTTTTGTTCTCTGCTATGTACTTTTTACTTACCCTGCCCCCCCCAATATATATACTTATAAAATAATTCTCATTCAATAATCATGAGAGGTTTACCAAAGCAAACTTTTCTAATATTCTGTGCAAACTTTTAACTTCTTGTTATTTTTTCATTACATTTATCTAGGGTGCAAAGAGTTACATTCAGGTCCCCTATTAATAGTTTGTTGTCTGTCTTTCTTTGTAAATTCATTTAGCTTTTCTTTTAAGTATTTACATGCTCTATGGGTCAATGCATGTATGTTAAGAATTGAAATTAATTCATTTTCAATAATGCCTTTCAGCAAAATGTAGCTTCCCTTTTATCTCTAATTAGATCTATTTCTGTTGTTGCCTTTTTTGAAATCATATTGCTATTCTTTGCTTTTTTTATATTCAGCTAAGGCTCAGTAGATTTTGCCTGAACCTTTTTTTCTGAACGCTATGTGTCTCTTTATGGTTTATATGTTTCTAATAAATGAGACAGATTGTTGGATTTTGCTCTCTAATTCATTCTGTTTTCTCTTCCATTTTATGGGTGAATTCGTTCTATTCACATTCATTGTTATGATGACTAGTCGTGTACTTTATCCTATTATCTTTACTATACACATATTTTTTAATTGTAAGTTCTTACTCCTTCTTTCTTCTTAACTTGCTTTTCAATATCCCTTCTCCAAATTTAGAGTTTTTTGCTTAGGACTAATTCCTTCTTGAATCTACCTTCTTATACTCAATTTTCTCATTTTCCTCTTCCTTTTTGTATCCCTATTGAGTTTAGAGAATTCCTATGTGAAACTGTGTGTGTGTGTGTGTGTGTGTGTGTATGTGTGTGCGCACATGCACATGCATGTGTTCTTTTTTTGTCCAGTTTAGATCAATTAAAACTCAGTCTACCTTCATGTGGATGCTACTTGCATAATCCAATTATATATGACAAGTCCCCTTATCCTTCCTTCCATTTTTCTTCCTTTCTTCTTTCTTCTTTCAGTGTTACGAAAACATAAGAAAATCAGTTCTAAATTTTTGCTGTTGTTTGATTACCTCTATGACCTTGTGTGACATTAGGATTCTATTAGGATGTAAACAATTAATTCTTATAAACTCCTTTCCAATTTTCAAAGAATAAAAATTAAAGAATTTTTTCAACTCTTTCTTCAATTCAAAGAAAAAAAATGAAAAATAAACCAAAAAAAAAAAAAAAAAAAGCTTGCCATTAAGAACCAGTAGGTGAAATTATGCAAGAGTTTTTTTAAAAGTTTAAAATACTATTACATAAGAACTAAGAGCTACAGAAGAGAGAGACTTGAAAAAAATCATTAATTTAATACAGGAGCTTTTGCAAGCAGCCAAAAAGAAAAAAATATGAAGGAATTTCCATTAGGATCATAAAAGTTTTAGTAACTACCTTTACAATGTCAGGATAAACTAGGAAAGGCCTTCAGCATATGGGATCACAAAGAAAGGTGGTATTTGAATTGAGTTTTGAAGGAAATTACGGATTCTTAAAGACAAAGGTCAGAATGAAGCACATTTCAAGTATGTGGGCTAGCCAGTGTATATCATATTTGAGGAATGCCACTTTGGTTGGATTGTACAGTGTCAAAGGTAGATTGGAGCCCAGCTATGAAGAGCTATAAATGCCCAATTGAGAGACTTTGATTTGATTGTAGAGATAATAGAGAACCATTATAATATATTAAATAGGTTACCAACATAGTTAAGATTGGTGCCTTTGTAAAGTCACCTTGTAAATTATGCAGAGGATGGATAGAGAATGGAGACACTTTAGAAATAGAAAGTTATTGGGGAAGGAAGAAAAGTGGGAAAAAGAAGAAATTTACATAATATGTATATATAAATATATATGGAAGTTGTTTATGTTAGATTTTCAGTTTCATTTGCAATCATCTTTTTAAAAAAATTAAATACTATATTATAAAAATGCTTGTTTTATTCCATAAATTAAAAATAAAATAAACATTTTTAAAAAGAAAAAAAGCTATTGTAATAGTCTAAGCAAGAAATGATGAAAGAGAAAGAGTATGTCAAAATTCAAATTCAGGTATCTTAGTATAAGAACAGTATTTATGGACATGTTAGGAAGAACTTTGGCAAGCCAAAGTATGTCTACAAAAAAGCAACAAGGATGATCTAAATATACTGAAATGTTTTCCTGTAAAACCTAACTTTCTTCAAGGCCTCAGTTTAAGTGCCTCCTCCTATATGAGGCTCTTAAGTTCTCCATTGTCAGTATTCTTCTTTCTCTCCCAAATTACTTTGTGTTTACTTTGTATATATGTACTTATTTTTATACATGTTGTTTTCACCCAACAGAATATGTACTTCTTTAGGTCAGTGATTGTCGCATTTTTTTATTAGTATTCTCTTAGAATCTTGTACAAATAATAACAGCTAATATTTTTACAGTGTCTACTGTGTGCCGAGCATTGTGCTAAGTGCTTTATTAATATTATCTCATTTGATTGATAGAAACTTGAAGGATAAGTACTATTATTGTTCCCACTTTAGACTGGAAGAAACTGGGGCAGACAAGTGACTTGCCCAGATTCACAGAATCTGAGTGTGTCTGAGGTCAGATTTGAACTCAGGTCTTTCTGACTCCAAGCATTGTATGACTTAGCTGCCCTGTTCCAATACCTGAAACATACTAAGCACTTAAAAATGTTTGTTGAGTTTAAAGATAGGGAGACTCAAGACCATTCCATAAGAGAATAAATAGGCTAAAAAACTGGGACAGTTACCCTAAGAATAGGCGTGGCTGGAGACTTCACATTCATGCTTTTTTTCAAAAGACAATCTTCCCAATATTTACTTTGTTGATCCCAAAAGAACAGAGATAGGAGCAATGGGCAGAAGTAAAGAGGCGTTATTTAGTTTGATGTAAGGAGGAAACTGGATAACAATTGGAAAGTCCAAAATGGAAAGAATACCTAGAAACTTTGATAAATAAGATCCACCTACCAGAAGGTCTTTTAGCAGAGGTCTTATGACCACAGTGTATTCTTTCTGCCAATCTGGATTGGATTAGACAACTTTTGGGATTCTTTTCTTTTTTGACATGTCAAGGATCTGTTCTGCACTTCCATCCCATAGGGAATGGCTGCTCCAACCTCCAAAGTGTGTGTGCAACTCCCCAGTTAATAGCCATCAATGCCACCTGGTGGTTAAATGAATAATTTTTTAAGAAGAAAATGTTCCATTATCCTTCATTCCAATGCTTAATTACCCTTACTATCAGGAAGTTATACCTTGGAACTGACTTTACTCCTCATGCATGTTCAGCCATCTTTATACCCAAATTCATTTGAAAGAGAATGTAAAGGACAAAAATGATCTATCCCTCTTTTTAGAGTCTGTTCGAGCTTTCTTAACTATTTGAGCTTTTTTATTTGTAGCCAATTGCCCCACCAATTCATTACAGCTGCTTTTGTTATATTCAAGACTGCTTTCTGATGACTAGGAATCTAAATTAAAGCTATAAAGGAAGAAACCACTAGTTCAAAGTTGATATTTCCTAGTCAGTCACCCTGATTCAAATCTCTAAATCTCTGCAGAAGAGAGAAACATCAGGGAAGTCTAATGATAGAGGACAATAAAATAGAGCAGTTCTCCTGTTTGGGTTGCATGTTAGCTCACAAGAAACCTAGTGTATCCCTGAATGAAGAAAATCACCCAATTCTGGAGATCAGACTGGGAACCTTTGTTTCAACTTGGAAAGAATATCCCCATAAGGGTATTTTTCTGGATCAAAATAATCTAAAAGATATTAAATAGCATTAAAGATGCATCTATCTCTTTGAAATTTTCCTAGAAAAAGTCAGTCAGTCAATAATGCTAAAAGAAAGAGGCTTGTTACTCATGTTTTCTCTTGCACAAGGGAAAGGGTTTAACTTGAAATACCCAAGGGTAGCAGCAGCAGAAGCAATGATATATTAGGACTAAAGAGACAATTTAGTCTGCAGGCCAATTATATCTATAATTTCACCAATCTTTCCTTTATGTGAGTGATCATTTATGAAGAGAAGTGAGAATCAATAATGATGGGAGATGCTCTCCAGATCTAATGCTCTGACCTAAGGCCAAGCTCTCACTGTTTCTCCCCAATTTCATACAGAAATGCTTGAGCTAGTCCCACATAATAAAGTAACAACAATGCAGATAAAGGCCAGGCATTTTACAGCTATGTGTATGGGGAATAGATTTTCTCTTTTCTATGTATCTGATTAGCTTCCCACCCTGAATGACAAAAGGAGTAGGTGTAAACTACATAGAAAGCGGTAAGTTTCCAGTATAGGAAATTCTATGAAAGGAGAGTTTTAAGAATTGATAGAGTAGGAGTGCTGGGCAGAAGGAGGCAACACCTCTAGAAAAGAAATAGCCTGTGACAAGAAGGAGTTGGTCAGAAAATTAGGCTACCCTCTCGTCTTATTCTGAGCTTTGAGGTTTGTGGGCTTTGCTTCTATTCTGGCAATTCTAAGCTGGCAATTAGCAAAAAGAAGCAATTTTAATTGTATTGGTTTAATTATATTAATGCTTTCTTTGTTGTGAATTCCACAAATGGAGCTGACCTATTAAGATATTCCTTTCTATTATCTTTTAATAAATATCTATATATTTCCATTATAAACATATCCCCTATTCTTGAAAGCCAGGAATACATTTCATAATCTCTTTGGCTTTACTCTAACATATAGCAACAAATGAGAAATCAAAAACAGCCATTGCCCCATTATTCATCGATATCTAGATTTTTCTCAGGTCTATTCCTGGCAATAATGCCAATATTTACATCCTAGTAAAATCAGGCTGTGTAATCTACTCACTGGGAAATAGGCCCCTTTGCTACAGCTGAATTATCTATCAGTTGGAGAGCATTTTTTAAAATTTATTTTATAATAACTTTTTATTGACAGAACCCATGCCAGGGTAATTTTTTATAGCATTATCCCTTGCACTCACTTCTGTTCTGATTTTTCCCCTCCTTCCCTCCACCCTCTCCCCTAGATGGCAAGCAGTACTATATATGTTAGATATGTTGCAGTATATCCTAGATACAATATATGTTTGCAGAACTGAACAGTTCTCTTCTTGCACAGGGAGAATTGGATTCAGAAGGTAGAAGTAACCCAGGAAGAGAAACAAAAATGCAAGCAGTTTATATTCATTTCCCAGTGTTCTTTCTTTGGATGTAGCTGCTTCTGTTCATCATTGATCAATTGAAACTGAGTTAGGTCTCTGTCAAAGAAATCCACTTCCATCAGAATACATCCTCATACAATATCGTTGTTGAGGTATATAATGATCTCCTGGTTCTGCTCATTTCACTTAGCATCAGTTCATGTAAGTCTCGCCAGTCCTCTCTGTATTCATCCTGCTGGTCATTTCTTACAGAACAATAATATTCCATAACATTCATATACCACAATTTACTACAACCATTCTCCAATTGATGGACATCCTTTCATTTTCCAGTTTCTAGCCACTACAAACAGGGCTGCCACAAACATTCTAGCACATACAGGTCCCTTTCCCTTCTTTAGTATCTCTTTGGGGTATAAGCCCAGAAGTAACACTGCTGGATCAAAGGGTATGCACAATTTGATAACTTTTTGGGCATAATTCCAGATTGCTCTCCAAAATGGTTGGATTTGTTCACAACTCCACCAACAATGCATCAGTGTCCCAGTTTTCCCGCATCCCCTCCAACATTCATCATTATTTTTTTCTGTCATCTTAGCCAATCTGACAGGTGTGTAGTGGTATCTCAGAGTTGTCTTAATTTGCATTTCTCTGATCAATAGTGATTTGGAACACTCTTTCATATGAGTGGTAATAGTTTCAATTTCATCATCTGAAAATTGTTCATATCCTTTGACCATTTATCAATTGGAGAATGGCTTGATTTCTTATAAATTTGAGTCAGTTCTCTATATATTTTGTAAATGAGGCCTTTATCAGAACCTTTAACTGTGAAGATGTTTTCCCAGTTTGTTGCTTCCCTTCTAATCTTGTTTGCATTAGTTTTGTTTGTACAAAGGCTTTTTAATTTGATATAATCAAAATTTTTTATTTTGTGATCAGTAATGGTCTCTAGTTCATCTTTGATCACAAATTTTTTTCTCATCCACAAGTCTGAGAGGTAAACTATCCTGTGCTCCTCTAATTTATTTATAATCTCGTTCTTTATGCCTAAATCATGGACCCATTTTGATCTTATCTTGGTATATGGTGTTAAGTGTGGGTCCATGCCTAATTTCTGCCATACTAATTTCCTGTCAAACACTAGATTGCTATAGGCGACTATTCTGTCTTGTGAACCTAACTTATTCCACTGATCAACTAATCTATTTCTTAGCCAATACCAAATGGTTTTGGTGACTGCTGCTTTCTAATATAATTTTAGATCAGGTACAGTTAGGCCGCCTTCATTTGATTTTCTTTTCATTAATTCCCTTGAGATTCTCGACCTTTTATTGTTCCATATGAATTTTGTTGTTATTTTTTTCTAGATCATGGAGAGCATTTGTTAGCATTCAATGGGATGAATTTGTAAGATACATGTTAACTGGTACATGTGATGTGAATATATATGCAATGATCTGCTATAAATTGGCTAAAACTACTGAAGAATAAACAAAGAACTGTTTCACAAGAAAACAGAATTCATTATAGTGGGAGCAATTTTATTCCAAGATACACCAGAATAACACAAAACAAAATTTAGAGATATTTGGAGATAAACATGTATATAGATATTGAAGAAAAGGTCTTTGGGAGAAGTATAGAGATAAGAGTTTATAGATGGAGAAACTATCCCCTCAGACTATGAGAGAACAAATTTCCTATTTTGAAAGTTTTAAACATATTTTGGAGAATTATGTCTAATTGGTTCTTTTAAATATTAAACAATCAAATATTCCTTCAGTCAGTTGTTAGTCAACAAAAATTAATTCAGTGCTTATTTGCCAAGCATTGAGCTAAATGCTAGGGACTCAAAGAAAGGAAAAAACAGTTTCTTGATCTCAAGACAGTCACATCCTAATGGAGGAGATGACATGCAAACAAGCATATATATGTACAAAATATGGATAGAAAATGGAAAGTTATCACAGAGGGACATAATACCAATAAATAAATGGTTAAAAAATAAATCACATTGGCAATTGTATAGGAAATAGATCAGATCAGGAAAAAATTCGAGATCAATTAGTAAACTCTCTTTTCTCCGATTTAGTTGTTTGTTTATTTTTGATTACATTTTAATAATTCCTAAAATTCCTTTGATTTAATATTTATTAGTGATATATTCACCCTTTTTGTCTTTGATACTATTAACTTGGTTTTCTTCTCTGCTTTTTTTTAATCTTATTTATCAATGGTTTATCTATTTTATTATTTCTCATAAAACCAACTTCTAATTTTATTTATTAATTCAATGTGGTTTTTTTACATTCAATTTAATTAATCTCACATTTAATTTTAAGAATTTCTACAGTAGATTCTTGCAATAGATTAGACATGAGGTGATGAGAGTCTACACCAGAATGGTAACCAGTTATTAAAGCAGACTACCAAATGATGATAAAAAAATAACTGAGTCAATGTCTTTAATGCTGAGTTTATCTAATGTACTGGAAAGGAATATTGGCTCCTCATTGGTCACAAAGGTGCTAAAAGGAGGCTGATAAATGCTGGCATACAGATTGCCTGTAATGGTTGGTGTACAAATTATTACCATTGATGACCACAGAATTCTTGATCTTGATGATTTTGAATTTTATAAGAGACTAGATGCATCCATGTTTCCTGGGGGCTGATGATCTAAGAAGAGGACCATTCTTCTATCTCATAATAGAATTTATACTGTTTCAGTCAGAAAGTCCGTTAAAACAGAGGGATAAAAATACTAAATGGAACCATTTCTTGAGACAAGAAAAATCACAAATCTACCAGGGTATAAGGTACTTCCACTTCATCCTTATTTCTCATTTTTTATTTGTTTGGAAAGCTCTGAGCTAATGAAATCTGTGACTTTTCTTGAAGAAGGAAAGCTACCTTCTCAGTATGGATCATTTGTGGTTTCCAAGAAAAAGAGCAGTGAAGCAGTAATAAAAAAAAATCTCTCTCTAGTCATCTGACCTAGAAGTGGGTTTTCATAGACCTAGCATTGGACGATACCTTGGACATTATTCAGTCCAATCCTGTCATTGTGCAGTCAAAGAAATTGAGACCCAAGGATGTTAAATAATTTGTCCAAGATCACATAGATAATAAGTGCCTATAGTTATTCCTTGTCTACAATAATTTATAACTGAAGAATTTCTTCTCCATATTAAAATTTCCTGGAGTAAAACTCCTATCATTTAACCAAGATTAATAATAGCCTCCAGTGTATCAAGTCCTCAGTACAATCAAATTATAGTCCATGCTTCTATTCAACAAAACTTTTATTCTATTTGTTTTTAATTTCATCACTTGTTAATATAAAATTACCTCATAATGTGAAACAAGAAATTCCATTTTATTCCTTTAATTTTTTTTGACTATGAATTTTTTACATATAGATAAAAATTTAGATAGAATACAGAATTTATCAATGAGAACATTTTAGATCCTGAGCCTTTACATTATACTTGGAAAAAGAAGGTAGATCTTTTATATGGGCAGCCTGCCTATGAAATCATAAAATCTTATTTCTTGTTCCACAAAAACGAAACTGGCCTATAGATCCAGAAAAATGTCTAGGAAATCCAAAAATAACTTTAAACAATGAAAAAATAGTTTAGTATCAACATTCTAATACCCTAATCCCAAACAGAATGACAAAGTGAATTGTCAGCTTCCCACTGATTTTGTTGGCTAGGTCTAATCATATAGGCAGATGAGTCAGTTGACTACTGAATATAAAAATGTGGACATTTACCATCTACCAGTCTAGTGACAATGCAAAAAAAAAAAAAAAAAAAGGTAGCTGAGGTTTATCTGGCATGACTTGTTCTGGATCAAATTGCTTGGATTCCTTATGAGTAACACTTCTTTTTCTAGATGCTCACTAATTATCCCTTTGAAAATAAATTCTAAAATGTTGCTATGAAACTATATTGGCCATTTGACAAGAAGGGAAACATAAGAACATGTATAACTCCCTCAGTTCAAATCCCTATTGGTCAATTTTGTTTCCTCTTTTCCAGTTCTAACTAATTCCAGTGCCCCGATCACTATACCATGCTGCTTCACAAACCAGAAAGTGTTAAGTATATTGAGTATTATGTTGCATCAAAAAAGAAATGGTTATGTCCTGACTGATGATCTGGGTAGGAATCAGCTTCTGAAAAAGCTCTCTGTGTGCAGTCAACCTAGCAACTTCAAATAGCAAACAGTAAAATCAAATAAGAAGGAAGAATGTATTTGAGGCTACTCCAGCAAGTGACATGTGGTGCATACCCTGAGGAAATCAAAGACATTAAGTCTTGTAGTCCAGAATTGGGAAATGCCCCAATTACGTGGGTTTCCCTACTGATATGCCTTTCTGCTAGGTTACTGTAAGTTTGTGCTCTCATTACCTTGGTAGGAGAGTGTGACCCAGATCTGTGGTGGACTGTTACAATTATTCTTACTTTTGCTTTCTTTTTTTTTTTTTCCAAGTAAATATTTTGTTATTTTTCAGTTGTTTTCATTCTTGTCTGACTCTTGGTGACCACATTTGAAGGTTTTTTTTTTTCTTGGTAAAGATACTGGAATGGTTTGCCATTTTCTTCTCCAGTTTATTTTATAGATGAGGAATTGAAGCAGACAGGGTTAAATGACTTGCCCAGGATCACATAACTAGTAAGTGTCTGAGGTCAGATTTGAATTCAGGAGGATAAATCTTCCTGATTCCAGAGCCAGTACCCTATGCACCATAGCATCACATAGGTACCCATTAACTGCTTTATCATCGAGTTAATATTATCATTTTAGCTGATTTATTTAAATGGAAAACACCAGTATTAGGACTTAGTAGCTATAGTTGAGTAGTAGATAGTTCCTCCATATCAATAGAGTGTTGTAGCTACCTCTGTTATGAACCCTCTGACCTGACAGTCTGTGAACCAAACCAGAGATTAGTCTAAAAAGGAGTTACCTAATATGTTACATTAACCTATTTCCAATTTGGATCATGAGCTTTACACTTTGTAATGTTCATCAGTTTATATTCCTTGTTTGTAGGCTTCTGTCCTATTGCTACTGTGAAATGAAAGAAGAAAATTAGAGCTTAGACAAGTCCTAGACAAAACTGTGGAGTTCAAGATGGTCTTTTTTCTGTGTAGGATTTCCCTTCACAGGACCTACCTTTCCTGATTATCAGAGGAAAGCAAAACCTGCAGTTTAAGAGAAAACAAAGCCGTATACCAAAGCTTCAATTACAGAATTTTACAAATTGATCACTAAGTGGGGCAAGTTTTGGTTTGTTTTAAAATCTAGGTTGTGGACAAGAATTCCTTTCTGGAAATTTAATGGGAAATTCCTGGTTACTAACATGAGAGTTAGGTGGGCATCATTAACCCCTTAGAGCAAAGATCAAGATTAATATACTGGAAGAAAGAATAAAATAACAAAAAAGGCATAGTGTGTAATTAAAACAATTTACAAGAAGTTACTGAAAATGAAAATGACCCATGGATAGGAAGACATTGAAATTATGACAACATTTCATGTGGAAGTTTAAAATTGATATTGGCTGTATGATATATTATATGATATATAAAATATGATATTGACTGTAATGAGTAAATTGATCTGACATAAACAGCTAATTTAAAAATGATCTATATGGACATTTCCTGCTCATATTTATTATTATTACCATTTGGTGTTGATTATGTGAAGCACCTTCCAAATCTCTTCTTGGAGAAAATATCCATCTTATACAAATAGGAAGTTTCTTTGGATTCAGACTTTTTTCTTTTTTTAATCCTGCCTCCTATTTTCTAACAGTTTTACTAATTACTCTTAGGCTCAACTTTAAATTGAAGTGACTGAATATTAAAATGTATATGGATTTAATTTAGAAGGATATTGTCAAATCCTGCAATGAATAATTCTATCTCCTTGTCCTCTACAAGAGATGTTGGCACCTAAGTTGCAGTTATCTTCATGGATGCCTTTATAAAGCTCATCATCAGCTTTGCTAAACTATGTGATCAGATGTCTTAAGAAATGACATTCCTCATTATTTTTGGATGAATGATAAAACAAACTCTGCCAACTTCTTTATCTTCTTCTCTAAGAAGGACTCCTGAGTCTTCTTACCATTTAGCTGAAATATCCTTTTCTCTTAAGGTTTTATTTATAGCCTGATTCAGAGCGGTAACTAGCACAAGGCTGTTGTTTTTGTATGTTGTTCAGTCATGTTTGACTCTTCGTGACCCCATTTGGGAATTTTTGTGGCAAAAATACTGGAGTGCTTTGCCATTTTCTTCTCCAGCTCATTTTACAGATGAGGAAACTGAGGCAAAGATCGCTAAGTGACTTGTCCAGGGTCACACAGCTAGTGAAGCTGGATTTGAACTCAGATCTTCTGACTCCAGGCCTGGCACTCTATTCACTGTACCTACTACTTTATTCCAGAGAGCTGATATAAGAAGAATAGTTTGGGTACATTTTCAGTCATGCCGGGCTGACTCCACAGAGGACTACAAGGTTTAGAGGATTATCTTAAAGATGAAGAAGATAGGATTTCAGTACTGAGAGGTAAGAAAAAAAAAGATCCCACTCTTGTTCTAAGGTTCCCAATTTCCAAGGATGGTTATCATTGTTATGCTTCTTTCTTATGCCCAGTTCCTTCTATTGTTGTGCTGGGGCAACTTCTCCCAACAGAGAGTACTGGGGCATCCTTAAGCTACTTATGCTGGGAATGTCATTATAGGGGACAACCAGACCAGCAGTGATCCAAGAACAGGCTGACCTTGCATTGTCCTCATCCCTACATGCCCTGAATTCTCAGTCATGGCTCTGACAAGAATGTCACATAAGACTGATGTGATTGCATTTCCCAGGAGTATGTCTGCTTATCAGTCACTGGGTAAATATTTAGAAAGTCTACTAAGCTAGGTTAGTATCTATAGGGTGATCAAAAAAGAATGTGATTCTTAGGATTCTTTGCCCTTTTTTGGACACTCAGTCATTGTCATTAAAAAAGTATAAAAGTGCACCAGCCCTGAAGTCAGGAGGGCCTGAGTTCAAATCTGACCTCAGACATTTAACACTTCCTAGCTGTGTGACCCTGGGCAAGTCACTTAACCCCAATTGCCTCAACAACAACAATAACAAAAGTGTAAAAGGCTACCATGAAGGACCAAAGGTTATTTTGTATTTTTCTTTGTTTCAAGGACTGTCATA
Organism: Antechinus flavipes; assembly: GCF_016432865.1. NCBI lineage: Eukaryota > Metazoa > Chordata > Mammalia > Dasyuromorphia > Dasyuridae > Antechinus > Antechinus flavipes. The sequence continues at coordinate 85,963,700 of NC_067402.1, forward strand.
GAATTTATTGTAGAATGGTTAGTGTATTGGTGATAAACCTCTCTGTAGTTAGCTAGACAGGAACTGTAAAAATATATCTGTCTGTCTGTCTGTCTGTCTAATTATTCTCTTGCTGAGACCATTATTTGAATCATTTCTACCCTGATAGAAACTGCCAAAATTTGAACTCTTTGTGTATAGTCTTTGAAAAGCTAAGATTACTTCCCTGCCTCAGTAAGGCATCAGACTCTGTTAATATCATTAGAAAATGTACCAATGTAAAACATCTCCATTTCTTTTGGTAGATGCTAAATTACCTACCCTTTTTATATTAACCCTATTTTGTTTTCTGAAGGATCACTCTATAACTGACAGGCATTTTTATTTGAATATTATGAACAAATTTCATTAATGCTTTATTCGTTTTTACCTGTTCTGGGTTTATTAAGATGGTATTAAATTAAACAGCTCCATCAAATCTCAGCAGTTGTCACTGTGCCCCACTGAGTATCACAAACTGAAATCTTATGATTATTTGGGGGGAAGCACCGTAATTACATGACTAAGATGAAAATCCTAGTGGCCAGGAGATACATATATTTGTGACACTTTCATTAAATTTCCTTTCAAAAATCCTGAAAAATATTACTTATAATGATAGTTTGTGCTTACTTTGAGGCCCTTTCCTCCATGGATCTCAAAGATTTGATTAGTATTAATTAGCCCCAATTCCCCTGTTTTCTTATCGGTCAAGCATTCAGATTGATCTCTTGAGTCTTTTGGAGGCTAAATCATGAAGTAAAAAGAACATGACTGGGAGTTGGAAATCTTGGGTTCCAGTTCTCAATTCTGCTATTAACTCACTATGTGATCTTATGCAAGGTTCTAACTCTCTAAGGGATTACTTTCCTCATTTATAATACAAAAGTGTTGGACTAAATGATTTCCAAGGTCCCCTACTGCTCTCAAACTTTGTGGGCAGTAATTGGCAACTTCAATAAAAATGATTACTTCTCGTTTATACCTATAAATGGTTCTTTTAGTTGAAAGGAAAAGATATCATAATGTACTTAATTCACAATTTCTTGACTACATAATACATGCTCAGAGAGAAAAATGGCAGAGTAGATAGTCAGTCTCCAGTTTGGAACAAATTGGGTTCATGTCATACCTTCCAAACATACTAGCTGTGATAACTAAGCAAATCACTTAACTTCTTGGTGTCCTTAGGTGCTTGGTGATCTGCATTGTTTGAGGATGAGTTAAAAAGAAAGTATATTCAACAACTCTGCTAGACACCGAGTCTATTATTGCTATGGCTAGACAGAGCACTTATTTTATTTTGCCTTATTTTTATCACTATCTTTTATTTTTACATCACTTTCATTTCCATATATATCCCTCATCCTTATTCATCCATTGTAACATCTGTTGTTAAAAAACAAAACAAAACTATAAATCAATCACATATGACAGTATAAGTAATTCTCCGCTTATCTTTTTCCAAGTCTGCAAAGAAAGGATGAAAGTAATTTTATCAATTCTTCCCTTGGGTCAAGTTTGGTGTTTATCCAGGATTTGGTTACACTTTTTTTTGGTTCTGTTTTCATAGTTATAATAATTGTTTAAACTGTTTTCCGTTCTGCTTATCTCACTCCTCTTTTTTATCCACTTCTCTGAATTTTTCAGATTCATTATTTCTAAGAGCACAGTAATATTTCATTGTATTCATGTATCCCAATTTGTTGGCCTATTCCCTAATTGATAGTCATCTATTTTGCTTACAATTCTTTGTTATTCCAAAAAGTGATGCTGTAAATAATCTCATATAGATTCTTCTTTCTGTTTTTGATCTCCTTGGGACATATACCAGCAATGAAATCTCTTGGTCAAAGGGACATTTAACTCATTTATTGGCGTAATAACAAATTGATTTCCAGAATGGAAATTTTACAGTTTACCTGCCAAGAGTGTGTTTTTTCCATAGTCCCTCCAATAATTTCCATCTTTGGTTATTTTTGTTCATTTTCTAGGAATGATTTAGAACCTCTGAGTCATTTTGATTTGTATTTCTCTTATTTTGAGGGAGTTGGGAGGCTCTCTTGTATTGTGGCTAATAGTTTGTAACATGTCTTTTGAGTTTTTTGACCACCAGTACATTTGGAAATGGTTTAAGCAAAGTGTTTAACGAGCTGCCTTTCCCATACATTTTCTAAGTAAATTAAACTTAGAGTTTCTATTGCTACAATCACAGTTGTTTTAGATTTTTAAAATAAGAATGTCTAGCAGGTTATCACACTGCTCATATCTACATCCTCTTTGACATTTACTTAATTGACACTTAAATTTCTCCAATTAGACCTCATTATGATTCATCTACCATAGTAAAGGGTTCCCTCCCTATATTCCAACCAAATCACACTCATCTCTACCTGAATTGTTTTACTTATGCAGGCTCTCTTGCCTGGAATGTTCTCCTCTCCAAATTTCACCTTCTCCTTTGTTCATCAGCCTTCTTCTTCTATAAAGTCTTCTCTGATAATATGACTTACATGAATATCCCTTCTTTTAACTGCTAGAGTATTTGTTGTCTATAACATGTTCATTTAGTTATATATATATATATTCTTATAAATATAAATATATTTAACAATAAGCCAGAAGGCTCGTGCAGGAGTCTGGAAGATCAGTGTTTCTATTTGGCCTCAGTGGATAATCACTCTTTTTCCACTGAAGAAGGAAATGGCAAACTACTCCAGTGTCTTTGCCAAGATAATCCCATGGGCAGTGTAGACATGCTGTGCTCTTCACCAAGAATCTGACAGGACTAAACAACATGGACATAAGCTGGGGGAGGTACTTTACCCCCGTTTGGCAGATTACTTTCAAATGAGGGTCACACAGCTAGTTCCTCAAAGACTTATTTTGTTTGGTCATTTGATTTTTCAATAGGATTATAAGCTTCTTGAGGGCATCTTTTTTTTCTCCTATTTTTAAGATCCCCATAATGCATAGCACTGCCATGAGCCTTTATCAAACACTTACTATGTGGCAGTCATTGCTTGCAAAATAGTATAATTTGCAGTCACATGAATAACTAATAACTCAAGAAATAGTTATTTAACTTACCCAAACACATTTTACTTAGCTCACTTTTTATTCATTTTTGGGGGAGAGTTAGAATTTTTAACACAAAATTAAAAAAGATTTCTTTGTCCACTGATCAGGTCACTAACAGTCAATAGTCAATAAACATTATAGCCACTATATAACTCAGGCACTGTGCTAAGTGCTAGGGATATAAAGGTTTGAAACAGTCCATATCCTTAAGAAGCTAACAATCTAATAGAAGATAACATTTAAAAATATCCTACAGTGGGGTGGAAAATGATTTGGGGAGATGTCAATTTCTAGGGATAATGAAAGCCAGAATATCATCTGAGTGGGAAATGACGAATTGAATTTTCTAGTTGCTGACAAATCAGGATCAGGCACTAAGAGGGGAAAGGAACTAAGTTCTTTTTAATCTTATGTTTTACCTTGATAAAGGCTTGTTGACAGTGCTATACACTATGGGAATGAACTCATGCTAAGAGCACTAGACTTATAGTCAAGAGAAATTGAGGGTTAAACCTAGTTTCCAGTATTTGTGAATCACAAGACACGGACAATCATAAACATTGTCCCCTCATCTGTAGAATGAGTATTTTGACCACCTGTAAATGCCTTGTGACAGGGTTGTTACATCATATGATATAAAGTACATAGAGAAGGGTTTTTTTGGTATTGTTATTATCAATATCAATGTTAGGGAAAAGATCTGAGTTTACATATTTACATGAATTTTGCTTCACAATGAGCAATGTACATATAATATATACTCATAAAGTAATAAGATGGATTTCTTTAAGCTATATGAAAATATGGTATTATTTTATAGTCATGTGGCATGTTTATAGAATATCTAAAAATCATTTATTTAGATATAACAGAATACAGGAAAAAGTAAAATTTCCTCCTTTTAATAGTATTTTATTTTTTCAAATATATACAAAGATAGCTTTCAACATTCATCTTTACAAAACCTTGTGTTCCAATTCTACCCAGCCCCTTCCAAAGATAGCAAACAATCCAACACAGATTAAACATGCAATTCTTCTAAACACAGGAACAAGTAAATATTAACATGTTATTTATCCTATAAGATGGTTTTGGCAAATAAAAATCGCATTTATATATCACTTTAAGGTTTACAAAGTACTTTACAAACATTATCTGATTTGATACTTATGATAATCCCAAGAGGTAGGTTATTGTTACCCCCATTTTATAAATGAGGAAACTGTGGCAAACAGGATTCTTAAGTGACTTGTCCAGGGTCACATAACTAGTAATTGTCTCTGGCTAGATTTGAACTCAGATCTTCCTATCTCCAGATTCAGCACTCTGTTTCACTTTGTTCTACTCTTTCACACTTGTTCCACATTGTTTAGTATGTGAAAGGGATTTTACTTCAGTACCTTGGGCATCCATGATTTCATTGATTCATGGCATACTGTATCCCCAGTAGAGAGCTAAAAAGCCTAGAAGCCTTAATTTGTCTTTGTGAATGACCATGGCTGAAAAAAAATGTCAGCATCCAACAAATGTTTTTCTAGTACTAAGTTACCCTTAAATTAGATTAGGGCTATGTGATGACATAACCTTTGACATTCTCCCACTTGTCTTCAAGCATGGTCTCCTTTATTCCCAGCATCACTTTTCATTTCTTTCTCATGCTTAGAAAACTTTAATCACATCAACACTCACCAAGTCTCTGAAAAGAGTACATTACTGGATGAACTTCATTGAACCACTTATCTGTCCCAGTGGACAGTTTCCTTCCTTGGTCATCTATATCCTATATGTGTCATCTTCCCTTTTAGAATTTGGGCTCCTTGAGAACAGGGATTGCCTCAGTTTGGGTATTTTTATCCCCAGCACTTAACACAGGCACATAAGAAGTACTTATAAATGCTTTTAATTAACTGATTGGTTCATTCAATACAAGTTACTTCCATACATAATGAGGAATTAGAGTCAGACTTAGGATATTGTATATATATGAAATATTTCAAAATTATATTTATATTCTTTCACTAAAATCAAATAATTGTAATGTTAGTTTTTAATGTGAATTCTCCATTTTTTCCTAGAAAATCTCTTAACCTTTTCAATTTAATAAAACATCTCATCCACTGAGTTCTAATTGATAGAAATAAATTGTTAATACTAATACATTTTTATATGGTACATGTACTTACTTTAAAACGATTGGGAAATAGCCCTTCTAGTATATGACACCTCACCTAAAAGACCCTTTAATCTATCCAACTATTTTACTGATCATAAAGCAATAAATGCAGAATTTGACAATTCTCCCTCTTGTCATAAACTATCTAATTATTGAAAATTAAATAAATCCCAGTAGAGGATGAATCATTAAATATATAGTAAATAATGAGGTTAATTAATTTAACCCTTTCTAATTAGGGAACTAATTAAATCAGAAAATTAAAACTGAAAAAAGATTGAAATCAGTATAAATTAGAGCACTTAGGTATACCAATTGTCTATTCTGGCTTTATCTACTCTAGTTAGATAACTATTATTTAACTACAAAGGCATAATCAATGGAGTGTTCTCAAGCAAGTTAGAGAGGAAATAAAATATTTTTTAATATTTTATATTTTGACTATGTTTTCTTGATCCTATTATGTCCTATTATAATTAAGTAATAAAATTATAAAAAGTAATTTAAAATTTTTCTTAATCTTAATAATCAACAAATGTGACCTGACTTACTACAGTTACAAGCTTACCTGACTTACTACAATTATTTAACAGTTGGCTAATATGAAAACAATATTTTTTTCACAAATGGCTTTTGTTACAGACATTCTGGTAATTTTTTTTAAATTAAAAGTTTTTATTATGAATCTAATCATTAACCAACATAAGTATACTTATGTTACTTAATACTTAAAACTCAATAGTATAATTGTAAATCCTTAAAACAGTTTATTTTTAAAGAGGCAAATATATTAAATTTGTTATGGTTGTAACAAAACTACTCTATATCTCCTTCTGCAGTTTTTTCTTCTAAAATGTTTTATTAATGCTTCCCCTCCCTTCACTTATCCACTAATCTATTTTCTCATCTTTTTTCCTCTCTCCCCAAGTCATCCCTTATAACAAATATATGGAGTATAATAAAACAAATCATTATATTGGTCATTTCAAAGAATCCATACCTCATTCTGACTCTCAGAACCAATATTTCTCTGTCAAGAGATGAGACATATAATTTCATCATCAGTACTTTGAAATCACTATTATTTGCTGTTTTGGTTAGAGTTCTGAGATCTTTCAAAGTCATTTTCCTTCATATTATTATTATGACTGCATAAATCATTCTTCTGAGTCTGCTCATATTACTTGCTCAATTTGAACAAGTTTTTCCATGTTTTTCTGAATCTATCATTTTTGTAATTTCTTATGCAATAATTTTCAATTATAATTTGTTCAGTAATTCACTAATTTCTGGTCACTTGCAAAGCTTTTTCTCATTTTGCCTTTTTTCCAACTAAGCTGTAATATTAGATTTTTTTTGGAGGTTAATTCTTAGAAATGTTTTGTAAGAAATCTAAATACAATAAGCAGATGTGAAATCTTATTTCTTTGAAATAAAAATATAGGATTCAAGCAGAATTTAAGCTCCATGAGGGAAGGGAGTATTTTCGTTTTTTTCTTTGTATCCTATATTGCAATAAATGCAGAATGAAGGCAAAATGAGAAAAGAATTTGGTATCACAAGAAAGAAGGGCATATCATTGTAATGATCAGCATTAGGATTCCATAGGAAAACAAATTGGAAAATAGATCTGAACAGTTAGAGATGATCCTAGGGTTCAAATGATTTTTCACTGCTTTCGTTCTGGTAATGCACCTGGGATGTGTGTATATGTGTCTGTTTGTGTGTCTGTATTGTGGAGCTGCATGAAGATATCTAGAGTAGGTATATGATTTTGAAATTTAGAAAATTGGGGAACTGACTAGAAGAGGAAATAAGGCAGAACTTTCAAAATAAGATAGTGGAATGGAATGGCAGATAGTGTGTGTGGGGAATGAGAGGGCATTCTTTCAAGGATATTCCAAGATAAACAGGCCATAGTCATGGCAAGATATTTTAGGGTAAGGGGACTCAGGTGCTAAGTAAAGTTCCAGGATGGGGCAGTAGAAGAGATGGTGGTTTTGAAGTACACAAAGTCAGGAACAGGACCAAGGAGGAGCATACTCTGATACACTTCGGTCCATCAAAAACAGGGAGCCTGACCAAGGATAACAGCCTGAATCCTAAGTCATCGGCAAACAGTTAAATGAAAATTTTTCCCCAAAACGTGAATATCTAATTCGCTGACAATAATGAATAGAAATAACAGATGCTTCCATGTCTACATTCGTACTCTACAAATGCTTTTAGCAAGCAGTACAGCTCACAATGACTTTTCTTAACCCTCGTTTGAGAGGCCATATGTAAAGCTCTGAAGTATGGCATATACCACGTTCGTGGTTTTCTGAAGGAAGTTTTCAGCTTAAGCATTTGCATTTTATGTCTTTCTCAGAGAGGGAATATCAAAATGGAATTCTCAATCTACAGATCCTTCTTCATCAGGGTGTTTCACCTGAAATAATCTACTTTCAAAAGCAATGTTTTCATAGTAGTGTGCCATTAAAGGCATAGACTTCATGATGTGTGGAGTGTGGTAATAGAATGCCTTCTTTTTCCCCTGCTGGTTCACTAGGAATTAGACCCATAGCTTCCAGCATTCTGATGACACTGCCTAAGAAGCTGATTTGTTGGGTTTCACAAGGTAAGATATAAAGAAAAGAATTTTTCCCCCCACAGGCAAAACATGGATAGTATAGGGTGAAAACTCTACAAAACAACAAAAAATTGGTGAAACAAGTGGGTTTGGAGGTGGAAGGCTTAGGTTCAAATGCTGCTTTAAACACGATGTGACATTTAGCAACTTGATACTTGAATTGTTTTGCAGATCATTTTCCTCATTAGTAAAATGAGATGGTTTGACTCAATGGTCTCTAAATCCTTTTAAGGTCTAAACTTCTTATTCTGTGATAAGATTCTATGAAACCTAATCAGCATATACTGATTGGTTAAAAGTGAAAGGTGAACCTTACTCTCTCTTACATGTGTCTGTATTTTTGTGTTATTCTCCTCCTTGGTTCCCTATTTCCTTTCTACCTATTTATTTTTCAAATTCTACCTCCAATAGTCTTTTTTTACTGAAGCTATCTTTACTGAACTTCGTTTATGACATACTTCACATTTTAGCACTTAATTATTGAACATTTAATCATGTTTTATGTTGTTTATGTGGCAAAATTTCCCATCTTATTTTGTAAGTTCTTGAATGAAAGACATATATTCCATTTGTTTTCTGTTCCTTAGTATACTTAATCACAGCTCTGGTTTTCATGTGTTCATCAAATACTTCTTGATTGTTGAAATTTATTAGGAGTTTGCTGTTTTAAAATTCTATTATGATACTTTTGTAAAGCAAATGATTTCCCTGGAATTTCAAAGTCAAGATTTTGATATATTAAATTGCAATGTATATTTATATTTAGTCATTTTATAAATTGCTTTTCATTGTGGTAGGTGCTATGGAAAATATGATGATGTATGTATATTGAGGTTCAAAAGGGAGACTGCAAAATGTTGGAGTCACAGACCAGTATCTCGAGGTATCTCAAAAGAATTTGCAGACTTAAACTCTCTCCCAGTCAAGCAGCAAAGTTTATTGTAATTGTAATGCCAATTGAAGTGGGCTAAGTTCCAAAAGGATTTTATCAAAGAACCAGGAGCAAGAAGACAAATTTATAGGAAAAGACAGAGATCTGCTTCTTCATGACAATAATATTAGCTTAATTTTATAGCCCAGAGGTAGAACTGAGGAGTGGTCTATTCATTATTGTGTCAGGAACTTGGTTTTTACTGACCAGCAGATTATCTATCTGACAGTTAGCAATATTTGTAGGATTATCTTAAAGCCAGAAAACTTTAGAATCATTGACAGACAGATTGTTAGAACAATAGCACTCTAAGATCAGAGGACCTCAGGATTACTGCTGTATTTTCCCTAGAAGCTGTCCCCTGTCACATACATATGAAGGAAAGCTGGGTGCTTGGAGCACTAAGTCTGGAATCAGGAAGTCCTGAGTTCAAATCTAACTTCAGATGTGTGACCTTGGGCAAGTTATTTAATCCACTTTATCTCAATTCCTCCACTATAAGATGAGCTGTAGAAGGAAATGGCAAAGCACTCCAAAATATTTGCCAAAAAAATCCCAAATAGGGTCACAGAGTCAGACATATAAATATGTGTAGACACACAGAACTAGTGTATGATACTTGAAGATGACTATTAATTTCATTTGTTGTTGTTGTTGTAATAAGTGTTGCAAAGACTAATAAGTAACCAGAATTCTTTTTCATTCAAAAAGAATGTTCTTTGTGTTCATGGTTCTAGTTGCCATTTATCAAACTTAATTCTACTTGTGATTTTTCCTCCACGTTGGCCCAATTTCTTTTCATGAACAGAGCTACTTCACTGTGGGTCCCTGTGTGCCAAACTAGTGGAAGCTCTAGCTTCCCAGTTTCTCCAGTTCTCATTTGACATTATTTCCTAGGATTTACCTTCTATCTGCAATGAGTCATGATTTTACTAAGTGATCTTAATGCATCATAGTGTCTAAGTATCCCATTGTCATTCACTTCTGAGGTCAGCTCAGAGCACTTATGTTAGAATAATTCAAGCATTCATTAAATAACAAGTGTTTATATACCAAGGTGATGGGATTAATAAAAAGACAAAAATTGCTACAAAGCTACTAGATGTAATAGCTGTATTCTAGGTTCTTATATTCCCATTAAGTATCTTATAGGCAATATGGATCAGTTACTCAAGATTCTGAATCTGAAAATAACTATGCAGTTCAAGATTTAGTTGAAAAACAAACAGAAAATGGAATTAAGGAGATATAAAGTATTTTGGAAAGGTGCTGTGGTGCTAATGTGGTAGACATCACATGCACTATTAATGTAACTTATTCATTTTGATCAAAAGGTAGTTTTTCTGATTCTCTTGGTTGGTAGTGTCCAACCTCCTACAAACCTTGTTTTGTTTACATCATATCTTGTGCTGGCTGATAACATTAGTTCAAGTCTATATCTGCATGAAAAATAAATCAATGAGGCAGCTGGTGTGAGTTGTTGAAAAACCCTCTCATACTTAAAATTCATAATTTAGGGAGTTTATTTTTGGTTATTCAAATAATAGGCTCAAATTTCTATTTCTTTCTCCCTCTGATTTAACCTTTAGTAAAAGCAAAACAAAACAAAACAAAACAAAAACTTCCTGGTTTCTAAGTTCTCACTGACTTTCTCAGCAAGCTTAAGTAAATTAGTTACTTGACCTGAAGCTCATGTTGTAGATTAGAAAATTGAGGGGAGGAACGGGGAGACAGTATTGGTTTACAGCATCTAATGAATTAAAAAGGGGAAAAGAGCAAGTATTTATTAAGCTCCTATTAAATGTCAGCCCTCGATGTAAGTGCTTTACAGATGTTATTTCATTTGAAGTGATTCAGAAAATTGGAAAGTTGCTCATACCATGCTGATTTGTATTCTACTAAATTACCAGACCTAGACAATCAGAGTTGATGAAACCTGATCATTTTAAAGTTTAGGGTAACACAACAAATATGTAACAAAATCTTAAGAAATGCAAAATGCTTAATCTAGTGTACAGTTGTTCATACTACACAAGACATACTGTAATTAAATAGCTGTGTGCTACTTTATGTATAGAGAATAATAACCACCTATTTGGGGAGGGCTCAAAATATAGTCATTTTATTTTAAAAATTCTCTGTAGAACCAATTTTGATAAGCTTCATTGCTTAATTTTTAAAAATAGAATTTTATTTCCAATCTGTTTTTTGTTTTTGTTTTGTTTTTTTTTTTTTTTTTGATGCTTTTAGTCAGGGTTATTCTTCATGACTTCAGGATGTCAGTTTTGTGGACTTTATTTTTCCTACTTGCCTAGCACATCTACTCTCTGAATGAAATTAGATTTTGTCTCAAGATTTTTATTTATCATAACTGGCCAAGAGGAACAGTCTTGGTCATGATTGACACACTCTTAATGAACATTTTCTTTGCTTGAAACTGGTTTGACTCTGGTCCTTTGTGGTGATGGCTCCCTAGGATTTAAACGTGTGCAGCACACTGACCTTGCATAGTTAGCATCTGATATTTTATAAAGTCTGACAGGTTGATGGGATTTTAAATATCAGATGGACACCTTAGTCCTACAATTTACCTTATTGAATAAATATTGAAAGTCAAAGTGGAGGTAGCCTATTTCTGCAATAGAAAAAGCTACAAGGATTCTTCCTTTTAAAAATCCAATCAAATACTTGTTTGAGTTGTATCTTTAAGTCTTTCAGTTTAAAATCTTATAGATATAGACTGTGCCTAACCAAGCAAAGCAGAAACGTGAGCAATTATCTTTTTAAAAAAGAATTTGACACCTTTTGCTTTTTTCTGCTACTAATCATTTTCCCTTGTTGTGCCCCCCAAAACCTACCCTTATTTAAAAAAAATGTTTATATGCATTTATAATATCTCTTCCATTGCTCTTTTGTGTTTAACATACAAAGAAACCCCCAATGAAAATTAAAACTCTCATAATAAACATGCATAATCCAACAAGACAAATTTCCTCACTAGCAAACCTAAAAATAAATGTCTCTCATCACTTCTCCAGCAGGGTAAATGATGTATTTCTCAAATTCAGCTCCCTGGACTCATGGTTTAGCACTGCTTTGTTCTACAGTCTTTCAAAGTAGTTTTTCTCTGTATGAGCTCTTCTTCTGTTCACTTAGCTTTATATCAGTGCAGAGAAGTCTTCTCAAGTTCCTCTGAAATTATTTTGCTATTTCCTATGGCATTTATTCTATTACACTAATAACCAATTTTTAAAAGTCATTCCTTAATTGGAGGATAGTTCTTTAGTTTCCCATTTTTGGCTTTTGTAGAAAGAATTGTATTTTTGAACATATTATATCCCTTTCTTGTAAAAACCTAATAGTATAGCTGAATACCTTTTGGGGAATAATTTCCAGATTGTTTCCCAAGTGGCTGGACCAATAATTCATATGCACAAGTAATGCATCAGTGGGTCTGATTTTCCACTGCAAGTCAATCAATAAGCATTTACTAAACACTTACTATGTGCCAGGCACAATGCTAAGCCTAGTTCTCCAAGTTAACATTTTCTGCTTTTGTCATCTTTGCCAGTCTGATGTATGAAGTGCCTCAGAAGGTTAATAGTTAAGTAAGACCAATTTATGTTCTTGTTCAGTCATATCTGACTTTCCCTAACCTCATTTGGGGTTTTCTAGGCAGACACTAGAGCGGTTTGACATTCTTTTCTCCAGCTCATTATAAATGAGGAAACTGAGGCAAACAGCAAGGTCACAGTGTCTGAGGTCAAATTAAAACTCAGGAAGATGAGGCTTTCTGACTCCTGCCTGGGGTACCACTTAACTACCCTCACAGCCACAGCAATCCTGACAATATGAAATACTTCATACCTAAACTCCCATTCTTTTACCAAGATACAGTCTTTAGGAGCCAAATTGACCACTGCTTTTAATCTGGATATCCTTTAGTGTCATTTTCTGTTACATTATTGTAGGTGTATATATATATATATATATATGTAAATATACATATACACATATATGTATATTTTGTCTTTTTTTTTTCTTCTATATTAGCTCATGTTTTCCCATGCTTTTTTGCACTGTTACTTGTTATTTCTTATGGTACTATTGATTATATTTTATCATGTTCATTTGCCATTTGTTTAGTTATTCCCCAATGAGGACTGGGGTAATCAAGTTTATTTCCAGTTTCTTTGCTATCACAAAAGGTATTGCTTTAGACATTTTGGTTATGCAACATGTACTTTTGTCAGCTATTATCTGAGAAGCAGTATGGCATGCTAGATATAGTGTCAGCCCTGGAATCGGAACTTGAATTCAATATTCACTTACTGGCTATGACTATGGGCAAGTCACTCTACTCCATGTTGTAGACAGTTCTCAAAAGATAGGACTTAACATGGGGTTTCTGAATTTATTTGTAAAAAATATAACTAAATTTTGATATAATTGGCTTCCTTTGTAAATCTCTATATTTTATGCATTTAAAAATACTGAGAAAGGACCCATAGATTTCAATAGGTTGACAAAGGTCCCCGATACAAAAAAAAAAAGTTGTCATGAATTGCAGAGCTGCATTGATAAGGAGAATGCTTCATGGTTCCTTTTTCCAATAAAGTGACAGGTCAACATCCCAGAAAGTAGCAATAAAAGGGCACATGAATTAATTAGAGACCTAGTATTTAACATTTTCTTTACTACTTATGTAAAACATTGTGATTAAGTATGTAAACATCTGTGGGCAATATTTTGCTTAATCTTGACTATACTAAGCTGGCAAAAGAGCCAAATTGTCAGTTCTTGAAATCAGTCAGACCTTGGTTCCAGTTCTTTCTTTTAAACATACTAAGCAATGTGATAAGGCCTCTAATTCTCTAAAACTATCAATTTATAAGGAGTTCCTGTGGGATTTCTATCCTCACACACTCCATTCCTTGTTAACTTGTATAAAGTATACCTGAAGCAAGGTATACTTTTTTTCTTTATACAAATGTAAAGGTTAATTTTAGTTTACTTGGATTTTAGTTTCTATACACTTTAAAATTAGATGCACTTATATGTAGCCAATAATTAAAAATTGTGTTAAAAGGAATGGGCAGATCTGTCTAGCTGATCCTGAAGTAAATCATCTACATTTGCTTATATTTTTGGAACTAGTGTACACATTATTTCCTCCCTGGATTGGAGAGGAATTATAGTAATGATGGCCAATTTTTAAAAAGGATGAAGGAACGAATTAATCTGCTGTATTAAGTGCCTCAGAGTAAAATAACCCTTGATTAAAGGATTTCAATTATTTTTCTCTTGCCCTCACCATACACATATGCCTCAAATTAGTTTTCTGTTTGTTACATGGAAAGGAATTCTAGGAAGAATAGTTCGTATTTCATAAAATGTAGTTCAGTTAGTCAGAAGGAAAAATCTCTGTGGAAAAACAAATTTGATAGCTAAAACATCTCAATATACTCCTTAAGAAATTACTAGCCTACTTCTGGTTAGAATGCACATAAGATGAAGTACAGGAGGTGTAGAATAATACAAACTTTGTTTTTTTCAGAACATTTGTCACAAAAGATTTGAGACTAGGTTGTTCTTAGTTCCACAAGGCAAAAATTTATTACACTTACAAATTAAGAGAAAAAAAAATTAAACAATCCTTGCTCAAAAGAAATTATGTTCTACGAGCTCATGTTCCCCAGTTATTTAAACTGCAACTAAAAAAAGATGGAAATTTAATCGGCAGAGATTTAAGCATACAAAGCTATCCCGAATCGTGTAGGTAGGTCCCTTCTCCGCGTTGGGTGCCTAGAGGGAGAGCGTTTCTTTACAACGGCAGTGCAGACTTCATGTACACATCACGATCCGTCCGTGCCACCTCAAGTTCTGAGTTTTCTACGTTGGTGCTCCTTTTGGGTCACCTAGATTTCAGGATTCAGTAAATAAACGTCACGGCCAGAACTGGGAATGCAGGAAGTAAAGAAAGGGAACTGCTGGGCTCTGAATGAAGGGGGAGTTGTGGAGAGTAGAAAGATGGTTCCAAGCAGGCGAGGGGAAACCCACCACAAGAACCACGGGCCAGGGAACAACTCGGCCCTTAGGATTCTTGGTCCTTAATCCAAAACCTCGTTTCCCAAATTACCCACCACGGACTAGGCAGTGAGCGAAGAGCAGCGGCCAGGGACCGGCAATAAACTGAGCCAGAGGAACCGAGGCTCCGCTCCGCTCCGCTCTCCTCCCCTCCCCTTCCCGCGCAGTGGTCGCCGGGTCAGCAATGGTGGCCGGCGGCTCAACCCCCACCTCGGGCCCTAGAGCTGCACGTGAGCAGCAAACCAGGCCCCAGGGGGCGCATTCGGGTTCGGGTTCCCCCGGCGAATAGCCGGGGCGCCAGTCCCGGTCACTTCCTGCGGGAAAGAGGCGGGACAACTGTTGCTCCTCGTGTGACCCCCGAGAAAAAGGGAGACGAGTTCCTCAAGGTCACACACACGTGTGTCCCAGGGAGCCCCACCGCTCCCAGCTCCGACTCCACCCGGGCATTCGCCGGGTTTGGGCCGCTTCTCGTTCACGCGGGAGTGTGGCGTGGCGGAGTTTTGAACTTGTACGAACCCCACTTTCCTAATCACTCCTTGTGGGTCTCGGCGGCTCGGGAGCTTCGGTTAGCGATCGGGGCTGGCCAGAAGTGCACGGATGTTCCAAGTCCTGGCTGGAGAACCCAACCCAATGGGCCGAGGTCCCGGGCCCCAAATGCTACCTAACCTCCTCCTACTGTTCCATTTCCATTTCCACCTCCACCTCCACCCCAGCCCGGGCTTGACAGCGGGGCTGGTCCTGACCCCCGCGGGCCCCCGCCGGCGCTCCGCCCCTTCCGCCCCGCGCCTGCGCTGCCCAGGGTGAGTGTGTGAGGGAACGTGTGTTGATGGGAGGGGCTGCCCTACCCCCTTTCCCCGGGATCTGCTCACTCTTGCCCCAACGTGGGGGTGGTGAGGCTATTCGAGCCCTCGGGTCCCGCCGGTGAGAGGGCTGGTCCCGGGGCCACTGGTTTTCTCTTAGAAGCGGGGTATGCGAGGAAACCGCCTCCGCGCCCCTCGCCCCAGGGAAGAGGCGGTGAGAGCTGCCGGCCCCGCTTCCTTTTCCCTTGTCCCCCTTACTCTCCTGAGGGGAATGGTGTGCCCCGCAGGGCGCGCGCTGCTCCCGCGCTTTGGCCGTTCTGAGAGGGAGGGGGGAAAAGAGGAGGAGGAGGAGGAGGGAGGGAGGGAGGGAGGGAGGAGGGGGGAACCGGACCCCGATTCGTAAAGACTCCGCCGGGACCGGACTATCCGGGCCGTATAAGCCGGAGGCGAAGTCGGGGTGCGCGCGGGCCGAAGTGGGCCTCGCTGGGGGGGTGGGGGGGGTGGGTGGGGTTGGGGTGGGTGCCATCGTTGATTCTTCCGGATCCAGGGAAGCCAGTCGAGCCGCCGGGATCATGTCGGACGAGGAGTTGAAAGTTCCCGAGGAAATGTTCAAAGAGGTCAAATTTTACGCGGTGGGAGACATCGATCCCAAGGTACCGCATCCGCTTACTCTGCCCGGCTCCTCTTCCGTTACCTCCTCTACTCCCCCCTCCCACCCGCGACCCACTCCGGGTGGATATGTACCCTCCTTAACACCTTCCACCCCATCTCGCTCTCCCCCTCCCCCCGTCCTCCTCCCCCTAGTCTGCGGCCGTACCATTGTCGAGGTGGTCTCGCGCCGGCCTGCCCGGGCTGGGGAAAAGGAGGCTGGTCTCGCGCCGGCCTCGCGCCGGCGCAAGGGGCCCCTGGGTGGTTGAAGGAGGAGGGTGAGCGTGAGGGCCGGGCTCGCGCCTGCTCCGCGCTCGCCGGCGGCCGGGCGGGGGGGAGCGGGCTGCGGGCGAGGAGAGAAGCTCTCGCCGCCGGCTTGGGGGCTCGGAGGAGGAGGAGGCGCTGGAGGAGGAGGAGGAGGGGAGCGGACGGGGTCACGCTGGCGCCGTGGACTGCCCAACTCGGGAAAGGGAACGGGAGCGTTTGGGGGCGAGCCGGCTTTCCCTGACTGGTGGAGGCGGCGGCGGCGGCATCTGCGCAGCAGCCGCCTCGGGCCCGGGGGTTGCTTAGCAGGGCTTCCGCGCCTCTTGGAGCGGGCAAGGGAGCTCGGGCCTAGTTGTCCCCGGCTGCCGCCTGACGTCGCTCTTTGACGGGGGAACCCGGCGCTTTGCTCAGTAGTGAGTAGCTCTCCTATGTCCGTGCTATCGGCCTGGGACAGCCGAGTGGGGACGTCCAGGGTGCTCGATCGAGTGGCCGTGCGGCTCGTAGGGCTGCTGCGGACGCCTCGGCATCGGGACGGGACTGAGGGAAGGAGGAAGGGACGTGGGTGACCAGCCTAGAGATGTCGAGCGGTTTGGGCACAATCTACAAGTGGGATCGGGTTTGCTTTAAGGCCGGGGGGCGGACTCTAGGGTAAGGGTCCTTGCCCCGAGGGTCGGGAACTGGTTATTTTTTATTATTTATTTATTTTTTTGGAAAAAACGTCTTTAACTATTTCTACGTCTTTGACCTCTGGTAACCCTGTGTATTTTATGTATCTAAAAATCGTGGCTTCCGATGATTGTCAGAGGGGTTCATGACAAAGAAAGGTTAAGGACCCCTTCTCTGGGCACTCCTGTCTGTGTGGTCAGCTATCTTTTATCCAGCCCCTGCAGCATTAGAGACCCTGTGTTAAGGAAGGTCTACAAAGAAAGGGAGCCCACCAGCTCATGTCAAATCTATAGGTGCCTTTATAAAGATAGGATGCGTCTAGAAATGTACACATACACACATGTCCCTTTAGCCATGTTTTGCTAGTTAAAATGATTTGGAAGGATCATGCTTAAAAGCAATGAACCAGATTTTACAGAAAACTAAAAGCTATCAAATGGCAAAAAGAAACAAGCTAGTTTCACTGAATTTTAATGTCACAGATTCCTCTACAAATGTGTTTTCTAAAAATAAATTTTATGGTCTTGTCAAGAATTTTTGGGAAAATACTAAACAATTTTATATTTTTGTCTTCTACAGCTGTATTAATAGATATGGGGAATTTTATTGTGTACATACAAAACATGAATTGTCATCCAGTTTTCTAAATAATATATTCTCATTCTTAAAGGATTGTGGTGAGAGTACCAGATTTTTCATGGTGGTCTTATTTTTATGACCTCATCTTTTGAAATAAACTTTTGTTTGTAATTTATTTGTATAGATATAACCTGGAGTAATGAAAAAGTAAGACAAGCCTCTTAATTTCAAGGAACTTATAGTTAAAACCATTCAGATGCAGGATACACAGTTACTAAAAGAATTAGAAAGGAGGAAGAAGGAAGAATTGATTGGAATGACTGATGAGTTCATATTTCAATGATTGTTTCTCTCATAGTCTTAAGTAAATTCAGTATGTATGTTTGTTTTGTCTTAGTTTTCTTGTGTCACTAATTTAAAATTAGAGATTAATACTTCAAGTTTAAAGATTGGATGGAATCATAAAAATTACTAAAGTTGCATCAATATATGTATAAATATAATCACATAGCACTTTATCTCATATGAAAGTAAATATGAAAAGTACCCTGGGGAATGCCATAGGATATTTAAAAAAATAGGATATTTTAAAAATAAAACTTAATGGACATTTAATAGTTGTCTTTGACAGGAATCTTTCAGAAAGAGGAGGGATCATGTATTTTACAAGTATATTGATTATTTTTATCTTGTTACTTTTATTAGAACTTTCATGTGTATTTTAAAAGCACATTAAGGAAACATGGTATAGTGGAAAAGAATATTGATTTGGAGTTAAGAGTTCATGGGCAAAGTATGTCTCTATCCATGAAATGAAATTAGATTAGATAACCTACCTCTAAATTTATGATTCTAAAGTCTGGTTGAAAATTTTGGGAGATTTCATATGACTTTGTGTAACTTTAAGTTTTAGAAGTTCTTCTTGTTTCTTGGTTTAAAAATAAAGGTTAACTTAGATTTTTTTAATTAAATTTTTTTTTCAGCTGTCAGATATTTTTTTTGTCTTAAATCTTCCCCCCTACCCCCACTCCCCAAAAAAGGGAAAAACCGAACACACAGTTAAGCAAAGCAACTTTCCACATTGGGAATGTAGAGAAAAATGTGTGTGATAACTTCTGATTTGAAAGTTGGCATGCATGAGGTTTAAAAGCTAGCACGCAGAAATAAATAATAAACTATTCCTCATCTGGACACATTTTACATAATAGAGATAAATACAATTTTGAATTGATTTGAAGAAAGTAATAGCACTATCTGACCATAGTTAAAAATGCTTTGTTTTGATTTTAATACATTTTAGGAAGGCTATTGACTTACTGGAGGGCAACTTAAAGATTAGCGCACTCAAAATTATCATAGTTTCATTGAAAAAATTGAAGATGGCCCAGAGAAGAACTTGGATTATAATTATTTTTCTTTAAATAATTGAAGAATTGATTTGTAGAAGATGATGTTTGTTTATTCTGCACAGCTATAGAAGGCAAATTTCAACTCAGAGTATTTCCTAATGATTGGAGCTGTCCAAAACAAGTCCACTTGTTGAGGAAGTTATAGAGACAGTATGCATGTGTCCGATGGAAGTTAGACCAGATCTGAAGAGGTTCTAGATCTATATTACACAATGATTAATATTTTAAGTATACAAGTATCATTATAAAAAGATATTGGTATCTTTTTTGTGGGCTTTTGGAAATTTCTTATAATCTAAGATTAAAAGTTTATATGCCATAGTTTAGTAAAAACTCTATAAATCATTTTATAAAATTATCTTCATTTTAAAAGGTAATAATGAAAACTGTCTATACTTAATTATAAATGGTAATTATTTGAAGTTCTTAGAAATTTTAGTTACTTGGAAAAAATGTTCTATATATATGGCATATTTTTAAATCTAATCCTCTTCATTCAGTTTTCATTCAACAAATGGAGTACTTAGGGAAGTATATATCACACCTATCATGACTAGTTGGAGAGAGAATGTGAAAAATTAACAGTTCAAGAGATTTTAATTTTCATTGAATGCCACATTCATGATTTTGGGTTTAGAGGAGGTACTATTATGGGAATAGAATATATGGAGAGATTTCATGGAAGAAGTAAAAGTTAAGGATGGCATTCAAGATTTGAGACTCAAATTCATAGCAGTGTTGAAATGATAAAAACAAATTTTTTAACTGTAAAGTACCTTAATACTTTAAGAACCTATACAAATGGAATTGTATGTGTATACCTTACTCCTTAAAGGTTTTTAATTTGACAGTAAAATATTTATTGAATATTGAATGAAACTCAAAACAAACCACTTACTACAGAATTCTGTAGCACTTATTACAGAATTCTATCATTGAGATCCCAATGTGGTAATAGAAATTGAAAGATGAATAATCAGGAGATGGCATAGATCAAATGCTGGAAATGGAAAATGCTGGACTTGGATTCAGGTCCTGTTTCTACTGTTGCTACTGTGAAGTGGGGTCAGCCTCAATTTCCTCATTTGTAAAGTGATAATTGGACTAGATGACTTGAAATGGTTTTTCTATCTCCAAATTTATGATCTTGAGATGTTTTTAAGCAATTTATATTTTTTCTCTTCTTTCTCTCTTTAATTTGATTCATTTGCTATAAATGGTGCTTTAAAGGTTATTTATCAGTGAAATTCTGGTATTTTCACAAAATACTGAGAAGAAAATGCTCCATTAAAAAAAAAAAATCTGGCCTTGAATATGAGAATATTCTGAAGTTAAATAGTAACTGAACTGTTTCATTTGATTTGATTACTTAGAGATTATAAATATAGGCTCAAAAATACTTCTAGACTGTCTACATAGTACTTTATTCTTTCAGGAGTATTTGTTGAGCATAATTGATATGTAATGATTTGTGATATTTAATGATTCAATTATAAAATGTACTGAACAGGTTCATTTTGTGAGCTAGAAAAATTGTGTTGTTAAAAGGGGCTTACTTTCATGTGTTAAAAGACTCAAATTTGCTGATTCTTATTCACAAAAAAGGGTTTTATTGAACTGTCATGATTTATTCAAGTGAAGAATGAAATATATTGGTTTATTTCAGTGCAGATATTCTTTTTCTAGGTTATCCAGTTTTTGAAAGCTGGAAAAGCTAAGGAAGTTTCCTATAATGCACTAGCTTCACATATAATTTCAGAAGATGGGGACAATCCAGAGGTTGGAGAAGCTCGTGAGGTCTTTGATCTCCCTGTAGTAAAAGTGAGTAGTAAATTAAAATTTTTGTATTTATTTTACTGATGAATAATTTAGACAAATATATTAAAATCTAAATATGATTCTTCTCAGGGCCCATGTGGTAGTACCAACCTTATATCTGAACCCTTTTTGATAATCAAACTTTGGTTGATAATGACAATATACCAAATTCTACTGGGTGGAGATTCCAGTGTTACTACTGGACTCCCACATTATTTGTATTGTAGATTATACATAGGCTTGGGGAGCTCTGAAGTTAACCATTTCATAGTTTCATTCCAGTTGAATAGATGTTTAATAATAATAATAAATAAATATATATATATATGAATTATGTGGTTGTGTATATTCACATTTTATAGATAAGGAAAATAGCCTCAGGTGCCTGACTTCCCAAAAAGACTGTTCATTGTAACACGCTACCTCTAAAATGCTGGAATGGGATTCAAGCCTATGGCTAATTTAAAAAAAAAAAAAAAAAGAAACTATTGAATTTCAAGCCTAATTTAGCCATCTTGATATATATCATACTTGATATACCATATCAAGCACTCTTTATGCTTTGTCCTGGACTGTATGCTTGACAGTAGAAGAGAAGAAGAAATTAAATAGACACTGTCTCTACCCTCATGGAGCTCATCAATTTTTTCATGAAATTCTTGGTGAACTGCCAGAAAACTTATTTTTAAAATCACTTTTAAATAAGAAAATAAAAAAAAAAAACCCACTTATTCTTTGCAGCTGACCCAAGCCAAAAATTTCATTTGGTTTACCTTTTCTTTCCCTATAGTAAGGACATTTGTTATGGAAAGTGAACATGCAGTCCAAGTCCAGAGCCAGTTTGGGTATTTTAAAATTATGTCATGAAACACATTTTTATTTCTCTAATCATAGTGTTTTGCTGTTAGAAAGGAGATGCTGTCCCTCTGGACTTGAAGTGGAAGGAAAGGAATCTTATTCTAAGATTGCTTTCTTTATGACTCAATATCAGAATAATATGAGGGAAATAATCCTAACTTGAGGGATAGGCAGAAAAGCATCCTATTTGCTATGTTTCTCATCTGGTTTGGGTATCACAGGTATGACTCTTTAAGATTGGTGAGCATTGTTTAGCATAGTTTAAAATTCTAACATGGTTTAAAATTCCTCAAGGCTAAGTTATATTGAAAATTTATTTTAGAGTCATTGCCCATAGCTTAAGCTTAAGCCTAAGCAAAACTTAGGGTTTTTCATTATCTGTATTTTTTTTTTTTTTTTTGGGGGGGGGGTCTCACTAACACAGATAACTGAGAATTGACTAGCTTTTTGTTGTCTGTATGTAGTTTATTGTCAGTTAATAGACATTTACTAAGGACCTCTAGGTTAATAGCTTTCTTTCTGTCTTTATTTGATTCACATTGACTATTTAGCTTTCTGGATCCCTATCTGTTATTTTTTGTTACCTTCTATTTAGATTATGAATAAACTTGTATATACAATTTTTTGGCTTTTTTTTTTTTTTTTTTTTTTTGGTCCAAGAATGTGAACTGCTTGAGGGCAGAATCTGTTTTTGTTTTTTTTATATCTCCAGCACTTAGCAATGCCTTGCATATAATAAATGTTTTGTTGATTGATATAACATTTCCAACACAGTTTAATTTTTAAGCTCTAAGTTCTAGTTGTAGTTCACTCACTAATTGTCATTGGACACAAAGCATAAATTTTTTGTCTGTAAAGTTGGAATTATAATAACAGATATTTGATTATGAAGATAAAATGCAAGAATATGAAATTAGCAAAATGGCATTAGTAAAATATTAATTTTTGCTATGTATTTAAGTTAATGAAAATTTCTAAGTTGAAAGCATTACTTTTTAATAGCAATAACTGATTAAAAAAATAGTGCTTTAAAGTTAAGGCAACAAGGAAGTTTTGGTTTTTTTACTTAATATTCATTTGTAAAATTTATTTATATTTGATTCTACAAACTTTAAAATTTTTGAACTTTGCCTTTCAGGATTTTCACCAGTTAGTTTTATACCCCCTGCTTTTTATTCTGCTCTAACTCAGCTTTTCCTGATAACTTACCATAATTTTTCTTGCCTGTCCATATTCATTCTTTGTCTAGATCATCTTAACTTCGTAGAGTATATTTCTTTTTGCCAATGTTACTTGTTTTTATCATATGAAGGATAGCTGGATTGTAGGGAAATTCTGCTATGCTTACAAATTTATGATGAAAACTACAATAACATGTAGTTGGACATCAAATTTTATTTTTCATATATACCATTCCTGGTGACAAATTTCTTAACTTTTCAAGCTCCTTGAGGACAGCTATGATTTTCTGTTTTTGTCTTTGTATTATTTGTTTATTTCCAACTAATTGGTGCTTAATTATTTTTAGTCCAACTGGTCAACAAGTTTTCTACTGTGTGGCAGGTGCTGGAGATATAAAGACAAAAATGAAAATTCTCTGCCATTTAATAGTTGTAAAGCACTTAACACTTACATAGTGGGCACTATTTAAATGCTTCTTTCTTTTTTTGCTAGCTTACATTTTATTGAGAGATTCTATATGCATAAATAAGTGCATATAAAATCATGGTAGGAGAACTTTTAGAGAAAAAGCTCCAGCAGTTTGGGGTGGGTGGGGATATATGGCCTCATATAGAGTCGTACTTGTAACTAGCTTCAAAGGAGATTAGGGATTCTTAAAAGGTGGAGATGAAGAGAAAGGGCATTCCAGGTATAGAGGACAGCTAGAGAGGTAGACTGCTGCCAGATAATAAAGAACTATTGGAGATAATAAGGAACCATTGTGGTTTATTGAGCAGAAATGTGAGATGGTTGTATTTGTACTTTATGAATATATCACTTTGGTAGTGAATAAAGAGAAATTGAAGATTAGAGAGAAGGTTCTTTATTTAGTCAATTTATTGTCTCCAGCTCTTTGTGACACTATGTCACAAAGATGCTGCAGTGATTTATCATTTCCTTCTCCAGCTCATTTTTCAGATGAGATAATAAAGCAAACAGACTTAAGAGATTTGCCGAGGGTCACACTTCTAGTAAGTGTGTCTGAGGCCAAATTTGAACTCAAGTCCTCCTGATTCCAAGGCCAACAATCTTTCCAGTATGTTGTCTAACTGTCTTAGAGAGAAGGAAGGTATGATTAAAGGAACAAGCTTTCAGAGAAAAAAGAAAGGATTAAAATTCAGAGACTTTTTTTTGTTTTAAGTATAAGATAAAGCCTTCTACTTAAAAGGAAAGGAAGGTGGTAGTATAAGAGATTTAAAGGGAAATGGTTTGGAGCACTATGCAAAATCTATCTGGTAGGCTGTCAATTGGCAAAGGATTGCTGAGTTGATGATTTAGTCAGACCTGAAAGAGATCAAAGGGAATTGACCAATTTGTCAAGAAACAAATGGGAAATCTTTGAAAAAAAGCTTTGTGAAATTTGATGTAAATGTGCTCCATGGTCAACACTGAGCTGTTAAAAACTGACCTTGAATATGACTTTTCTGCTTAGTTGTACACACATAACATCTAGATGTTTTATTATTATTTTTAAGTGTTTCTTAGAAGAAATATTAGCGAAATATGAGGTTTTATTTTTGTTATAAATTACAAAAAAATTTAATTTCATTAATTTTTCTTTTCTCTTTTAGCCTTCCTGGGTGATTTTATCTGTTCGGTGTGGAGCTCTTTTGCCGTATCCTTTTAGGGGATAAGGGAGTAAACATATTGAATTTGAGATTATAGTAAATTCTTGATTAAAAGACTTTTTAGTTTGGAATTAACTTCTACTTTTCAACTCCATTTCCTAAATTACCCATCCCACATGAAAATTATTAGTTATGTAATGGCCATTACCAGTGTAAACAAGAGGCAAAAGAAAACAAAATAAAACTAGATCACTGATTATTTACAATTTAATGGAATATTAGGTCAGGATAGAGAAAATGAAAAATTGTTGAAGTTGAATTTGGCTATGTTCAATTTTGTTTTATGTCATCTTTTAGTTATATTAGCCAAAAGATTCATAATAGTGATTTGAATGGTAAAATTTTGTCTTATCATTTTCTCCCATAGTTTTGAAAGAATTTCTCCCAATGTCTTATATCTTAATAACATGGAAGCTGGTGTTTGTGTTGTCTTCTTTGTAGTAAAAAATGGATTTTGTTAATATTTGTTACCGAATTCCCAATGTTTCTAGCTCTTGCTATATAATTTCCAATATACCTCTTCATTGCTTAAAAGGAAACCACATCTTCAGTTTATTGCCTCCTCTCCTTATATGACTCTTTGTTCACGTTTAACTTCCTTTAGTGTCATATTTTCCTTCTTAATTCAGTTAGCTCTCACTTCTTCCTCCTGTTCTGTTACTAATCTTTCTTGTGATTCTAATCCCACTCCTTCCTTGTATCTACCCCTGGTCTGTTTATAATTCTGTTCTTGATGCTTCCTTTTTTACTGTGGTTAATGTTCTTAAAAGAAAATCCACTATATGAAAATTTCCACAAAGCAAAATAAATTCTAGAAAAGATTATTTGAAAGAAATATCTGATATTATAGGGAAGGCATAAAGTCAAAGGTCCTTGACTAGAAAGTATTTAGAGATCATCTGATATACTGTCTGCTAACTTTATGACTTTAGTATCCGCTTAGTATCCGCCTAGTATCCGCTCTGTCATTTAGATAAGAGAAATGAGTTCCAGCAAGATTGTGTCTTCAAGTTTTTTGTAGAGCATAGACTTTTAGAGCTTAGAGAAAATTTAGTGATCTCCAGGTCCAACCCTCTCACTTTAGAGATGTGCCAGATAGCTCATTTAAGTGCATTCTGTAGTCCATTGTAGTATCATAAATGTGAAGAGAAAGGTCAGTTTTCATGTGTAAATTTTTATAGATGGCTTTAAGAGGCAGCTTGATGTACTAGCTGTATGTACATGCATGTACATGTATACTACTATGGATTTGGAGTCAGGGAAGCCTAAGTTTAAATTTTGCCTCAAATACTTAGTAGCTGTGATAATGGGTTCTGTGTCTCAGTTTTATCATCTGGAGAATGAAGGGATTGGACTTGATATCCTTAGACTTCCATTCTAGTGCCAAGTTTATGATCTGGTGATTTAAAATTGACAAACAAACATATCTTTAAAGATGATTCTTCTTAAAGTCATTGTGCCCAGATTAGTAGGAAAGCTCTAGTTCAGAAATGAGGATTCTAACCTTCAGTTTGCCATTGATTTTAACTATCTGGCAGTGGGGAGTTAAAAGGTAATTGGTTTGTCTGGTACTGGGAATACAAAGACAAAAACCATGCTATCAAGAAATTCAGAGGTGGGTTATATGTTACACATACATGGGTCTAAACAGGATATAAATGACAAGGTAATAAGAGGACAAGCATTTTGGTAAAAACATTTGGTAAATAGATGACTCTTAAGGAAACTAGGTTTTAAGGGGCAGAAGCAAAGTAAGATATCATTGCAGACATGAGATAAGCACTAAGGTGAGATCTAGTGTTGTATTTGAGGGACAGCAAGTAGGTAATTATGATTGGACCATTTAATTTGTAGATTAGACTTCATTTCTATAAAGCGAAGCAGTTGGTATGGTCTTTAAGATTGTTTCTGTAGAAAGATTTTATAATCGTATGGCTTAAAAGAATCACTAGAGTGAGTTTTTTTGGAAGTGTTATAGTGATGTATGTCTTTTTTTTTTTTTTTTTTTTTTTTTTTAGTTATCCAGAAATCATTTGGGCTAATAAGTCATTTCCCTTGAGTCAATTTCAGTAATGGGTATATTTCTCATGAAGATTCTTGAGGCAGTAAAGAGTTGCTCTTCAGGCTATTTGCTGTGCCAAGAATACTCCAGGATTTACTTCTGATAGGATTTAGACCCCTTTGATCTTGGAATCTCTGGAAGGAAAAAAAAAAATCTCTTGAACTGCTATATTGCAGGATCAGATCTTCGATATATGGAGCTCTATGTCCTGCTGTTTTTTTTTTTAAATAAGAGGCCTAGAATTTGAAACAAAAGAGTTTGAAATCTCAATTGTGTTTCTTGTCTTCCTATTTCAAAATAAGGTTTAGCTACTTTTCTACTTGGTGAAAAAGTACTTTTCAGAAATTGTCCTTTGAAAATTATAGATACATTATTTTAAAAAGCAATTTTTCTTGAGTAGAATTTTTGAAAAGTATCATAGAAGCTTAGTTCACCCCCTTTCATTTTGTATATTGAGTCTTGTGATATCCAAAGCCACACAAGTATATAATGGCATATTTCAGAATAGAATCCTGGTCTCTTGATTTGTAGTCTAATGCCCTTTTGGTAAAAGTATCTGAATAATAATAATTTCATCCTTCTCCTTCCCAAATCTGTTCTATTTAATATGTACTTTAAAAAATTGCCACATTCTCAAATTTGAAAAAGCATGTACTTATTTGTGTATGTATATTGTTAGGATTTAATTTATTCCATTGGCTGTGTAATTCAATTTTTGTAGCAGGTAGGAAAGTGGTTCAGTTTTGTAATTTGCTTTATATAGCTCATTTAATTAGTTCATAAAACAAAGGAATTCGATGTCTACCCTCTCCCTTACCTATCTCCATGTTATATTTTCTCTTATTGTCCAAGATTCTATTCTTAGACTTTCATTTTTACTTAATCTAGTACTTGTTCACTGTGGCTTAACATGCCTCTTTGCTCACCCTCAACCCATTTCTTCCATAAAGACATTTTAGGGGTAATTTTTTGTTGTTGTTGTTGAAAGGGGAAAGAAAATGTTCAAACATTGGATGCTTGAAATTCTAAACATAGAATGTTTTGTTGCATTGTTAATCTTAATAGCTGTTATCCAGAGTGAATGGTTTTTCTCCAGAATCTTGTCAGATCTTTTTTGGAGTCACTGCCTGCCTTTCTCAGGTAAGCATCATTTTGAATGATTATGATATTTATAATCCTAATTTAACAGATTTCTGAGGATTTTTTTGAAACCTTTCTGAGATAATAAAAATCCAAAAACAATTTAGGGGAGATATTAATTAAATTGAATAATATAGATTTGCTAAACATTTTACATCATAATTATAGTTATTTTTAGTACCAAAATTTATTTATTTATTTTGCTAGGTAGGAGGCATTTTTAGGAGAAGAGCATTCTAGATTAAATAGTTCAATTAATAAATTTTATTCATGATTTGAAAGTGATACATAATTCAGGCTATATAGCCAAACCATTTGAAATTTAGGAGAATTTTTAGGCCTAGTCCTAAACTCTCACCCAGTGTGATTTGAGAATTTTGTTCTAAATACCCAAAGTTCTTTTAAAAATTGCAATTCTCCCTTTCCCTCCCCATTTCATGGAGCTTCTGAAAGCATTAATTTTGAAAATATAGATAATAGTTCTTATCTACACATAAGCCAGTTGCTTGGGGGGGAGGGGGTTCTTTGATCCATGGGACAATATAATTTTGTTTTAAAAATTATTAATCTGTGTTTTAGACAATGAAATTTATGTAAACTGTTTTCATTTAACAATTTTGGACTTGGATTTAAACTCTGTGTTCTCTTTGGGGGCCATAATCACTTAACCTGCCTGGCCTTTGGTTTTCTAATCTTTAAAATGAGGTAGTTGAACAATATCTAAAGTATTTTCCAACTCTAAATAGATAGCAATAGCATTATATCAACATATAAAATGTCTATGACATCAGTTATTTCCTCTTTTCTTCCTTCATTTTCCTTTGTCCATTTGGCTACATTTTGTCTTGTAATCTGTGTATATATTTTGTTTTTGTTTATGCTCTTAGGGTCTAGCTTTTTTTTTTTTTTAATTCCTGTGTGTTTTTAGTTTGGTTTTGGGAAAAATTTCACCAATTTGTAGTTTCACTAGTGTACACTGGGCTTCTTTGTTTTCCAACCTAAACAATGTTAAATTTTTTGGCATTTTAACCTTAAGACTTTGTCTAATACATGAAAATTGGTTTTTTTAAGTGTTGAAGTTAATAAAATTTTCATTTCTGCAGGTGATGATGGTATTTAAAAGTGGCCATTTTGAAAGCCTTAAGACACCATATAAAGCATAGATAAAGTGTGTATCTTTACTAATATGCAGTCTCTGCATTTATTGAGTTATTTCTAATGCAGTGAATTGGATTTCTAAATTTCACATTCAGAAGTTCATCAAAATCCAAAGGAGAGATAGATTTTGAATATACTTAGTGGATTTAGGGAGTTAGATCATTTTAACCCCAATGAAAAGTCTAATATGAGATGCTTGACATAGGGGAAACTGAGGGTATATCAATTAAGAAATAATTCTTGAATCCCTGCTTTGTGTTTCTTAGGTCCTGAGGGAAAAGGATGTATATCAAATCCTAAGAGTCAGGATTTGTAAGAACCTTTATAGATGAGAATGTACTGAACCAACAAGAATATATTTTATACATTTATTCCTGCTAAAATTCAGTTTTGTATTTGTTTTCAAAAGTCATTTACCAAATCATAAAATATTCCATGTACTGTAGGTTCCAGGCTAGTGTATTACGTAATGATAGGTGTTAAGAAAAAGCTTTTGTGATTATAAGCTATATATCTAGAAATACTCTATCAAAATCCAGAAAAAGAATGCTTGTTTTAATTTGTGTCCTTATCTGGAGTAGTGTGCTTAGTTCTACACACTGCATTTTAAGTGAAATCAATTTGCTTTTAGAGGAGGGTGAGCAAGATGGTGAAAAGTTCAGAAATGTATCAGTTCAAGATTTTTTGAGGAAAGTATTCTTCAAGCTAAAAATTTAGCTTGAAGAAAAAAATTGCTAGTGGGAAGATTATAGTGGACCTTGGAAATTATATGAAGGAGTTTGAATCTGATCTGATAAATTTTAGGGGGGGGCGGAGCCATTGTAGATTTTTGAGTTAGAGGAATGATGAGATTTTTATAAAGATTAATTTGGTTAGTGGTATTTAAGCCAAATAGGAGGGAAAAGGATATTAGCTTTAGAAAATTCATGTGAAAAATTGAAGGCTTGGATAAGCGTAGAACTTTGGGGAATAAAGGGGAAAATGATGAATTTTAGGGAAGAACTGAAACTACCCCCTACCCATTTCTTTTCAACAGACTACTTCACCTCTTTATTGGGGGGGGGGAGGAAGGGAGAAGATTGCCTGTCCTTTTCCCCTACTTTATATTTCATGACTTCTTTACATTGTCCCCCATTCTTTTTATTCTAGCCCTTGAAGAAGGCGGGTAGCCCTTCTTTTTGCTAAGAACAGTCCCTCTTCTTAGGCTTTTGATCCTGTTTCATCTTGGCTACCTTGGAAATGTTGCCTCTCAGTATATGCCCTCTTTTGCCAGTTCTGCTTGCCCATTACCTCCTTCCTTGCTGTTTAAAAATTTGGTTTCCCCATTGTTAAAAAAAATTGATTGGATCTTGCCATCTTCTCAAATTATCATTCTATATCCTCTCTTTCACAGCTAAACTCTTAGAATCACATGCTAACTAAAATATTCTTTTCATCTTTACTGTTCTCTTTCTTTTCGGTCCCCAATTCCACCATATTACTACTGAGTGCTCCCCAGTGATTTCTTAACTGTTCAGTCTGATGGCCTTTTCCCATTGTAAGCGAGCTTGATCTCTTTTTGCTTTTGTCACTCTTCTTTTCTGGTTTTCTTCCTATTTATTTGATTTGTTTGATATCTTTTGCTGGATCATTATCTATTTCCCTGCTATGTGGATATTCTCTAAAATTCCTTTGTGGATTTTATTCTCTTCTCATCAGTTTCCATGATTAATTTGTCTCATACGATTCCCAAATTTGTATATCCATGTATGCATATAATCCTAACTTCTACCTTGAACTTTAGTCCCACATTGATAATATTTCTGAACATCTTCAACAGAAAATTTCAAACTCATTATATCAAAAACAAATACTATTGTTGTTTTTCCTAAACCTCCCTTTGAGGATACTCACCATTCTTCAATTTAATTTAGATTTGGAACCTCTGTTATCATTTACTATATGGTGTCCTCAAAGTCTTAGCCATTTTATAAGCATTTATATCTAAAAGCTGCAATAATATTTTTGGAGCACCATGTATTCTACCTCAGTTAAATCAGTAACCAAGACATAAATTCTATCTTTACAGCATTTCTCATGAGTAGTACCCTAGGTAGAGCCCTCTTTATCTCTCATAGACTATTTTCAATACCCTAATTGGCCTTTTACTATTTATTCACTTGCTTCTCCAAACCACAATTCTTCCAAAATGATCATTTCATATTTATGCTAAAAAAATCTTTAGTGACTTTTTTATTGCTGCTAGGATAAAATAAAGACTCAATTTGCTCTGTCCAGTTTGAAATCATCGCATTTTTATTCACTTAAATACTTCACACTATAGTTGAGTCAAACTGAGCTATTTCTTGAACATACTGCTCCAGGCCCTTTTTCTATGCTTTCTTGCAGTCTCCCCCCTTGCTTGGAAACTCTCTTTTTAAGATCCTTAATTTCCTGTAAAACCTAGCTCTTGCGCTACCTCTAATACAAAAATATTTTCAGGTTCTCTTATATCTCCCCCTACTACTGAATGCTTGATTCCCTCTAACACCACTGTGAATTTACCTATTTGAATATATGTTATTTATCATTAGAACAATATAAACACTACATGGACATGAACTGTTTTGGCTAAAGCCAGGCACTTTGTACCCCCAGTATGTAGTATAGTGTTTTGGAGTGCTGTATTCAATTGAACTTATCTTACAGGTGAAGTGATTGAGTCACACAACAGTAGGAGAGCTAGTATGTAGCTGGCTAATAGTAATACCCTAATTAAGAGTTACACTAGAGTTCAGGTTGCTAGCATTATTTTCATTATACCATGTAAGATATAGAGAAATTCCTTTGTTATTTGTTTTGAGTAAAAAATGTGAAATTGCAAGGCTAGTAGTTACTTTGTTTTCACACTTGGCTGTATGTAGTCTTGATTGGCATATGTTGTATGGATTTGAGTCCTGACTCTACTTATAACTTATGATATGATCTTGACCTGTAATTGCTTTCTTTTTCTTATCCTTGTTTTCCCACCTATGAGATGAGAATATTGAAATTTTGGAGCTAGCTAGTCAAGTCTTCATAATATGTTTCTTTGTTATGGTATCTATAATAGTTTTATAAGGTAAATTATTAAAGAGAACATTCAGTTCAATAAAGATTAATTTATGACATAATTTATATATTATTTTTATTGGTATAGTAAGATTCTAGATTGTAGCATAATATACCATTTTAAATTAATATTATCTTCAAAAATGATTAAAAACAATATTGGACATTCCTTGATGCTTTTTGAGTAACAAATATTAGTTAAAAATTAAATGAAATATATTTTTTCTAAATTTTGTTATTAGTACTTTTCTATGTAATTATTTAAAATTTAAACAAAATAATACTAACAAAAGAATAAAACGATAAGGCAGAAGGATTTTCCTGCTGCATAGTAAAGATTCTACCATGAGTACCAGAAGTTGTAAAACAAGCTTTCATGATTAAGAAATGAGATTTAAAGGCAGCTATTAATGGAAAAACAGAGCAAATCAAGTTTTTAAGAATATGGAGAAATTCAGTGGATGATTTAACTGTTAAGGTAGGTATATTTAGATTTTAAGATATTCATGCAAGTGGATTTGTTTGTAGTTATATTTATTTTGAAAGTTGAGCACATGTATTTTACATGTTTTAGAAGTATAAAAATTGAATTTAGATTTATGGAAAATACATATATCATTAGCTTATTTCTCTTTCTTTATTGACGTTTTATTCCCTAGTGGTCTAAATATTTTCTCCCATCAACTCTCATACTTTTTGTAATTATTTGAAGGTCTCATTTCATTCTTCAATTTAATTTTATCATATGACAAAAATGACAGAAAATTAGTTGTGTAGATATATGAAAAGATAGTATCATTGCTTGTTTTCTTCTGTCAATTTCTCAGACAAGATTGGATTAATAGTTTTATTCGGGCCTTTTACTGCAGGTTCTAGATATTTTCTGGTTATAGATATTTTTGGTCACTTAATATTTAACTATAAGCACTTAGGCCAGTTACGTTAATTTGAGAATGTTCATATAATTTAAAGAATCTTCCAATTGAAATGAATCTTTGAACAATGAAACAAATTTTTTTTTTAAAGAAAACATTTTTCTATTTTATCTTTTAGGTTAGCAAAGAAGAAAAGTTTCTATTTTGAAAGAGATGTTATATTGTGTTTTAATGCATAAGTTAAAAAAAAGACATCTAAAGAAAAAAGTACATTACATAACTCTAAGTTTTATTTTTAACTTTCTATTAGATTTCATCTGAAGACCGAAGTGCGCTGTGGGCTTTGATTACATTTTATGGGGGGGATTGCCAGCTGAGCCTCAATAAGAAGTGTACTCATTTGATTGTACCAGAACCAAAGGGGGTAAGAATCTTCCATGTACAATCCTTTTATTATATAGCACTGAAGTATTCCCAGATACTTTTTTTTCCTCTTTGAAGGTTTTCTTCTGTGGTTTATTAGATTCAGCTGATGATTGCATTTACATCTTTCATGTTTTTCAAATTGTTACAGATACTTTTGAGCTTTTGAACATTTCCAAAAACATTTTAGCTTTTTTTTTTTTACTACTTTTGCATCTTTACATTTTTAATTTAAGTAATTTGAGTTATGTATTATAGTATTTCATTATTTGATTAGTGTGAATCTCAGCTTTAGAAATATGTTTCAAAATAATTATTGTATACATGCATTGTCTTCTGGAGTAAGGGAAAAAACAATTTTTGCCAATACCAGATCCTTTGCTTCAATGTAAATGAAACTGAAAAGTTTATTCTTATATGTGAGCAAAAGTTTTTCTGTCTACTGAATCATTTAAAAAGGTCCTAACATGATTACTAAAATGGGAACTAAGTGGAGTTTTCATATTTGCTTATTTAATGGCCTATAATAGCTAACATTTTACAAATATTTAGAGTATTTAAGAAAAGCTTATTTTTCAGAGTTTTGATATTTTAAAAGTCCATTTTTAATACATCAAAACCTTAAATTTTCAATTAATGATTTTGTGATGATTTTCAAAAATTTATTTTGCTGTGATAAAGTTGAAACAGATACGTATGTATCCTAAATTATATTGTCTTTTCCTTTTCCTTGATTCTGTATCCAAAAGAATTTTGACTTTTAGAGTATTCATTTTGTTAAATTGCATATTCTCCAATGATGAGAAAAAAAGTAGAAGATATAGAATTTAATGAATGACTTAAATTTACTTATCCACTTAATGTGTGCAAAATATTGTTCTGTAATAATGATAATGCTGTCTCTGAAACCAGTATGACTTACTCCAGTGTCTGCAGTTTCAGAAAAGATATGCTTATATCAGGTGGCTTGAAAATTCTGGGTTTGAATTCTAGCTTGATTACTTCTGAAATAGATGATTATTGGGCATTCATTTTATTCTTTATAGCCTACTTCTTCATTAGAAAATGAGAGGGGTGAAAATGATGATCCACAAAGCCACTTTCAGCTAATTTTACAAATATTTACCTTAGGCTTTGAATTTGATTTTCATTCATTTTGCCTTAGCCCAATGTAATTATTTTTCTTTTTGAATCAAGTTCAACTGCAGATATTTTCCCATGAAAAATACAGTGAACTCTTCAGGAAAGGAATTGAATAGTGGTAAATTAATGTTTTGAACTTCACTTTAAAATTTGGCTTGAATTCAAACTTATCATCAGTTTTGGAGATTTTTGTTTGTTTTGGTATTGTTGATTAAAATCTATCATCAATTTTTTAAAATTTTGATATTCCTGATTCATCACTTAGAAGTAATAAATGTTATTTCCTGATTCTACAACATTTCTTCTCTCATTCCAGCCCTCACTAATGTTTTCTTTGGACTTTGAGACATAATTTGTTAAAAATTGATTAAAAAAATTTTTTTTGAGCTATTGTGACACTTGTAGAAGTAATTCCTGATAGTAAACATTAGTGGTTACTGTCCCAATTAGTGATAAAGATTATAGTTATAAGTTATAAGTTATTAATAAGTACCTACTTTAATTTCAACTCACATTTTATTTTTATTTTTTGTTTTTGGTAAGGCAATTGGGGTTAACTAACTTGCCCAGGGTTACACAGCTGGGAAGTGTTAACCTTAAATCTGAGATTTTGAGGGACTTTAGGGCTGGTGCTCTCTACTGCGCCACCTAGCTGCCCCTTTTGAAAGTAAAAGGCTGGAGCAGAATTCACTATCCTTCAGCTGAAGCAAAAAAAAAAACAGGGGAAGCATTTTTTTTTTTTTTTATAATAGCTTTTTTTAAAAAAAAATATGTAAAGCTAGTTTTCATCATTCGTCCTTGCTTGTGTTCCAAATTTTTCTCCCTCCCTTTCACCTACCCCCTAGACAGCAAGTAATCCAGTATATGTTAAATATATGCAATTCTTCTATTCATATTTTCACAGTTAATTATGCTGCACACACAAAAAAAATTTGATCAAAAAGAAAAAAAGGAGAAAAAGAAAGCAAAATGCAAGCAAACAACAAAAAAATGAAAAAAATTTGTTGTGATCCACAACTATGTTGTGATCTACATTCAGTTCCCACAGTCCTCTCTCTGGGTGCAGATGGCTTTCTCCATCAAAAGTCTGTTATCATTGGCCTGAATGACCTCATTTATTAGGTCCTTACTGAGTATGCTCCCTAGTTCCTGGGAGCATACAGCTTGTACAGAGTTAGATAAAAGATAATAATCTGAGGAGAAAAAGAACTAGCAATGGGGAGAGCAGAGAAGGATACACAGGAAGTAAGGCCCAATCTTTGAAGGAAGGTAGCATGATCTCATCTTGTTTAGTGCCTTCATTTTATAGAAAAGGAAATGGGATTGAGGGTTGGGCCCAAGGTCACACATAGTTGATGAGAGAGAGCATGAATCCAGCACCACCTTCTTCCTTTGTGATAAAGATAAGGGCTGCATATAATCAATTATAGAGTTATCTACATATAGCTAATTTAATTTTGGGTGTCTGATGATAATATTAGCATAGGAAACCCTCTGGTAATCTGGGGAATACTATAGATCCCTTCTCTAGATAATATTGGAAAAAAATATGTAGACTTAGAAAAGAAACCAACTGTACTGAAGTACAATTATCAAAAAAAAATTTTTAAATAGTTCTTCCCTCTTTCATCTAGATGGACGTATTGAGAGAAGAAAAGTACTTTCAATCCCGAGCTTCAGGAGATGCCCTTACTTAGGAAAATGAGCGCGAATCACCAAAGGATATGAAGGAGTAGATAGATAAATCTATGAGACAGGAGTATCATGGAAGAGAAAAAAGAATATCTAAGAGGAGGGTGGTGATTAACTTTGTCAAAAACTACAAAGTAGTTAATGAAGATGAAAACTGAGAAAATGTTAGTGTTTAACAGTTATTAGATCATTGATAACCTTAGGGAATGGTTTTAGTACAGTGAAGCAGAAGCCCTATTTTGCTACAAAAAGTTTGAGAAATGGAAATGACAGTAAGTTTGATCAATATTTATATGTAGCACTTTAAGGTTTACAAATCACTCTTCACAACAGTCTTCTGATATGGATATTACAAGTATCATTATTTCTCTTTTACAGATGAGGATAATTAATACTCATTGATTTGCCTGTGTTCACATATCTGATAGATATCAGATTTCATTCATAGTCATATTCATATTTTCATTCATATTTTGGTCTTAATTGACCCTAAGATAACATACTGCTTGTAAAAAAAAAAAAAGATGATAGAATGACTTTTTAAGGTTTACAAGGTATGTTATAATGTAGCTGTCCATCTCATAACAGAGGACTCAGAATGTGGAGTGAGATGTGTTTTGACATGGCCAATGTGGGCATTTACTTATTTTTTTTACTATTCATATTTACTACATCAATATTGTTCTTTTTTCATTTTGGGGATAGGGAATGCAGCAAGAAGAGAAAAAAGAACATGAGGCTTTTCCCCTCTCTGCCAGCGAACTGAAAATTGATCATTAAAATGAAGGTGGTGCTAGGCAAAAACAGAAGGACAAAATGCTTAAATATAGTAATGTAGTTTAAATAGAGTAATATAGTTTATTAAATAAAAGTAAAACAAAATTTAAGATGACAAAAATCATTGATAAGCTCTGTAGAACTATGGACAATTAAAGCTCACCCAAACATTCATCAAATATTCATTTCATATAAAGGCCCCACAAAAGGTGCTTGACACATAAAAATAAAAACAGCACACAGAGATTGATCAAGTTCAAGTAGTATTGCTTTCTTCCAGGGGTCCTCAAACTGTGGCCGGTAGGCCAGATGCGGTAGCTGAGGACGATTATCCCCTTCACCCAGGGCTATGAAGTTTCTTTATTTAAAGGCCCACAAAACGAAGTTTTTGTTTTTACTATAGTCTGGCCCTCCAATAGTTTGAGGGACAGTGAACTGGCTCCCTATTTTAAAAGTTTGAGGACCCCTGCTAGATTCACACAAATTGGACTTCATTATGATAATGGCCTTTTTCAGATCTACCTATATCTCCTAAGAGGTTATATTATACTCCTATATATAGGAGCAACTTAGATGTATCTGAGATTCATTTCTTTTATTACTGTACATAAAAGTTCATACACTTCTGGATCCTTCTATAAATTGGTTGAAATTAAGTGATCAAAAACTAATTATTTAAATTGGGAGCATGAAATCTGTTTTTTGCTTGTTTTACCTGTGAGGATTATTCTGAGTTAAAATTCGTAGATATTTACCAATTACTGCTTACCAGTAAGTCATTAACATAATACTTATTAATCCTAATATTCAAAAATAGGCTAATTGAAAAAAAAAAGTTAAGAAAGTTATTCCTTGTTGTGAATGTATGCCTTTAAGACCACGTCACTGGTATAAAAATTCATTTTTTTCCAAGATTTTAAGATCATTGAGTTGCAAGACCCCTTACTCTATATTCATACTGCTACCACTGTGATTCAGGCCCTCATCTTTCACCTTAGATTATTGCTATAGCTTCACAGTCTCCTTCCATGTATCTCACCACCAGTCCAGCCAACATACTAACAAAATAATTTTATTTTGGCCCATATTTGACCATGACTCCCTTTCTCACTCAATTCCAGTACCTTCTTATTGCCTTTAGGATAAAATATAAATTCCTACTTAGCTTTTAATGCTCTTCATAACCTGTCTCCAAACTATGCTTTATCTTTGCTGCCTTTGCTTTGATCCATCCTCCCTGAATGGACTGTACTCTGCTTATCTTTGCCTCTTTGAATCCCTCCATTCCTTTAAGACCCAGCTTCTTTTAAGACCCATATGGGGTTCTCATAAATGAATGTGGGGATCATGAAATTAGGATTTATTATCAGTAAATATTTGATTTGTATACCTATTTTATATACCCATGGTCATGTAAAAATTTCTCAGGTGAAAAAGGATGGTGAGTAGAAAAAGTTTTAATAAGCCCTGCTTTAAGATTCAGTTTAAGCATTTTTTTCTGCATGAAGCCTTTGCTGATCTCCCCAATTACTAATCCCTTAGCTAACTTCTTAACTATTTTGTACCTGTATTTATTCACTTTCTATTGCTATTATGTCTTTGTCATTCTTGTTAGAATGTAAACTCCTTGTGAGTAGGGGTTGTTTCATTCTTTGTACTTGGATGATGTCTGTCACATAGTGAGCACTTACTAAATACTTTTATTGAATGGTATAAAATATTATAAAATGACAAATCTTAAAAATGCTTCTTTCAGTAGGGATGACATAATATTGTTTTGTTAGGTAATAGAAATTAATAACATCTTGAATTCCTGAAGCATTTAAATTGACATATTTTATTGACTGTTTTTGTGTTTATATCACCATTATGCCCTGAATTCTTTCTTAGGACAGAGAAAATCTATTAAGCAAAAGCATCCAATAGAAACTGTCTCTAAAAGTAGTCTCTCATCTTTCTGCCACAAGGGAACATTATGTTTTATCTCTTCTCTTAGACTTTCATTAGTTTTTCAATTAATACTTAAGCTTCCTTTTATTAATGTTTCCATTTACATTGTTGCAGTTGTATATAATAGCTTTTTCAAAATATTTTTTCTCTAACACATTGTGATGACTTGGCAAATTTAGTTTGGATAGATATCTTCATTTTATAAATGAGAACACTGAGGCTAAGGTTAATTGACTTATCCAATATTGTAAAATTATGATCAGAGCTAGAACCAGTTAGTCTTGAATGGACTGATTAGGTGAAGTTTTCTCAGATTGAGACTAAGTCATATAATTCCTATTCTCAGAGCAAGAAAATCAGGTCTTGAGCCCTGGGTTGAAAGGTATCATGTGGTCTCTAAAAATCAGACCCTCTGGAAATTAGTGAAGTTACAGGAAGTGATAGGACCCACAGGAAGCAGACAACATTAGTCAAGGGTGGTTATGTCCTTTTAGTCTACCCAATGAAAAGGCTTGGGTCTTTTGCTTTTTAAATCCCCAACAAGCCTGAAGCTGGTCAGGTTTCATGAATACATGGTAGGAGTTGGGATGACTCTCAGGTGTGTGTCTGGGCTTCTCCCTGCAGGGACTAAATAAATGCTTTCTCTTTGTACCTGAAGATGTCTCTGATCAGTTAACTTGGGAAAGGGGTCTAGCACCAGTCTCACACAATCTGTTCTCATGAGTCAATCTAGTTCTTTTTCTATGATAATTTTGCAGCTAGAAAAAGTTATGAGTTGAAATAGAGATGACTGTAGACTAAGTGTAAATTAAAAAAATTTTTTTTTCATCACAAAGTTTATCTAATTGAAATTGAGACAAGTTGAAGTGGCATTTTAAATTCAACTGAAAAGACTGAGGAATTTATTTCTTAAATCTTAAGTCCTTTTCTGAATTATCTGAATGAAACTTTATCAGTACTTAAACTTCTTAGGGAAACAATGTCCTTCACCAATCCTTTTTTTCTTTGCCTGAGGCCTACTATCTTTCTTCTTCGTATATACATAAAAGGTTTAGAACTAAAGCTCTTGTCTGGGAAAATAGATTAAGGATAGTAAGCACACTTAGAGAAGATAGCTCTTATTTAGTTAAGGTTGTTTTCTTTTTCATTGCTTTGTGGAGACTTAAGATAATGATCCATCTTTTGGGCCCACCCTCTTTCCTCCACCTATCCCTTGGAGATAAGGATTTTCTTTGATTATTTCAATTAGTGGAAATATTTCTTGGGTTTATCTTTGATTTGCTGGAGAAAAAAAATTCTTGTAGAAAAGAGTGGGCCAAGGAATAGTTTTGGCAAAATGTTTCTCTGGGGCTGTGTAAAAGTTAAATAATGATCATCCTATTTGATGAAATAAATTCTTAACTGTAACCGAAACTGTGGATACCTGTTCAATTTTGTTATGAAGTATTCAAGATCGCCGTATAATGTGAATTACCGTGATTTGTGTTAGATGTCATGTCTTAAGGCATGAAGAAATGCTGTCAATTCTGTCATGACTGAAATTAAGATAAAGAGACACAAAGTTCTGAGCAAATTTACTTTTATTGATAAACAATTACCAATAAAATGGTTCTTGGCTCCTCAGCAGTCAAAAGACTACAAAGATAGGACTTACTAGCTTTCATGTAATTACATGTGAAATACAAGAGAACAAGAGGTTGTTTCTAGCTCTACATTCCAGACTTTCTTCTAATAGACAGCCTCTCTTTCCATCTTGTTGCAATAAAAAGCTTACTGATGGTGTCTACTTACATGACTGCTCAGTGTCATAGTACTAACCAACCAGACTTGCTTCAAGGACAGTTAGTATTGCGAAGATAACTAATTTCTTGGAGTTCACCTGCCTCTTGACTTTGTAGTAAGATAACAGATCTCTTAATTGCATGTTGGTGTGCAGAGCTCTTTAATGACATAACAAGTCTACTGTAATTGTTCATGGACTATAAGATGTAAAGATGTATTTTTTTTGAATTAAGGTGATCTGTAGGACAGCTGAATTTTAAACTAAAAGAGGGGAAAATGGAACTTTTGGACTCATGAACTTCTGAACTTAATTAAGAAGTATGACTCAGGCAATTAACAGAATAGAATTAATTATAGAATAGAATCATGTAAAATAAAAAATTAATATTTGAATTTCTCAGTTTGGACTTTTATCTTTTTAAAGTAAAAATGCTCATTATATTTAGAAAATCATTTAAGAAGAAAATTACATTTTAGACTCATGCCTGCCAGAAATAAACTACAGATTGTCTTTCTAAAATAAAAATTTTTCAGAGTACAATTTATTATTACTTGTGTGTCTGTGTGGAATATATCGATGTTTTATTCTTTAAAGAATATCTTTTTGAAAACAGGTTCATTTGAAAAAGATTTGACTAAAAAATTTCAGTAGAACAAAATAAAATGATCTTCTTTGAAGGTTAACATTTTTACTAAAATTTCCCCAAGTAGTGACTCTAAAAAGAATAAAAGAAAATGATGAGTTGTGTTATGGTAGATGCACTAAAGTGGAAGACCACTGAAGGATAAATGTCATCATGAGATGTTTGTCTTCTTCATTTCATCGAAATTTTTGAGTCTGAACAATTATAAATATCTGTAAATGCCAAAATGCAGATTGTCATCTATACTGTTTATATTGCAATTTAATTGCTTGTTGCAGATAATGATTTATTTCCTCATGACAAAAACAGATTTTGGTAAATACAGTTATATTTAGTATTATTTGCCAACATAGTCCAAATGAAAAATACAAAATACTTAATTTAGCAGAATTCATCTTAACATTTTTTTTCATATTTATTTGGATATTAGAAAAGCTTTCCTTTTGCAATTATAAATTCTGGTTTTAGAAGTTCCTCACACATAGTGCTCCCTCTCCATATTTTGAACATTTTCATTCTTTCTTTCTTAAGCCTGCAGTGGTTTTGTTCCTGGTCTCCACCTTCTAGCTTTCCTGATTTTCCTCAAATCTTGGATTCTACAAGAAGTCTTTCTTAGCCTTCAGCCTTCCTTAATTTTTTTGTCTTCTTTTTTACCTCCTCCCTAATTTCCTTTCTCAGATTTATCCTGTTTTCAGCTTATTTGTACATAGCAGTATGTAGTTTTCAGTTGTGTCCCATTAGAGTTTGTTAAAAGTGAGACCTATAAGGTTCATATCTATTAAGTCATAGAAGGAATATTGAAACCATTGCCTCCTGGTATTTATATTAGTATACCTTGCTGTTTCTTGAAAGTATCCATAGTATACTTTCTGGGGGAAGAAAATACGTTCTGCCCTAAACTATTTTTCAATTTTTTTGAATTGTACTTAAAAAAATATTGCAAGTTTCTTTTTTTTCCCCCTTCTTACCTATTTTTCAAATTGAAAAATGAAGAAAAACAAAATCTTTGCATAAGTCAGGCAAAACAAATCCCAAAATTGACCATATCTAAAAATATATTTTTCATTCTGTTCTTTGCCATCAGTCTCTGGCAGCTACATGACAATGGATATTGTGCCGGTCTTGGAGTCAGGAAGATCTGAGTTCTCATGTAGTCTCAGGCACTTCTTAAGCCTCAGTTTCTTCAACTGTAAAATGGAGATCATAATGCATCTATCTCATAGGACTATTAGGATCAAATGAGATATTAGCTATAAAGCATTTGGCACATAGAAGGCACTTAATAAGTACTTTTTTTTCTCTTTTTAGGAAGTAGTTACTGGGCAATTAGGGCACAGAGTAGAGTGCTGGACTTGAGGTCAGAAAGATTCATCTTAGTTCAAATTCAGCCTCAGCCACCAGCTGTGTGGCCTTGAGTAGGTTACTTAACCCAGTTTGCTTCAGTTCCTCCTCTAAAATGAACTGTAGAAGAAAACGTTAAACTATATCAGCATCTTTGCCAAGAAAACCCCAAATGGGTTCATGAAGAGTTCAGTGTGATTGAATTGATTGAACAGCAACAATAAAGATTTCTTCATTATGGGTCTTCTGGAATTATAACTTGTCATTGTATTGAGAGTTCTTAAATCTTTCAGATTTATTCATCTTTACAAGGTTGTTATTGTGTATTCTTTTGGTTCTATTCATTCACTTTACTTTGCATCAGTTCATTCAAGTGTTTCAAAATTTCTCTAAAACTTTTCCCTTATTTCTGATGGTATAGTAGCATTCCATTTCCATTTTACTTGTTTGTTCACCCATTCTTCAGTTGATACATACCATCCCTTTAGTTTCTAGTTTGTTGGTACTATAAATAGAACTACCTCAACTATTTTCAATAAATCCTCTCCCTTTTTCCTTTTTCCAGGCAATTGGTGTTAAGTTGCCCTTGCCTGGGGCCACACACCTAGGAAGTGTTACTTGCCTGAGACTAAATTTGAACTCAAGTTCTCTTGATTCTAGGGGCAGTGCTCTATCTGCTGTGCCATTTATCTGCCCCTGCTCTGAGTATTTTTGTATATATGGGTCCTTGTCTTCTTTCTTTGATCTCTTTGTGGTGTAGGCTTAGTAGTGGTATTGCTGGGTCAAATTATATTCACATTTTAATAATTATGGAGGTGTAATTCCAAATTACTTTTCATAATGGCTGAACCACTTTGCAGCTCCACCAACTGTGCATTTCCTGAAATCTTTCCAACAATTGTCATTTTAATTTTTCATCCACTAAACAATATTTTTGTGTGGCCATCTGTTCGTTTTTGCTTCAACTATTGTTCAACTTCCTAGCTGATCTCTTGAATCTGTCTTTCCTTATTCAACTCTTTAGTAACTGCCTGAGTAATCTTGATAATGCATATGTATGATTGTTACTTATTTAACTGAAAACCTTTAATATCTCCCACACCCCTAAAAACACCTTAAGTTCCTCTACAGTCTGGCTTCAGTTAATACCTTTTCTAGCTTTATTTCATACTTTCCTCTTTACAAGACTTTGTATTCAAATTATACTGTCATATTAGTAATTTTTCACTCCTGTAGTTTCATTCCCCCATTCTCTGCATTTGTGTAGATTTTCATCTGTTTCTTAACTCTAATTCCTTCCATCCCTTTTCTGTCAAAATTTATCTTTTCAGCCCACGAAGTATCATGTCTGTCAAGCCTTGCCCAGTTCCCTCAGAT
This sequence comes from Antechinus flavipes, assembly GCF_016432865.1. Taxonomy (NCBI): domain Eukaryota; kingdom Metazoa; phylum Chordata; class Mammalia; order Dasyuromorphia; family Dasyuridae; genus Antechinus; species Antechinus flavipes. Next base: position 86,007,967 of record NC_067402.1, read on the forward strand.
GAAAGTAATCCTTCTCTTCAAATTATTATAGTACTTCTCCTTTGTCCTTATCACCTGCTTTGTTTTATGTTAATTTGTATATATGTCTGATTCTCCCATTAGCTTAATAGCTTTTTTGGAGCAGGTATTATGTTTCTCCATGGGTCGAACAGTTTTAATTGATATTTCATGATAGTGTGGCAGTGATACTTGAAACCACACATTGAAGAGTTTATCATATTGAAATAGTTTTGCCTATGTTTGGAGAGAACTGATTGTTTTTTTTTTTTTTTTTCAAGAAACAGCCTTAATAATTAGTAGTGATTTATAAATAAAAAGTTCATTGTTATGTTTTTCTAATACTCATAAAGATTCTACTTTAGGTGAAAGTAGAAAGATAATTATTTACAGGGAGTATTTGTGTTTATGAAATTACTGATTCTTGAAGGATGTCCAGTGCTTAGCAGGTATATTTTGTATATTGTGTGTGCATAATAAATGTTGAATTGAATTAAATGATTCTGATATTTTTAATGATCTGTTAGCTGTAGGAAGATGGTCATATCATAAGAAGAAATAGGGGAATAGGAATGACATTTTCAGAAGAGAATGAATTCAGTTTTAGAAGAGATAATGACTAACATAATTTGAAATATGATTCAGAGTTAGAGCTGGATCTATAGTTTTAGGAATCATCATAGAGAATCTAGAAAAAAAAAAACATAAGTGGAAGAATTGCTTGACCATAATTGAATTTAAATTTTCTTTGACTTCCCTTGAGAGGCAGCATGGCCTAATGCCCTGCCTGTGAGCACTTGAAGCAACTTTCTGAGATTGTAGATGGAGTTTCCTAATGCAACTATTGTTTGTATTAATGAAAGTTTGGCTCCTCTCTAGTTCTGTTCTTGTTTTCTATTACCATTAACAGAATTCTCTTTCTAATTCTCTTGCTTCTTCATCCTCTTACATTCTAATATTAAAAGCGATATCATTATAAATTTAGTATTTTCTAAACTAGGTGTACTTTATTATAATCCTACATGTAAAAATACATTTTACATGTACTTTACAAAAAATTGTCATAGAATTCCTCAAATAGAAGTGCTTTTAATTTTTTAAGTGTGAGATTTATTTTACAAAAATTTATTTTATATTGAATTTTTCATGAATTTATAAAATGAGTCCTCTAGTCATTTAAAATAGACATTTTTGTTTTAAGTTCAGCATGCTGTGACTAAATGAAAATTTAGGTTCTTTCTACAGGTAAGCTTAATGTAATCATCTCAGAACAATTTTTTACTATGAGTTTTAGTTCCATAGTGGTTCTTCTATATTGTGGCATGAAAACTGTAATCTGTTTTTATTTGTACAGGCTTCCAGGAAATTAATTGATTACCAAGTTATAGTGAAAGGAGAGAAACTGAATTGTAGGGCTTTTAATTTATTTTTTATTTTCTCCTCAGGAAAAATATGAATGTGCTCTTAAACGAGAAAGCATTAAAATTGTGACACCAGACTGGGTCCTGGATTCAATATCTGATAAAACTAAAAAGGACGAAGCTTTTTATCATCCTCGTCTAATTATTTATGAAGAAGAAGAGGAAGAAGAAGAGGAGGAGGAGGAGGAGGATGAAGTTGAAAATGAAGAACAGGATTCTCAAAATGAAGGCAGTACAGATGAAAAGTTGTCAAGTCCTGCAAGTTCTCAAGAAGGATCAACATTAGGTGATCAACCATTTTCACCTAAATCAAACACTGAAAAATCTAAAGAGGAATTGATGTTTGATGATTCCTCAGACTCCTCACCTGAAAAACAAGAGAGAAATTTGAATTGGACCCCAGCTGAAGTCCCACAAATAGCTGCAGCAAAACGCAGACTGCCTCAGGGAAAGGAGTCTGGTTTAATTAATTTATGTGCCAATGTCCCACCAGTTCCAAGCAACATTTTGCCTCCAGAGGTCCGAAGTAATTTAATGGCTTCGGGACAAGGTCTCCAAAGCTCTGAAAGACCTGAAATGATGGCTACTTGGAGTCCAGCTGTACGGACATTGAGAAATATTACTAATAGTGCTGATATTCAGCAGATTAACCGACCATCAAATGTAGCACATGTAAGTCGCACTTTAAAAAATTCCAAAATAATGGATTTTCAATTTCAATTCAAACCTTTCAATTAAAGGTTTTATATGCATTAGTCATTTCTAGTAATATTGTATATTGTCATTTTATTTTCAGGATTAATTAGTTTTCATAGTATTTATTTAGATCAATTGAAACAATAAGAAGTTGGTATCTTCTTTAAATACATCTATTTTAATTGTTTTAGATAGTAGAAGCTGTGGTCTAAGGAGCAGAACAGTAGTTAAAAGTTTTCAAATAAATTGTCTAAAATAGTAAACTAAACAGAAAACGATGTATCTTGAACATTGTATTTATTAACATGCCTGTACATTTCTAAACCTTAAAATGAGAATTACAGTTACTAAATCATTAACATTTATACTTAAACTGATATAAGGGCTTAAAAATCATTAAGTACCTAATTAAGGCTCTGATAATTTTGTGCCACTATATATACTATATAATACATGATTAACTTTTTGATTAATTTGTTTATAAAATACAAGCAGCTCTGTATATGCAAAACAAGTCAGATAGTTGGTTGAACATCTAGGATGGGAGACAGTAACTACAAGGAACATAGCTTTATCAAGAATAAGTCATACCAGACTAATATTTATTTCCTTTTTTTCCAGGATTACTAAACTAGTAGATGAGGGCAATGCTATGAATATAATTAATCTTGTTTTTAGCCAATCTCAGTGATTAATGATTCATTGTAAATGTGATGGAAGGGGCCTTATTATGTACCTCATGGATTTGTTTGGCCTTGTGCTGTTTATGTCTGAAGGTCTGGAGAACCTCATCTTTGCAAATGACCCCATAAACTGGTCCTGGAGCCATAAACTGGTAGGGTCCAAAAGGCTCTAGAGAATCTAGAGCATTAGCTTGAATCTATTGAGATGATAACCAATAGGGATAAATGGAAAATCTGGTTCTTTAGGTAAAACCAAACATGAGATGGATGAGGAATGGATAGACAAATTCTGAAAAGGATTTGGTAGTTTTGGCTGGCTACAGATGTACCTAGTATGAATCAGCAGTGTGAAGTGGCAGCCCCAGAAGTTGTGTGAATTATAGGATTCTGGCTTCCAAAAATAGGGAAGTAATCCTCTGTTGGACTTCATCTGGATTATTGTGTTCTGTTCTGGGTGCTACAGTTGAAGGACCTTTTTAATCTGGAGGGTGTTCAGAGGTCAGTAGCTGCAATGGTAAAGGTCCTTGAGGCTCTGATAGGAGAATTGGTTGAAGAAACTGGTCATATTTAGAAGGGAGAAGATTTGGGACATGACAGCTGTATTATTTGAAGAGCTGCTATCATTTTGAAGAGGGACTAAATATGTTCTGTGTAGTCCCAAAGAATAGAATCTGGAGAAGGGACTAGATAGAAGTTGTCAAAAAGCAATGTTTGGCTTTCTTCAGGAAAAATTTCCTAACAATTGAAGTTGTACAAAGGTGGCATGAATTGCTTTGAGAAGTTCCCAGTTTTGGGGTGTCTAAAAGCAGAGGCCACATAATGATTTTTAAGTATATTCTCGTGGTTATTATTTTCGCATGTGAATGAGTTGAACTAGAGGGCCACTGAGGTTCTTTCCAACTTTCAAATTCTGTGCTTCCGAGTTAAAATTGGAGAGGAATAATAACTTGGAATAAAATTTTGAAGATTTAAACTGTAGTTTACTTTATAATAATAAAAAATATTAAATTTCTAAAGTGGCAAACATTATGTTACGTTATTATGTTGTTTGCTTTAATAGAAATTTAGAATCCTTAAATAATAAACATAAAATAAAGTTGCTGAATATAAATATTTAAAAACATTATTCACTTATTCTGTACCATTTCTTTTGAGAATAAAGTTTGGAGAGGACTTGCACAAAGGAAAAGGGACTGGAAAGAAAATAAAATAGTTATTATAGTAACATTGTACCAGTATTTTAGAAGTGGATTGATTAATTCCAATGTGTTGCTCTTACTGGACATCTTTTTGTGGGCTACCATGAAGAAGCCGAGCCAGGTACATAGCGGAATGTACTCTCAGGAAAGCCTTTATGCTTTTAAAACTGGCAAGAAAGAGAATGAACAGCAAAGGAAAATTATGGTTTATTTGAAGGTGCTTTAGTTTATGATTAGCTGTTTTAGAAACTATTTGCCTATATCTAATACTATGTTAGAAAAGCACATGGGGTGTGCTGGAGCCAGCTTGAAGCGTATTGTAACATTTTTAGTATGAGCATTTTTACCTTGGAAATTGGAGAAATCACATACACACTTACTTCATTGCAAGTCATTTAGTCAGTGTTGGAGAAACACACATTGTGCTCTTCCCCCCATACCCACACACCCTCTCTTCATTACAGGTCATTCTGGCAGTGTTTTTTAAAAGCTAAGTTATGCCAGCTACTGTTTTAGAAACTGAAGATGCAGAGACAAAAATGAAACGGTGTCTGCCCTCATGCAGCTTTTGTGAGGCCAGGTCAGAAAGTTAAATTAATGCTTGATTGTGGGAATACCTTGAATGCTAAGGAATTTCTAATTTGGTTTGGTGGTAAGTGATAAACCATTGAAGATTTCTGAGTAGTGCAATAATGTGAGTTAATGCATATTGTTCTAGTAGTGGTAAAAAGTTTAAAATGAAAGACAAATGAAGAATTGAAATAGGGAAATTGGTTAGGGGATTATATTGTTACCTTTGAGAGTAAAAGCAAAGGTGACTGATGGCAAATGATTAAAGTTTAGTCCATTGGACTTGGTCATTGTCATGGCATAGACATTCAAGAAAGGTGTAATCAAAAATGACTTTTAAGACTTTAAGAAGGTTTGACTAGTAGGAAGATGGTAGTGGCATATATAAATAATATAAGGCAAATTGATAACATGGAAGATTATATTATTATAATGATCAAATTTGACTCCCAAAGAATGGGAAAAAATCACTTTCTTTCATTAGAAAAATGGGTGTATAATATTTCATGTATTGTCTGATAATGTCAGTGTGTTGATTGGTTTTTATTTAACTGTTTAAATTTTTTGTTTTAAAATCATTGTTAAAAGGAAAGACTTATCTGAATAGTAGAGGGAAGGAGTATATCCAGAAGTCAATGGTTACATAAAAACAAAATGTTAATGATTTTTAAAAAGAAAGAGGGAAATTTTGAGGGAGGAATGTGGTTTTTGTAGGGAGGAGTTTGTACTTACTGATTTTGGGGTAAAAAGAAGAGGCGCAGTAGACAGTTGACATGGCTCTGAAACTTAGGAAGGAGAGGTGAGAGATAGAATTACAAATTTAAGGATTATTTTTAAATGGGATGGTCATTAGGAAGAATGTAGAGATGATGATTGAAACCCACATATAAAAAGAGCAGAAAAAACTGTAGTGAAGAATGCAGAAAGAGAGGCTAAGAAGAGACATGGGGGAATGCAGTTAAAAGAACCAATATAAAGAACTATACATAGATTATCAAGATGAAGGAAGTTGCTAAAGTGGCAAAGTCTGGAGGGATTCAGGAATATGAATATTGAGAATTTGGTTATTACATGGTTATTGAAAAACATTTGAAACGATAGTTTCCCTAGTCATGAAATGAAAGTTTTTGCAGAAAGTTGATATTTTAGTGATTATGCAGAACTAGCAATCTTTTGGATATTTGAAAGTAAGAAAAGAATTGATAATAGTATTTTCAGAGGCATTGGTGTATTTAAGGAAAGGCTTTTTAGGGTAAGCCAACTGATGCATATTTGTAGGCAGAAGAGGAGCCAGTGGCAAGGTAGGTATTTATGTTTTGCTTATTTTCAATTTTTTAAAAATGTCATTAATTTTCTTTCCATTATCAAGCATTTATTTTTTCCCCTCTCACCTCTCTTGCCCCTGAAAAAAAACTAACTTTAATACCACAAGGTGGGTATTAAAAATGCAAAGGAAAGGATATACTAGTGGAATGAAGTTAAAATAGAACTCAGGAAGGCTTGGAATCAACTGAACAGACTTGCTATGAAGATTAAATGAGAAAATACATGTAAGGTTTTTTGTAAAGAAAAAAAAAGTTGTGTAAACATCAGTTATTATACCCATTAATATAACTATATCGAGAAATTCACTATCACTTGGAACTCAGTGACATGAATGGAGTGGTTTACATTGGGTCTAAGGCAATAAGGACAAAAGTATGGATGAAAATATAGAGAAATTTGGAGATATGAGGGAAGAAAATTGAGGAAACTAATGTCAGATGTCTTTGGTTTCTATAAGTGGAAAGTAAAGTTGTAGAGAATAGTAAATTGGGGATATAGGGAATAGAGTTTTGAGGAGAGTAAAAAAGATTTGAAACAACATAGTAGGAATTCAGAAGATTTGAGAAAAGGAATTGCCAAGCAGAAAAATGAAATAGTCCTCTTGGACTGTTCATGATCATAGCATGCTAGGAATTTTATTTTTAGTTCAGGGCACCACATTTTAGGAAGTACATTGATAAATTAGGAGACCAGATTGGTGAAATGCCTTGAGATCTTGCCATATGAAGATCAATTGAAGCAACTAGAAATATTTAGCCTGGAAAAGACAGGATAAAGCATAATTCACTTATTTGAGGGACTTTCAGGTAGAAGAGACATTTAATTTGTTGAGAACTCAGAACAATCATTGGAAATTTCACAGAGTAAACTTAGCCTATATAAAGAATAACAATTCTTAATTACTATTATATGAAGTGGATCAGTCTACTTTGGGTTCTTATTAAAGATGGATAGTCTCTAGTACTAGTGAAGATGAGGGTCTTAGTGGAAAATACATGATGCATCAGATAGTAAAGTTGGGTCTAGATTTAGGTAAAATAAGTAAAAATTCTCTAGTCAGAACCTGATGAAGATTTAGAAAAATAGGAACGAGTTAGAGTAAGATGAGCTCCAACTAAAATACTCAACTATGGCTTCAGTAGGATGAAGAGAATGGAGTTGGAGGGGCAAGAAAATGGATAGAGTAAAATTTCAATATTGGGAATTTTTTAGCTACAATAAAGTCCACAATATTGATGAATGACTAATAATAGTTGATGGTTTTATAGTTTTTTAAGATTGCAAAATATTTTTAAGTATTTTATATCATTTGCTCTTCAAAGCATTTCTGCATGTAGTTATAGCAGCTTATTCTTTTCATTTGACATATGATTGAAGATCAGAGAAGTTGTGATTTGCCTGTAAACATAGTACAGTGAAGGAATACTGATTCTGGATTCAGAATCTTGATTTTAGTAACTGTGTGTTTGAGCAATTAGCCTCCCCTCATTTTCTTATTTGTAAAATGAAAGTGATGGCTTTGAAGAAGTCTAATTTGAAACCTTTTCTCTTGAGTCCAACTAATACACTTAACTCAGCTTTTCTACCTTTACAAAGCAAACAGTAGAGATTAAGATTGTTGCAATTAAAGACATTTAGAAACTGTGAAGTCAGGCTAGTAGACTTCTTTTGTAAAGGCAATGCAATATTGAATCCTTGGAAACCTTAAAAGTTCACCAAGGTCAAATCCTAGTTATTACATAAAGATTTTCTTCAGCAAAATAAGGCTGAAAATTTTTGCTTTTTATTTTTTAAAGAATAGTTTGGTTTTCAGGAGTCTGGTAGGCAGAATGTAATGCCAATTCTAGACCAAGCAAATGTTGGTCCCATCTCATGAGAGAGAATGAAATCTCAAGATCAAAGATTAGTTATATCTTATTTTATATATGATTCTGAATTTTGGATTGACCCATTAATTGACCTGATATGTCAAATAGTGATATACTTCTGTGTCATGTTCAACATTAAAAGGCAAGGTAGGATTAGCAGTAGTGAGGTACTGGAATACTGTTATTAAAATGCTGTTTTTACTGTAATACATTTCTTTTGGCTAACCATAGGCAGAGAAATGAATGTCAGTAATGATTTCTAAGTAATCTTGGTAATTGTACACCAAAAGGCATGTTAAAGGTATGCTTTAATAGATGCAATTTAGTTTTTAAATTTTGGGAAACATAAATAGAAAGACTAGTGTAAGGCCTTGCAAGGAGCAACTACAAACTACAAATTCGAGGGCAATTTTTTTAACTAATACGTTGCTCAACTTAGTTTGTACTTTGATTCATTATACCATGGGTCATCTTTTATGGCATGGGTTCTTGGAGACATAGCACAACTCTGAAATGTTCAAACTAGTCTAGGAAAGGCTTCAGGTAGGAACTCGGCAATGATTATATGTCCTTTATCAGAGGACCAGCCTAGCTAAATTCAAAGGAGATATCCTTAGAATTATCAGAAGGTTGGATGTAGAGAGATCAAGTTTTTGGTTATAATTATTTCCAGAGACTGTGATCTGTTTTAGAGGAGGGAATGCTGTCCCTTGGAGTGGGTCAGATTACAGAGCACCCTCAACTTATACATAGGAACTGGGACTTAATGGGATAGCTATTAAGAAACATTATTTAATGGGGAAGAACATGAAGAAAAGTTTTTTTGGAAAAAATTAACTTGGCAAATTGAAATGAAATGATGGAAAAAGTAGAGGTAAAGAGATCAGGTAGGAGACCTGGTGATGTAAAGAGGACCTAGAGAAAATGGGAAGAAAAAAATGACTCAAGATTTCAGTTTTATGACAGATCATATTTAGTGTTTGAAAGTCCCAGCATTATCCTTTATTCTCCCCCTCCTTTCTACTTGAAGTACTATCTTTATCCCTAGCTAACTTTAATCACAATTCTTGTATCCTCAGCCCTGTGTTATCCCATCTTCTAGAGGACTGTGATACTGCAGTCTAATCATTTTTATCTTCTAATGTTTCCCTGGTTCTTTCTTATATGTCTACATATATGCATATATTCTGTAATCTTAAACAAGTTTTTCGTTTGCCTCCAAACTTCTCCATAAATTGTCTAATTCATTGCTTTTATTTCTTTACTGTCTCTCCATTTTCTTCTCCTTAATCCTTTATGATCTAGTTTTTTTCTCTAGTAAAATGGTTCTTTTGATAGTTCTTATTCTCATTGCCAAATCAATTTTTAAGAAATGTAGTATTATTCCTATCTTCTCAGCAATATTTGATACTGGTGAACACCTCTCTCCCCTTCCCCCCTCCCAATTTCTCTCTTCTTGTTTTTATATTGCCAATGTTTCTGGTTCCTCATTTTTTCCTCAATTCCCTAAGATGTATGTTTCTGAAGTTTTTCTCCCATTCTTCACTTATAAAGTACTTTACTGACTTAAAAATATTGTTGATAGGCTTTTCCAGCAACTTTTGATACTTCATGACCCAGTTTGGGTCCCATAACTATTAAGTGTCCAAGGTCAAATTGGAACTCAGATTTTTTCACCTAATCCTGGTGGTCTATCCAATGTGCCATCTAGCTGGCTGCCAGCTCTTTAGAGTTGGAGGGAAGAATTACAGATGAGAATATAAAGGCCCAGGGAAATTAAATCACTCACAGTAATATCAGATTATTTTGAACACAGGTCTTTCTGACGCCAAGTAGTCCAGCATATTCTGTCTGCTGTGTCAAAATGCCCTTTACCTTTTAGTTCTTGTCTGTCTTTTCACTTTCTTTTTAAAAAAAACATTAATTCCATAGCTTCAACTATTACTTTTTAATCAAATGATGACCTCCCTCCAGCTATTTTCCTAGACCTGACTTTCATTTATATTTTGAAAAATGTTTTCTGCAAAAAAAAAAAAAAAACCCTCAAAAATTAACTATTCAAACTATTTCCAAAATTGAATTCATTATCTTTTTTTGTTTGTTTTCAGTAGTATTTACTTTTTCCAAATACATGTAGTTTTTGATAGTCATTTTTGTAAGAATTTGTGTTGCAGATTTTTCTCCCTCTACTTCCTTCCCCAAGACAGCAAGCAATTTCATAGATTAAATGTGTGATCCTTTTAAACATTTCCATATTTATCATGTTGTGCAAGAAAAATCAGACCAAAAGGGGGGGAAAACATAAGGAAAAAACAATAACAAAAAGGTGAAAATAATGTACTTTGGTCTACATTCCGTCTTCATAGTTCTCTTAAGTACAGATGGCATTTTTCCATCCAAAGTCTATTGAAATTGTCTTGAATCACTGCATTGTTGAGAAGAGGCAGGTTTATTACATAAATTTTGTTACTGTGTACAGTTCTCTTGGTTCTGCTCACTTCACTCAGCATTGGTTCATTTAAGTCTTTCCAGGCTTTTCTGAAATCAGCCTACTCATCATTTCTTATAGGAGTTCATCTTTTTAAAAAATATTCTTGGACCTAGATTTCATTTTATCAAACCTGTTTCTAAACAGAAACTCATTTATAGTATCAGTTCATTCAGGACTCACCCAAAGTCCCCAGAAGTACAACTTAAATATCTCATCTCTGGACTTAAAATTCCTAATTCATTAATTTCTAGTCTTCTTAGCTTCCTGGTCTCCTTTTTCTTTCATTTGTCATATTGTTTTTTAAAATAAAATAATGACACCTAGATCTGAAAACAGTATTGTAAAGATGATACAATGTAATACAAGAAATTTTTTTATTAACTATCTCTAATGTATACATAACACCATGAATTGGGGAAAGATAAAAATCTTTAAATAAAATACCAACACTAGCTATAATACTTAATATTATATTAATGCAATATAGAGTTAGAAAACAAAAGTATAGGATCTGAGGAGGCAAATTCTTACCAAAGCTTTAGTGAAGAAAGTTTAAGTCTTCATGGACAGTTGAGTTAGATTTGAAGCACAGATAGACATTCAGAAAGCAAAGGAAAGGAGGGGAGGGTATTTAAGGAATAGTTGAATGAAAACATGAGTGTAATGATTCAGTAGTAAAAAGTTGTTTAATTTGTTTGGTGTATAATACACAGTTGCAAAGATAGCTAATACTGCTGGGCTGTATTCCTTTAATTCTTGAATGTCAGAGGAATTTAAACTGGAAACAATTGATTAAAAAATATTTATTAAGCCTTTGGGGCATTGTATCAGATTTAGGGATATAAAGACAAATGCTTACATTCTTTTGGGAGAGACCACATGTGAATAAATATATATAAAATGATAATGTATGAGTGTACATATGTATAGATAAATAAAAATATATGAGATATATGCAGAACTAATAAAGGTGAGTTCTTTTTGTTGGGAGGACATAAAGGATGAAATCAAAGTTTTATGTAAAACAGAATTTTAGCAGATTTTTTGGAACTTGAGCAGATTATTTGAAGGAAACAAGGGATTCTGAGAGTTAGAGGAGTCAAGGCATGGCAAGTAGCCAATACAAAGATATAGAGATAGGATTTTGGGGGGGGGTCAATGGGGAGCAAACATCAAGGTGGCCTGTGTAGCTGAATTAGAATGTGGGGAAAAGTATGAAGCTTGGAACAAGGTAGGTTGAGGCCTGGTTATAAAATACTTCAACAGCCAACCAAGGGAATTATATTCTGATCCTAAAGTCAGTAAGGAGCCATTGGAAATAGCATAGTCAGAAAATTGGGTAGCTGTATAGAAGGGGAGAGACTTGAGTCAGTGACTCAGAGATCTTGGCAATTTTAACGGTGAAAAATCAAGGAAGTCTGAACTAGGCTAGATAGCCTTGTAAATAGAAGGGGCTAAATAAAAAAGTGTTCTGAAGTTAGAAATTACAATATCTGATAGCTGATGAGTTGTGTATAGTGAGAGCAAGTCACTGGATAATGTCAAGATTGTGAACTTTGGGGATTGGTAATATCCTCAGCAGAAATAGGGAAGAAGAGGGTGGAAGGGTTTAGAGAAAAGATACTTTTGTATTTTGATGTGATAAGTTTAAAGTCTTTGAGGGACAAGTTCAAAGTGTGAAAAAAGGGATATAGGGATCAGGATAGAGCCAATGACTACATCCAAGTCAGGGACAAGAAAAGTGAGTCAGTAAAGGAGACCAAGAAGGAGTGAGAAATAGATGAGAATCAGGGAGAACGGTGTCATGAAAACCTAGAGGTTATTACTGTGTTGTAGACATTGTGGGTTATCGTTATTTGAAATTTTTTTTTCTAGATAATCCTCATGTCCCAAGAGATTACCTTAAACTTTCTGTTTGCATCAGTTTCCTTTGAATTATGAAATCAGAAACCAGATTACCAAGATTTGAGAAATGAATAAAAAGAGAGGAAGTGGAGTCAATAGGAGTAGATTGAGTTTGGTTGTGAAAGGGGAGAGAGAGATACAGAACAGGCTTGAGAGAAATGGTAGCATATAGTGGGGGCAAAAACTGGATTCAATGTCAAAAGGACCCTCTTTGGATCATTTCTTCTACTGTTTGACCCCTGGCCAAGGCTTTCTTGGCTTTGGTTTCCTGATCTTTAAAACAAGGATGATTGAACTAGTTGAAGTCCTTGTAATCTTATGAAACTACTTTTCAGGAAACATGGAGGTTGGCATTTGTTTTTGAGACAATAATGTGGAATTGTATAAACCTGGTCATATCTTTACTTTATGCAAAAAGCCCTTCTGTGATCACAAGTAAATGACTTGCTTTTCAAGTTAAATTGAAATTCCTTACCTTGCACTGATATTTCCTATTAGTAATGACTTTTCCTTCCCTTGGACCATGACTCACTTTTTAATTTTCTTGTAGGTATCATGTCTAACTTGTATTAAAATTATTATTATCTTTTTTTTACTAGATTGTGTAGCCTTTAAGAGATTACCTTAAACTTTTTATTTTCCTTATTACCTTTTTTTGTACAGTATATATCTAATGCATGTTATTAGTTGGCATTGGATTTAAGGAAAAAATCATTTGGTAAAGAATGGAATCAAAAATAATTGTAAGTTTTTAGGCTTATGGGAAATGAAAACAGCAGTGATCTTAAATGGAATTGTTGGCTAAGGAAGCAAGTTATGGAAAATAAAATAAATATGCTTAGCTCCTGAGCTTTTAAATCCATATACAACCCAGCTCCAGTTTCTTTTTCCAGTCTTAACTGGGAATTACTACCTGTCCTAACTCTGTGTTTTAGCCAAACTGGTCTTCTCACTGTTCCTCACAAACAGATCTTTTTATACTGTCTCTCTGTTCCCTGTCATCCCTGGAATGCACCTCCTCTTTCCCTAAAAAGCCCTCTTTTTTTTTTTTTTTTTTTAAGGTAAATCTTAGGGCACCATCTTTTTGCAGAGTAATATCTTTCTGATTCATCCCCCCACCTCTCCTCCCCTTCCCCCTCTAATCTCCCCTCTTCTGCTCTACTAATGCCTTTATTTCCTCCCCAACTACCTTGTATTTAACAACTTTGTGTTTGTTAACTTATGTAATGGGTACTTGATTGGTATTTATGCTATTTGTTTCATATGTGTTTATTGTCTTACCTTATTAGAATGTAACCTTACTGTGAATAGATATAGCTTCATTCTTGGACTTTTATCTCAAGTAACTATTAGCATAGCACCTGGCACATATTAAGCACTTAATACGTTTATATTGGATGACTATCTCCTTTTGACAAATGAGGAATTTGTGAGAAATTAAGTGGGTCTCATAGCTAGTTAATATTTTGAGGTCAGATCAGAAATCAGGTCTTTTCTGATTCTAGGTCTAGTAGTTTATCTAGTCTGCCACCCAGCTGCTTTTATATGTGATATTATCAGAAGTATTCTAAAAGATACTGCTAAAAATTATAAAATTCTGAGTAAGAAAAACAAAATCCTGTTTCTAGTAGATGGCAAACATACTTGAACTTAAAAAGGAAGATTTGGGATATTAAAAAAATTGCTTTTTAAGGTGGTATTTGAGAAAGGGCAGATATTTCTGAACAAAAAATTAAAGTTAATGAGAATAATTAAGGATGGAATTCATCTAGTGATGAGGGTCAGCAATAAAGCCTGCAGTCTTGCAAATTTAACAAAAAGGACTAAGCTGAAAAGGAAGATGAAAGGAAGAAACTACTAAGCTTATATAATATAAATCCAAGGGTTCTTAACCTGGGGCCCATGAATTTGGACATCTTTAATTTAAAATAACATGGTTTTTCTTTTTTAATCTTATATATTATATTTTGTTCATTTAAAACAGCATGAGAAGGGATCCCAAGACTTACTAGGTTGAAAAAGGGATGCAAGACACAAAAAAGTTTGGAAATTCTGCCAGAGAATAGGTATAACACACAAAAATTAGCAATAGAGATGTTTAATAGTTAATAAAGGATAAAGTCAAAGAATGAAGGCCAGCAACATCAGTGGTTTCATATATCTGCTCAGAAAAATATGATTAACTCATGGGAACTAGAGATCCTAAAAGAAGGATCCAAGTTTAAAGGAGAATTTTTTTTTTTTAATAGGGCAAGCTGGACAGACAAGGAAACTTGGAGTTTTAAAAAATGTATACAGTGGTTAGGTATCGGGCAGCTAGGTAGTGCAGTGGATAGAGCACCAGCCCTGAAGTCAGAGGACCTGAGTTCAGATTTAGCCTCAGACACTTAACACTTCCCAGCTGTGTGACCCTGGGCAAGTCACTTAACCCTAATTGCCTCAGCCAAAAAAAAAAAGTTAGGTATATATTACATATGTTTAAGGTCAGTTGAAAGGATGAATACCAACTATAAAAGAACAAAATGGTTCTGTGAAATTATTGTTAATACCCTTTAAGTACAGAATGGGCTAGTGCTTGGTGAAGAATATTAGAGATTGTAAATGAGATTTTAAAAACTAGTTCAGGGCTAGGAGAATCAGAAGAAATAGGATCCCTGCTTGAGCATAGAAGAACTGAACTACTTACTGGGTTCTTATTTAGCTGCTTTATCTGTCAGGGAGAAAGATCTTTGAATTGGAGACAACAACACAACTAGCAGGGAACTGAAACTTGAGTTCATAAGGAGATAATATTGAAAATGAGAGCACCTCTTTGCCTTGATGAACTCAAGTCACCAGGCCTACATGAATGAAACTCCCAAGATGTTGAAAGAATGGGTGAGTGGGATTTCTAAAAGATTATGGAGATTGGGAAAAGTTCCACCAGACCAATTTTGGGCAAATGTCCCAAGTTTTTGAAAATGGGTAGAGTGGAGCATGTAAATTATGGACTAGTGACCTTGGATTTTAAATAAATTTTAGAATTCTATCAGGAATCAAAAAGGATGATTATAGAACATCTAGAAGAAGCAATGATCAGTGATCACAAAGGGCCAGTGTGACTTCACCAAAAACAGGTTATACCTCACTAACTTCAGTAGCAGATAACAGATAGGAGAATTTTATAGATCAGTTTACATTGATTTCAGTAAAGCATTTTGTGAAGTTTTTCATGTTTTTTTTTGTATTGGATTCAAAGATATTGACATGTGTTGAGAGTAATTCAGTGACATAATAGTGAGATTACTAGACTAAAGGATAGATTCTCCCTGACACTTCATAGCTGTATGACCCTGTGCCTCACTTTCCTCAACTGTAAAATGGAGATAATAATAATAACACCTACCTCACAGGGTTGTTGTGAGGATCACATGAAATAATATCTGTAAAATATTTTGCAGTCCTTAAAGTATCATATAAATGCTAGTTATTAATCTGTTGGACAGTTGTTGGATTTTGTTCAGGTTAAGTGGCCAAATTCAAAGTATCATAACTAGTAAGCTGCTATCAGCTTAGAGTAATATCTCTTACAAGGACGAATATTATTTAATATTTTTGGTTCATTTCCTCTTCTACAAAATAATTTGAACAGATGAGGTGATCTGTATGGTTCCTTTTAGTTCTTTCTAAATCTGTGGCTTTTATATTAGTAACTTGGATAAAGATGTGGGTGTCATATTGATAAGTTTTGCAGATGACACAGCTGGGAATTATAGCTAGCATGTTTAATTCATGGAATCCGAAAAGTCCTGAAAGGCTAGAAAATTGAGTTGAATCTTCTAAGATGAAAATTAATAAGGAAAACGGTAGAGTTTTATAGTGGGGTTCAAAAAATACTAACTTCACCAGAATAGGTTGCAAAGAATGATTAGAAAGTTTATCTGCAAAAATGGAGGTTTTAGTGTTCTACAAATTCAGTATGAAGCAACAATGAAAACGACTGCTCCAGAAAGGTAATGTGATGTTAAGTTGCATTGAGAACCACAGTAGCTGGAGTTTATAAAGAAGGTGATAATTCAGTTGCATTCTATCTAGTTTAAACCATACCTAATGTATTGTTCATATTTAATAATGTTTGAAATTTCAGAAGAATGTATGTTACAAATTAAAATGTATGTTAAAAATCATGTCTGTCATACTGTGCAATTAAAAAGCAAATAATGTTGTAATAATCTAAAATGTTATTCTGAATGGTAGTAAAATCTCTTTTCATTAGAATGTAAGCTTGAGGGCAGGAGCTGATTTTCTTTGTATGATTAGAAGATAAATAATGATGGTTTTGCATTAGAAGAGCTATAACAACAACTAATTATTGAAGGTTTGGTTTCTGTTATACTCCAATTGTGTCCAATTTAGTCATACTAAAACTTTAGAGAGGAAGAAGTGAACTGGAGACACAATTCATTGGGGGAAAAAAATCAGAAAAAAACCTTTTATTTTCTAGTATCAGTAGTTGGCTGCATTAAAATAAAGTCATCTTTATTTTAATGGATCTTTCTGTGCTAGATTGGCTCAGATTCAAGCTAAAAATACAGTATGTTTCAAGGAGGGCTTCTTTGAGTGTTAGAATTAAAGTGATGAATTAGTGCCTACTACTCCTTAAGACTCCATACTTGCTAGGCCTTAATTTGTTTGGAAAGGAACACCCATCAAAATAACTAGAGGGGGAAGCATTTCATGGAAAAATGATTTAAGCTATAGCAGACCTCAGGATAGCAACTATGTAACCTGTCTTCGCTAGTCCTTTGGGAAAGGTCCTAGAGTGATCACATTCTCCTACATCCAGAATCTTTTCTGTTCACAACACACCAATCATGAATTCATTTTCATTAATATTCATTTTCATATCCTTTTTTATGATCCATTAGCTGTAAATTATTTAATCATATAAATTCAAATGTTGATGGCTTTTGCGTATCAATGTTGATTTACTAAATTAGTTACCAACATTACCAATTAAAGTTTAGGATACTTTTTTTTTTTTAAGTTTTTCAGAGTTCGTTTCTCATGTTATTAATATGTGATAGCCTTGAAAA
Organism: Antechinus flavipes; assembly: GCF_016432865.1. Taxonomy (NCBI): domain Eukaryota; kingdom Metazoa; phylum Chordata; class Mammalia; order Dasyuromorphia; family Dasyuridae; genus Antechinus; species Antechinus flavipes. Next base: position 86,025,198 of record NC_067402.1, read on the forward strand.
ATGTACTTATTTTCTTTCAAGTAAATTATTATCAAAGTGTGGCCATATCTTGTATTTTTGATAATGACACTTCATTAAATCTTTGTTTTCTAGATCTTACAGTCTCTTTCAGCACCTACAAAAAATTTAGAACAGCAGGTAAATCATAGTCAACAGGGACATGCAAATGCCGTGTTGTTTAGTCAAGTAAAACTAGCTCCAGAGGCACATTTGTTGCAACAGCAACATCAAATACAGCAACAGCAGCAGCAGCATCAGACACAGCAGCAACAACATCAGACGCAGCAGCAGCAGCAACATCACCCGATTTTACATCTTCAACCTCAGCAGCTGATGCAACTTCAGCAGCAGCAACAACCACCACAGATTTCCCAACAACCTTATCCTCAACAGCCTCATCAATTTTCACAACCACAGCAGCAAGTCCATCAGCAGCATCAATTTCCACAGCAACAGCTACCTTTTCCACAGCAACAGTTACATCCTCAGCAGCAGATTCATAGACCTCAGCAACAACTACAGCAGTTCCAGCAACAGCATGCCCTTCAGCAACAGCTCCATCAGCTGCAGCAGCAGCAGCTGCAGCAGCAACAGTTAGCACAGCTCCAACAGCAAAACTTACAACAGCAGCAGCAGCAGATACAGCAACAACAGCAGCAGCAGCAATTACAACAACAGCAGTTACAGCAGCAGCAGTTACGTCTGCACCAACATCAGCAGCAACAGCAACAAATGCAAAATCAAACAGCACAACATTTGAGTCAGACATCACAAGCCCTACAGCAACAGGTTCCACCTCAGCAACCACAGCATCACCACCAGCAGCAGCAACAGCAGCAGCAACAGCAACAGCAACAACAGCAGCAGCAGCAGCAGCAGCAGCAGCAGCTGTCACAGCATCATCAACTCTTTGGACATGACCCAGCAGTGGAGAGTTAGTAATTTTTTTTTTTCCTCCTAAAAGTATTGGTTTATTTTGAGGGTGGGGATTTTATCATCACCACTACCATCATCATCATCATTATTATTCAGCAGGGAGAATGTGAATCTCTAAAAAGAATTTACTATCTCTGGAGGAATTGTCTAATGCTTTCAGGGTTTAAAGCTTTTACTTCAGTGTATAAATTATTAAAGCTCTTATATAACTATATACTTAGACATATGTATAATCATTTTTTATAATCCAACCTAGAATATCAGCACCAGTTTTTAGTTTATAGTGAGTAGTAATAATAACTGTTTAGCTACCTTTAATTCAGTTTATTATTTTAATAAATTGAGTTGAAAATTTTCTTGCAATGATTTTCAAGTCTTTTAAAATACTTCTCTGGCTGATAAGCCCCCAACCAAACTAATTGGTCTCCAGAATTTCAGATTTTGCTTGGTAAGATACATTTTTAATATTTGTTTATTAAAAGTTTATGGGTTTAATATATTTTGTTTTCCTATGCAATTCTTTTTTAGTTCCAGAAGATGGTTTCTTATTGGGATGTGTATTTGCAATTGCTGATTATCCAGAGCAGATGTCTGATAAACAGCTGTTAGCAACCTGGAAAAGGGTAAGACATGTCTCAAAGAACTAATAAATATGTCTTAGTTAAGAATTTTTTTTTCCTGTACATCTGAATTTAATAGTTAATAGGTAACTTTTACATAGCATTTTTAGGATTTTCAAATCACTTTACATAGATTATTTCATTTGATTTTTCCTGTAAAATTGGTATTACCTTTATCTGCATTTTTCAGGTAAGGGAACTGAGACTGAGGCTCTGAGCTGAGACCTTGACTTAGTCCACTGCTTTATCCACTAATCCTGTTTGTATTATAATTTTTGCAAATAAGTTGTAAGTAAAGTGACATGATTTAATGATTTAGAGTGCTAAATGTTTGAAATCCTCATACCAATATTAGCTCTGTGACATTTAGCTAATATTGGTATGAGGCATATCCTGTACCTCAGTTTGCTCATTTGTAAACTACAAATCTTAACAAGGGTCAAATCAGGTCATTATTTGTAAAGCACTTTGCATGCCTTCAAGGGCTATAAAATTGTGAGTTTTTATTATGATAAATGTTTATTTTAAAAAGAGAAAGATGCAGGAATCATATAAATAGATGAATAAAGATGGGAAGTAAACTGAAATGAACCATAGAGTTTTCTTAAGTTATTTAGAATAGAAACTTAAGTGTTATAAGTGCAGTTTGCAAAGTATTATTAAGGTTGGCCTTAGTTTCTTCTTGCTGTTATTGCAGTTAATGGAAATAATCTCATAATAGTACTTTCTTCATTAATAAAACATGGTTATTTTTTTTCTCCTTTTATTTTATTTTATTTTATTTTTTATTTTTTTATTTTTAAATTTTATTTTATTTAATAATAACTTTATATTGACAGAATCCATGCCTGGGTAATTTTTTAGAACATTATCCCTTGCACTCGCTTATGTTTCGATTTTTCCCCTCCCTCCCTTCACCCCCTCCCCAAGATGGCAAGCAGTCCTATATATGTTAGATATGTTGCAGTATATCCTAGATACACTATATGTTTGCAGAACCGAATAGTTCTCTTGTTCTACAGGGAGAATTGAATTCAGAAGGTAAAAAAAACCTGGGAAGAAAAACAAAAATGCAAATAGTTTACATTCATTTCCCAGTGTTCTTTCTTTGGGTGTAGCTGCTTCTGTCCATCATTTATCAATTGAAATGGAGTTAGGTCTCTTTGTCAAAGAAATCCACTTCCATCAGAATACATCCTCATACAGTATCATTGTTGAAGTATATAATGATTTCCTGGTTCTGCTCATTTCACTTAGCATCAGTTCATGTAAGTCTCTCCAAGCCTCTCTGTATTCATCCTACTCGTCATTTCTTACAGAACAATAATATTCCATAACATTCATATACCACAATTTATCCAGCCATTCTCCAATTGATGGGCATCCATTCATTTTCCAGTTTCTAGCCACTACAAACAGGGCTGCCACAAACATTTTGGCACATACAGGTCCCTTTCCCTTTTTTAGTATCTCTTTGGGGTATAAGCCCAATAAAAACACTGCTGGATCAAAGGGTATGCACATTTTGATAACTTTTTGGGCATAATTAACATGGTTATTTTTAATGTGACTTTGTAAAGCTGTGATGCGAAATCGTTAACTAAGCGACCATCACCTTGACAAGAAAATATTTTCTATTTAGCTGTAACCATTAAAAAATTTATGCTTCACTTGAATTTACTTAAACTGAAATGTGTTCTTTATATACATAATGCTTTGAGCATTCCAGTTGGATAATTGAATTTTGTTTATTTAAGGCTTAATTGTTTAAGGTTTCAATCTTTTGAAATCTAAAAATCTATTCATTTTCCTGCTTTAGCTAATAAGAATATCCTGAATCTGATTGATTCTTTCTGTGGTGATTGTGGATCAAATAGTGGGTACTTCAGGATTTTCATTCTTGAATTCAGTTCCCATTGTGCAGTATGGTAGACAAATAGAAGATGTAGGAAGAAGGAATGAATTTTTTATTGAACTTAGGTTCTCCTCTGTAAGATATTTTATGTTTGTTTAATGAAGTAAATTTTTTGTATGTTTTCTTATTTTGCTTTTCTCTCCTTAAAATAGTGATGGTCTCTATCATTCCCTTCCTTACAATTTTAAGTCAGATTCATAATTAAAATTTAGGTTTTGTTGTATTATAGATTAGAGACATCTTATAATTTCATATTTTGTAAAAAAAATTAACGTGTATCTTACAGTAAATTTATTGATTGAAGTTCATAATTGGTTAGACTAATAAAAGACGTGAATTGATTTTTCTTGGATTACCAGATAATACAAGCACATGGTGGCTCTGTCGATCCTACATTTACAAGCAGATGTACACATCTTCTTTGTGAAAGTCAAGTCAGTAGTATGTATGCACAGGTAAGTAATTAAAATAAGTGATAATGAAAAATATCTAATGTTAATAGTTTTGTTGACATAAACTATGTGGTTTTGGCAAATTTTCATCATTTTTTGGGAGAGAATCTTAATTACCTTCAGAAGAAAGAAACTTCTGTTTAATGGTGAATTTCTGTAGTTCTGTAAGTTGTTCCTGTGGTATGCTATTGATGAGGGAGAAAGGAAGGAGAAATTCCAGGTAATCTTTTAGCTATGATAGGAATAAATCCTCATTATTTGCTTGCTGCTTCAAGCAATTCCTGGTTGATTGACTAAATTGTGGGTCACTTTTTTATTGCTTATAAGAATGGATTTGGAAAGGTAAGTGTGGATTCTTACTATTTCAGGGACTTTAGAATTTCATAGGGACGTAAGTTTTGGGTCAAAATTTCTGCCTTTCTTATTGGTTACTCCTTGGTTTCTTCTTAGTTTTATTTGTTTACCTAATGAGTCTTTAACTATGTAATTTTATTATCTTTGAGGAAGCATGCCCAATGTCTTATCTGGTTAACAAAAGTTGCAAATTCTGCTTCTGGCCATATAACAACCAAAAAAGTCTGTAGAAATGTTTGAGTTTTTTTCCCTAAGTGATTTTTTTCTAGGTTGTTATTGTTGGGAGGTTAACTTTGCTGCCTCAATATTTCACTAATGAATAAAAAAATCTCCTGACCTTTCATTAATTGTATCTTCTTATAAATTTTGAAAAGTAAAATCATTTCAAATAAACTGAAATTATCCAACTATATTGTTAAATCAAATGCACAGTAATTTAGTTTAGATCCTTAGTAAGTCCCATTGCATTTCTTTGATTTTGTCATTCTAAACAAAGATGATAGTTATATTATATATAAGACAAAATGTAGTTAAATGGTTAGTCCTACAGTAAAAATTCTAAAATTTTGTTTTGACAGGCGCTGAGAGAAAGAAAAAGATGTGTTACTGCACATTGGTTAAATACGGTCTTAAAAAAGAAGAAAATGGTACCACCTCATCGAGCCCTTCATTTTCCAGTGGCATTTCCACCAGGAGGAAAACCATGTTCTCAACATGTAAGAAAAAACTTCAAGCTAAATATATATATATATATAAATGTATATTTTTGAATAATCTATTAAACCATTACTTAAATCCTATTGCAATTCACTATTCCTATTCTACTCTTTCTTGGGCCAAAGTAACATGATAGCCTTGGTTATATTGTGGAAGAAGTATTTAAACAGAAAAAATGGTCGATATTTTGGAACTGTTGTGTTAACTGTAGTAATGTTGGCTATATCTCATATTTGCTTTTGATATCTCTTGTATTATTACAGATATGCATTGGGTTTTTTTTTTTAAATAACAATAGGATTTATATAGTATTTTAAAAGTTTGCAAAGCACTTTATGTATATTATATCTTTTGATTCTCACAACCCTGTGACATAGATACTATTATAATCATCCTTTTTTTTTAGGTGATCTTATTAGTGGTTTAATGATTTGCTTAGAGTCTTGAAATCAAGCTTTCCTGACTCAAGTCCAGTGTCATCTACTGTGTCATCTTTAAATATCCATCTATCTATCTAGATATACATATATAAATAAATACAATTTGTATTATCTTTAGCATATAGCTTCTTGTATACATCTTGTATACATATTTAGTTAAGACTTGTTTATTGATTTTCTAAAAACTATCACTTTAGGTTTTTAGATTGATTCCTAGATATACCAGTTGATTGCCTCAAAGAAGGTGTTTTTTTGATGTTTTGTTGATTTTAAGGATTTTTTTTAATCACATGATTAAATAGACATTTCCTCTTTCTCTTTAAAAATTCAACTTCCACTATGTAGGGTTAGGAAAAATATTTTCATTATACTTAATTGATTTCTCTTTGAATGCTATCTACATTACTTTGACCATTAGTGCAAATGAGAAGCCTTAAACACATTGTTGCTTTGTTGATTTGCAAATATGTTGTCACCTCCATGATAATGAGGAAGCTCCTTGAGAGTAGCTAATTGAATTTTTTTTTTTTCTTTAGATCCCTAGCACTCATTTTATTGTCTGATATTCAATTGGCTCTTAGGTTTACTGATTAATAATCAACCAATATGTCCCCCAATTCTGTGTGTTCCTGGAACTTAAAAAAAAGAGAGAGAGAAAAAGTAGTACTTTGGGATTTTATTGTAATGTCTTTTATGTGTTTTTTAACAGATTATTTCAGTGACTGGATTTGTTGATGGTGACAGAGATGACCTAAAATTAATGGCTTACCTGGCAGGTGCCAAATATACAGGTTATTTATGCCGTAGCAATACAGTGCTTATTTGTAAAGAGTAAGTGATTTAATGGAAGTATTTTCAATTTAAGTCTCACCAAAAAATTATGCACATTCTTTATATGGTATATATTTCATAATTTTGTTTTTCCTACTATAATAAAATTCTTTCTGTCAAGCGTGCCACTGTACTTCTAGTTTGCTAAGTTCACAAATTCAGTCATTCTGGATTCCTTGCTCACTTTAACCCAACATATCCAGTTAGCAAGCATCTTGGCAGTTGTGCTTTCATATCTCGTTACATCAGTCCCTTTTTCTTTACTTAAACTACCATTACTCTTGTTCACGTCCTCATCATTATTGTAGCAGCTTTCTAATTGGTCTCATTCCAGTCCATCATCCGTACAACTACTAAAGTGATTTATCTTAATTGAAGATCCAGACATCTTTACTCTTTGCCTTAGAAAATTCCAGTGGCTTTCTCTTGCCTCTAGGATAAATATAAACACCTCTGTTTGCCTTTTTAAACCCATCACAACCTGGCTTCAACCAACATTTTCTGCGGGATTATATTGTCACTTTATTTCCTCTACAGGCTTGCCATTCTATCTTGCTATTTCTTACAGATGAGAAATTTGAGGCTTACCAGAGGCTCTCAGGAGTTCCATTTCTCATCTCATACTTTTTAAAATACAGAACATTCCATGAGTTTAGAATCTACTACCTCTACATCTCCACCTCTTAGATTGTTGATAGTTTATAGCTACATTAAGTCTGTTGATTAGTACCTCCCCCCGCAGAAAAATTACTTTGAGTTTATTTTATATATATTTTGTATGTTTAGTGCCTCAGACACATACATATACAATCTCCCTGATAGAATTTGGAAACAATGAAGTTTCATTTTTGTCTTTATAATCTCAATTTCTAGCAATAATGTCTGACACAGAAGATGCTTAACATATGCTAAAAGTAATTCTTTTTAAATATAAGTAAAAGTGCTCACAGTAATGGTTGTAGACATAGCCATAAAAAGTGAATTACAGTATATATAAGAATATAAGGAAAAGCAAATGAAGTAAAAATAGGACTTCAAAAAATTAAATTGGTGATGATCTATTCCAGTATGACTTTTGTAGTGTGGATTGACTGTTCTGCTGCTAAATTATTGTTTCAGTTTTAATGTGATTTAATATTTTCAACAATTTTATAAACAAAAGAATTTCAATAAAAACTTTGAATTGTTTTGTTAATTAATTTTCTCCTTATATATAAAGGCCAAGTGGTTTAAAATATGAAAAGGCCAAAGAGTGGAGGATACCATGTGTGAATGCCCAGTGGCTTTGTGACATACTTCTTGGAAACTTTGACGCTTTGCGACAGGTGCAGTGCAGCCGCTACACAATGTTCAACCTGCAGGATCCATTTGCTCCTACTCAACATTTAGTTTTAAATCTTTTGGGTAAGTAAAAATTCAAGTATTACAAATTATAATTCAAAGAATTAAATACAAAGTGTTCTAGAATTATTGAGAACAAATACTTGGATAACAACTCAGTAGTTAAAAACTGATTATATTTCTTTTCTTTTTCTTCTTCACATCTATAAAGTTTTTCAACCCATGATTAGTTGAAAGCTTAACTTTAAAATCTTATCAAAATAAGCCAGTAAGTTTGGATTTATAAGACTTACTATGTATCCCTATGGTGTTTTTCCTTAGACTTTACAGGACTTATTTTCCCCACTTAGTGCGATGATTTCCTCTCTTAATCTCCATAAAAAAATTGCGTTCAAACCTGTGCCTAAACACTTTTAACAATGATGAGTGTGTTATTTGAGAAGGCTCTTCCAATTTATTTTTTAGATAGGTATTTTCTTTATGTTGATCCAACATATATCTCCAAACATATATTTCTATTGTTTGTCCTGATTATGCCCTTAGAAACTATACCGAATAAATCTGTTCCTATTTACACTTAAAAAATAACTCATATTTTCCGTGTTTGTGAGGTAGGTAGGGTATTGCCATCTTTTACAGATGTGAAAACTAAGGTCCATAGGTTAAGCTCAAGATCACATAGCTATTAAATGTTAGAGCTAGAGAACCAGATTACTTGACTTCTTTTGTTACCATTCTCATTCTTGTTTTCTAGATAAGATATTCCATGAAACTGCCTTGTTATAACGCCCATAGGATTTAGTACATTCTCTTAATTTGTATATTAATTTTTGTTTGCATACTTTACCTTCTTTTTGTGTTAGTTCCTTTAGGATACAAGACTATCTCATATGTGATGATTCTCCTTTATAATTTCCCTTAGTGCTTAGCTGGGTATTGTATATATAGGATATACTTAAATGTTGAATGAATAAAATATGTCCTTGATATCTGGCCGCACTATTTACTTATATTGAATTTAAAATTATTTAAAATCTATCGGTCTTTTGCACTGATTACTTTTGTTAAGCCACATGTATGATCAATGTGTACAGATGATCTTTGAATCTAATAATAGCATTTTTAAAATGTTTTATAATTTATATATAATTTACAAAGCCAGTTTCACATGCATTATCTCTGTTGTGAATATTGTGTTTAATATTTTATAGGCATCCATGTAATCGTGTTAGTGGCAACTCATTTATATAGTCTTTTAATCTTTTTTTTTTTTTTAACTCTTTAATAGTCATCCAATCTGTTAGTTGTCCAGTGTTGTGTAATCTGTAAATTTAATGATAGTAATAGCCTGTCTTTATATAGGACCTTTCCTATAGAATTTACTTAGAAGTAAAATCTAAGAAAACACTGCCAACTTGGACTACCTTCTTCCCAAAGATAGTGTAGAACCTCACTTTATAAGTTCTTTTTTCTCTTTTAGTAGTCATATTATCCATAATGGAAATAGTGATAAACAAATGAGTTTTTAGAATAGAAAAATTCTGCAGTATAATTTTTCTGACATTTTATGCTGAGTTTTGGCAGTTGTGTCACTTCTGACCTATGCATAGCATCACAGATTTATTGATATTAGATTGTAACCAAGTGAACTGACTAGTCATAAAGAAAATATGAATGTACTGTATATGAAGCCTTCTTGCTTCTAATGATGTAATTGTAAAATATTGTATTTTTCTTTTAGATGCATGGAGAATTCCATTAAAGGTGTCAGCAGAGCTACTAATGGTATGTTGTTAATAATTTCACTTTGTTTTCCATTTTTAAAATTTATTGAATTATCTAAATTGTAGATTCATGGAATAAACTAAAATATATTAAATGATAGCAAATGTATTACAAATACCTTGATAGCTTAGTAGAACAAAACTTATTTCTAGTAGCTGTTTTTCCAGTCGGTGTGTATTATGTTTTAATCATTGCTAATTAAATATTGGGTTTAAAAAATAACTTTTGCATTTCTCTGTCGTAATTATTTAACTTTAGAGTTAGCGCTATGGATTTTTTTTTTTTGCATGTTTTTTGGTAGAGTCTTGGATTAAGCAGCTCAAGCCTGTACTATTGTACTATGGGATGCTGTATAAATTTTTGTTAATCTTATATTTCTATCGCAGAATTCAGAGTTTACAATCATTTTTTTTTTTCACATCTTCCCTATCATGTAGATAAATTAGTTGGATGATTATTATTTTGTACAAGTGCATAAAATGTGACTTATTTTGAGTAAGTAACAAATTGACCTAGAACCTGATCTAGTCTGATGTTCTATTTACTTTATTATTATTATTGTTTTTTTCCTAGAAGTATTTTATTTTTCCATATATATGCAAAGATATTTTTCAGCATTCACCTTTGCAAGATCTTGTGTTCCAAATTTTGCTTCCTCCCTTCTCTCTATCCTTCCCCAATAGTCATAGGTTGAACACATGCAGTTCGTCTCAACATTTTTCCATATTTGTCATACTGCACAAGAAAAATCTTATTATAATATTTTGATCCCTGTTGATTTTTTTTAGCATCTTCTGAGTAATCTCTGTGAATGTCCTATTTTATTAAATGCTTTTAGCTGTATGATAGCATTTATCTCCTTTTATTTTGGGCATAAGTGAATACTACATTTAATTTGTCATCAGAATAGTATTTTTCTGACCAATAACATTTTATGTTTACAGAGCATTTTACAACTTTGTAAAGTGTAGTAAGTGCAAATAACATTCACAATTTATAGAGGAAGAAACAGAGACATGAAAAAATTAAATTATCTTACCTATATTGATATAGCTAAGAAATATCAGAATCAGAATTCCAATCCAGATTTCTTAACTCTTAAGTTATTGTTCTTTTCACTCACAACACAGAGCCACCCTAAAAATCAGTTAGGTGAGGTGAATTATGGTCATCAGAGTCTTTATCCTACCAAGCACAAATTTTATCTTGTATGTACTTAGCAGCTTTTGGAAGCTCTCTGGCATTTTTTTTCATTCTTAAAATTATAACGATTATAGTGTATGATATGTAATTTTTCTTTATTGGTCTGGAACTTTTTTACAGATACTTGCACTGTGTCCCAGCCATTAGAACAAGACGAATTGGGTAATGTTTAATCAGTATTAACTTTAAATTTCATTTCCTTTTACTTTGTAATCAATTTGGAGACCGATTAGATCTTGAAAAATAAAAATATAGATGAAGCTTACTTTTATCTAGGGTGATAAATGTATTTAACCAGAACACTATAGGTCTTCTAAGAAAACTATAAAAGATTTCTTCTAAGAAAACAACAATAAAACTTTTTCCTCTATTTTCTTTAACAAAAAACTCCAAAACTCGACTAGGCTTTTATCATGAAAATATCAAAAATGTGTGTGGAGAGAGGTAAATGGCATTGTTTCTAAATGAATTGTTTAATAGATTGTAAGTTCCTCCCCAGTACCTAGCATACTATCATGAATGTATTAGGCATTTAATAAATGCTTATGAATTGAGCCAAATTATCCCTTCAACTGGAATTCCTAGCATGCAGTAGGTTCTCACTTATGTAGGCATTTCATTTAAAAAGGGAAAAAAAGGGAGTAAATATGCCATTTTGTAATTTGTGATTATTTTACTATGTATAAGAAAGGGCATATTATCAACTATTTGTTTTCAATGCTATGTTAAGTATTCATGGAGAGCTTGTTATGGTCAAATTATAAAACAGTTCCTGCCAGGGTTTATACTCTTGCAAATAACATAGACATAACATAGCATAGTTAAGAAAACATAATATATGTAAATGCAAAGTAATTTTGGAGTAAGATAAGCACTAACAATCAAGAAGATCAGGGAAAACCTTGTGGTTAGGATATAGCACATTAACATAATGACACTTGAAAAGAACTTTCTGGACTCTGGGGACAGCACCTGCAGAAGCAGATTTTTTTTTTTTTTTTCTTTTGGGGAATAAAAGATAAGGCAGTTTTAACAGGAATATAATTGGTGTGAAAGAAAATTTTGTAAAGTTAGTCAAGAAAGATAAGTTAATCTTTATCTTATCTTATTTTTAAGTTAAATGTCAAATAGAAGAATTTCTATTTTATTTTACATTTAATAGGGAACCTTTTTTGTTTTGCATTTTAATTTTTTTCAATTAATGAGCATTTATTTACTCTCTCCCAGTTTACCTCCAAAACTCAGTTCATACTTCACCTTTTGCAAGACTCTTTTCCCAGGTTATCTTGTATCTCTTCTTTCTCCATTTCTAGTGCCCTCCCCTCTGATATTAACTTATTTAGAGTGTTTATCTTTTTTCTTTAAACACCATGTACATTTTGTTTATCCTTAGTCGTTTGTATATCACCTCCTTCATTAGATTGTGAGCTTCCAGGGAACATGTTTTTGACTTTGTTTATAGTATTACTTTTTGTGTGTATGTGTGACCTGGCACTTTATAAGTTCTTGACAGAATTGAAGCTTGTATTACACTATTTGTGTAGACGCATATATGTGTAATACCCATATATTCATAGGTATATTATACAGATATATTCATAGATATTTCCCACTTTCAGATGATAAATCACCATTATTTAAAATGGTTTGTAAATTTTTATTCTTTTAATCAATGTGTATAAATTGATATAATAAAGAATCTAAACTAGTTGTCTTCTGAAGGCCTATTATACAGATGTATATCTTAAAATTAGGATACACATTCTTCAGTGGATACATTTGTACTATTACAAATTATAAAATTACAATTATACAATTGTACAGATGAGCTAATTGTCACCTTGGAAGCCAAGAGGGCATGGATATGATGGCATGAAATATGGAACAGAATTAAGTTGAGGTAAAAAGGAGAAATCTCTGCTTGAAACCAATCTAGGAGTTGTTGATACAAAATTATTTTACATTTACAAGTTAATGAGATGTTAACTCACAAATTTATAGCCTCATAATACCAAAACTGGAAGTAAAGCCACAAGAATTTTATATATCATAACTGCAAGAGTATAAAAAGTCGATGTGAAGCAGCAACAGAACTCTGGTCAAATACCCTGATAGTAGTAGTATATCCTCTACAGTTAGCGCTTCTGTATTGTAATTTTCCCCCATTGTGGTTTGGATATACCACATAAGAAATAACAATGGGAATCTTTGGGAAGTTTTGTGGAAGCCATAGGTGGCATTGCAAGTTTAGTAGACAAGGCAGAAAAAATTTAGAAATTCAGAAATGCATAAAATAGATATATAATATAATATAATATAAACTAAGACCAAGTATTCCAAATTTTACAATAAGTAAAATACTCCATAAAAGAAAAAAAAAAATTCAGACTTCTTTTCTGGATTGAACAGAGGGCCAGAAATATTTGTGTGAATTTTCTAGATCATGGGAGGTATAGTACCCCTGATTCCTGTGATGTTCAAGGGAAGAATGGAATATTAGGATGTATCTTTGTCTTTTAATAACGTATATTTGGAAGTGAGGGCATGATGAATGTTGTCTGAGAAATATTTCCAAACTATTTTAGTAAATAATTTAGAATAATTGAAAAATGTTGCAGTGGTTCACATATGAATTGGTGACGATGTTGCTTAAGATTATGGCTGTCATAATGAAAAAGAAAAATAGGTTGTGATATTAAGAGGAAAACCAGGGTCACAGAGCTTCTCACAGTAATTTAATGATTATATTCCTAATGGATGAACTATGTGCTTTTTTAGGGAAAAAGACTCTGATAACTATCACCCCCTAACTGCCCGTTTTTTGGCACACAAACACTTACAGAATTGGGGGAAAACGGTACTATTTCTAACCAATCATCACTGTGACTTCTTTTTATTATAACAGTATGTGGGATTTAAGAATTATTTTTAAAGATAAACCAAAATAACTTGATACAGACAATAGAAGGAAGAAAAAGTTGAATGAGACTCTTAAGGTTATAATTTTTTTTTAACTTTTAAAATCTTTAAAATTTTTCTACTCTAATCTTTGCTTTTCTTGTCTAAGTACTGTGTTTTGCTATTTTGGCTCTTGGATGTTTGCTTGTTGAAAAATATATGCACAAACTATTTTTAAGAATAGCAGCTTCCAAAATGATTTCTTTGTAAATAATGTATATGATTCAAACAAAATATTTTAATTAACAGGGTATGAGGTTACCTTCTAAACTGAAACAAAATGAAGTAACTAACATCCAGCCTTCTTCCAAAAGAGCCAGGTAATGAGTTTTCAATTATTGTTACTAATTTTTATTGTAGAATAATCTTAGCTATATTTTAGAAAAGTGATAACACTTCTTGAATTTTATTAATGTACCCTTACATTAATGTATACTTACATTTCTTACAGAGAAATTTTCATTCAATATTATAGAATACATTATTTTTAGAATACATTTTCACTTATTTTACAGCTTTCCTATGCATTAACAGCTCTGTCTCATTTTATAGTTAAAGAACTTAAAGTATCCAAATTGGAGCTATAGTCTAGGACAGGAGTTCTTAAACTTTTTCTACTCGTGACCCCTTTTTGCTTGAGAAATTTTTATATGACCCTCCAAGTATATAGATATATAAAATAAGTATACATATCAAACATTTATTGATAATTAATAATTTCATTCCCCTACAGGCAGTTAACTGTATATGAAGTTGCAAACCACAATTTTAGAACCTGGAGTCTAGGGCACTATATTCCAACTAATGATTTGTTGTTTTGAGACATGTGCTGTCATTTTAGTTTACTGCTTCAACTTTCCCAGTTTTTGAACTGTGTGTGTGTATGTGTGTTTAGTGGAGAAAAGGGGATTTTGCCTGATAAGTTCCCAGGTTTGTCATAGATTAAAAATGTTTAGAAAACAGTGGTTCATATTTACATAGTACTGATAATTTTGGTGACTCTTTCTTCTAATTATGTGACTTAAAACAAGTACAATATATTTTACCAGTGTAATTTGATTTATAATTTAGCTTTTGTTTCTATTTTTGCTTTTTTCCCTTCTCTTTTCTCTTTTCACAGCATAAGCCAGGGGGCCTCAAATTTTTTAAATAGGGGGCTAGTTCATTGTTCCTCAGACTGTTGAGGGCCGGAGTATAGTAAAAACAAAAACTTTGTTTTGTGGGCCTTTAAATAAAGAAACTTCATAGCCCTGGGTGAGGGGGATAATCGTCCTGAGCTGCTGCATCTGGCCCACAGGCCGTAGTTTGAGGACCCCTGGCATAGGCTACATTGTGTTCCTTTTCTTTTCTTTTTCTTTTTTTTGGCTGAGGCAATTGGGGTTAAGAGACTTGCCTAGGATCACAGAGCTAGGAAGTGCTAAGTGTCTGAGAACACATTTGAACTCAGGTCCTCCTGACTTCGGGGCTGGTGCTCTATCCATTGTGCCACCTAGCTGCCCATTCCTTTTCATTTTTTTTAAAGTAAAATTTGGATTGTATTGCAAGTATCTTCAGAATGATTGAAGTATCAGAAATTGAATTTTTAAAAGTCCACACATTATCTTCTCATTGCACCCTTAAGGAATAATCTAAAATTTTTGAATGAGAAAGTTTATTTTAGTGTAAATAGTCTTATATCTCCTGAAAGATAATATAAAGCTAATTGGGAACTATAAAAGCCAATTCATTTCTTTTTAAGTTGAAACTACAGTTTTTCCTTTTTTCCTGACTTCTTACTACTATTGACATGTGTCAGTGCAATTTAAATGTGGACATATGTATAAAATATGGACATAATTTTTGTATAGTTTTATAAAGTAAATACAAACTCAGTAGAATTTAAATTTTCTATTTAGCTAAAATTTGGCATCTCCTTTCTCACTTTTTCAAAAATGAAGGCGTTTTTGTTTTTTGTTGTGGAAGAGAGTTTGTTATAACTAAAAATTAACTTTGACCTCATAGTTCATATTAAATTACGGGGAGTTGGCTATGAAAATATTGGAATATAATTGGGAAAGAGTAAAGATTCCATTAGCTTTAGTATGCATAACATACATTCACATTTTGTTGATGCTTTGAATATGAATAATATATACTCCTAATGTATTAAGTAATTAAATTTATTAGTTATGGGTGAATTTTAAAAAGTGTACATTCTATTATTTGAGCTTCATAAAGATCTATTGTTAAAATTTAAAAAATTTTTTAAATTAATGATATTTAAAAATACAAATCTGTCCAAAGAATTTGATGTGTAGGAAAGAATTTCTTCACCGGTCAAGTCACTAATCCCCAGTTATTTATTTAGTTTTATTAAATCCTAGGGTCTTTTTAGTGATAGCTCATAAAAGTTACTCCTATTTCCTCTCCCTTCTATATTTCATTTTCTTTGTTCAGAGTCTTTAGTGAAACTAGTTTACTTTTCAGGGTGGGATAGGGTGAAGTAAGGGGGAAAGGGAATGAAGAGGAGGTGAGAGACAGAAACAAAAAGATGGAAAGAGAAATAGAGTGGGGGAGATAGAGAGAGTGAGTGAGTGTATGTGTGTGTTTAATTAAAACAAAATTTTACACTTAGTTTTGGTATCACAACAGGATTTGCAGAATATTGGAGATAGAGAGATGTATCCCAATTCAGACAACTGTAGTATGTGTTAAATCCTTAGAAGTCAGAAATGTAATCATAATTTTAGTAGTGGTAGGACTTTTTAAAAATCCCCCAAGAGTTTGCTTTTCAATGTAATGAAAGCCTCAAAAATTGAGAAGTAAGAAATTGAGGGTTACTTTTGTCAGAAATATAAAATGGTTAGTTTTTAAAAATGTAAATTAAGAAGACATTAAGGTATACCTACTTTTATTTGTAATATTGGAGATTATGTATATATTTCACAGAAAAAAATTTTGTAGAGATGTTTACAGTTTTAAGTGAAATAAAGCCTTTATTTTGTAATATATTTATTCATTTTGTAGAATTGAAGACATCCCGCCTCCCACTAAAAAGTTAACACCAGAATTGACACCTTTTGTGCTTTTCACTGGATTTGAGCCTGTCCAAGTTCAGCAGTACATTAAGGTGAAAATTTGCTTTGATTTTTATCAGTAACATGTAGAAATCTAGCAATTCTTAGTGTTCTTGCTGATTAGGGTTAGCTATAATATTTTACTGAAAGGAAATAATAGTATTGAAATAGCCTATTTAATTCTACATTATTATTTAAGCCTGAAGTATTTGCTCTTGTTAGTAGAAAAATTTGGGCCAGATATGTAATCTGCTTCCTGAATTTTAGAGGCTTATTGCTATTTTCAGACCACTGGAATTTCATTTATAATATATCTTAGTAACCTAACAGAGTGACTGCAGCTTTTCATCTTCTATAAATTTACTCAGATACTAGCCTTCCCACAAAGATCTAGTCAGTTTTTAAATTGTAATTTGAATAAAATATTTAGAAATATAATTTTTGAAAGTTTTTTTGAGTGAATCAGCCTTTTTTCTCCCTAGTAAAATAGTGTTAAACCAATGGAACATATTCTATTTACCTGTTTTCTTTCCTAATGCTGAATTTTAAAAACATTTTAAATAGTGTACTTTGAAGCACAGCCTAATTTTGTGCTATCTTAAGAAAATAACTAGTTTTCATGAGTCAAGTTTTTTTTAATTTCATGCTCATGTTTTTTCAATTTTCATGTCATCATTCTTAAAGAAAAGAATAGCTTTTTTGTATTCATTATTAGCATCAAAGATATTCTTTTTATTTATTTGTTTTTCTTACGTGTAAGAGGATTCCAGGTTAGACAACCTAGAAATCTTCCTTACCATGAAATGGACAATGCCATTCAAGTCATTAATATTAGTCACAGATAAAATCATCGAAATGTATTATTGAAAATATGATTGTGTATATAACCTAATGTAAAAATGCAATTATATATATTTTAAATCCACCTCACTTAGAATTAAGTGACTCTAGAGGTATATATTGTTAACTTTTTCATTATTTTATCTTTTTTCCCCTGTGGTGTTTTTACTCTGCCTGCCGTATTGTTTTGCCACGGCTATGAATTATTTCATACATTTGTTGTAGTCTTTATAAATGCTTTAACTCCAATTGAAAGGAATACTGCTCTAAAATGCAAGGGTTTTTTTTAGAGGAAGTTACCTAATTTTATTAGGTATGTAAACAATACTATTTCATAGTCTTTTAAAAAATAAATCTGTCTTGAGATTAGTCTTCATATGTTTTACACCCCATTGATAACGTCTTTATAGATTTTAATGATTTAATTTCTGATCTTACTATGTTTGTACAACTTTTAGAAACTCTATATTCTTGGGGGTGAGGTAGCTGAGTCTGCACAGAAATGCACACATCTTATTGCCAGCAAAGTGACCCGCACTGTAAAGTTCCTGACAGCAATTTCTGTAGTAAAGCATATAGTAACTCCAGAATGGTTAGAAGAATGTTTCAAATGCCAGAAATTTGTTGGTAAGTAAAAGCACCAGTAACATTTTTTAAAATGCCAAATGCAAAAGTTTAATTAAACCATTGGGAGTTGATTTGTTCCAAAGTGTTCTAGATGTAATTATTGTATAATCACAAGCATTAAGCTTTTACAATTGTGAATAATATGTATGAATTAATTATAATTTTATAATATTTCAAGCTTTGGCAACTCTGGCGCCTACTGCTATTTTAAGATAAATGCAATTTGGTTGATGTCCTTTTTCTGCCCTAAATAGAAGCATCACATTAGTAATGAAAGTTTGGAAAGTGTTTCAAACAGACAAAAGAGACAGACACATACACACAATGTATATATACATACAGAGCAGTTTATTTGAGCTTTACTCCATTTTCATCCCAACAAACATCTAATTTGTTCTTTAATCATTTAATAATCATCAGTTAACACATGAATTTTGTGTCTCAGAATTCTTCCATGTCTTTATATTTTCAGATGGAAAAGTAAAGGCTTAGGAAATTTGAACAGTATTAGGAAAGAAAAATTACTTGTATAACATTGCTTTATTTTTTGTTAATAATATACTTGGTTACAGATTCTTTAGTGAGAGGTTGAGGCAAACTGATAGCCCATTCTTTCTTCACTTGTAGTCTAGTTATAAAAAAATTTGCCAATAGAATGTAATCTGTCATCAAGGTATGATTTAGATTCTCCCTTAGGAAGAATAGGTTTATATAAATATAGTAAAGAGAATGGCCTAATTTTCCTGGTACCTAAATATTGTAGAATATTTTGAGTGAAGCTGTAGAACTTGTAATCTTTTAGCAATTGCCTATTGTGTGCCATGTACTATTATACTAAGTGCTAGAAATTAAAAACACTCCCTCAATCCTCATGTGTAACAGTCCAATCCCTGAATGAGCTCACAATCTCATTTTTGTCATAAGAGACATATACAAATATTTATAGAGTAAATACAAAATAAATACAAGATAGTTTAGGAGAGGAAAATATTAGTAGCTGGAGGGTAAGGAAAAGAGAGCCTAGAAAGATTTAATGTAGAAACCAGAGCTAAGTCTTAAAGGAATTAAGGAATTCTGAAGCTGATGTTAAAAAAGGGGGTAGATCTAAACCTTTGGGAACAATCGCTGCTTAGACAGTATACATACAAGATAGTATCATGCATGAAGAATAGTAAGAAGATCAGTTAGGCTTGATTTCAGTTGTATGAAAAAGGGAGCATTATATAATTAATCTATAGAAGGTAGACCGAGGTCAGGTTGTAAAGAGCTTTAAAAGTCAACTAGATATTTTTTATTTATCACAGAGAAAACAGGGAGGCCCTAGAGTTTATTGAATAAGGATATAACATAGTCAAACTTAGGCTTATGGAAAATTGTGTCGGTAGCTATATAGGGCATGGATTGGCACAGTTAAGACAGGGAAAGCAGTGAAGAGAATCTTGTCCAAAAAAAAGGTAATAACTTTGGCAGTAGAGCAATTGAGGCATATATAAAGGATGTGGGGGCAGAAATATCAAGATTTAGAAACTGACTGGATATGTGGTAGTAAGTGAGAGTGAACTACTGAGGAAAGCTTTCACTGGAAAGTTAGTGGTACCCTCAACAGAAATAGGGAAATTTAAAGGAAAAGTGATTTTTAGGAGGGAAGATGATTAATTCTGTTTTGGACATACTGAGTTGGAAATGTTGGGAACATTGAAGTTTCCAAAAGACAGTTAAAGATGGGAAGAAACAGAACTAGGGGAGAGAAATGAACTGATTTGGGAGTCATATGTATAAAGATGAATGAATGTATGCTTGAACATGTATTGAACAAAAAGCATTTACTGAGTATTTGCAGAATCATATACCAAGTACTAAACTAAGCATTTAAACTGACAAGATCGTGAAGAGTGAGTATAGCGCAAGAACAGAAGAGTCTTGAAGTATGTCTTTGGTTAGGGAGTGTGATATGACCAGCAAAATGAAATGCACTTAGTGATTATTACTTGTTTATATGTTGGCATGAAAAATAGAAGTACAAGGGAGACTGTGTATTATAAATAAGGATTGGTCTTATTGGAGAAAATATGGGAGGTGTAATAAAATAAGATCTGCTATGAAGGAAACATGTTTGCTAGCTTGAAGGGTAAAATCAGATCAATTGTTGATGGTTTAGTTTTATGTATCTTAATTTCTCTTGAAAATTGTATACTGCTCTGTAATGACAGGGAAAGAGCTTTAGAAGTACAACTGCAAATCCGTTTAAAGAGTGGAGGCAGGCAATGCTTGCAACAAACTGCCATTACCACCTTGATCACTATCTCTCCTTAAATCCTAATGGTGGTAATCTAGGGTCCAAGAGCCTTGGGAATAGAAGTAATTTCAAAACCAGCGGACATCCTTCCAGCCTAGTCCCCAAAGCCACTATTAAAAATAGGGTGAAATTGTAGAAAAGTGACCCACCTTCCTTATCACCAGCAGCAACAACCATTCCAACAACAATCTGATACCAACAGGTAGGCAAACACAGAAGCATTGCAATGATAGCAGACCACTGGTCTTTCATACACACTAGTCCTCGCAGCCATTATCAATCACAGTAGAGGACAGTGTGGCTAGCCATTCCCAACTGCTGCCCAAAAGGTAGGCAGGTGAGTGGGGCCTTTTCTTTTTAACTCCATGTGTGTTATCTTCCCCATTAAAATGTGAACTCCTTGAGAGCAGGGACTGTTTTACTTTTCTCTTTGTATCGCACTTAGCACAGTGCTTTTTGCACATAGTAGGCACTTAAGTGTACTTAGGAAAGATACTACCTATTACTAATAGTAAAGGTACTACTTCTGTATCAGGTAGTTACTGTTCTGATGTATTTTGTAAAAAGGGGAATTCCAGTGGTGATAAACTTTGTTCCCTTTTCTGTTTTGCTTTACATCAAATTCCATATGTGCTACTTGAAATCATATCCTCTGCCATCTTTGTCATATGAGCTTTGAATTGAAATGAGATGAACTAATAGAGCACTAAAAATCTGGGTACAGGTCTCCCTTTTGTCATTCACTAATATGATGACTGTTGATGTTTACCACTCAGCCTCTTGTGGCCTCCTTTTCTTTACCTGTGGAGTGAAGGAGTTGGATTCTTTGCGGTCTCCAAGATTTTTCTGGCACTTAAGTCCTTTGAGAAGTTATGATCTTAGTATATGTTCTAGTTATTTGGATAGTAGTGATAACTAATCTTTATTATTTCATCTGTATATTAATTTGAAGTCAGTATCCTCAAGTAGTTTAAGGGTACAATACATAACCACAGATCCAAATAAAGTCAACTGTTTTTGTGGGGAGAACAGGATAAAAGAAAACCTGATGACTTAAAAGTTGAGTTAAAGAAACAGTTTTGTTTTGGATAAAGATCCACAAATACTTAGATAGTACCTCTTTACAATCCAGTCGGTTATAAGTATTGTAAGTTCATCTATGCAGCATCTTTCAAATATATCTTGTTCTCTTTTTATGTTGCCAACATTTGAGAGTTGTTCTTGTTACTACCCACTTCTACAATAGCTTTCTAATTGGTGTTCCTACATTACTTATACATCAATCTGTTCATATTGCTTTTCCATTTAAAAATCTTAAATAGCCTGAGTAAATAATAAACATCTGCCTCATGTCCAGGATCCTCTTTAACCTGGCACAATAATGTCTTCCAAACTTATCTCAAATTATTATCCTCCATGTCCCCTGATTTTCAGCCAAATTGGATAGCAATGAAAAATAATCCAAACTATCTTGCCTGCCCCCATATCATATCCTTTTCCCTTCTCCCCTCCCCCATTTAATCCCAATTTACTCTCTGTCTACTTGAATTCCAGAATTTCTTTATCTGGCTGTTATCTTTTATCAACTGATTTTTCCATATTCCTTAAGATCCCCTTAAGTTAAAGTCATCTTTAACTTTACTATCTTTCTTTCCACCCCTCAATTGCTCTTGTCTATTTTCTTTGTAGGTGTTTTGCTATTACTGAGCCATGAAAGTTAGTAATGTAGGGATTAGAAACTATAGGGGGAAATCTTAAACAGATAAAATTTGCCAACCTAAGTCTGTAAGTACCAGATGTATAAAGAAATACTAGAGCTTGCAACAAATACTACTCCCAAATGAAGACCAAATTTGATTAGGATATAATTGGGAAATATTTAACAAAACAAAAATATAATAAACACAGATAGCACACTTTAAAATTTCAGTGATATTGTAGTCCACAGTGATCTTTTTATACAGATTAATTGGCTCCTTTTTTATTTAAATGTTACACCACTGACTGAAAGTGACAATATTTGGAATAGTATGGTGGATTAAGGCACTGAATTTGGAATGAGAAAATTTGGGCTTTAATCCAAGCTGTACCACTTAGTTTCAATTGACTGTGGGCAAGTTAATCAACAGTGTCTTTTTCTATATAATGGAGATGAAGTTAATATTCAGTAAAAGGCCTCAGCTTCAAGTCTTGTAATCATGTAATCTTTTCCTAGATTTCAGTGCATTTGAAAGGAAAAAAAAATTTGAATTGAAATTTGAATCTAAAGTAATATTTCTTATGTAATCAAGTTATACTTGCCCTATATATATGTGTGTGTATATATGCATATATACACACACTATTCATGCATTCACATAAATATGCACATATTCCTTCCTCTTCTTCTCTTTTCCCTTCTCTTTCCTATTCAACATTGAGTTTGGAAACTGAAAGAGGCAAAAACCCACACTTTTTTTTCCCCCTAGCAGTCTCTAGATAAGATAGGAGCCAATTACTTAGGAATATATGTTTTCTAAAATTAAATTTTTATATAAGTGATGAAAATAGCATATTGAAATGCTGGTTAATAATGTAACTTATTTGGCATCTTATCTTCCCCCTAGTTTGGTTATTTTGGATACAAAATTTTTAAACTGGTCTCAAACTTTGCTACTAACTAGTTATATGGTCATTGATAAGTATCTGCGTATTTGTTTTTCTTGATGTTATAATTCTAGTCTGGGCAAAAGGATATATTAGAAGTGTTAGGGATATTTAAGTTGGTGTTTTCCCTTTTGGGAAGAACTGAGAGAAAATGAGTGCAGGTGCAGGAAACTGGGACTGTACCTGCCTCTGGCTCCTTTTGGGAGTTCAAGTGGGGTGGGCTGAAAGGGGTTAATGGGCCTTCATTCACTTCCTCATAAGGAATGAGAGAGGACTATATATAGACGAGTATCATGAAGCATGTTTCATTTTAATTATTTTCTTGTTTTTAGATGAACAGAACTTCATGCTCCGAGATGCTGAAGCCGAAGTGCTCTTCTGTTTCAGTTTGGAGGAGTCCTTAAAGAGAGCACATGTCACACCACTTTTCAAGGTAGGTAGGAATTGTTCAAAAAATGGAGGTGTTTTCATGACTTGCATCATTCACCAAGTGAATCTTGATTGAAACTCCTGCCATTGAAAATATGAAAGAAGCAACAATCCACATTTTATAAAATTTGATTATTAAAAGAATTTCTAGTCAGTCCTTCAGGTTAATGAAATTATTTCATTTTCAAGTCAAATGCTAGTGTACTTCAGTAAAATACAGTAAAAAAATTCATTGTTTATATTATTTAGCTTTGCTATTTTGAAAGAATTGGTATTTTAAGCTAATAGTAATAGCAATTTTTGATCAGCACACGCCTAAGGAAAATTTAGAGCTCATTTTGGATTTAACTCAGTATAAGATTTGTACAGTTAAGTTTAAAAAAATTTTTTAACACATTTCCATAGCACTTCACTTATTAATAACCCCAAAACTTAAATATAAGGTTTATTTACTATTAACTTTTATGGCCTTGTTTTTGTTGCTTTTCTGAATGTGTGTGTGTTTGTATGTTTCAGATAAAATTACCTCTTCCATTTCAGGGCAAAATACTATGCAAAGACTTTAAGATAATAAATATAAATATATTATATTTTAAAAAAAAAGAAAAAAGAGGAAATAACCATATTAATATTTTTCTATTTCTGTCTGTGACCAAATATTGTTTTATTGTGAAATAGATATAAATATGTCTATGTTAAATGAATGTGATCATGTGAGTGTCTATCAGACCATATGAATTTGGGCTGTCATATTTGAATAGGTAATTTAGTTTAGTATGCTGTAGTTGTTGTGAAATATTTCTCTGGTTGAAGTATTTATTGGGCATCTACTGTATGCTGCTGATAACAGTGGGTATGGCAGTATAAATCATTGAAAACATTTCACTTCTTTTAGGAAATTACCTAGTTAATTCTTAAATTATCGTTAACATTTATATGTTGCTTTATGTTTAGCAAAGCACTTTACAAATATCTCATTTAATCCTCACAATGACCCTAGGAGGTCAATGCCAATATGGTTGCCATTTTA
The DNA here is from genome assembly GCF_016432865.1 of Antechinus flavipes. Classification (NCBI taxonomy): domain Eukaryota; kingdom Metazoa; phylum Chordata; class Mammalia; order Dasyuromorphia; family Dasyuridae; genus Antechinus; species Antechinus flavipes. The sequence continues at coordinate 86,049,674 of NC_067402.1, forward strand.
TAGATGAGACAATTAAGATGACAAGAAGAATAAGTGACTTGCCTGTGATCACACAAATAGTATGTATCTGATTGATGCAGGATTTGAACTTCAGTCCTTCTGACCCGCAATTCTAACGTCATCCATTATGCCTCTTCTCATTCTGTCAGTTAACTTAGTAGTACATATATATCTTAGTGATTTGAAAGTACTTAATTTATACTGAAATAAATTTATGAAGCTAAAAGCATTGGACTATCTGTTACTTTGGTTTTATTGAGTTTTCAACTTGGTTCACAAGTTATTTCCTTTTTCTTAATTTTTTTTTAAAGGCAAAGTATTTTTATATTACACCTGGAATTTGTCCTAGTCTTTCAACCATGAAAGCTATCGTGGAATGTGCAGGAGGAAAAGTGTTATCTAAGCAGCCATCTTTCCGAAAACTCATGGAACATAAGCAAAATAAGGTGGATATAAGTAAAATGATTGTTAGAATTTGTAAGAATTTAGAGTTAAAGAATTGTTGTGCATTATTTAGACTTATTATATTCTCTTCCTTAGAGTTTGTCAGAAATAATTTTAATATCCTGTGAGAATGATCTTCACTTATGTCGAGAATATTTTGCAAGAGGAATAGGTAAGATCAGATTGTTATTACTACTTTTATGTATTTGTCACCAAGAATTATTTTTATTTAAGTGATTATTTTTATTATCTTTTAGATGTTCATAATGCAGAATTTGTTCTTACTGGAGTACTTACACAGACACTGGACTATGAATCATATCCTTTTTAAAAGAGATTATGAAATACTATGATAGTGATTCGCTAAGAATAAGAAAACAGTACATTTTACCATCTCCCTTACTTTTTTCTAAACTCTTATCTTTCATTCTATGTATTTATTTTTACAATTTTATAATAACACTGTAGCAATACCTCTTTCATGTGTTTCTTCATGCTTTGAATTTCAGGCAGTTTTGTAGAATAAGAAAATTTTTTCTTTTCTTTCTTGGGCCAGACCTATACCATTATTTTCCTCTGGCAATACAGAATGGCATCTCTTCAGAATGAATTTATAGCCTTATTGTATTATGGCGTACATAGTGTGATTAAATCACTTGTCCAGGGTTACACAATCAGTCTATGTCAGAAAGTCTAGGTCTTTTTGACTTAAAACTGGATCTTTTAATCTAATCTACTGCTTTTTGAATACAATTGTATAAAATTGAAAATATGCAGGGAAAAGAAATGTTATTTTTAACTACTTTTTGAGTTTGTAGCCCTGTAGAATGGAATTGCATTTGTTGGTTTGTTTTTAATAGTGGTTCACACTTATATGATGTTTACAGAACTTTATGTAGTACTTTATAGAATCGATGTGACTGTGGTTACACAGCTATTAAGCATTGAAAGCACATTTTTTGACTCTCAAGTCCATTGTTATTTCATGAACTTGGATGGGACTTTGGGAGATAGTGAAAGACAGAAGGGCCCTGACATGTTGTGATTCAAGGAGTCATGAAGAAATTCACATGACTGAACAACTGAACAACAACAAAAACAACTAGTGTTACTTCTGTTAAATTATTTTGCCTCTTTAAAGACCTTTCATTATAAAATAATTAAAATCACTTTTCAGTTTAAGTTTTTTAAATTGATTTTAGGGATGGATGAATTGTTATCAATGCAAAAATAACTCTTAAGTTAGCATATTCCTTTTTCTTTTATATTGGAAATATCAAAGTTTTTTAGGGTTCATTTTCTCTAACTATGTTTCCTCATTGGTCACAGGGAAAGAATTTTTCATTTAGATTAACATAAGTTAAATTAGTCTTTATAGATGATCTAAAAATAATGATTTTTAGCTTCCCTTGCAATTTCTGCCATCCTGCAACTATCACTGAAAGGGGAACAGAAGGAGGCCAAACAGAATTGAGGCCATTTGCATTTTTTGTTGTTTCATATGTTACTTTGGCCAAAGAGTAACATAACACATGGCTTCCCTCCTGTTGATGGGTTTATCCTTACTTAGCTGAGCTTATTTATCCTTTGTAAGAGACATACTGTTTTTTTTTGGATTGTACTGTAGGTTTTCTGGGATAGTAGGACATATATGAGTTTAGCTTGTACTGACCAAGCCTTTGAAAACTTGAGTCACCTCCACTGACAATGAATCATTAAAATAGGACTTTGAAGAGGTCAAACCAAAAAGCTTTAGTTTGAAACTTTAGATGAAAGTACTCTGAAAACCATAACATGCTATACAGAGAATAATAATTCATATTTCAAAAGCATGAATCATTAGATAGATCATTCGATACAATTGGAGCTATTTACATTCTTATAGTAGTTGACACCTTTTAAGAGCCCTTTAACTACAATATTGTTGGATTAAGGATTAAATGGAATGATGTGAAAGAGTTAGGCTTGCTCTGTTTTATAGATGATGAAATTTAGACTTAGATTAAATAAATTTCTCAGGATCTTATGGCTGATTCTAAAACTTGCTGGTCCACACTTTTTCTACAGTCTCATATTACAGAGAATTTACTATTTCCTTGGTTTTAAGATGTAGGCATTGCCCCATTGCTCCTGATTTCAGAGAATCAGGGAGTAAGAGAGGTTTAGAGATTCCTGGATCCATATAGCCGAAGGAACTTGCACACAATCACAAAGCAGTTAAACAGCTGACTTTCTTTCAACAGTTATCACATTTTCTGTCTCCTTTGCTCACCCTTTTTCATTTCCTCCCTCCCTGTTTTTTAGTTTTCATCCAGAAGATGAGATCAATCCCAGAAGTTTATGTTTGTCCACAGAAAATGAATGTTTTAGCTTCCCACCAGAGAATTTGCCTTTTTAACATCAAAGCCCATTCTAGTTTTGGAAAATAACCGCTCAATTAATTTTCTTATTTCCTGAGAATGGTTCATTTCTTGTGTTTTACTACTGCAGATCAGAGACAGGACCAACAGGAGAGGTTCTTTACCTTCTGTATTATTTTTTGCTCATTATGTTGAGAAACAGTTATGAATATGTGCAATATTGTAGTAGAAATGGTAGTAGTATTATTAGTATTATATAATAAAATAGGATTAATTATAAAAATAAGCAATAATAATTAGAATTTATGTGATGCCTACTATGTGTTAGGCACTTTGCTAAGCATTTTACAAATGTTCTCTCATTTAGTACTTACAATAATCCTAGGAAATAGGTGCTACTATTATCCCATTTTATAGTTGAGGAAATTGAGGCAAACAAGATAAGGGACTTGCCCAAGGACATAGAGCTAGTAAATGTCTGAGGTTAGATTTGAACTCGGGTATTCCTGACTCCAGATTCAGATATATATTAAATGCTTAACCTAGAGCTTGGCATGTAATAGGTGCTGTTAATAGTGCTTATTCCCTTATTCCTTTCCCCCTTATCCAGGACATGAATTTGGATCTTTTTGACTGCTGATTCTCCATTACATTGCTTTTTCTGTGATAGCTGCTTTAATGAAAGAAACAGGATTGCTAGGAAGGAAAAGAGGAAACAATTTAAAATTAAAAGGAGAATAGATCATCATAGAACAAGGCATAGAGTAAGAGGAATTGATGCCATGACTTCCTGCAGTGTAGTACACTAAAAGCAGTAGATTTAAAGGAAACCCGAATTCTCGACTAGTTACCTTGTGTTCTACCTTGTAGAAAAGAAAACTGAGGTTCTAAAGTAATTATCAAATTTGTGATTTTGTCTTAGCCCCTTTAAATGGTATTGAATGATTTTAAAGCCACGTTAAATTTTAGCAACTATAGGTAAAAGTGTAAGTGCTGCCATTTGTTAATTTATCCAGATGAAAGGAACACAAGGACTAGAATTAGCCTAAAAGATGGAAACTTGTAATCTAGCTAGAATCTCATTCCTATGTGTCTTTTCCAGGCAAATAAATATAAGATATAAGTGTTTTGAAACATGTTAGTTTGCTCTCTTAACATAAAAAAACTTACCAGTTAACTTTGATTTAGTATATCTTTAGTTTTTTTTAATAGGGAAAATTTATGAATTTGCATATCATCATTGTGGTAAGGCCATGCTTGTCTTTTTTGTATCATTCTTATATGTACTGGTAAAGCTAGTATCAATAAATTTCCTAATGTAGACTAAGTATACAGGTTTTGTTATCTCTTATTAGTTATTTTAATTTTTTCATGTTTTATAGTCTATTTAACTACCTCCTTAAATTAAGCCACCTTCCTTCTTTCTCTGAAAAGCTGTGATTACAATAGCACATGACACTTATTTTAAAATGTCTTTGAATAACTTTGGAGTAAAGCATTAAAAATAACTAAATTTGGATATTTTTTCAGAATTTTAAAATAGTTTTGTAAGTGTTTGTGGACCCAGAGCTGGAATTAGATAAGAAGATAATGCAGGTAGAATACCAGCCCCATCACATATTATCTGTGGGAAAGTGGACAAATCACCTAATTTTTTTCAGGATTGATTTCTTCATTTGTAGGATGGAAATAACTTGTAGTACTTATCTCGCAGCACTCTTTTGAAAAATGCTGTCAATGTTAATATATTATTTAGAAACAAACTAACTTACTGGTGCACTCAGCTTTTTATTAGTGATAACATTTGAATTTTTTCTTTTTGGAGACAGCTCTCTAAAAATATAATCACTTATTGTGGTGAGATCTTAATGTCAATTACAATGCCATCAACTTTCAAGAGCTTTGATAAAAATGTGATGATTACTTTTTCTGCTTTTCTTCTGATACTATCCAAATGAAAATCTGTTTGGCCATTCCTTCTCAAGGAAAAAGAAGTAGTACTATTTTTAATATATCAGGTAGCACATTTTGGAGGAATTAACTTTAGTGTTTTGTGTCTCATTCAATTGATCTTATCCTGGTATAGAATATCAAAGTTTGGAAAACATTCTTGAGAATAGGGGTAGGCATTTGTGTGAAGAACATGTGTGTTATCAACCATGGCAGGGGAGGGGAGAGTAGGACAGAATATGCTTAGCAATCTGAAGACAAAACTCCCCATGTGTCATACCCTTTCTTGACACTGTATACTTAACTTTAATAATCTGTGACTACACTTAAAACTGTACTTTCAATTAGATATGTAAGTTTAAGTTTATGTTTTACATTGTTTTCTAAGTTATTTTCCTCAACAAGCCTACATATAAATTTACTTGATGGTATCTGAAATGTGATCTTTCTTCAGAGCCCTTGGAGCACAAAATCTGGCTGTTGTAGTTACCGGATAAAATTAACCAGTGCTTCCTGCAGATGCTCTTGTTTTCCAGTTGCTTTCTTTAGGTGGCAAGCCATTTGAAGCAGGAAAACAAAATACCTGCATCTTATTAAGATGTGTAATTTTATTCTGAGAAAACATAAATTATTATGTTTTGTATTATATGAATTTAAGAGCCCACATTAGGTTTTATGATTCCTTTGCCAGTTTTTAAAATGTTTTATATAACTGGTATAGAACTTCAACCAAAAGTAAAATATGGGTGTAAATAAGGGCCTTGCTATCTCTTTAAATTATGGATGTTGAAAAATTAAAATGTTTTGTACTTTGATTATTTTTATTTCTTATACTGTTTTCTTTTATATTGATATCTTGCTCAAGTTTTAAATAAATGTAATTTTAAAGTTTACCTAAAATGTGATTCTGGTTTGACTGTACACTATTCTGTTTTTAAGGAATTTTGAAGAGTCAGTCTTCTAAGTTGTTGAAAACACTTTCTTAAAAATTTAGAACTTTTTAATGAAATATTTGACAATCTAATAAAGATTAGGATGTACAGAACAATAATACTATGCCATTGTAAATCAGTATAATAAGTTCATATAACTGAAAACATATAACATACTAAAGTCTCATTTATTGAGGAAACTATTCTAGAACCTTAAATATAATCCTTCAGTATCAGGCAAAATACTTTTAAATATAAAATAATAGATCCATACTCTTTGTGACTTAATCTTACAGTAAGTTCAATTGAGATGTTCCCTAAAATTTGCATCTTAACTACCTGTCATGTTGGTGCATGTTATTAGGCTCCCTGCTGCTGGAGAGGTTGAGGCTGATGGATCACTCAGATTCTGAATTACAGTAGAGCTAAAGCTAAATTGATATCTACCCAAAGTCCAGGACTAGGACAATGAGCCTCTGATAGCAGAGGGCATCAGGCTGTCTAAGAAGGGGCAAACCAACTCAGGCTGAAGTGGAGCAAGGCAGCAGTAGGATCGGGGATGTCATGGTAATTGTACTAATATAAATGTACAAAATAGTCAGAAAATATTAAGCCCTCTGTGCTAAGCTCTGAGAGACAAGGAAAAAGGGGCTTTAACTTTTGTCTTCAAAGAGCTTAACAAATACATGTATAGTAGCTATAAGGTAACTTTAGAAGGAAAGGGACTAGTAGATGCCTGCTGCTGAAGGTGACTAATACTTGAATTAGCAACTCACGGAAACTGAGGCCTTTCAAGAGGCAGAGGTGAGTAAAAGCATTCCCCATCTAGAAGATAGCTTATTCAAAGGCACAAAGACTGGAGATCATCCAATCTGGCTGGACCATGGAGTGTGGAGGTGAGTGATATGTAAGAACATGAGAGGAGTTTATTTCATAGTAAGAGGTAATAGGATTTATGCAGGCAGTCACTCACTAAACATTGAGTCTACTATATACCAGGCTTATTCTAAGTGCTGCAAATACAAAGAAAAGGAAAAGACAGTCTCAAAGACTTCACAGTCTAATGCTAGAGTTAATGTGCAAACAGTTTTGTACATACATGATATAAATAGGAGAATTGAGTGCAATAATTAAGGGGGAATCTAGATATTAAGACTTCCTATAGAAGATAGGACTTGAGGGAAGGCAAGAGGCAAAGAATAACAGGCATGGAGGACAGCTTTTGAAAATGACTGGAATGGAGAGGTGTCTTGTTCAAGAAATAGCAAGGGGCCATTAGAAGTAAAAATATGTATGTAGAGGTCCCGTAAGATATAAAAGAAGACTGGAAGGAGAGCAGATCATGGAAGTCTGAATGCCAAAAGGTTTTATATTTGATCTTAAAGATAGCAGGGAGCCCAATGAGTAGGGGGAAAGGTATGATCTGTGCGCTAGAAAGATTACCTTGGCAAGTGAATGGAGAATAAACTAGACAAGGGAGAGACTTATGGTAGGAGACCAAAGAGGCTTGCAAAAATGCAGCCACGAAGGACTGAAATAGGATAGTGGCACACACAAAGAAGGATGTGAACTAAGAGAAGCCATTAACAACAAATGGGGAATCAGGGAATGCTTCATATGCAGAAGGTGGTGCTTGGGCTGGGTTCTGATATATAGAAGTGAAGCAAGAAAAGGAGACAACAGGGACCCAGGTGGGAGACTGGGTGAGGAGGATTGATAGGAAGTTGTGGACAGTACAGTAAAAGAAGTGTTTAATGAAAGAGGTTATGGAAGGTATTAAAAGCCAATGGGAAGTTTTGTATTTGATCCTAGAGGCAATATGCAGTTATTGTATTTTATTGAGTTGAGAGGGACTTGCATTTTAGAAACATCACTTTAACAACTATGTAGATGATAGATTGGAATGGGAAAACACCTGAAGAACATCTAGGATGTCGAACTCAAAAAATTGGAAGTTTTTATTAGCTACTTAAGTATAGAGAGTTGTATTGTGAACTTTTGAGGGGATTTATATTTAGTCTTGCCTACTATATATATGCATTTACATGTATATATACATATATATGTATGTAGCTAACAAAGGTTTCCATTTTTCTCACTTTGAAATTTGATTTTCTTTTTTTTGCAGCATTCTACTTTCCTTCAGACACAGTCAATATTTTCCAGAATTTAAAATGTGGTTTGGTTTTTTGTTTTGAGAAAGAATAACATGGCACTTCATGGCAGGAGTGTAGATTGAAATAGTTTGGGAATCCTTTAATAATTTGCAAATTCACAAGACTGACTGAGTTACTGGTTAGTAAGGCATTTTATAAACTCAAAAGTGAGTAAAGGTTAGAAATGAGGTAGAGATGGATTGTGAAAATGGAATCTGGAGAGCATATGGGGATGGGAGATGGGGAATAGTTAAAGGAAAAGTCTACATAGGCCATTTGTGAGTAATTCACAGATGAGTTACTTAATCGCATTGAGCTCAATAGTGACAAATAGATTTGACATCTGAAAAATCATTCCTAGACATTGTGTGATAGAGTACAGGGACTTGACAAATTTAGGGGTGGAATATAGGTTTCCTGGATTTAAATGACCCAACAGATCCCTTAATCACTCTGAGCTTTAAATCTGGAGACATGGCCTGGTTTATTTGCCACAGCACAGTACCTGGCACAGAGTAAGCAGTTTATAAATGCCTATTGATTTGACAAACTAGGTAACATTGGGCAAAGCACTTAAATCTTAGTAGTCTTATCTAAAATGTGGTTGAACTCAGTGACCTGAATACTCTTCCATTTTTAAATCTGTGATCCTCTATTATTTTATGACTCACAAAGCTGTCTTCCTCCAAGGAACGGATTTTAATATTGTGTCTGTATCCCCAATAATTGACATATAGTAAGTTCTTAATAAGTGCTTATTGATTCTTGACTGGTTGTAAAAATTGTATGATTTAATAAAGTGAGAGGGGAATTTAAATGCTGATGTTATGACATTGTCACACAACTAATTCTAAAAATTTTCTATGATTTAACCTTTAAGTAATATGACAATATAAATCCTGAAGCTACCACTCTCTTGTTATAGTTACTTTGAAATAGATCTATTACAACCTTTGAATAGATGCTAAAAAATAATTTATATTTTGTTTTGTATCAAAATTTCAATATTCTCCCTATCCCAAATAATAAGACTGTTTTTAAAGAAGAAAGAGACAAATCAACAAAATCAATCAATACATTTAAAAAGTCTGTAAATAAATGCAATATAACTTATCCATGGACCTCCCACATCTGTAAAAACAGGATAGAAATGTCTTCTCATATTAATTCTTTGGAGCCATGTTTTTTGTTGTTATTGCACCAAAATCTGTTGATTTTGTGGTTATGCTTTTCATTTACATTGTTACAACTGTGAATTGTTTTCTGGGTTGTGTTTACCTCACTTTTCATCAGATTGTGTATTCTTGCCATGTTTTTCTGCATTCATCATTTTCATTGTTTCTTACAGGACATTAATATTGCATTAAACTCATATCACAATTTGTTTAGCCATTCCCTAATCAATGGGCATGTACTTTATTTCCAATTCTTTATCACAAAAAGTACTGCCGTAAATATTTTAGTTTATATAGGGACTTTATTCTTATCCTTTGGGCTATGCTCCTAGTAGTGAAATCTCTGGGGTCAAAAAATATTATAGTTATTTATATAATTCCAAATTGTTTTTCAAAATTGCTGTATTGCTAATTCATGGCTCCATTCCTGTGCCTATCTTCTCAAAAACCCTTTATCAATGACTGCCTATCTTGTCATATTTACCAATTTGTGGGTTTTAAGTGAAACCTCAGGGTTGTTACTGATGTGGAACATTGTTTCATTCGGGCTTTTATGGGAACAGGTTTTTCATATCTGTTGACTACTTAATTTGAGGGGAATAACTTTTTTCACATATATGTTAGTTGTCTATATAGCTTGAATATCACTCCTGTATGCAGTTACTTTGAATTAGAGATGTAAGTTTAAACATTGAGAGTTGTGCTTTTAAAGGTAGTGTTTTAAATACTTGTATTGCCTATGACAGTGTCTCCTAACTCAGACATTTAGTTATCTCTGATACAATAGATGGAATCACATTGCTCTTGAAAATGCTCTAAATACTAGAGAAATACTGGGAGTGAGGAGGAGGTGATTTTTTTTTTTTTTTTTTTTTAAGGTGGAGTATAATTTGGGTTCACATGAATTATTTAAAGTGCTGTCATACTACAGAGAGGATTGAAGAAAAGTGAACATAATTATGGAAAAAATGAACCCCTTGAATAAATGGAACTGTAATGCATCTGTTTCATCATCACTGGAGACAAGGTGTTTATTTAGCCAACCATACTAGTATGGCTGATTTGATTAACCTTTCAATTAGAGTAAAAAAAAAGGCTGCCAAGAAATCGTCCTTAAAGATCTACAGGAGCTGTCGAGAACCAACTGGCTTACCCAGATGTTAGACATTTATTAAGTAACTAGGAGTGGTTTGGATATGAAATTCCAAGACTGAAGATTTGTGGTAGGAGGGTATTTTTTTAAAAAATTGACTTTTCATATAGAAAAGGTGATCACCATTAGTTTTCACTTAGCCTGGCTGTTCTCATCAAAGCAGAGGATGAACAGCTGGTATGTTTAAAGAATAAACAGCTGTGTATTGCTAATGTGACTGCAATAATTTATCTTGAAATATCTAATGTTTGCCAGATTAATACTTTTGCCAATAATTATACTTTTAACCTTAGAGAATCATTTTTTTCTCCCCCCCCCCCCGAAATTGTATAGAATTTAAAAGCCAATGGGTGAATGTGTCAGTATCAAACATGTGAATCAGAAGAAAACATGTAAGCATAAAGATATGCATTTCTTGTACTTATGTGTTAGAGAAGAGTTTTTGGGAAAATGCTTATCACTATTGAATCAGATATTTAATCAACCAATTAGTAAATATTTATTTAATGCTTATTGTGTTCTAGGCAGTATGCTAGGCACTAGAGATAGGACAAAACCAAATAAGTCTTTAAGGAATACATTGTTACAAACATATAAATACCAAGTAAATGCAAGCTAATTTGGATGATTGGGAGAGGCATTAGCAACTTGGGACAGGGAACAAGGATAAGAAAATCTTCCAGTAACTGAAACTTGAGCTGAACCTTTAAGGAAACTAGACAGAGGTGAGGAGTTAGTGCTTTACAGATGTAAAGGACAATCGAGTGAGAGATTGTAATCTGTGCAATCTGTTTAGTCTGTATGGAGAATAGAGATGAAATGTACCATATGAATAACAAGGCTAATGTGGTTGGACCATGATGTGTCCAAAGGGGAGCAGTACGTAATGAGTCTGGAAGAATAAACTGGAGACAGATAGGACTTCTAGAGACAGCTCTGCCATCATCTTAATGGCCATATTCCCTTCTGTTTTATTATCTTTCCTGTTGATTTGTCTATTTGTGCTTTAGGTTTTTAACTGAATTTTCCTTTCCAAGATCTTTGGTTAGTTCATTGTTTTAGTAAATTCAGTATTGTAATCCTATATCTCTTTATGACTCCTTTCTCTTTGATGTTGGATTCCATGGAAGCTCAGACCTCAAAGATGTTTTGGCCTCCTCCCATGTTATGAAATTTACTTTTCACCAATCTTGGCTCCTCAGAGGACTGAATTGGCTCCAACTGGATGCTGTTTCTTTTAAGGCTGGTGCAGCTTCCTCTCATACCCACACCCATACCCATACCCCAGTGCACTGCTCTTGTTCCCTCAGTTCTTTGGTACTCTGGCTGAGTGTTTTTACTTTCCTATGCCTTATTTTTGGTGAGGATATAAGAAGAAACACAAGCATTCAGAAGATCACAAGGTAGTCATTTTATCACTCAAACTTCTAAAAGTGTGTGACTACTTCACCCTTCAGATCCACAGGCACACAGTGGTAGTAGATCAACAGACATACATTGGGTTAGTATTCCAATCAAGAACACAGATCTGCCATTATATCTGATTGTTGTTGCTGGGCAGATTTATAGAGATTGAATAGCATAAGACTTTAGAACAGTCATTCATTGGATATTCTTATTAAATACAAGGAGATTGGGATTAATAAAAGTTAGCTAACATACCCGGATTAGACTTGGTCAATTGATAATTTGCTAATGTTGCATTCCTAACCCTGAATGTAGCTGACCAAAATGGGTACATAGGAGCTTCCAGTACATAGGTGGGTCAATTAGTGGTCCAACTTGGAGTCACTTCTGTGAGCTAGGGCCTTGCAATATGCCAATCTTCACATTCCCCCTGGTCTTTCTACAAAGAGATGGACAGAGTTGAAGCAGCACTAGTAAGAACATTGCTGGGATTTCAGAGATCAAGAGTTTGTACTACCCTCCCAGATAAGAGTGTCTGAGTACTGAATAAGTGACTTTTTGGTATCTTGGTCTGTAGAGATAGCTGCACTTTGTCTCTTGCACATAATTCCCATGTTATGAACTTTTAAGTTTATGAGAACTGGAGAAAATGTTTAGTCTTCCAAATTCGTCGTGTAACCCAGAAGTCTTCTTAACTTCTCTGTGGCTTGTTTCCCTGTTAATAGAATGGAAGATATTGTATAAAATCATTTCTAATGGCCCTTTTCATTCCTCACATTCAGATTTTATCATTGCTAATATTTTTTATATTATTTGGATTCTTGTTTACCAGGAAGTTTGTCATCCTTATAAGGTGACCTCCTTATTGAGTGAATTTTGATTAACTGAATGAAAAAAACATTTCTGTAGTGCTTTTTGTGTGTCAAACACTATGTGAAATAATAAAAACATAAGTGAGATAGTTCTTGCTTCAAAGTGCTTAATAGAAGAAGATAACAAATAGAGGAGAATGTTGGTCAGGTAAGGAAATTTTGATCTAGGAAGTGATAGGAATGTTGAGTTTAGATAATAAAAATATTTATACAGTGAATCAGTGTTGACTGCAGTGCATGAAATATTTCAACTGAGGTAAGACTCAGTAGATGAATACCTATGCTAATGAAATCCAAATCCCTTGAAATATGAATATATCATTAACTCTTCATTTCATTCAGATCGCTTGGTGTTGTAGAAAGCAACACAAAATCAAGAGCACTGATGGAATAAAGTTTTGGATAACAGGAAAACAGAAGGCTTGGATAAGTTTCTAGCATGGAAAGCTTAGCAAGGTCAGGTTAAGATGCAACATGACAAGGAAGAGGAGGTTTCATCAGCATACCAGGGAGTGAGTTGGGGAGAGGACCAAACATGGGAGGTAAGGAAGGACTAGGGATAAATTCTTTCAAAATTTTCATGAACCTGTGTATACCTATCCATATTCAATGATAGTATGCCATATTTTTGCTTTATGGGGGTTGATGAACAGAAGTAGGTGTATTTTTCTGGTTTGTGATTCTCTTCAAAGCCTTACTCTAATGCTTTCTTGTGGCATTGAGATGATTGGAGGTTCTTTTAAGGCTATGCCAGCAGTGAATAAGCTCTGCCAGTTTGTACTATGCTAGAAAGACTTCAAATTTGCTGCTACTAATAGATTGCTTTCCAAGGATCAATTTAGGTAATGGACAAGTTCATCACCAGTAGATTGGCCACTTGCAATCACCAGTAGAATTGGCCACTTGCAAATTAATTCTTTGGTCATGACAACACATAAAACAAAAATACAAAATAGCTCTCTATTGTTTTTGATCCCTAGCCATTTCTGAGATGATGAGGGTAGAGGGTAAAAGCCACAATTTTTAGACTATAAACAGAAAAATAAAGTGGTATGAGGGAGAGAGAGCAAGTCTACAAGAAAGATTTGGGTTCATATCCTACTTTTGACCCATGATAGCTTTGTGACCCTGGAAAAATAACCTCTCAATGCCTTTGGCAACTCTCTTAAGATTATAAATTGCAGAAAATGTGTTGGTGAATCAGAGAATTCCCTATATCAGTGAAGTGATTGGTATAGTCCCCTCTCTTGATAAACATTAATCTGTTTAGTGTTACTCCCAAATATGAGGTGTCTGTTCTCCACTAATAAAACTACTGGAGGGAATGTAACATCACTCTTGGTATTCTCACTATAAATGGAGTCAAAAGATAGCAAAGGAAATTATAGGCCATATAAAACAGGAAAAGGCCGTATAAGGTCCATAATCATAGGCTATAATGAGCTAAGTTCACTAATCTACTGCTTGAGTTCTATTAAGTTGATAATTTTGTATGGCTTGCAAATGTTATAAATATCCAAATGGCCCTTGACAGAAAAAAAAGTTTCTCCACCCCTGTTAATAGGAAAAATAAAGGAATTACTTTTATCATCTTTCTAGTACAATGAAAAAAAAATTCATGAAACATTTATTCATCTCATGTTTTAGTGTTCATGATCAATATTTACAAAAATATTATAATAAAAATAATTCTAGCTTGTTAGAGAAATATTAGTTGTAGAGGGTTAAGTAGAGGAAATCTACAGTAACTTTGCAAGATGTTCAAAATTAAATCATTCTTTAATACTAAATTTAGGGCAACAGTAAACATAAGAGTTGGAAAATATGTTGGGAATCATGGCTCAGGAATAAAAAATGAGGGGTCAAATATTTTTAGATTTCACAGAAACAGAGATAACACAAATACTTTGAGAAAAATTGGGAGGCATTAGGTACTTTGAAAGAATTTATTTTAGGCATATGCTGATTGCTTCCAGAGTATAAAACTAGGAGTAATTGATAAACGTTCCAAAGAGTCAAATTTGGGTTTCAAATAGAAAGAAAAACTTTATAGTTATTAGAGCTTTCATAATTAGAGAGTTATGGGATCCCCTGGTAAGGTAGTGAGTTCCCTTTACAAAAGGTATTTGAGCAATGACTAAATTTTCTAGAAAGGATTTTTGAAGGGTTGGATTGGGAGAATTTGAAATTCAAAATAAATTATAAAGTTTTTTTTTAAAGCTATATATTGTTATCTTTTGACCATTATCTATTGAAAATTGGTTGTTAACATAAATCAATTCCTTATGTACTTTGGATATTAGACCTCTATCAGAGAAAACTTGCTGCAAATATTTCCCCAAATTTCCTTTCCTTTATAATTTTAGCTGCAATGATTTTGTTTGTACAAAAACTTAAAAAAAAATCAAAAACCTTTTTATGTAATTGAAATTGCCCTTTGTAAATTTTCTGTGAACTTTTTTATTCCTTGTTGTGGTAGCGAGGTGGTACAGTGAGTAGGGTGCTGGATCTATGGTAAAGAAGAGCTGAATTTAAATTTTACTTCAAGACACTTGACTTGGGGTATTTACTAAGATAGTATAATAAAAACTGACAAAAATACCTTCCTAAAAGTTTGTGTCATGTTAGAGCACATGTGGCAGAAGGGTAACTCGGATCCTTACATTACTTTTGCTCAAGTCCTCACCCTTAGATTTAGTATAGCTTTTGAGCTAGGTTCTTTGTAGAGCTTTCCTTCTGCATTCCTCACCATAGGCGGTCTGATAAATTGTTGCCAATCACTCCTGTTCTGGGGATAATGCTAGAGTTTCAGGAGAAAGATAGGAATTTTTTTAAAATAGTGCTTTATTTACAAGATATATGCATGGGTAATTTTTCAGCATTGACAATTGCAAAGCTTTTTGTTTCAGTTTTTCCCTTCTTTCCTCTCACCCCCTCTCCCAGATGGTAGGTAGACCAATATATGTTAACTATGTTAAAGTATATGTTAAATACAATATATGTATACATATCCATATAGTTATTTTGCTGCACAAGAAGAATCGGACTTTGAAATAATATACAATTAACCTGTGAAGGAAATAAAAAATACAGGCAGACAAAAATACAGGGATTGGGATTCTATGTAGTGGTTCACACTCATTTCCCAGAATTCTTTCGCTGGGTGTAGTTGGTTCTATTGATTATTGAACAAATGGAACTGATTTGGTTCATCTCATTGTTGACGAGGGCCGCGTCCTTCAGAATTGATCATCATATAGTATTGTTGAAGTATATAATGATCTCCTGGCCCTGCTCATTTCACTCAGCATCAATTCTTGCAAGTCTCTCCAGGTCTTTCTGAAATCCTCCTGCTGATCATTTCTTACAGAACAATAATATTCCATAACATTCATATAACACAACTTATTCAGCTATTCTCCAATTGATGGGCATCCACTCAGTTTCCAGTTTTCTGGCGACTACAAAGAGGGCTGCCACAAACATTCTTGCACATGTGGGTCCCTTTCCCTTTAAGATCTCTTTGGTATAAAAGCCTAGTAGAAACATTGCTGGATCAAAGGGTATGCACAGTTTGATAACTTTTTGAGCATAGTTCCAAATTGCTCTCCAGAATGGCTGGATGTGTTCACAATTCCACCAACAATGTATCAGTGTCCCAGTTTTTCCACATCCCCTCCAACATTGGTCATTATTGTTTCCTGTCATCTTAGCCAATCTGACAGTGTATACTACAATCTGTAGTGGTATCTCAGAGTTATCTTAATTTGCATTTTTTTGATTAATAATAACTTGGAGCATCTTTTCATATAGCTAGAAATAGTTTCAATTTCTTCATCTGAAAATAGTCTGTTCATATCCTTTGACCATTTATCAATTGCAGAATGGCTTGATTTCTTATAAATTAGTTAATTCTCTATATATTTTGGAAATGAGGCCTTTATCAGAACCTTTGACTGTAAAAATGTTTTCCCAATTTATTGTTTCCCTTCTATTATTGTCTGCATTAGTTTTGTTTGTACAAAAGCTTTTCAATTTGATATAATCAAAATATTCTATTTTGTGATCAATAATGATCTCTAGTTCTTTGGTTACAAATTCCTTCCTCCACAAGTCTGAGAGGTAAACTAAAATAGGAAATCTTAAATCCTCTGTATCCTTTGAAGCTCAGAAACCTCTTCCCTAAGCAGAGTAGAGACTGAGAGGAAGCTTAGACCAATACTGAGGCTTAGGTCCTGATCCTTGTTATATCTCTTCACCATCAGAGCCTTCTCAGAGGTTTAGCTGGAACATTATCTCTTTTTTTAATGTTAGGTGCTGAAATTCTCCATTCCATTTAGCTTTATGGTTTCCATCAGCTAGTACAAGTAGGTTTCCTTTCATACCTAGAAAAGTGTTTAGGGACAATCTAAATGTATGATAAATTAATTCATTTTATCACTTTAAATTATATGGGATAATTGTCTAGGTTGACACCCCACTCCTAGGACTGTTCCAAACCATTACTTAAAGAACCAAAGTAAATTAGATTTATTCCAATAGATCTTAGTATTTAGAAATATTCCAGGGGTTACTCTTTAATCGTTTAAGAACAATGTTTGCTATGTGTAGAGACTTTGAAGGAGAAAAAAACTTAGATATGAGGTATGATCGATCCCTTATGGAGGTCACAATCTAATAACAGCATAAAACACTGGCACAATTAATTTTTTTTCTCTTGTCAAAGTTTTCTTTTTTAATTAAGATATTTATTTTTGCATTCATTTATAATGTCTTTATGTCTTCATTGAACACTAGCTATGAAACAAAAACTTAATCCTTATCAACCATGCAAAAAACAAATTCCCATAATAGCTATGCCCCAAACTATATTTTCTCTATATTTTAAGATCATTACTTCCCTGATAGGAAGTGAGTGGCATTTTATCTTTAATCTTCTAAATTTGTGACTTATCATTACATTGATCAGAGTTTTAAAACTTTTGAGCTTTTTTTCTACATAAAGTTGCCATTGTATAAATTGCACTTCTAATTCTACTTATTCGACTCTGTATCATTCATAGGTTCTTCACTAGCCTTTGAAATGCCCATTTTATCACTTCTTATGGTACAATAGAATTTAGTTATATTAACATAACATAATTTTTACCTATTCCCTTATAGTAGGACTCTGGTATGCTAGGTGATACAGTGGATAGAATGTCAGGCTTAATGGAAGACTCTACTTCCTAAGGCACAGTTAATTATGATATGCATGGCATGTTAAGTGAATTATAGAGCTGCATAACAAAGGACTTTGGTGCATGAGGGTAGTCTTCTTGACTGGGGTGATAAGAGATAAAAGATTCATTGAGATGACATTTGATTAAGATTTTTAACAGACGCACAGGAATTCAACACTTGGGGAAAAAAAAAAAACAGACTATGAACTGTTTAACTAGAATGTTTGGGGAGTGATTCTAGTGAATTGAATTTCTAGATAACTAAGTTTAACTCCAAACCTTTCTTAGTTTTTAACATTGATAATGAGCATCTACTGTGCTCTGAATCTGTTTTCCTTTGGTATTTAAAATTTGGTGAGACAAACCTTTTTAATAATTTAAGAATACTTATGGTCACAAAATTAAAATTCTGAAGATCAAGTATTGTCCATGACTGGATATTAGAGGGTCATAGGTTTAGAGCTTATGAGACCAAAGTGGTAGTCCTCTCCAATCCCCTCATTTTACAGATGAGAAACTGAAGCTAAGTGGCATTAAGTGACTTGTTCAGGATCATACATAAGTAGGAGGCAGAATTTGCACTCAGGTTTTGACTCCAGGTCTATTACTTTGTGTACTTTTGCACATTTAATATTGATGTAAGTGTAGATTAGACTAATTGTGCTGAGCCCAGGGACATTTGAAAGTTGCTTTTCTTATAATTTCCCCCCTCACTTATGATTGGAGACCCAAACATTTGGCCTTCCATTTTAGTCCCCAGAAGTCAAAGTGACCATGAACCTTATCAGGAATTCAAGTGTCTGACTTCACATATACCACATCTTAGGGATCCAGTTATCCAGGTGCCTGTTTCATAATAATTCAACAACAACAATAAAAACATTACAGTGTACTTTCTGGGTTTTTGTTGTTGTTTTTGTTTTGCTGAGGCAATTGGGGTTAAATGACTTGCCCAGGGTCACACAGCTATGAAGTATTAGGTGTCTGAGACCAGATTTGAACTCAGGTCCTCCTGACTTCAGGGGTGGTGCTCTATCCACTGTACCACCTAGCTGCCCCTTACAGTGTACTTTCTATAAAGTAACAGTGTGAGGTAGGTAGAATAAGGGTCATTATGTCCATTGTACAGATGAAGGAAACTGAGGCCCAAAGAGGTTTGAATCTACTTTATCATGGCCGGTCTGTTGTAGGATCAGAATGCTGATGCTGTTGCCACCACTATTTTGGCAATGCTAGAGTTTCAAGGGGAAGATAGGAAGTCCCAAATCTCATACTTTTTGAGGCTGAAAGGACTCCTTCTTAACTAAAAAGAGAGTCACAGACCTGAGAAGTTAGAGCCAGTTCTTGAACCCAGGATTACTGAATCTCAGTTTATACTTAAAATAGGGATCAAGGCATTTGAAGTTTCTGTGGGATTGCCTTGTATGGCTCTATCCCTAAGTTTCTGGAGAGGATTGAAAGGTTTATTAGGAGAATAAGGAAGGATGATAGTGAAGATGCATGTGTGCAAAGATAATTAATCCTGACCCCTTCCACTTTGGAGCATCCTTGCAGTTTTTTTTTGATGATTAATCGATCATCAGCCATTTATTCCCTACTTTGTTAATAAAGGGCAGCTTCATATTCAAGAAATGAATTTTTTTTCTTCTAAATTTCACCTTGTTTTGGTGAGCCTCGATAGTTGGTCTTTCAGTTCTTTGTGAGATTGTAAATTTTGATATTTGTGTACATTAACCTTTAAATATGAAAGACTCAAAACAAGTCATTGGCTCTTCTGCCTACCTTACACTATTACATTATAGAAAGTGCTTTGTAATCTTTTTGTTATTTTTGTCTTGTTGTTGAGTTATTATGAAATAGGCAGCCAGGTGGCTAGGTCCCTAAGATTTGGCATATGTGATAAACAGTAGTTTTGAGAACAACACACTCTATATTAAGTATAGGTTTGCTTTGTATCATCAGAAATGGCTTTATGTATAGCTTCTGCAACAGCCCGCCTTTGTTGGAATTTGGGACAGGGACAGTTTGCTTGATATTTTGCTATTTCATAATCCAGATTCACCAGGTATCAGATGACTAGGCAGTGGCCTTTCTGCATAGTAATTTTCTTGTACACCTACATTTAGTCAGACAGCATTCTGATCTCAAATTGTTTCTATGTTGCGATTTTAAAGATTTATTCATTTATTCATTCTCATTCATTCACCCATTCATCCCTTTATTCAGCAAGTGTTTATTAAGCACCTTCTTTGTATCAGAAACTGCTGGAGATACAATAACAAAAAATGAAACAGTACCTTCCCTTAAGGAATTTGTAATTCACTTTGGGGAAGCAAGTATAAAAGTAAATAAATTCAAAATATACAATGGAGGAAATATGCACTCATTAAGTATTCCTTATGTTCCAAGCATTGTACTAAGCACTTTACAATCAATCTTCATAATCCTGAGTAGTAGTTGGTATTATTATCTTCATTTTACAGTTGGAGAAACTCAGGCAATCCCAGGTTAAATTACTAGCTCGAGATCACATAACCAGCAAGTGTGCCTAACTGGTACGATCAAGAAAGATAGGGGCTTCTAAGAGGTCTCTGCAATCTAAAATGTAAAAAATGAAATATACTCATGAGGATGATAGATATGAGAATATTAGCCAATATCAGTTTCCTCAACATATATGTCCACTGTAGGGAAGTAGATAGTCTTTGTCCATTTGATTCACCACTCCCCTTTGTCCTTAATGTAGTCACAAAAAATCAGGGACAGATAATAAGTCATTAAATTGGCCATTGAAATTTGGCCACATCAATTATCCCTTCACTAGACCAATCAAGTTTGCCCTTAATTGAATCCAAAGGCAAGCCTCACTTTTGGCAGGCAGCAATTGGCCTTAAAGTTCTCAAAAGTAGCTAAACCAAACAGCCCTAGAGCCAGTCCATGTTGTTTTGAGAGAGTCTAAGCCTGTAGGACTTTCTCTTTTCCCCAACCTACAGTAAGCCATGGCTTCTAACAGCAGAGCTGTTTGTCTATTAGTATACAAATACTCAGTTAAGAAGGTAGAAAGTTTATGACATAGTTGGAGGCCCAATTGAGGGGTGCAGAATAGTGACAGATTAATTCTAGAGTCTGATAAGCAGTTTGGGAGCTGACTTTAGAGTTAGCAAGACCTGGTTTAAAATCCTGTCTCAGAGGCTCATAAGCTGTGAGACTTTTGAGTGACTACATATTTTGAAAACAAAAAGCTTTTTTAAAAAAAAGGTGGAAAAAACATAAGAAAAAAAGGGGGAGTGAGAAAGTACTGCACTGGTCTGGGGAAACCAATTCTAAGGATTATGAGGAGGGATTGAGGTCAAGAAGGGATCTCATAACTTCTCTTGAGATGGATAGAGTGCTGGCCATGATGGAGTAAAGAAGACCTGAGTTCTCATTGGCTTCAGATATGAACTAGTTGTGGGTCTCTGGACAGGTCACTTTAATCTCTGTTTGCCTCAGTTTCCTCATCTGTAAAATGGGAATAACAATAGCATCTGCCTGTCAGGGTGGATTAACATAGTGCCGAGTAGCCACTTAATATTTTTTTTTTCCAATCTATTCTTACCTCATTTCTATCCTATCTTTTGTCACATCAGGAGACAGAGATATATACACTAAGAAGACTTGGGGTGGGGTGGGGTTTAACCCTTGACCTTTGATTCTTAATGCATTTGCTTTTTCTACCATGTCATGCTATGACACCTCCTATGTACAATAATATAAGTCTTTAATCATTGAAAAGTTGTCGTCTCAGACAAACAGTAACCTGAAAAAGACTTAAGCTTAAAGAGGTGGGATCTCCCTCTGCATCCAGGACCATCTCCAGTTCTGATCTATAACTGCCAATGGACCTAGATAACTCTGGAGGAGAAAGTGAGGCAGGTGATCTTGCAAAGCCCCCATTATTTCAATCCAATTCGTCTGAAAGTCAAGACATTGCCTTTCTGATGTCATAGACCTCTTCAAGAATGAAGGATTAATGATAAGAAGACAATCACCGGGAGAAGAGATGGGGAAAGCTTGTAAGGATCTAAGGCTTGTGGGTGGGACCTGACTGAGGTGGGCTACAAAAAGTATTACATTGGATCATGATCATACATTTAGAGCTGGAAGAAACCCCAGTGGCCCATCTGTCAGGTCTTTTTAAGTGCCTGTTATAGACCAGAATTGGAGGCAAGGAAGAAACATTTTTCCCTTACAGTGAATGACCTTATATTCTAGTCCAATCCCTGCTGAGGACCTGAGACCCAAAGAAGCTAAATGACTTTCTGAAGGTTATACATATACTAAATGCAGGATTTTTCAGATTCTAGATTCAGCACACTTTCCACCAAACCATTTTCCTTGTGGTCTGCAAAAAAACAGTCATGCAAATGTGTAGGATTGTTCAGAGTACATAAGTATCACAGGCTTGCAGGGGGAGCCTCAAAAGATATGTATCCAAAATCTCAAATCCTTTTACTCCTGTAATTAACAACGATAAACTATCATTCATGATACTTTTAAATGAGCAGAGTGTTTTACAAAAATTCTCACTTGAGCTTGACAATAATTTCATGAGGGAGAGAGAAGAGTTATTATACCTATTTTACAGAAGGAAAAAAAACTGAGTCTCAGGGAAGATGATGATGTCTGCCCATGACACATACTTCTAGTCTCTGCTTTTTCTGAATAGTGCCTGCTGGGCTCAAGTGGTATAAACTGCTTACTATCCAACCCAGGGAGGTGAGCCCAGTGCTCCACATTTTTCCCCATTTCCTAGGATAAGAAAGAAGTTTCCCTACTGCCTCTTAGCAAATACAGCAGCAGCAGGTGAATGCCTTGCTTGCCTCTGAAAGGAATGTGTTGGGCAGCAAACATATTTACAGCACAACAGGACGTTGTTTGCATATGTTGCTCAGAAGAATTAATGATGCATCTCCAAGGATGTTACATTTTACATCTAGTAATACACCTTAATTAAAATAAATCGCTCTTAATTATGTTCTGTGCCACACAATTTATATTTGTGTTGATGCAATAAGCAGAATATTAATGTACATTTATATCGGAGCATAAATTTAAATTGCCAGACTATTTCATAGCCACCAGAAGCACAGACAAATTCTGACACTCTCTCTCTCTCTCTCTCTTATTTGCTTTCTCTCTCTCTCTCTCTCCTCTCTCTCTCTCTCTCTCTCTCTCTCTCTCTCTCTCTCATTTACTCACTCTCTCAAATGGGAAGGTAACAAATGCTTGCTTGTCCTGTAGACTTGACTGAGGGCTTACTCTGATGTTACATGCATAATATTCATCTCCATCCAAAAGTAGTTGTATTGAGTTCCTTCTGTGTACAGTGGACTGTGCTAGGTGCTAAGGAAACAAAGCTGAAATAAGGCAAGGCCCCTTGAGGGGTTTGCAATATAATAGAGAAGATAAAAAACATATTGCAAGTAATGATGCAAATTAGAATGTGATAAGTAGGGAACTGATGAATCAGTTTGTAATGTGGGCAGAGCGTCCAGTGGAGATATCTAGAAGGTATGCAGGTTGGAAAATGGAGCTAATGTTTATAGCAGGTCTTTTTTTGGAAACAAGAAATGTGGGCCTGGCCTATAGTAAATGTTTATTGAGTGATTGAATGTCTATTTAGGAAGGCCTGGCTAAATTGTGATATACACAGGAATGTAATGGGATATGACTGCATTGTAAGAAACTGTGTATGTGAAGGATTCAAGGATAACTGGGAGGAAGTGTGCAAACTGTAGCAGATCTAATTAGAACCAGGGCAACAAAATTCACAATGGCCCAACAATGTAAAGGATGACTAACCATAAAAAATAATATTCTTATCAATGCAGGGAGATGGTGAAGCATTTCTCTCCTTGACAGAGAGCTGATGGGTTACTAGTGCCCAAGGAGGCAGAGCATTGTCACACATGGCCAATATGGTTCATTTTGCTTAACTTTCTTTTTTTTTTTTTATTAAAGCTTTTTATTTATACAACATATGCATGGGTAATTTTTCCAACATTGACATTTGCAAAACCTTTTGTTCCACATTTTCCCCTCCTTCCCATCACCCCCTCCCCTAGCTGGCAGGTAGTCCAATACATGTTACATATGTTGAAATACATGTTAAATTCAATATATGTATATATATATATATATATGTATATATATATATATATATATACACATACACACACACACACACACACATATATATATACACACATACACACAGTTATCTTGCTGCACAAGAAAAATCAGATCAAGAAGGAAAAAAAAGAAAAACCAAGAAAGAAAACAAAATGCAAGCAAATAACAGAAAAAGTGAGAATGCTATATTGTGATCCACATTCTGTTCCCACAGTTCTCTTCCTGGGTGTAGATGGCTCTCTTCATCACTGAACAAATAGAACTGATTTAAATCCTCTCATTGTTGAAGAGAGCCACATCCATCAGAATTGATCATCATATAGTATTGTTATTGCCATATATAATGATCTTCTGGTCCTACTTATTTCACTCAGCATCAGTTCACTTAAGTCTCTCCAAGCCTCTCTGAAATCATCCTGTTGGTTGTTTCTTATAGGAAAATAATATTCTATAACATTTATACACCATAACTTATTCAGTCATTCTCCAACTAATGGGCATCCATTCAATTTCCAGTTTCTTGCCACTACAAAAAGGGCTGCCACAAACATTTTTGCACATGTGGGTCCCTTTCCCTCCTTTAAGATCTCTTTGGGATATAATCCCAGTAGAAACACTGTTGAGTCAAAAGATGGGCACAGTTTGATAACTTTTTGAGCATAGTTCCAAATCGCTCTCCAGAATGGCTGGATGTATTCACAATTCCACCAACAATGTATCAGTGCCTCAGTTTTCCCACATCCCCTCCAACATTGATCATTATTGTTTCCTATCATCTTAGCCAATCTGACAGGTGTGTGTGTGTAGTGGTGTCTCAAAGTTGTCTTAATTTGCATTTCTCTGATCAGTAGTGATTTGGAACACCTTTTCATGTGACTACAAATAGTTTCAATTTCTTCATCTGAAAATTGTCTGTTCATATCTTTTGACCATTTATCAATTGGAGAATGGCTTGAATTATTATAAATTTGATTCAATTCTCTATATATTTTAGAAATGAGGCTTTTATCAGATCCTTTGGATTTAAAAATATTTTCCCAGTTTATTGCTTCCCTTCTAATCTTTTCTACATTATTTTGCTTAACTTTCATCACAAGAAGGATGTGTGTGTGTGTGTGTGTGTGTGAGAAAGAGAGAGAGAGAGAGAGAAAGAACTGGAAAAGTGATAAAGTGAGAAAGTTGTAAGAAAAATCATCAGTAAAAATTTATTTGAAAAATATATATATTGAAAAAAAAAACTTTGAAGCTAGAGATGTATTTATTGACTGATAATGGGATCCAGGAAAGTAGAGATCTTTAAAAGACAATGTGGAGAGGAAAGAGACAAAGGTTAACTCTCCCAGTGTTTTATATTTCTTTTGTAATATGTAGAGCTAGAATAGGACAGTGTCTTAAGTGGAACCTGTATGCAGAATATATTTTTTCCTCCCTGAAAAAATGCTTACAACCCAACTGGCTCCATTCCTGTAGTGTGGCCTGTGTTGCCAGCACCAAAGTCTCGTGGCCTTAATACTGCTAACCC
Source organism: Antechinus flavipes (assembly GCF_016432865.1). Classification (NCBI taxonomy): domain Eukaryota; kingdom Metazoa; phylum Chordata; class Mammalia; order Dasyuromorphia; family Dasyuridae; genus Antechinus; species Antechinus flavipes. The sequence goes on from NC_067402.1 coordinate 86,075,041, forward strand.
TTGCTCCTGAGGCTGTGACCTGAAGCTTCTTTATTTGGCTCAAGGATCTTTGAATAAATAGATTTTAAAAAGTTAAATGATTTGTTCAGAATTATTCAGTTAAGTTTCTGAGTCAAGACTTGAATCCAGGTCTTCTTGACTTCATCTCCAGTGTTCTTTGTAAGTATCCTTCCTTCCCTTCCCCCCTCCCCCCCCCCCCCCCGAAATGTAACTATCACAGGGCAACCAGGGCCATAGTTCAACTAGTATCTGGTGGGATGGGGGTACCTCTGTCCTTTTGACAACTTTCCCAGTTGTGTCAAACTCAAATAGAAACTAAACCACAGAAGTATGCCTACAGTCATGTATTGACTTAGAAAATCACATATTATCATTATCTATGCTCTATTGTATATTTTTAAAAATTTTATTAAATGCTCCTCAGTTACATTTTAATTTGGTTCTGTTCTCTCCCTGGGGAGTGCTACCAACCACACAGGCCTTTAGTTTGGCACCTTTGGTGGCTCTCCACTTCACTTATACTACCTACCTATTCAAAGGATGATTGGAAGGAAAGTGCTTTGCAAATATGAGGTTAATGAGCTGCATGCTCTCAGCTTGCTTCTAAAATCTCACTGAAATTCTAGGGAATAGCAGCTCTTGACCTGGGTAGAGAAGACACAATATGTGGATTCCCCAGACTCAGTTTCAGAAGAGGCAAATGTCCTTACAGTTTATATACAGAAATTAAGTGTCATCACATCTAACTCATTCACTTGAGAAATGAGAAGACTGAGGCCCAAGGTGTTAGGATGACTTGCCCAATATCACATGGCTAGTAAGGACATTGTACTTTCACTCAGGGGACCTGGGTCCAGATCTTGTTACTCCCAGTTCCAGTTTCAAATGAATGTTCTTGAAAGCTGGATTGAAAGCTGTGTTTAAAGTCTTTGACTGGTTGTGTGACTGTTACTGAGTTTTAAGCCAGAACATTGTAGCTAATAAATGATTACTTGATGAATAAGAATAGGGGAATGATGAAATACTGTGCAGGCAGATAGTTATTTCTTACAATGTTTTAAAGAGCCTGAAATAAAGAATCTCATCTCACTATTATCAGGAAAGAAATTGAAGTGGACAGGAATGATGAGTCCTTATCACCCATTGTGACAGAATATAAAATGAAACTGGTGAATCTTTACTCTTATATAAACGATGAGAAGATACTCTTCATTGAGGGAAATGGGAGCTATTCCTTCATCAGGTATAGAGTTGATCAGAGTCTCCTTTGATCTAACTTTGTTTCCTTTTTCATTATTTCATCATGCTTAAAAGGGTCTAAATCACTAAGACCTTGGGACATGGAAACAGAAAATTATACCTGTGATGGTGAATAATAAGAAATGATGGTGGGAATATTAGAATATTTACTTGAATACTTAGAGTTTCTACAGTTTCACTGATAAAGGTAGTCCCTTTCACATATCCTGATTAACAACCTCTGTGCAATTTAGTAGATAATCTCTCAGAATTCTGATGACCAAAAACTTATCACTCTTCGCTGAACAGCAGATAGACGTAGTCCATAATTGGATCGATATAGAAAAATCCTACACTGATGCTGTACCATAGCATGGGGCAGAGTGAGGCAATTTGCAGCTGTGATTTGCCCAGTGAGTGTCTAAGGCCATTCAGATCCTACTGACTCTCAGGGCTGGTGCTCTATCCACTGTTCACTTAGCTATCCCTGATTAGTGTGATTTTAAGTCAAGGTCCCTTCCCCCTAGGCTTTAGTTTAATGAGGAATTAGAGGAATGTTTTCAAAATTAAATAGAAAGGGAGCCAATCTGTTACATAATGATTCCCATAGGGTATGTATTGATTTAGTTTTTAAAATATGACATTATGTCTCCTATTTTTATTTGTTAAATATTTCCAATCACATTTTTGAGTGGGTCAGCAGCATTTAGGAGTATGCAGCATACTTGAAACCTCTGGATTAGAGAACCTTTAAGGAAAGAAACAAGCACTTTACCGTTATATATTATTTGACTCTCACAGCAAACACTGTGATACAGATGCACTTATTACACGCATTTTATAAATATGGCAGTAAGCAGTTAAGTGATTTGTCCAATCACACAGTCTTCAAGTATGAACTCAGGTTTTCCTGATTTGGGCCTAGTGTTTTATCCACTGAGCTACAAGCTACTTCTCAGATCTTTTCAATACTTTACTTCTGTGATCCTGTAATTCACTCTACTTCTCTCTTTCCCCTTTCCCCTTTCCTCAGGATTCTTTGTACAAAAACTTTTCAATTTGATATAATAAAAATTTTCTATTTTGTGGTCAATAGCGATCTCTAGTTTTTCTTTGGTCATAAATTCCTTCCTCTTCCACAGGTCTGAGAGGTAAAAACTATCCTATACTCTTCCAATTTATTTATAATCTCATTCTTTATGCCTAGATCATGAACCCATTTTGACTTTATCTTGGTATACCGTGTTAAGTGTGGATCAATGCCTAGTTTCTGCCATACTAATTTCCAATTTTCCCAGTAATTTTTGTCAGATAGTGAGTTCTTATCCCCAAAACTGGGGTCTTTGGGTTTATCAAACACTAGATTATTAAAATTATTGGCTTTGTCCTTTGAACTTAATCTATTCCATTGATCAACTAGTCTATTTCTTAGCCAATACCAGATGGTTTCAGTAACCGCTGCTTTACAATATAATTTTAGATCTGGTACAGCTAGGCCACCTTCATTTGATTTTTTTTTTCATTAATTCCTTTGAAATTCTTAACCTTTTGTTTTTCCATATGAACTTTGTTGTTATTTTTTCTAGGTAATCAAAATAGTTTTTTGGGAGTCTGATTGGCATAGTGCTAAATAAATAGATTATTTTGGGTAGTATTGTCATCTTTATTATAATTGCTCGCCCAATCCAAGAGCATTTAATATTTTTCCAGTTGGTTAGATCAGACTTAATTTGTATGGAAAGTGTTTTATACTCATAAAGTTTCTGATTTTCCCTTGGCAGACAGATTCCTAAATATTTTATACAATCAGTAGTTACTTTAAATGGAATTTCTCTTTGTAACTCTAACCGTTGGGTTTTGTAGTGATATATAAGAATGCTGATGACTTATGTGGGTTTATTTTGTATCCTGCAACCTTGCTAAAGGTGTGGATTGTGTCTAATAACTTTTTAGTAGAATCTCTGGGGTTCTCTAAGTATACCATCATATCATCAGCAAAGGGTGATGATTTGGTTTCCTCATTGCCTATTCTTATTCTCCAGGATTCTTATGTGAAACAAGAAATAATGGGTGTGAAAATTTTTTGAAAGGTATATCATCTTTTGTCATAGATACTTATATCTACCAAATGATGCTTCCTTGGTAAATGAAATTCATCAAAAGGCTTTATTATTTCATATTGAGAAATACTTATTAATCTCTTTTCAAATACCATGCTAGATGTGATGATTAATAAAGAAAATGCTAAGCCAGCAGTTCTCAAAATGTGAGCTCTAGATTCTTAAGGCTCCCTGAGGCCCTTTCAGGGCATCTGTGAGATCAAAACTTTTCATAATAATAATACAAAATTATACATAATAATGATTTAATACAGTAAATATTTTTTATCTATAACCCACATAATCAAAAGCTCTTTGTTGGGGCAGAGGGTTCCTCAATAATTTTTAAAGTTGTGAAGGCCTTTGCACCTTTTTGAGACCAAAAAATTGAGAACTGTTATTGGGAGCAGTCTCTGGGTTCATAATCTAGGCACTAAGGGAATTTTTTTTTTTTGCTTCCAGGAATTCAGAAATCTGGATCTCAAGAACTATAAGAGGGCCTGGATCTTTGGAGGTCTAGAGTAAATGGAGAGCCTGTCCTGAAGGGAACCTAAACCATTACAGGTGTCTGCATCTAGGTGTTTGGGGGCTGAAGAGACCTTACTCAGGAAGAGACTCTTAGCCATCTCAAATCCTAAACTTCAGATTACTGAGTACTATGGAGGCTGCTTCCAGGGATTTAGAGATCCAGGACAAAATGTCTGAATCACATTGCAGATATTTCCTGATGATGCTTCAATTCCAGATATCTTGGAGTGAGTTTTTGGATTGAGTCTGAAGTATGAGTTCAGCCCAACTGCTAGGCAACCTAAGGTACTAGGGACCTCATTTTTTCTCAGTCACTGTTGTCTCAGGACAATAAGATTTCAGCTACCAATCAGAAGCAATGAGCCCCTCATTAACTCATGCCTTACATGCCCATAGAGGGTGGATATTCCCTATCAGCTAGTGTTATTGTTATAGACTCCCAACTCCTACTCCCCTGATTTTCATGCTTCCACAGTCAAATTCTGCTTTGGTAAAAACTTTCTTCTCCTGTCTTTCAGTGTTTTCTTACTCAACTCTTCCACCACAGCCTATACTGTGTTCTGACTTCTTGTCCTAATGCGTTCTCTGAAATCTTAACTTTTTTTTTTTTTTTTTTTTGGAGAGGCAGTTAAGAATGCTGCTTAAAGTTCCCATAAATATTTCTTTAACAGCTGCCATGCTGCTGGGATTTCCCAGGCAGCTTTTGAGTTAAGACACTGGTTGGCCCAGTTAAAATGCAAATATTATAGGAGATGGCTAATATAGTAAATAATCACTTGCTGTTCAGACCATGGCTACAATTAATCTGATAAATTGACTTCTTTTGAGATCAGGACTCTGAAAGGCTTCCATTAGTAGATTAGATGAGGGGTGATGTAATCACCTGAATGTAATCCCAGGCACCAATTCTGAAATGTCCCCCAATACAAGCCCTATGGCTAATTGCTGCAATCACAAATTTATAATCAGTGTCAGACACCAGGGTTAGGACTCTCTTTCTTTTGAACACAGCAGTTTCATATTTCTTTTACCCCATCAAAAGGAGTAGGCCTTTGAAATAAGACTATGTTCTTCAGTGAGGGCTTCGTTGCTGGACACTGACTTCCCTTTGCCATATGTAAAAGCATGGATGTCCTTATTGAAGACTTTGAGCTGACTGAGTCTCTTATCAACTGCCCTCCTGCCTACATGCCCATCTGTTCTCAGGCTCCCTTGAAACATCTCCTTGCCAGCATACACATGGTGATGAAACTGTAGCTTGATTTTTTTTAAATAGAAAAAACCTTTGGTTATATTTTTGACCTATTAAATTAAACTCTGATATTAGAGAGGAATGCATTTAGGGGACTTGGTATAGTGAAAAGAAACTTGGATTTGTAATCAAAGAAGTGAAATTTAAATGTGGGGTCTGTTACTATATGATCTTGGCCAAGTCACTGACTCAGTTTCCTTGGACCTCAGTCCCCTCATGTGTAAAAAAAAAAAAAAGTTCACCTGGAGCATGGACTAGCTGTTTAAGGTTTCTTTCAACCTTTCCATCTTTTTTAAGGTCTAATTTTATGAGAACAATAACAATAACTAGCATTTACGTAAAGCATTGATTTTGTAAAGCATTTAAAAATATCCCATTTTATCCTTACAACAACTCTGGGAGGAAAGTGATATTGTTACATTCATTTTACAGGTGAGGAAACTGAGGCACAGAGCAGGTAACTTGCCCAGAGTCACACAGTAGAATGTGTGATTGAGGCTAAGTTTTAATTCAGAACTTCTGATTTTAAGATATATTTTTGTTTAAATCATTTATTTCTGAATATATCCTTTCCCTACCATTCAAGTTATTCTGTATAGCAAAAAAGAAGGGATAAAAAGCAACTCAGTAAAACTAATCAGTTTGCTGGAACCTGTTGCATGATACATATGAAAATATTTATACCCATAGGTTTCAGTTTAAGGAAAAACTGGATAGGAAAAAGAAGCATAATGCAAAGAAAGGAATACAGGATCTTGGGTCTAATCTAGCTTCTTCTTCTTCTTGTCAGACATGTTAGTTCACTTAATTGATCTGGACCTCAGTTCTCTCATTTGTAAAATCTAAGGCATCCCTCTCCCAATCCTATGATTCTTTGATATTACAGGAATTCAGTAGTATAGTTCTGACATCACTAACTTGTTTCTTCATTTGTAAAATTAAGATGTTGAACTAAATCCAAAATTTTGAAGGTTAGAATAGATTCATGTTTGATTTTTCGTAACCCACTTATTCTTTCTCCCTCTTTCCTATAATAGTAGTTCTATGGTGTATCTCTGTCTTTGAGAAAAAGCATCTGGGAAGGCATATCAGATGGTAGCACTTGAGCTGAGATTTTTCTTTATTTTTAATAGTATTTCATTTTCCAAATACATGTAAAGAGAGTTTTCAATATTCATTTTTTTGTAAGACTTTGTGTTCCAGATTTTTCTCTCTTATTTCTCTCCTTTCCAAGACAGCAAGCAATTGACTTAACTTAAATAGTCTAATTCTTTTAAATATTTTTGTATTTATTATGTTGTGCAAAAAAAATCAGATCCAAAGGAAAAACAAAACGAAAAAAAGTGAAAGTATTAATGTTTGAACCACACTCAATCTCCATAGTTCTCTCTCTGGATGTGGATGGCATTTTCCATCTCAAGTCTATTGGAATTATATTGAATCACTGCATTGCTGAGAAGAGCCAAGTCCATCGCAGCTGATCATCACATAATCTTGTTACTGTGTACAATGTTCTCTTCTTTCTGTTGAGCTGAATCTTAAAGATAGAGCTAAAAGTAGAAGTGAAGAGAGAGGAAATGGATTTCAAGCATGAGGGATAGCCTGTGCAAAGATCTAGGTGGAAGATGAATGCTAAATTCTGGTAACAGGAAGTAGGCCATCATTGATGGAACATTGGACCATAGAGGGAAAAATTTTTTAGTATGAAAATAGACTTAATTTTTTCTGTAATGACTGCACATTTAAAATCAGCCAGAGTCAGGAATTCAGGTTAAGGGAAAAATCTTCAATCTTTATTGAAGTGAAGAGGTGAAAAAAGATTGCAATAGCAATATGGGCAAGAAGGATTGCGAAAGCAATATGGGCAGCTGTGACAGGAAGCCAGCTAGCAGAGAGACCTGAGCTGAAAGGCCATCGCAATAGCAATGTGAGCAGCTATGTCAAAAACACCAGCCAGCAGTCTCTCCTTCTGCTTCCTTTTCCACTCCCCTGCATCCACCCACCAAAATCGTCATTTCTTATACAACACATCGGGACTTGCACAAAGAGTGGGCGGGGCCATTCTTTCTCCAAGCTTATATATTAATAGAGTATGGTCCAATTACTATTTAGCCTCACGTGCTTGGGACCTCAGTGCATCAACTCGAGCCTCAGCCCATTACGTTTTTCTTTTCCTCCAAAATTTCTCTGCTGCTTCTTCATTCTAAGAGTACTCCATACTCTTTGATCTTGTGAATCAATTTTATGTATTTCATCAATATATTTTAAACCTTCAACAAGTCTTGGTCTAAGTCAGTTTGAGAAATAATGGTTTCTCAGATAGCCTAGCGATCATTTTGCCCCAATTCTCCTGTAAATGAAGTATCACTCTTCATGCCTTCAGACCAGTTCAGGACATTGCCCCCATGTAAAAAATATTCTACTGAAGCTGGAGAGCATGAATAGAGGATTTTTGATAGATAATTTTATACTTTTTATTTTAAAGAGGAATACATTATTAACATCCATTTATTCTTGGGAATGCCTATTTGCTTCACTAAATCATAGATATTTAATCAAGTGTATGTCAAATCAGTAGCTTGGGATAAAGTTTAGGAGTATGATAAATTAATTGGTGTTAGTGTGTTAATAGGGACCATAATCGGTCAAGAAATCAATCCTCATACTCTGCACTTAATAGGATCTCTTCCTATCTCTGCCATCTGAAAGTGGGGATTTAAATCTGAGAAAGAGGGTCTGACAGTGTCACAGACAATAGAAGTGATTTTTAGGGAGACTGAGTATTGAAGTGACTACAGGGGCAACTTCCTAGGCCCTTGATTTGTCTTTATCTAGTACCTATTATTGATTTAGAAAAAGCCCTGGGCCCTCTATTGCAATCCTTTCACTGCCAATAAGATTCCCACTACCTGCAGCCCTTGTGAGATCTGAAAAGTATCCATTTATTCAGAACCCTTCCTTTGCTGCCATCTTGTGTTGATTTTGAGGTAATAGGAAAACACTTTTAGGAAAGAAGAAAAAAAGTCTCTGGAAGACTGACCCAACAAAATGTAACTGAAAAAGACCTAAGAGACATAAATTCATAGATTTATAATAAGAAGGAATTTTACAGGTCATCTAGTTAAATCCACAGAAGCAGAAGCCAATTCCCGGAAACACTTAAATATTTTGCCCAGTCTTTTAGAAATAGTGTCAAAGACATGCTTAAGAACTTTGTATTATATCCTGGAACTAATAGTAAACTCTTAAGATGAAAATGTTGAAATTAGAAAGAGCCTTGAAAGTATCTAATTCAGTATTCCACATCATAGAGGAAACAAGATTAAACATCTCAAACTGAAACCTAATACTCTTCCTACTACCTTATGCATTTTCTGTCCAGTTCAGTTCATTGTACAAATAGAGAAACAGAGACACAGAACAATGAAGTGATTTTCCCCAAATCACACAGCTGATGGAGATGAGAACCTAATACTGAAGCTAGGTTTCCTAAGCTCAGACCTTTTATTCTGTGCAACACATTGTTTCCACTACTACGTGACTGACTTTGACCATGTTCCTTTGATCAAGTCTCATTCCAGTTTTACAGTTGATAACAGAAATGAGTGATTGGACTAGATGATGTCCAAAGTTTCTCTTTGATCTGTTACAAGTTTTCAGGGAATTATGAAGATTTCAAGGTATAGTAATGTCAATGATTTAGTGAAAGGACTTTTTTTTTTATTAAAACTTTTCCTTATGATTTTCCCAGTTGTCTCACAAACCAGTTTATTTGACTTATTTTTTAAAATGGAGAATAGCAGAACAGATAACAAATATCTTAATTTGAATGTTGGAAAAGTAGTAAAAATAAATATCCTGCTCTAACTGAACTTTTTTTTTTTGATTTAGTGCTTTATTGATAGTCAGGACTTAAGAAAATGATAAAATAAATGGTAATAATGTAAATTTGTGCCATACATTTTCTTCCCTTTTTAAAATTAAAGCTTTCTAAATAAACTCTTAAACCTTTAAAACATCATGGGGTTGGGAACAGAATGCTGAACTTGGTGGTCTAGGACTGAATCTTGCCTCTGATACTTCATTTAGCATTTTTGAGCTTCAGTTTCCTCAGTTCTAAAATGGGTATAATAAAAGCAGATACCACACAGAATGGTTATGAGGCTTGAATGAGATAATGTGAGGAAAGCAATGTGTTAAATTTCAAAGCATTATATAAATGAGCTTTAAAAACTATGTATTATGGAATATTGGACTAGTTGCTCTGAAGATTTTTTCTGGATTCATAACTTCCATTTTTACAGAACTAGCTTACCATTATCTTTAGCATATAGTCAACCAGATCTGGTTGCCCTGAAACTCTCTCAATTGTTTTATCTGTGACTTTACCTTTTAGAATTGAAAGGATTAGGGAAAAAATCAATTTGGGTGAAAGGATTGGATCACAAATGCTTAAGAGTGTGACAAAAGTGAGAGAGATAGAGAGAGAGAGAGAGAGAGAGAGAGAGAGAGAGAGAGAGAGAGAGAGAGAAGAAGGGAGGGAATGAGGGAAAGAAGGATGTTTCCTTTTAATAGAATAGGATCTCCCAAACAACAAATCATACCTCAGACCTCACACTGCATTTCTGGGACAAGAATCATTTTTATAATTATATTGCTCCCCAGAGTGTCAAACCTATTTAGTGTAATATAAAAAGTTCTGGATTTGAAATTAGGAAACCAGGGTTCCAATTCTATACCTTTAGTTGGTGTAGCCTAAACTTTCTGAACATGGATTTCACCATCTATAAAATGGGAGCAATAGTAATAATACTTGCACTGTCTCAAGAACCATTGAGGAAAAGTGCTTTGTAAGCCTGAAAACTCTTCATAAGTGTCAACCAACTATGTGATTCTTTGTCTCCAGTGTCACAGGTGTCTTGTAAAACAAGGAATTCTTAAGGTTTACCTCAGTGCAAAAATTTTGCTAGTGAGCATAGAGCCAACTGCCATAACATATTTGTATAGGGCAGCAAGAGAGAACTCTCCATGGTTCTGAATCAATGTTTTCCTGAATACAGGTGTCTATTTTCTACTGAATCACAAACTCCAATCTTACCCTCAGTTGGAATAGAATATATGATGTAATTTGGCAGATTCTGGGAAAACCCCAGTCACCAAAATAAGTTTCCAACCTGAATGCTGCCTGGATTTTAATAGGATTAGCGAGCACAACGGTATCTGAAAGATGGGAAAAGATTACCACCTATAGGGAAAAGGCTACATGTAGAATGAAGAATTTGGGGAAAGCAAAAAAAAAAAAAAAAAAACAAAAAAAACAAAACAAAACAAAAAAACTACCTGATTCAAAATTTTGCTTGCAACCATCCTTTTCTTCTTTGACCTATTATCCAAATTTAATTCCTTATAAGCACAGCATAAGCTTAAGGGAGAGAAGAGTAGTCTAGCAATTGACCCAAGATACTAGTATCCATTAATACAGATTACACCAATAATGGCTATGTTTATTAGGGATAGGAAACAACTGGGAGCAACATAATATAAGAAGTTACATTGTATATACCCATAGTATGAATAATATTGGTAGGAACTCTCTACTTCTTGCAAATGAATTGACACTTCCTATTACCTGATAAATGACAAAAATAAGCTACTGGCATTCCATTGGAAGCCTATAGCATTCTAAAGAACTTGGATCCATTTCTTGATCAGTGTCAGCAGTCAGTAGTGTCAATCAGACCAAACTGGTCTATAACCTATGGATGGCCAGACCTGAACAGAGTAGGCTAGAGACAAAAGAGTCAGGAATCAAATAGAAATTTAATTTCATTAAGGGAAACAGCTTTCAAACAAGGAGGAGATCTAAACACATGTGTCAGGGCCCTATCCCTAGTCAGGGGACACACCTTAATGTGGCCAAACTTTGATTTATATATTTGTGGCTAGACAAAGTATCAAACAATGTAGTATAGCAACAGTGGTGAGACATAACAGCAGGAATAAAGCAAAGTTATTTAGTGGCAAAAGTCCATTCATAGCAAGGCTTCAAATCTGGATCTGCTGGTGCTTGTCCAAGCCCAGGGATCATCAGTTCTGTAATTTAGTTGCAGCAGTGTTCATCCAGAGGGTGGTTACAAAAATTATTGTTATAACAAGCTTAGTACCCAGCTTGCTTGTTGGATCTTAGCTCTAGAAAACAGGGTGACTTCTAGTACCTTGACAGTTATATAAGCATTTACCAAAAGGTTAAAATGGCACATAATAGCAAGACTTAATTACAATAGGGATACAAATATTATCTAGGTAAGCTCATTGATGTTGATGGTAGTAAATTTAAATTTAAACTGTAATATGATTCTATTTCTTCCTCTGCCCATTTTCCTTGCTTCCAACAATCTGCTTTGCCTGACTGCCTTTTGGTAGCATAATGGAGTAAAAGTAGATGATTGCTAAAGTTATTTTTCCTCTATTCTAAAATTTTCCTTCTAATAGAGCTTTTATTTGCACCTAAACACATACACATACAAGCACTGATATCTACATTGGCACTTATATCAAGGTTTCTAGAAGAATTAGGCTTGCATAATTTTATTTGAACCTGAAATGACTAGAAAACGTCACACACACACACACACACACACAACTTTTATTTTCCAGGGTCAAAGTTTTTTTTGTTTTTTTTTTTAATGGCAACTATTGTGAGGTAAGAGTTTTCTCTTTAAAAAACCACTATTTACTTCAGGAGATTGACCAGACATTAAAAGGGGAGATGTCATAAAACAATTGGAAAGATATTGCTTTTCTTACTCATGCTTTCAAAGAGTTTATAAGTAACTCTTAAGTTTCTCAGGCTTCCCCCCACTAGAGGGAGCATGGAGAACTAGAGGTTGGTATCAGAATCTGATTCCCTGAAAGACATTTAACTGTCTCTTAACAGTGTCAGGTTCCAGTACCATTTTTGGCTGCCTAATGTTTTTATTGGTGTCATGATTTAACCCGTGAGCATCTTTCTACTGATAGAGGGTACAAACCACCTGTATAATTCTTATTCATGGCTATTTATAATTCTTCCATAGGAAGATCTATTTAAAATGCTGAATGGCTTCTTATTTTATTCACCTTTCAGTACTACCATTGGAGCCATCAGGCTAAGTATAGTCTTTCATTCTCACTTCATGTCTGGCTTGCTCCCCTTTTGACTATCCATACTTGATAATACCTTGTATTCTTCTTCTTACATATACTGAATTACCAGTAGCATGCCTTACCTAGCACCCTTACCTTGGCCCCTGCTGTGCCTTTCCATTCCTTGTTAGAGTATTTGAAATTTTTACTCTTTGGATATTATTGTGTCATAGGAGTCATAGCCATGTAGAATCACTGGGGAACTATTGATATTAAAGAAATGGATTCAACAAACATTATTGTCAAGTATATATAAGGTACTATTCTCAGTGATAAGGTACAAAGAAGATACTATTGTGCTATGATTCTATAACCATTAATACCCCATTATTTACAATGAAAGGGCAGGATTAAATGCTATGTCATGACAGATTCCAAATTAGGCTGTTCTGCCTCTAATGGAAGTTTTGATATTAAGACTTCCTTGGCTCACCTGTTCAGAATGATCACATTGCAAGATTAATAATATAAGATTTCAGAATGATTCCTCTCTTGAACTGGACATGAACAACAGAGGAACTGCCTGAGAAGTTTATACACTTCACTGCTTGTTAACATGAACTATCAGCATTTTATGGAGAAGACACATAGTTACTTCATAAGTTATTAACACATTACCTTGGCTGTACTATCTGCAATTGATACAGAAATTATTATCATAAAGGCACCGGTACAAAATATTGCTGCAGACTTAGAACTGATTCTGATACTGAAAAAACTGTAAGGGAGGAGAATGCATGCTACTCAGCATGGCTAATGAACCTTAATTGAGACTCTATATTAATTTTGTAAGGACTTCATTATGGTGAACTGATTTTTTTAGAATCAATCACTGAATCCTCAGAGTGGAAAGGATCTTAAAAGACTCCTGAGTTTATCATCTTGGACATTCATTGCAACAACCATAGCTTTGCATAAATTATTTGCAAGTCACAGATTATTAGGAATAAAGAGATAAAATTGTAAAGTACTTTGCAAAACCTTGAAATGCTACTTAAGTGCTAGTTACTATTATCAATATTATTATTATTATTATTATTACTGATAATGTTGCATTTTTCTTACTTGAGTATAGCAGTTTCTTAGAGAGGGTTTGTGGAGAGGCAAGCCCTTTTCCTGATACTTTTGAAACTTGACTTAAGGGGTTGAATGCATGTTTACTCTATGTTGGCTTTTTTTGCTCCTACCTAATTCCTTTTCAGATCTAAATGTATTAACAAATTATTTGCTATCATATTGTAGTAAAGTAGAACAATGTAATTGGGTTAGGAAAATCATGGTAGGATCAAAAAAGACACAAGTAGCACAGAATATGTCAAAAACATTATTTCAAAATTTTACCACCATCCTAACATACTTCCCAATGCTTACCCTGAAGCAGCTACCTACCAGGAACAGGGGACAAAGCTTGCTATAGATGAACATAAAAACGTGTTGTATCCAGTATTTAGATAGCTGTGCTATTTCCCTAATGGACAAAGTTTTGACAGAGATCAAATTCAAGCATTCTGGACTGCCTTGAAGATCACTGAGAGATTAGGAATCAAATGATAGTTTCCATGAAAGAATGATAGAAATAAAGCTCTCTTATATGTTTATATTTGTATAATTTATACCTGATTTCTGTCTATCTCAGGGATGAAGAAGGAAGAAATAGAATTTGGAACTCAAAACTTTTTTTTTTTAAAAAGTGTTAAAATTGTTTTAACATGTAATTGGGGGAAAATAAAATAAATTTAAAAATAAGGTAAAGCTCTCCCCCAAAAGTCAACAAACATTGGGAAGATTAGTCAGTTCTTTTGCTGGAGAAGTAGGAGTGGTGGTGGGGAGGGGGAAAAGAAAATTCCCTGCAATCTCATCAAACCACAGGTCACCTCTCATGCTCATTACTTCTTCTTTCTTCCCATATTCTTCCCAGTGTACATTTTAAAAACCTTACTACCACTATGTGCTTAGAAGTCATGCCCTTGGGCATTAAGCATTTTAGGAAGAAAGTAGGGGGAGGGGAGACTCTATATCCAACCCTTAAAATACTTGCAAGGAACCAGAATATTTTCATCTTCAGATGTATGTGGATAGAAATGTAAAGTATGGATTCTTCCAGAAGAACAATTTTGGGAGAGAAAGCATTTATAAACCACCCAAACAAAGCTTGTCTCAGTAGGGCAAAAAAAAAAAAAAAAAAAAGCTGCATATAGATGATTATCAACTGTCTCTGACTTTTTAAAACCGTGAGTATTAGTCTTTGTTGGAAACAATGGAATTGAATCAATTCTTACCACTATAATTGAGATCATGGTACATATGTCATGCAGCATCCAGTGAATGAAGGAATCAGTCTGACTTCTCCATGTTAGTGAACTGTGAAAGTGGTCCTTTCATGGTAGCATGACAATTTGACTTAAAAAAAAAAAAAGCATTTCTTCTAGAACAGGGCTTCTAGATAATTTTTGTATCATGGCAATCTAGTGGCACCCATAAATCCCTTTTCAGAATAATCTTTTAAAACAATTGAATTTTATGCTAAATTTCAATAGAGTTTAGTGAAAATAAAGATATAATTATTGTCCCATCCAAGTTCATAGACCTCCTGAAATCTATCCATAGACCTCTTGAGGCTCTGTGGACTGCAAGTTAAGGATCCTTTCTCTAGAGTTTTCTGGCAAGTACTTGGGATTCACCAGAGCCTTAAAATGAAGACTTCTCAGGCCATCACAACAATGGAAATGAAGGTGCATGGCATTTCTATACCCACTAGCAAAGCAGAGATAGTTTCCTAAAGGCTACTCTTTTGTTGGCTAAAATATTATGATACATAATGGGAAAAGGGATGATTCAGCTTTAAATTCTTTGGTGCAATGCTGTGATCCCTCCCCCCCTTCCCTCCCACTTTGATTTTCTTAGTTTTGTATCTTTTGAAATTCCATGGTATACTGCAGGGACTCCTAAGCAGTTTCTGCAGTAATAAAGTATAGTCATGTTGAAGGTCTGTTCATTCATCCCTTGTGTGTGCACTGATGCCTACTCAGCACATTTCCTCTACCATGAGTTTGTTTGTCTTTAAAACAGAGAAGTGGTCATATGCTTGCCTCTTTGGAAAGTTAAAAAGATAAATGAGGTTTGAGTTTTTTGAGATTTCAAGATGTTAACATTATTGTGGGTTTATAGATTCACAGACAGTCTTATCCTCCACACGTGCCCTATGGCAATTCATGTTCCTTTAATGCACTCAAAAACAAAGTGATAACAATAATCACCTCTGCATCAAATGATTCCTTTGTAGACTTAACCCTTCTCAGGATTGAGCATCAGTAAGTAACATTCCCCTAACACTTCCAATTGTAAAGCCTAATGAAGCTCTACAATGTACTTGACAGAAAAATACCTGTTCTATCTACTTCACTGGGTTGTTGTCAGTTTCAAATGAAAATGCATATCAACCAGGAGTGTGCTGGAACTAGTTTGAGGTGGCTCTTGAGAATTGACTGTTAAATTTTTTAGTCTGAGCATTTTCACCTTGGAAATTGGCAAATGCTACAAATCAGAGCTTGATTTATTGTTTTGTTCATTTTCCAGACATAAGAAAGTGATGGAGAAAATGTTAATAATGCACTTTTTTTTTTTGCATTGCAGAATGTGTTTTGCCTTTCTCTTCTTTTTCTTCTCCTTTGAAAAGCCAATGATTAAAGATTTATACTACTGACCAAAGATGACTTGAAAGTTTGTCCAGAAAATAATGATGGTATACTATGTGATTACTTTATTGATATGAACATTAGGTACAATAAATGAGCAAGGAGATAAAAAATAATCAAATGACTGCTGAAAACAAGGGAATATCTTTTGAATAAGTTTTTTTTTAAATGCTGATGCTTAGACATCCATTCTTTTGATATTTTCCTGGTTACTGCTGAGAGGTAGTATGCGGGGAAAGACCACAATAGCTTTGGAGTCAGAGAACTATGGTTTGAACACTGGCTCTGCCACTTGCTGCTTTGGGCAGGATATTTTGCATTTCTAGAATAAGTTTCTTCTTCTATAAAATGAGAGAGTCATCCTGGATCTTTAAGGTATCTTCCAGCCTTTTAAGACTGGAAATGGTTCCTAAGTTATTTAATTGACATCTACTTCCCTATTACTCCCTAGTTTTATGGATAAACTAAAGCAACTCCAATACTTTTGGTGTAAGGATAGGAACATTTAGTCTTCATGGTGCTAGAAAAAGAAAACTAATACTAGCATATGTATTTATATGTATGTATAGTACTTTTAAGGTTTGCAAAAATATAATATCTCATTTGATTCTCCTAAGAACCCTTTAAAATAAGATCTATTATAATTCTTATTTGTCAAATTTGGCAACTAAGACTGAGAGATTAAATAACTGGCCCATGGTCATACAGCTATTAAATGTCTGAGGCAGGATTTGAAATTGGATCTTCCCAATGCCAAGTCCAGCAATCTATCCACCTAGCAAAAGTAAATTCCCCTAAGATCCTGGCCTATGTACTAGCTGATTTTAGATGTCAAATTTCTAATACAATTCAGTTCAATGGAGAACAGTTAAATCAGTATTTATTAAGACCTATTATGTGTCCAACATCATGGGGCATACAGAAGTACATGGTTTCTGTATTCAGGAAGGCTGTAGTTTGAGGAAATAAAGTATTTACATGTGAAATATTTACTGCAGAGTTTTGATAGTTACCACAAAACTCTCTGATACTTCTGGTCTTTTTTAAGTGGAATCCCTGAAATTCTTATATATTCCTAAGAGTGAAGTTTGAGGTCTAGTAGTAAATATAAATAATTTCAACCAGTATTTATTATGATTTATAGAATTATGTAATGTAAGAAATAAGATCTTAGAGTTCATTTAATATAAACATCTCATTTTACAAGTGAAGAAATGGAGGTTCAGAGAGGTATAGCAAATTGCCCAAGATCACAGAACCAGGATTTGTATCTAAGCTTTTTTGGGTCTAAATAAAGTGCTCTTTCCTTCTTATTCCCTCACACCCCGTCAATTAAATAATTTCCAAGTCTTGATGATTCTATCTCCACAATCTCTCATCATCTATCCCCTTTAACCTACTCACATGGCCACTACCTTGGTTCATCCATGCATCCATATCCTTTTCCTTGGACTACTGCAACAAATTTGGGGAGCCTTGGTAATGGTGAGTTAGATCCAAAGGATTCAAGAGATACACATGGCACAGGGGATATAGTATTCTACTTCTATTTGCTAACTGCAAGACTCTGAGTAAGTTACTTCCTTGAATTTCGGATTCATAACCCACATGGAGAAATTAGACTAGATGGCTCCCTTTGTAATATTGGAGGTCAATCCTCCCTTAGTTGATGAACTGTCTTCTGACTTCTCTGTTCTTACCTCAGTTTCCTCATTTATAAAATGAGAACTAGATGGGTCTTTTCCTGTTCTAAATTTATGATTCAATGCTCTCTTTTCCTCTCCCTCTCTCTCATCTCAAATTATTACATATATACTTAGCAATAGAATCCTCAGTTGCTGATATGAATTGTCAAAGCCTTCGACTGAATTGTGATCCCTTGGTATATTTATAAAAGTCAATAGGATTAAACTGTAGAGCTTGAAGGGACCTTTATGGCAATGTAACTTAACCTTCTCATTTTCAGATAAATAAATTGAGTCTAAGGGATATTAAGTAACTTGACAAGTGTTGCATAGCTAGTAAGCATCAGAGGGGTGATTTGAACCTAAGATCTCTGACTCTTTTAGTATAAGTATAAGTTTGTACTTATAAGAAATCATTTCTAATTTCCCTAATTGTTAATATTCCCCTATTACTTTGAATTTTATCTTTCATATACACTTTATTTACTCATCTATGCAGGTATTGTTTCCCAGCAAATAGAATGTGAATTCTGTAAGGGTAGGTATTATTTTGCTTCTGTATCCTCAGTGCATTTATGCATTTATGGAATACTTTACTATGTGCAAAGTGCTGGTGATTTAAACAGAAAAGTAAAGTAGTCCTTGCTTTTGAGATGCTCATATTCTAATGGGGGAGACAACATATGTGGAAGGTCTCAACTACAAATTAAATAGAAAATTCCTGTGTTTTTAGGGTACAATAATAAAGAAGATGCTAATTCTTCTTTACTGTCATTTTCACAGATAAAATGATACCCGTTTCTGATGTTAAACCACACAGCCTTGAATCACAGAACTACTTTGATAGCA
Source organism: Antechinus flavipes (assembly GCF_016432865.1). Lineage (NCBI taxonomy): Eukaryota > Metazoa > Chordata > Mammalia > Dasyuromorphia > Dasyuridae > Antechinus > Antechinus flavipes. The sequence continues at coordinate 86,093,573 of NC_067402.1, forward strand.
AGAACTTTCTTTTTTAACTCAGCAATATCTGTGGCTGTAGCACAGATAGGATCACTTTCCAGGCTGCATTTTCACAAGGTGGAATGGCTGAGAGCATTAAGCCAGGAGCATGGCTATTCCTAAGCTTCTTGGTTTCAGAATTTTGTGCTCTCTGTACTAGGATCTGAGGAGAGATAATCAAGATGGTGGTGGTGGGAATGGCTGTTCCCTTCTCCATAGGCATTGCTTCCCCTAGATGATGGAGATAGTATCTTGTACATAGTAGGTGATTTACCAATAGGTTGGCTTAGATTTTCTATATACTATATTTCTACCAATAGCAATATCTCAAAAACTTTTTACTTTCTCTGTTTAAAGGGAGATTTTAGCATATGAATGCATTGTTGAATTAATAACTCAAATTTACTTGCTTATTTGCTAACAGAATAATTTTTCTTGGTCACTAATTTTCTTTCTTTTGTGTATGTGATGAAGGAACAATTCAAGTCTATAGTGAATTATCAGTCAACCAGCAAGTATTTACTAAGTACCTAGCTGTGTTCCCAGCATATTAGTAAGGCAATAATTATCTGCTATGGGCGGGGAGAGGAATGATCCACAGCTAGGATGGAACAATATAATGGTGATATAGGAGAACACTCCATATAGGGACATTCTGTCAAAGTAGTGGACCCAATTCCCTAAATCACTGCCAAGTCTTTGTCCCTCACAGAAGAATCCCCACTTGCTGATAAGAATTGTCAAAGCCTTCGACTGAATTGTGATCCCTTGGTATATTTATAAAAGTCAATAGGATTATACTGTAGAGCTTGAAGGGACCTTTATGGCAATGTAACTTAACCTTCTCATTTTCAGATAAATAAATTGAGTCTAAGGGATATTAAGCAACTTGACAAGTGTTGCATAGCTAGTAAGCATCAGAGGGGTGATTTGAACCTAAGATCTCTGACTCTTTTAGTAAATATTTGATCTCATCGGTGTGAATAGTATCTCTACCAGAGCAAATCACAACCTGCTCATATTTTCTTGTCCAATATAATATATGTCCATACCTTTCTATAAATTCTCCTGAAAAAATCCATGAAATCTTCTGGAGACATTCTTTTGAATTTTTTTTATCTCTCTTTGGGTCAGTCTCTGTGTGTCACTCTGGAATATAAACGAATTAAAAAATATGATCTTTGTCTCTAAGTTACTTACTATGGAGATAGGGGAAATAAAGAAAACACATAATTAACAAAGCAGCTTTGTGTAAAGCATTGTATAACAAATTATGTGTGGTCACGTAAGTATATACTTAAGGACTCAGTCATGTGGAATCAAGAAGGGGACCATGGATGAAAAGATACTATTTTGTGCATTGTTTTGTTGTCCAGTTATGGCCCATTTGAGATTTTCTTGGCAAAGATACTGGAATGGTTTGCCTTTTCCTTCTCCAGCTCATTTTACAGATGAGAAAACTGAGATAAGTAGGGTTATATAACTTACCCAGGGTCACACAGCTAGGATGAGTCGGAGGCTCAATTTGAACTCAGGAAGATAAGTTTCCTGACTCCAGACCCACCATTCTAGTTATGGACACCTAGCTGTGGATAGGTTTAAAAAATGTGATGAAGACAGAAGCTTAATGTTTTTCAGGCCTCCTTTGAGCTTCCATTAAATATTGGAGTAGTACTAGTATCTTTTCAAGTTACCCATGATTCTCTTTGGACACTTTACATACCTAACCAGATGACTGATTACAGCTTTTTTTCTGTAGTATTTACAGCTTTACCAATAAGGAATCAGATCAAAACAATTTCATCAATAGTTTACTATTCTCTAAATAATTATGGAGTTACTCAGGAATCAGATTATTCAGAATAACCCCCTCCCCCTTACTTTCTTAGCACTATTAAATGTATTCAGTGAATGGAATTACCCAGAAGTATTTGTAACATCTATTCAGAATAAAACCTCCTCACTCTCTTAGCAGTATTAAATGTATTCAGTGATGGATAGATAGAGTCTTCCCATGACTCCCACAGCTGGACACATCACACCTACCTCAGAGTTCCCTAGCTTTTGGATTGCTTTTGTTTGACCATTCACCTGGGATTGAGGGGCATAAACTCTGATTCTATACCCAGAGTGAACTTTGCCTCCCCAACCTGTTTGTCCTTCCTTTTTTGTTAGGAAAGAAGGGGAGATGTACACTTTCTGAAAAGAACATATATGATCCCATTTGATCCTCTTTTGTTATATATAAATTGGTTTCTGAAGGTGATTTTGAACATGGTGTTATCATAGCATTGACTAGTTAGTCATCCTAGAGCTTTTGAAACAAAAAAGAGATTAGTGTGTTATCTGGAAAACTTTATTCCAAAGGACTTCAAGAAAAATTTAAGTCATAGGCATCTTTCCAGGGAGGATTAAAGATACTTTCAGGTTCTGAAACCTCATTTTATACTTCACTTATGGAAGCTCCACTCTAATGCCCAAAGAGAAAACAGAATGCCCAGTAACCTTTCAAGGTTTGGGAGACAGAGCTTATATTTCATTTACAATTTATGAAATGAGTGTTAAAGGCATTTAGCAAATAAGATAGCACAATCTGAACATTCACAGCATGGAGGCAACTCTTGAACAGGTCTGCAAATGTTATTACACTTGATTAACATGATCTATCAATGTCTGATCCAAATGAGCAGAGATGATGAATACTTTTTGCCAGGAGCAGAGCTCTTCTGTGGAAAATGCTCTCCTTAACTGTCAAGTTCTAAAGCTCTTGTGGCCACTCCAGCTGTATATTCTAGTTCTCTGTATTTATAAAATTCAGACTGCAGATGTATAACAAGAAGTTGAGATTGTGGGTGCCTCTCTTTTGTTACCCATTCCCTCCTTATCTTCCCTAATGATAAAACATACTTGATGACTGGGAAAAACAAATGATTTTCTTTCCTATTCTCTCAGGACTGTCCCTGGGTTAGTGCTGAATCCTAATGAGATTAAGTCCTTGTTTGGAACCCTGTGTGGGGATGGCGACTTATTTCTGATCCATATTAATGGGTAGGGCATATACCTGGCTAGACATTTTGTCCATGCACATTGTTGGTTTTAAGGAGAAAAAGCTAAAAGTGTGAATCCTATCCCACAGTGAAGTTCTGATAACCATTGACAGTAATAATACTAGTTATCATTTGGTTTGCAAAGTATTGTATGTGTTTCCTTTGATCTTTACAACATTTCTTTGACATAGGTGCTATCCCCATTTTACAGATAAGGAAACTGAAACTGATAGAAATCAAGAGACTTGGTCCAAGATCACACAACTAGTAAGTAGCAATCTATCCATTATACCACCTACTTGCCCCAGTATAACTTGGAATTATATAAAATTAAGTGAATAGCCTATGGTTGGTATGGTCACTGAATGCAAAAGTGTATATACTGTATGTACTGTACACAGATCACTGGATGCCAGAGTGATCATTCTTCCCTGCCCCTCTCCGTGTGTGTGTGTGTGTGTGTGTGTGTGTGTGTGTGTGTGTGTGTGTAATACAGCATATCAAATTATACTTAAATCTGCAACCTGTTTGCATCAAACTTGACACTTGATTTCCTCAAAAGCTTTGGCATATTATCAAGGCTGGATTAAGTAAAAACTTGATCTTTTATAGATGAATTCATCTGTGTGTCCAATTATATATTCACTCTCCCCCAAAGATGGTAGCCCAGACTTATAAAATACTGACTGCTTAGTCAGATGAATGGCTTAACCCAGCCATTCTTGACGTACTAGCATTTTGTACTTGTCAAACATGACTCTCTGGACCACATCCTTTCCATCTCCTGCCTTTTGGGTTTCTTAGTTCTTCTACTCTGCTCACTAATACTCATTCTATTCATCTGTATGAAATTTTATTTGTTCTGCCTTTTTCCTGCTATTTCTCTGTGTCCCAGATGGTCCCAAAGATACCTGAGATAGGAGATACCTTTTTGCCAGTCCATTGTCCTGACCATTAGGACAAGATGGTGGATAGAAACAGATAAGCCTGTGCTGTCGATATGACAGTTGCTCAGCTGAGTTGTGCATGTGGAACTCTCTCAGTCATCCAACAGCAAAATGGAGTCATGTTTTCCTGGTCCTTACTTAAGAAGAAAAACAGATGAATATGACAGTGTGATTGATCTATCTATCATTACACAAATACTTATTAAGTACCTACTGTAGGTCCTGAGTTCAAAGAACTTAAATTCTATGGCAGAAAATAACATCGAGGCAGATAAGTAATACAAAATTCATTCAAAGCAAACACAAGTTTTGAGGTATGTGAGGGAACATATGTCTTAACACCAATTCCTCACCACATTCCCTGCCAGTTTGAAAACTGTTTGGAAACCAGTTATCAAAATGGAAACTATTGAAATGCTGTCTTCCTTGGCCTGGAACTGGTAGTTTTTCTTTGTCCATAGTTGCTCCTTCCTGTCTCCTGATTTCCCTGGCTTCCTTCAGCTCCCTGCTAAAATTTTGTGTTCCATAAGACTTTCCCAATCTTTCTTAAATTTTCTAGTGCTTTCACTCTATTAATTATCTCTCATTTATATTGTATATATCTTGTTCATACATAGTTATTTGCATGTTGTTTCCCCCATTATACTATTAGTTCCTCAAGGGCAGGAACTGTTTCCGCCTTTCTTTGTCTCCCTAGCATTTACTGAGAGTACCTAGCTCATAGGAAAGTTAATAAATGACTGACAGATTTTGCATTGTAATAGGGACCCTCAGTATCTGAAATCGTACATTAGTGCTAGGCATTCTTGTTGGCACAAAGCACGATGAATTTCTGGAAATTTCCTAATTTGGCAGTTTCCTAAGTTGTGAATTCATGTGGGTTTTTTTTTTTTTTGTTGTTGTTGTTGTTTGATTTTTTTTTAATTTTTAAAGCTTTTTATTTTCAAAACATATGCATGGATAATTTGACAACATTGATCCTTACATAGTCTTGTGTTTCAGATTTTCTCCTCCTTCTCCTCACCCCCTACCCTAGAGGGCAAGCAATTCAATATATGTTAAACATGTTAAAATATATGTTAAATCCAATATGTATAAATATATTTATACAATTCTCTTGATGTACAAGAAAAATCAGATAAAAAAGAAAGTAAATGGGTAAGAAAACAAAATGCAAGTGAACAACATCAAAAAGAGCGAGAATGTTATGTTGTGATCCACCCTCAGTTCCCCCAGTCCTTTCTCTGGGATGGCTCTCTTCACCACAAGATCATTGGAACTGGCCTGAATCATCTCATTGTGGGAAGCAATCACATTCATCAGAATTGTTCATCGTGTAATCTTGTTGTTGCCATGTATAGTAATTTTCTGGTTTTGCTCATTTCACTTAGAATCAGTTCATGTAGGTCTCTCCAGCCTCTCTGAAATCATCCTGCTGATATTTCTTACAGAACAATACTATTCCATAACATTCATATACTATAACTTATTCAGTCATTCTCCAACTGATGGGCATCCACTCAGTTTTGAGTTTCTTGCCACTAAGAAAAGGGCTACCACATGAATTCATGTGTTTGACATCATTTGTATAAAGTCATGAGATCTGATAAAGGTAGGCAGAAGTGAGGTCAAAATAATTAACAGGTAGCAGTGAATGAGTGGACTATGGAGATAAAAAGTAAGGAAAGATGGGGAATGCAAGAATCTGGGAGTTATTTATACATTTAGGTGAAAGAATGCTCTCTCCTCCTTCCTCCATCCTTCCTTCTCCCTTCCTTTCTCTCCAGCTCTATCTCTCTTTCTCTCTGTGTTTCTCCTCTTTTTCTGTCTCTATCTGTCTCTCTCTCCTTCTCCCCCTCCTTTTCTCACTCTTACCTTAGTGCATAAATTGCCCTGTTAGACCCCACATGAAAATTTCAGAAAGAATCCTATTATCTCTTGTCAAGTACCCTCAATAAACATTTAAGTGATTCTGATCACTTAGCAGGCATAATGCTAAGCACTGGGAATACAAAGAAAAGCAAAAAGACAGTCTTTTTTTTCAAAGAGCTTACTTTCTAAATGAATCAATATATAAACAAGTAGATGGAAATAATTCTGAGAGGGGAAGACTTGGAGGGTGGTGTATGAGGAAGAGACCAGGAAACACTTCTTGGAGAAGGTGGGATTTAACTGGAGTCTTGAAAAAAGACAGGGAAATAAATAAGAAGCAGAGGTAAGGGCACAGAGCCAGACAGAGAGGGTAGCTACTGCAAAGCTGATGGGAGAGGGAGGATGGAGTGTTGAGCTCTAGGAGCTGCAAGTAGTCCAGTGTTACTGGCAGAAAGAGTTCATGAAGAGAGGAGAAAGGTACAACGAGACTGGAAAGGTGCCAGGTTATGAAGAACTTTAAAGGCCAAACTGAGTTCATGTTTGACCCTGGAGGAGAAAGAAGCGACTGGAGCATGTTGAACAAGGGAGGAGTGATATGGGCAGGGCTATATTTGAGAAATGACTTTGGCAGCTGAGGGGATGATCGGCTGGAGGCGAGAGACTTGTAGCCATGAAGGCCTGGCCCAGGACTGGGGCTGTGTGAGTGGAGAGTAGGAATGTGTCTAGGAGATGAATAAGAGAAGCAGCAGTGAGATTTGCTCGTGGGATTAGATTAGACGTGGGATGACTAAGAGGAGATCCAGGATGACATGAAGGTTGAGTAGGTGCCTGGGACAGTGTTGGACAGTAATAGGGAAGTTGGAAGCAGGTGGGGTTGGTGAGGAAAGATGAGGAGCTCACTTTCAGATTCTGGCAAATGTCCATAAGCAGATCTTTAGGAGAAAGTATCCCTTCCCCCTCTGTTTCTCTCTCTTCACCACCAGTCCTTTCATGCCCCTTGGCATACAAGGGCTGACAGTAGCATCTATAGCTCTACTAGTGAGGGAGTTCACTAGATGGAAGGCTGGACTTGGCATGGGGAAGACCCAATTACTAACTGGGTGACCCTGGATGGGTAACTTAATTTCTCAGCCTCAACTTCCTCCTCTGTAAAATGGAGATAACAATAGCACCTCCCTGTTGCCATCCCCCAAGTTTATGAGGATCAAATCAGATAATATTTGAAAGGTTCTTTGGATACTTTGAAATTCTATATAAATGTTAACTTTTATAAATCTGCTGGCCAGGTAACAGGCTTCTTCAAATGTACTATTTATCTTCTCCCCTGCCCCCAAACTCTGAAATTTACCCTCTTTGTCTCATATTTTCTGTGTGAAACATCTTGTTTCACCACATTGGTCTGAGTCAGCTGCTGACTGCCTATTGATTCCTGACAATCAGCCCTTGTTCTCATGAAAATGAGAGTTTTCCCCTCCTAAACCCTTTGATTATACTTTGGCATTATTCTGTGAAATCCTTCAGCACCCTGCATCTTCTTTTTGCCAAGAGATTGTGTCATTACTAGGACCAATGCCACCAACAGGAGGCTAGAGTGCCAACTAATTAAGCCTGCTTGAAAGGAAAATAAAATGAATCAGGATGGGGGGAAAGGGCAGATATCCTTTGACTTCAGTGCCATAAAGGATGGAATTCAGTTCTAGCCTTTTCAGGACGTGGTTTTTAGACTGAAGGGTTTGAAAAATCTTCTTTATTGGTGAGGGGAATGGGATATATATTTTTTGGTGATCAAGAGACTCTTCTTTTTTTTTCTTTCCTGAGGTTCAAATTTTCTCAGAATCTGGCAGTATTTCCCCCATATTTCCATATAATTCAGAGCAGCTAGGACAATTAGAACTTTATACCACTTAATTTCTAAACGTGATCTAGGTCAGTTTTTTTTTTCATTTGAAAATTATTCATGATATGTAGCTGCCCAAAATTTACCATAATCAACAGGTCCCTCTGTAGGCTTCCAAAAATGAATGTAATCAGATGATAATTAGAGCAAAAGTACTGAAATATCCTATGGACTATGTCAACTATTTATCATTATGTAGCCATGAGAAAGTTACTTAATCTCTCTGAGCTATAGGTTCTTCACCTGTAAAATGGATAATGATGATAATTATCTATTCTATCCAATGGGTTCATTGCAAAAAAGTATATTGTAAATTGTTCATCATTAGGTAAATATGAAGTATAATAATGATAATTAGTACTCATATTGATACCCTAATAACTACCAAGCCAGCTTTGGTCAAAATTTTGATAAAATATATTTCTTCTTTTTTATTTTTTTGATCCTCTTCCCTCCATTAGCATAGAGCATTTGATATGGCATCTTATCCATATCTGTTGTAGCTGGATAAGCAAGAGACAGACAGACAGGCAGAGAAGAGATGGGAGGAAGGGAGATGGAGAGAGAGAAGGGGAGAAGGAGAGAAAGGGAGCTAGTGCTACCTTTGTGATGTGTATATTATTACTATAGTGCAGTAAATTGTCAGTATCACCTCATGACTTTACTCAAAGAAGCACATTCCAATATTACTATGAACTCTAGTGTCATAGTGCGCATGTTGGATGCTTAGGCAGTGCATGTGTTGCCCATTAAAGTTACAAAGCCAATCCTGAAACTCCCAAACTTGGCACCTTGACGAAAATAGAATAAAATTATAGTTGTTCTCAAAAACTCACTGTCACCTTTCATCTAGATTCTGAGAGGGAAAGGGAAAAGGAAAGGGAGAGGGAGAAATTCTGGACCTGTATTTTCATTGATTTGGAGACTCCTTGATAATAAAACTTCTTCTCCTAATGCAGGACAGAGCCTTCACTGAATTCTTAGAATGTTTCCTTGCACTCTGAAATGTGAAGTGATTTTCAGGGCAAAATATGTCAAAATGTGTAATAAGAGGCAGAATTTGAACTCAAGTTTTCCCAGATCTAAGGATAGCTTGCTCTCTACTTACTGTTGCCTCTTGTCCTCCTCCAAATAATTCCTTTCAAAGGCCAATCTCTAAACTTTAGGGAAGCTGTCCTGTATCTAACTTCATAGAATTGTCTTCTTATAACCAATAGGCAACGTTGACATGTTCTCTTCAGCCAGGGGATTTTAATGCGGTCCATGGATATATTCTGGGGGAGGTTTGCCAACTTGGATAAAGAAAATGACATCATTATTTTCATTGACCTCTAACTGAAATTTTGCATTCTTGCAATTATTTTAAAAAATATTATTCCAAGAAAGGATCCATAAATTTCACTACACTGCCAAAAAGGTCTATGACCCAACAAAAGGTTAGGAGCTTTTGTTTTAGAATCAGCTCTTACAATTTGTGTCTTTGTGTCTCATCTCTTCCTCTTTAAGTGCAAAAGCTCCTTGAGATTGAGACCATGGCCCCAAAAGTGAGCTCTTTATCCACCTCCCTTTTAAAAAAACAATACACTACTCATTAAATACATTTTTAAAAAAATAAATATTTCTTGAGTTGAAATCTCATTCTCTCCATGTCAGAACTGTCCAAATGACCCTGGACTTGAGAATGAAACGAGACAGAACTGATTAGACTGACCCAGATATTTACTGAACTGAATCCAGTTCATGCCTCAAAAACAACTTCTTCTCAAAAGAAATGGCCAAAATTGGATTAAATTAGGGTCATTTTGATGCACCACCAAACTATATATTTTAAATTTCATATATTTTCTCTATTTTAGAAAAAGTTTTATTGATGTTTTGTTTTTACATTACAGACTTTTACATATTATCTCCACTTAATTAAATAAAACTAACAATATAATGTGATCTTATCTAAAATACAAGTAACGTTACACATTGGTAGCGCTTCTCACTTCTCTATTTCTAAAATAAAAAGAAAGTCTCTTCACTCTTCCTCCCACTCTCTATTTTCTTTTTTCTCTTTCTGTTTAAAAAGCCAAGCTCTAGCCTGATATTTCAGAAGCACTCTACAAAGCAAGCCCTTCCAGTGACTCCCTGTGTTTCATTCCCTGTGTCTTTATCCATCCAAAGAGCTGGGGGGCTGAGGGAGGAGGGGAGTGACGAAGAACCTGCTGTGCCTGCAGGAAGAGATAGTATAAAAATTTCATGCCCTCGCTCTGTGAACAGAAGGCTAATGCCACATGGGCTCCAGCTCCCCACTGGCCTGCCCTTTCCCCAAGCTGAGGAGAAGGTCCATGGTGTTTGAGCAAAGGATTAATAGAAAGCAAAAGGTCACAAAGCAAGCTGACAGGAGCCACTGTAAATCCCAAACTGGAGGAGCTGGAGATGGGGGGATAGAAGTGAGCTTTCTTCGAGGGAGGATTCAAGAAGATTTTTTTTTTTTTACTGGAGGGCCCAAAGTGGAAATTTTCTTGATATCTAGTGTTTGTATAACAGGACAAATCCTTTATTAGTTTGTGTCTCAAATTTTACATGTGTGTGCATCATCCTCTCTTCCCAGCCTCAGTTTTTTGGCTATTCCATCCTTAATGTTAAGAGTTAGAAGTGGAAGAACATTTAGTTTGACCCCTTCATTTTACAGGTGAGCACCAATGGGGCAGTGAGGTATATCATTCAGTTTGCCTTTTCATAAAGCCAAGTAATATTTCCATATGTAGCACAGAAGTAATTATACACACACACACACACACACATACATACCAAATTGGGATGTGTATATATATCTATATATCTATACATATATAGATATAGATACACACACACATACACAGAAGTAGTTATACATATACACACCAAATTGGGGTGTATATATATATATATACACCACACACATACATAAAAAATTGGGTTCTATGTATAATATATATGTTAGATGGCTGAAAGAGCCCTGGTTCTGGAATTAGATATTATGGGACCCTGAACAAATCAATTAAATAACTTCCTGAGCCTCAGTTTCCTTGTTTGTACAATGGGAACAATAATAGCTTTATTACCTGTCTTTCAGGGTTATTATGTAGACTTTGTAAGACTTAAAGTACATTAGTCAGTCAACAAACTATAAGTACCTACTCTGTATCAAGCATGCTATATAAGTGCAGAGGATACAAAGAAAGGCAAAAGACAGTTTCTGCCATTGAGAAGCTCACAATCCAGTGAAAATAACTACATACAAAGAAACCATAGAGTAAAATAAGAAGTAAGTAAGAGAGGACAGGTAGGTGACATAATGGATATTCAAATCTGGCCTCACACACTCACTTGCTCTGTGACTGGATAAATCATTTCATCCTGCTTGCCTCAGTTTCCCCATCTGTAAAATGAGCTGGAGAAAGAAATAGCCAACCACTCTATTGTCTCTGCCAAGAAAACTCCAAATAGGATCATGAAGAGTAAGACATGACTGAAAAGACAACTATAACAATCAACAGAGGGAAGGAATTAGAATTAAAAAGAATTGGAAAAGACTTCCTATAGAAGGTGAGATTTTATCAGGTACTTGAAAGAAGCCAAGAGATGGATTATAAACAGGGAAGAGCATTCCAGGAACGGAAGAGAGCTAGTGAACATGCTCAGAGTTGAACTCTTTTGTTGGAAGAATAGGAAAAAAGATTGGTGTCCCTGGATGGAAAAATGAGGGGTTAGGTGGCGGGACATAAAAAAGGCATCTTTCTGGAAAGATGGGCGTGGGGCTGGATTATGAAGGGCTTTGAATGCCAAATGGAGGCTTTTGTATTTGATTTTGGAAGCAATGTAGAGTCCTTACATCTTACTGAATAAACTACTTTGGCAGCTGAATGAAGAATGGACTGGCTGAGGGAGAGACTTGTAGCAGGCAATCTCCCCAGCAAGCTACTGCAATAGTCCACCTCAGAAATGTGTTGTTATTATTGTTCCAAGGAAGATTGATAGTTGTGGCAGAATTAGAATAAGGACCCAAATTTCCCAATACCCAGTTTAGAAAACTTATCCACCCATATTGAAAGAAGACAAATATAGATGACCTGAGGTAGTTTGGCCTGGTGTTAGCTAAATAAAAGTAATTAACTATTTATTAAATTCTTCACCCCTACTATCCATTCTTATATTCACCTTTCCCCTAATCTACAACATCACCCTCCCACATAAAACCAACAACTTCCCTTTACTGTGCAAAAACACAGTTAAATTCTCTTTTTTACTCTGCAAGGTAGTGTAATTTCATGCTATTAAAGCACCAAGGTTCAATAACTCAAAGCCAAACTAGCTTGGAATAGCCTTTTAATCCCGGCCCTTAGCAAAGAAGTTAATATGGCTGGGGTCTATTCAACAATTCAATTTAATTCAACAGACATTTATTAAGTACCTACTATGTGCAAGCTTCTATTAGTGCATTTCAGTTTTCCTAATCCTTTAGAAGGAAATCTGGAGGATATAGGACTCAGAGATGGAAGAAAGTTTAGAGATCACACAGTCCAATTTCTGAGAGTGAGAGAGGCACAGTGATTTATCCAAGACCCCAAGTGAATAGGTAGCTGAGCTGGGATTTAGGCTTCCAAGTTCGACTCGAGGGCTGTTGTTCTTTGTCCTCATTCTCCAAGAGGACCGTGACATCAGGGAGGTGATGCCATGACTTGCAAGTGAATCAGATTTAAGTGAGGGTGGACTGTGCAAGATCACCTGCCTCACTTTCCCCTTTAGAAACATATGGTTCTTGGGGAGATATAGATCAGGATGACTGGAGATGGTCTTGGATATAATGGGAGACCTTGGCATTTTAAAGCTAAATGCATCTCAATTTGACAGAAGTCACATCTATTCAGTAATTAAGACTAGGTAACAATTGAGGCAAGGAGCAGCCTCCTTCGCCTAGTCCAAAAAAGAAAAAAATCAAAATAAATTTTGGAGAGAAAACCCTTAGAATTTCTGGCCCAAACAGAAATGATTGCTGTTTGCATTACACTACTTGAAAGGCAATCTTGAAATTATTGGATGGTTTTGTTTTTTGTTTTTGGTTTTTTTGGGGTTTGTTTGTTTTTGGTTTGGACATATAATCTCATTGATACTAGCAATAGGGAATTGCTATTCAGATCAATACTTTGCAGTTTACAGTCTTAGAAAGTTGCCTGAAATAATGGGTAAGTGACTTGTTACACAACTACTATATAACAGAGAAGGGAACTTGAAACCAGGTCTTCCTGATTGAAGATATTTGCTATGACATACCAACTCTTCTAAATTATAAGAATATAATTAATTAATATAAATATGCATATTATTTATGAAAAAATGCTTGCATTAGCTTTTCTTAAACATGTAATTTGCTTGTCAGTTCTTGGAAATTTAGAAGAGTAAAGTTGTGTCTGAGGGACTTAAGGGATGTCACCTCAGGGGTTGTTTAGTTATTTTTGACTTTTCATGACCCTTTTGAGAATTTTCTTGGCAAAGTTATTAGAGTGGTTGACCATTTTCTTCTCTAACTCATTTTATAGATGAAGAAACTGAGGAAAACAGAGTTAGGTGGCTTGCCCAAGGTCACGTAGCTAGTAAGTATCTGGGGCCAGATGTGAACATGTTTCCAGAGGTCTGTGGTTCACAACATCAGATTGAATATGACTTCTGGGAGGCCAGAAAAACCACTCTTAGGCATCTAAAACTCCAAGGGGTCATTCATTACACCACTTTTATTTTTTTTTTCATTTCCAGAATTTATGATGAACTTTCCCCTTTCAACTGTCTTCTCTATAAATACATTATTATCCTAAATGACATAAAGCTGTGTTAACTAGGAAAAATTTTAAAATGAGGATCACAAGACATATGAAACATTTTTTAAATCCTGTATGCGGTGTTATTTTCTTTTTGAATTGCTTAACAATAAAATGATGGTAGAGCAATAATAGTATGAAGGAAAAAAGACCTGGAAAAATTTGTTGGAAAATTTAGTAAATGGTACGAATTTATTCAAAACACAAGTTTTTGTTTACAAATGTACATTTTTTTAGCAATCTTGGTGATAAAAAATATTATTTGAATTCTCTGACACTAAGGCAAGCAACATTTGATTGTCACAACTGCATGTTTATAAAGAAAGGAAGAAAAGAAGAAAGGAAGGAACAAATAAAATATTCTTCCGATTATACTCTGAATCCATCAACTTTTTTCTTTTTGGCATTGTGATTGGCTGTTATGTTGAACAGTTACTAAGTCTTTCAAAGTTGATAATCTTTATAATATTTTATTACATTAATTGTTCTGGTTCTGCTCACTTTACTTTGCTTTAGTTCATCAAAATCGTCAGATTTTTTTTTCCCTGAAACCATTATTACTGTCTTCTTACAATATTTTATTTAAAATTTTTGCATCAATAATCACTGAGGAATTGATTTATAGTGTTCTTTCCATTTTGAATCTCTCTGATTTAAACATCAAGATCATATTTGTGTTTTAAAAAAATTTGGTAAAATCTCTTCTTTACCTAATTTTTTCCCCAAATAGATTATGTATTATTGAAATTGGTAGAATTTATTTGCAAATTAATTTGGTCTTATTTTTTTTTCTTATGGAGCCCATTTATGGCTTGTTCAATTTCTTTTTAACTATAGTAGGGTTAGTCAGGTACTCTGTTTCCCATTCTGCTAATCTAAGCAATCTATATTTTGTAAATGTTCATCAATTTCAGTTTTATTGATATATAGTTGAACAAAATCTCTCTTTATAATTGGTTTTATTTCTTCATTTGTTGTGAATTCATTTTTTTTCATTTTTGGCACTACTAATTTGATCTTTTCTTTCTCCTTTTCCACTTCTTTTCTTTCTCCCTTTTCTTCTCCTTTTTCCACATCAAAATAGCTAATGACCTATTTTATTGGTTGAAAAAAGCTCTTAGTTTTACTTATTGGTTCAATAAAACTTTTTCTTTTGCTTTCAATTTTAAAATTATTTCCTTTAAAAATTTGCATTTTGTTGTTTAGTTGGGGTTTCCTAAATTTTTAAATTGTGTATCCAATTTATTGATCTAAATTTTCTTTTATCTAGGAAAGTGTTTAGAGGTATAGATTTTCCCCTATTAAATATCCTGCATTCCACAAATTTTGGTTTGTTTTCTCATAGTTGTACTTTTATAAAATTATTGACTACATATATGTGTGTGTATGTATATAAAATATAAAACTCATTTTTTGACATACAGGAGCTTACTTAATTTCCAATTTTTTAATCTTTGCTTCAAAGAATCTTTACTGAATATAATTTTTATTGCATTATCATTTGTAAAAGACTCACTTAATATTTCTGCTTTTCTACATTTGTGTGTGAGGTTTTAAAGCCCTAATCTATGGTCAATTTCTATGAAGTAACTATGTACAGCTGAGAATTAGATAAACTCTTTTTTTTTCCTATTCAATACTATTTTTTTTTTTTTACTATTTCTTGGTATAACTCATTTAAGTTTTCCTTTAATAATTTAAATGCTGTACCATATAAGTTTAGCATTGTTGTTTCAATCACTTCTGACTCTATGGCCCCATTTACTAATTTACTTGGTAAAGATACTGAAATGGGTTGACATTTCCTTCTCCAGCCTGTTTTACAGATAAGGAGAATGAAGCAAAAAGGATTAAGTGACTTTCCCAAGGTCACATAGTTAGTAAATGACTGAGGCCAGATTTGAACACAGGCAGAAGAGGATAGAACTAAGTGTCTGCTCTTATGCTGGGGTCAGAACCAAACAGCTTTTATTTGAGGAACTTTTTCTTTGCTCAGTATACAGCTAGGGCTCATGTTCTTGACCTGTGATCACTCCTCTCTATGCTGGCCAGATCTCTTTAGGACTATTCTTGGATCTCTTGTTTTGTCTCTGTAAGCTAACCCTTCACTAGAAAAGTGACTCACTGTGTGTCACTTTTTTCTTGTTTTTTTTTTTTTTTTTTTTTTTTTTTTTTTTTTGCAATCAGCATTTGGTCTGGTATATTTTCTAGATTTTTGTTGAAGAAGCATGTTAACTAGACCAGAGCTTCTTAAACTTTTTCCACTTTCTACCTAAGAAAATTTTATGCGACTCCAGGTATATAAAATATGTATACAAATGAAACATTTATGATAATAAATCATAATTTTGTGACCCCCATATTCAGTTGTGCAACTTCATATGGAATTGTGATCCACAGTTTAAGAAGCTTGGAGCTAGACTAAAATGCTTTTTCCCTCCTCATTCCTTCATCTAGTCTCCTCCTTCCCCATTTTTGCTCTCTGATTTCATGTGGAAGGTAAAACTTTTGGAGTATGACTATAGTGGATGTGTATTTTCTTGGAATTCTCAGTTAACTTGGTGATCATCCTGAGTCACTGGATAAGGGTAAAAAGAATCATTGTTTAGCTGCTTTGGAAGGAGACAGCCCCTTTAGAGAGGTTTCTAAGAGGGAAAAAATTCTTTATTATTCCTCTGATGTGACTCATGGAGGAAAAAGTTCTGACAGGTTGATTAGAGAATATGGAGTTGCTAAGGAAGAACCTCTATATGTAAATCGTTGGCAAAATAGAATTATTTTAACTTTAGCTGTGTTTAATTTATAGTTCTTATATATCTTCAATCAAGAGGAGCTTATAAAATTTTAAGTTTCTCTGCTCTTTTCCTCTCTATTTTTCCAATCTCAATTAAATTCAACAAACATTTTTAATGTATTTAAAAATATGCAGCAAGGTAGTGTACTAAGCACTATATATTTCATATATATATATATACACAACAGGTAGATCCTTGCGCCAGGGTGATAAAATCTAATGGAGGTAGTGTGCAGGAGAAACAAAAAACTATTCAAAGGAGAGGATGATAAGAACAAAAGAAAGGATTAGAAAACCTTCTGTAGGAAATTTGAGGAGTTAGAGACCACTTTCAAATGGAGAGAGATGGGATAGTTATGTGTCCCAGGGAATCTTCATTGTTGAGCAATTGGAATTTGTTGGGTTTTGAAGAAAGGGAGCACTGTCAGATGGGAAAGGAGCAGGGGGGAAGTACATTCTGGGCATTGGGACTGATATAAGCAAATGCATGGGGATAAGAAGACAAAAACAAATGATGGAGAATAGTCAAATTTTGTTAAAGTAGAAAGAGAGTAATATGAGACACAACTGAGAAAATTGGAGTAGCTTGAATTATCTTGGAGTTAAAGCAGGGAGGGTTTTACATGCTAGGGTTAGCATCTGAATGAATCAGAACCAGCCTCTAACCTATGGGTGACCAAAGCTAAAACAGTAGACTAGACAGGAGAATCAGGACACAAACAGTTTAATTAATTTCTGAGTGCTGAAAATGACACCTGCAGGCAGAAGCCCACTTCCTAAGAAGGAGGGCTTAATGTTCTTGATGCTGGGATCACTTAAATAATTATTAAAGGGATTGGTGAACAACATAATCATTCTTAGATCTCGAAATACTTCTCATGGTTAGAATTTCCTAGCACAATAAGGGTATTCTTTGGTTCTGTGGGAACAGTCATTATCTCCAATTCTGGAGGGTCATAGCTATAGAGGTACAGAGGCAGGTCACAGAACCAAAATGCTGTGATGGGAACAGAAGTGCAGTACCTCTCAGTAACAAGAAATATGGATTGTGAACATGTGAAGGATGGCCCTGGGAAATAAGGGGAGCTAAATCCCGCAGTAATCACCTGGTGCTGGTCCAGGTAATACATTTTGCCAGAGAGTGATGTCATCCTGAGCGCAAAGGATTATTGTTATGTCAAGCTTAAGGCCATGAGACAAGGTCTGAAATTACTAAATCAATAATGTAGGTAGAAAAGATGGGGAGCTAAAATAGGGTGGTTGTAGTGGCAATGAAGAAGAAAGGATGGAGACAAGAGATTCTGCCCATCCTCCCAACTCATGAGCTTAATCAAATTAAAGGAAATGAGGGGTAGGCACAGGTTTGGGAGGTAAAACAACGAGTTCAATTTTAGACATGATACTGTGGTGATACCAGCGGGACATCCAATCAAAATTTATAGATAGCAATTGGAAACAAGGGACTTCGGCTCTGGGGAGAAGTTGTACTTGAAGAAATACATCTGAGAGTAATCAAATTATCTCTCTGTCAAATATATCTGCTCATTTGCAACTTGACACAAAAATGAGAGTTGTTAACCAAGGTGTCTTATTGTATGTGAATTCTTTATGATTATCACTTAACCCTATTCTATGTCTTTTGTTTTTGGCTGACTACTTTTGGGGAAGTAATGGAGGTGAAGGATAGCAGAGAAATTCCATAGGTATATAGAATACATATTCTATATATCGCTATCTTTATATATCTATATACACATGGGGGGAATAATTTGGGGGGAAACCTGGGCTATGATTTTATGTATGTAACAACTAAAACCCATTGGGTAAAAAAAAATCAAAGTTGTTGATTTGGATACAAGTAATGTCTGTAATGGTAGCAGGTCAAAGCAGTTCAAAGACTGCCTGAAGAGGATAGTGAGAGAAGACAAGCCTGGCCTTAGAAACTCACTAACAAGGGCAACCAGGTGGTGCAGTGAATAGAGCACCAGCCCTAAAGTCAGGAGGACCTGAGTTCAAATCTGGTCTCAGACACTTAACACTTCCTAGCTATGTGACCCTGGGCAAGTCACTTAACCCCAATTGCCTCAGCAAAAAAAAAAAAAAGAAAAGAAAAAAAAATCTCACTAGCTGTGTGAACTTGCAAGAAACTTATCCTCTGCTTGCCTTAATTTACTGAAGAAGGAAATGGCAAACTACTGCAGCATCTTTGCAAAGAAAACCCACGGACAATATTGGGATATTATAGTCCACAGTCATGAAGTTAGGCACAACTGAATAATAATTATGCTATGCTGAATTGGGCAGCCCTGGAAATCCTTTGTATCCTTGAGGACCTTATTTCTTTTGGATATTAAAATTAGCATGGGGAGAAAGGCATTATGGAATCAGCATTAGATTATGAGGGGATAGACTAAATGTTCTAGGAATTCAGAGAAAGAAGAGATCACTATGGACCTAGACAAGTTGAGAAAGCTAGGTCTTGAAGGATGAGTTGGGGTTACATGAGCAGAGAGGAAGAGGAGGAGGGAAAAAATAGTGTGAACAAAGATACAAATGAGTACTCAGGGTGTGTTTGGGGCAGAGATGGAGAAAAATGATTTGGCAAACACAAACAGGCCAGAATGGAGGCTTCCCTTGAGGAGCTGAGAGAAACCAGTTTGGATGGGAAGGGTGGAGACAGATTCTAGAGGTCAGTGAATACCGTGCAATGGAGTTTAGATTTGATGGAGTAGGTGGTAGGAAGGTGATGTTGACTCTTGGCCAGGGAGTGACATGATAAAAGCAGAATTTTAAAAACATTAATTTGCAACAGGGTTTGTTGGACTTGTTGATTGGATATATAGGATGGGAAGAAAATCAGAGACCAACTAGGCAGCTATTGCAGAAATACAGGGTAGAAGTGATGGGACATAAGGGCAGTGGTCCCAGGAACAGAAAGCAAAGATGGAAATGAGATGTCCGGAAAGGGGAAATGAATGACTCTTGGTGACACTTGACATTTTGTCAGCTTTCATTCAGCTTCTCTATTTCCTCAGCAAATACAAAGCATTCTTTGGGACTTTTCTCAATTTTTCTCCCTTTCCTCTCTCCCCATCCCCTTTCCAAACTTAAAGTGCATGAGGATTCCATACCAGGTTTGGGAATATCATTTTTGTTGATGGTTAGGGATCAAATGTGCTATGAAACTTTTTTCTCAACTATATTTTTAAATTATATATACAATAGTATAGAAGCTAAATGTCTAAAGAACCTAGCCCATAGTTTTGCTTCTCAATCATATAGTTTTTAAACACCTACTATGTTCCAGGAACTATGCCAGAGAATACATAGATGTTTAATAAATATTTAGATTTATAGAATTTTAGAATTGAAAAGATTCTATCTATTTGAGCCCAATCGCACCCATCATCTCCCAGATAAGGAAACTGAGACCCAGAGAGATTAGCCCAAAGTCATACATTGAGTAATAGCAGACTTAGTTTTCCACTTCCAGTCTTATGGTCATCCTCCTCTATATCATACATTGTTTCTGCTTTCATTCTCTTAGGTTTATCAACCAATCCAGTTCATCTAACACATACAAACAAAATAATTTATTAATTTATTAAGTACCTACCATGTGTCAAATACTCTAACTCAAACAATTCAAGAGATTGAATTTAGGGATTGTGCTATTAAAAGATATAGTTTTGCCTGAAGGATAGAAAGAAGGTGAAGGAATGTTTAAATATACAGCATTCTGATTTAAACAAAGAGAGGTAGTGTATTATAATAGAAAGCATGAGCTCTTGGAATTGGAAAACATGAGTTCAAATCCAGCTTCTATCTGTATCTCCCTATGTCATCTTAGACAAAGCACCCAACCTCTTTGATTTCAAGTTCTTCATCTGAAAAAATTATTTCACTGCATTGTCATGAGGATCAAATGATAAATGTGATAACCTTTGCAAGGTAAAGCTAGGTAACTGTAAATATAGGCTGTTCTCATATATAAGGGCTAAGACTTTGATGGATTGCTCTCTCTCAAGAGAAGACAAAGTGAAAGAACAATGTCGTTAGAGAGACATTTGTCAGACTCCTGAAAGGTGATTGATTACTCATTGGAATAGGCTTCTAAGGCAAGTTGTATTGCAGAATAATAGAATTTCAGAGTTGGAAAGGACCTCTGAGGTCACACCCAATAAGTAATTTCAACTTTTACTTGAAGATCTTTAGTGAGAAGGATCCCACCACTTTCTGAAAAAGCCCCAATAATCTTTGGGAGAATTCAAGTTGTTGGGAATTTTTTTTACAATTGGGGAAAAAACTTGCCTTTCTGAAACTTCCACCCTGTCACTCTAAGTTCTGTTCAACTCAATCAAAGAAAACAAGTCTAGCTTCTTGTCTATATGACTACCTTTCAAATACTTGAAAACAGCTGCCAAGTCCCTCCTGACTCTTCTCTAGGTGGAATGCACTAGGTTCCTTTGACTCTACTAATTCTCATGTGTCATAGCTCTGAGTCCTCTCACCATTCTGGTCTCTCTCCTTTACCTGCTCTCCAGGTTGTCAACATCCTTTCTAAAATGTGGTGCACAGACTGGTACCCAATATTCCAGATGTTATCTGTTTAGGGTAGAGTACTACACAGCTGTCACTACTCTCATTCTGAACACAAAGCTTAGGATGGAATTAGCTTTTTAGGGGCTACATCACATCCTTGGATCATTTTGAATTTGTGAAAATTCCATTCCCCAGTATATCTTGGGATATAACAGTCCTGACTATGCTGACACACATATGTTCATGTGCATAGAATGACTGATGCTCAGATACTTGTAGTTGCCACATTACCTATTATAGACTGTTCTCTGGATTGGAGCTGTAGTAGAATATGTATTCGGTATTTGAAGTCAGGAGAAACCTAGGTTTGAATTTCCCCACTTGACACCTATTAATTATATGATCACTTAACCTCTCTAGACTCAGTTTTCGCATCCATAAAATGGTGATAATACTTGTGTTATTTTTCTTTTTTTAATTAAAGCTTGTTATTTTTGAAACATATCCATAATTTTCAACATTCACCCTTGTAAACCCTTGTGTTCCAAAAGTTTTCTCCCTCCCTTCTCCCCCATATCTTCCCCTAGATAGCAAGTAATGCAATATATGTTAAATAAATGCAATTCTTCTATACATATTTCCACAATTATCATGCTGCAGAAGAAAAATCAGATCAAAAGGGGAAAACGATAAAGGAAACAAAAAGCAAGCAAATAACAAAAAAGTGAGAAAACTATGTTGTGATCCACATTTCAGTTCCCACAGTCCTCTCTCTGGGTGCAGATGTCTCTCTCCATCTCAAGAACATTGGATCTGTGCTGAATCACATTTTTGTTGAAAAGAGCCATATCCATCAGAATTGATCATCATATAATCTTACTATTGCTGTGTAGGATGGTCTCCTGGTTCTATGCACTTTACTCAGTATCAGTTCTGTTTTCCATTTCACCAAAACTATCTTAAGGAATGATTTTCTTCAGATAATTTCTGTCTTGTCTTTGATATATACTGACTGCGTTTCCATAGATATGTCTTCAAATCTCTCAGTGCTTTAGACAATAATAAGACTAGAAGATTCAAAGAAGGTTCTGCATTGGGAGAAAGACTCTCTCCCCAGAGTCAGTTCCCCACATCAATGAAATCACATTTCCAGTCCTTATCCCTTCTTTAGAATTAGGGGGATGTAAATATCAACTGAGATGTAAATGTAAACCTTAAAGCTTTTCATGAAAGTTTGCGACTGATTAATATGATTATTAATGATATTTTTTAGTCTTGTTGTGTTTGTAATACTGTCTCAAATTCATGGTTTTGAGAGGTTCTTATCAAAAAGCATAACTCTGATTTCTTTTGCTGTCTCCCAGACAAGCCAATTGGCCAATGTAGGCTGGCATCTGTGCTATATCGTGTGAGGAGAGAGAACACCAGAGCCCAGATGACTCGGGTGTTTGTTGAGAGGGAGACATACTGTTTTCTTGAGATGCCTTCTGGCTGCTTTGATTCTGTAACAAGCTACTTTGAGTGCTGAATTTTGTGTCTTGGTGAAGGACTCATTCTCTCTTCATGTCCATTGGCTTTAGAGTTCATCAGCAGTAGGGAATATTTACTGAGCACACTTGGGGATCTCTGGGGCTCACACATGTTTTTGAGTTTCTTTTTCCTTCCTCTTTATTTCCCCTCTGTTTCTCAGGAAGCTGACAATTTCAATGGCTTGAATGTGAGAAACTAGAAAGTTTGCTGTCCTTTATGGATTGATTTTGGATTTGTTTATGTTTTCTTCCTTTATCAGACTAAAGATGCTTCACTTCAAGGGATGGCTTGTCCTTTCATCATCTCTTGACTGGACCATCACAGTAGCCTCCGAATTAGATCAGGCTTCCAGTTTCTCTTCTCCTCCTCTCTTTCCACAAAGTGTTAAAATGATCTTAAAATATACTCAAGATGTACATCAGTGGCTGCCTGTCACACCTTTGGTAAAATAAAAAAAAGTCCCAGCTTTATATATAACATCCTTCAAAATCTGACTCTAGCCTACATTGTTGTTGTTTAGTTGTGTGGGCCATATTCTCTATGGGTTTTTTTTGGCAAAGATACTGGAGTGATTCACCATTTTCTTCCCTAGAGTATTAAGGCAAACAGAACATGACTTGCCCAGGATCATACAGCTAGTAATTATCTGAGGCTGCATTTGAACTCGGGTCTTCCTGACTCCAGGCCCTACATTTTATCCACTGAGCTGCCTCCCTATATCTAGATTTATTGTGTAGTTTTTTCCCTTTGTACACTTGACATAAATTGTCCTGCTTGCTTTTTCCTATGCTTGGCAATTTTCCTTCTTAGTTTAATCCTCTTATTTCTTTTCCCATATGAATTAGAGCTGTTTTGGAGATCAGCAGAAAATAATTGAAAAGAAAAATTAATCTGATTCATATCACTTCCTTTATGTGATAAAACCTGTATGTGATAGCCACAGATGAGGAAAATGGGGCATAGAATTTATTCTAATGAAGTTTTTTGAAGAGTATTCTTTGCAGACAGGGGAAGTCTGGGAGCAGGAGTGGAAGATGAGATGGGATGCTCCTCGCTGTGTCTGCACTAGTAATGGGCAGAAGCTTCAGATTGCCTTCTCAATGGCTAGTTTAGGCTTGCCAGCTCACAGCTTAGGTAGCAACACTAAAGGCATTTCTGTTCCAGGACATAGGCTTTGGGGCCTTGGTTCCACTTGTGGGAGATATGGCAACTCTTTGAAGTCTCAAGGGGGTTGCATTCCCCAAGATGAGACGGCAGCACTCCAGATGGGAGGCTAACATCCAAAATATCTTGCCAAGTTTCTCTTTTTATAAAGAAAAGAACTCATTTCTAACATGTGGACTTGGAGTCCAGAAGAATTGCTTTCAAATCTTGCCTCAGACACTTACTAATTGGGCAAATCTTTTAGTCTTTCTCAGCCTTAAGTATCAAATGAATATAAAGCACTTTGTAAACCTATTGTGCTATATAAATGCAAGCTATTATTATTTTCAATGTTTTTATTTTTCAGTTTCTAGGGATTCTGAGATTGGTTTGGAAATGGAATGCTCATTTCTGCTCAGAATCCAATATAACCTGTTATCTATATGTTATATTATATCAGGGGAAAAAAGATGCTTCCCAGACAAAAAAGAACCCTAAAATACACACACACACACACACACACACATACATAATCCCCCCAAACAAAAACAAGCCTATTTCAACTGAGCTGGGATGGTCATTATTATAATCTTGGGACAGGACAAAACTTTTCCTGAAATGTAGAGGAAAATAGTGTCAGACATAGGTTAACAGAATAAAATCTTGGTAAGTTCTGAACAGAATTTTCCATCTCTAGCTAACTTGACTCTGTCAAGGGAAAATGGATTGGGGAGCCAGTGTTTTTTGTTGAAAAGATAACAAAGTCTTCCTTTTAAGGAATTAAAACTTTCACTGGATACCTTTCTGGAAAGCAATGTAACTTCACTCAGTAGAATAGCATTGCTGTGTTAAAAGTCTTAAGTCATAGATATATATTGGGAAAAGGGATATAGAACTGGGTATTATAGATTGAGGAAGTATATTATGGCAGTAATACATCTGTTGACATTAATGCAACCCTATGCCTACAATGTACTTCCTCCTCATGTTTACCACTTAGATCCCTAATTTAATTCCATGTTTATTTCAAGTGATATCTATGGAGAATCTTTCTTAATTACTCAATTATTATTGATCTCTCTTCTCAAATTATTGTGTATAAATAAAACATACAGCTATATGTGCATATATATGTACACAGATATGTACATATACACATCAGTTTATATTAGCATGTATAGGTGCATAATAATATATGTGTATATGTATATATATAGGTTTTTTGTGTATATATATATATATACTATATATGTATATATACACACACACATATGTACAATTATGTGGCAAAGTAGAAAGGTTGCCCTATCTGAGGTCAGGAAAACTTATCTTCCTAAGTCAAATCCAGCCTCACTAGCTAAGTGACCCTGTAAAGTCATTTAACTCTCTTTGCTTCAGTTTTTTCATTTGAAAAGTCAGCTGGAGAAGGAAAAGGCAAACCATTCCACTATCTTTGCCAAGAAAACCCCAAATTGGTCAAAAAGAGTTGAATGTGATTGGAGGGACTAAATAAATATATGCAATATATACATACATATATATATATGTATATGTTTACCTACTAATGTGTATAAGCATGTATATATTGACACATGCAAACATGCACATGTAGGTACATACAGCTCATACATATACAAACATATGCATGTATCATGTGTACATAATGGTATGGATTAGTACAGTGCTAACATGCATGACATGTATTAGTATACACAGATGTATGTGTACATAAATATGTAGATATATACATATATCAGTGCTTATAAGTTCGTGCTTCCAGTAACTTTAGTAGAGCATAAGCTCCTTGAGAGAAGGAACCAATTTTTGTTTTTATATTTGTGTCTCTAATGACTATCAATCTGAATCATCTACCATGTGTCAGGCACTATTTTAGGCAGTGGGGCTATACATATAAAGAATGAAATCATTTCTGCCCCCAAGGAGATGACATGCATATATAAGAACATGCAGAATAAATATAAATAAATGCAAAGCAGTCCAGTACAGAATAAATGATAATGTGGGCAAGGTAGTGAGCACAATACCATATGCATACTTAGTAAAGGCTTCTTGGATTGGATTGCTCCTACCAAATTATTTACTGATCAGCTTTCCTGTTTTGGGTGAACAAGTCTGGCTAGTGATGGTTCAAATTGTTTTGATACATTCCAAACATCCTATCGTTTCTCACCTAATCCAGTTAAACTGCCTATTGGTCTGGGTGCTCAAGTAGATAATTGAAAATATAGCTAAGTGATAGTTGTTATCATCAGGAGCAACAGGTCATATTTACCAGGAGACATCCTTTTCTCTCCTTCAGGGTGGTTTGGTATTCTATTTCCTGATTAGTGTATCCGATCCAGCTCTCATCTTGGAGGTCACTGGATTTTAGAATTGGAAAGAACCTCACAGATTATCTCTTCAAATCTATCCCCCTCGCTTTTTTTTTTTTTTTTAAGATAGAGGCTACATAGGTGAAGTAAGTTGCTCCAACTGACAGAGGGATAAGTAGAAAATCTCAGATTCAAATCACTTTATCTCCAGTGTTCTCCCTACCCTATGCACAGAACTCTGAGGGAATGGAGTACAGGATGTCAGTTTTGATGGAGGAGGAATGTAGAGATGGAAATGGGCACCTCTATAGATCTTAGAACAGAGGTTGAGTGTGTGTGTGTGTGTGTGTGTGTATGTGTGTGTGTGTGTGTGTGTGTATCAGCGAATGACAATGTTGGTAGGAGGTGAAGTTGAGAGACAGACATATCCAGAGGGCAGAATAATGGGATACCTGGGAATGGAACCTACCTAAAAGAAGCCATACTGCAGACCAACCCGGTATGCTATGTAACAAATGTCCAACTCAAATAGAAAGGGTCCCTGAGGACAGTATATTGACTTAGAAAACTACAAACTAACATCAACTATGTTATATTGTATTTTTGTTTATTTCATTAAATATTTCCCAATTATATTTTAATCTAGTCCTGCTATGCTGGGGAGTATTATGGGCTTGACACTGCTGCACAGACTCATCTAATCATAGGATTTGAGAGTATAAAGGGGTCTCAATGGCTTTCTAGTATAACTATAATTATAACTATATATATATATATATATGTATGTATGTATATTCCTTACTACAATGGACCTAATGTTCTGGATAGTTTAAATTTGATTAAAGCAAAATAAGACACTTGTAGATCAATCTATAGTTTTAAAAAAGATTTACTTAGCTGTAGAGGGAGGGGGATATTCAACAAGGATAGATATCAATGAGATCTTGAGTCGATTCAGTAGGGCAAAGGTCTCATTGAGATTACATAGGGTAGACACTGGAGAGTCCTTTTAGCTCCCTGTGGCTTTTTTGTATTCAGGCAATGAAGAAGCATTGATAGTCTGAGCCTTTAGTACCCTGAACCAATCATATCTCCAGGAATGTTTCAATACTTATTAAGCAAAAAGTAACTCAACTTGCTTGGGGGAAGAGACTAAGACATTGTTCCTGCACACCTGATAAATGTCCTCCCATTCCTTGCTTGAAGAGGGAACCTGACACCTTTCAAGGAAGCTCATTCCACTTTTGGATAGCTCTGAGTATTTGACCTGAAGCCAAAATTGCCTTCTTTGCAGGAGACTTGACTGCTCTTGATTTGTTCCTCTTTTTAATCTTTGACATCCAGTCAATGACAAAATCCCCGCCATTTTTCCCCCATGAAATTTCTCATGTCTGTTCCACCTTTCCCTTCTCATTCTCACCACTATGTTCATGCCCTTTTCAAGTCATATCTGGATTATTGGTACTGGTAGAAAGCTGCAGCGGGTCATGGTTGGCTTCTCTAATTCTAGTTTCTCATTCATCTGGTCTTTCTTCAGTATATCTGCCAGACTAATCTTTCCTTAACACTAAGCAAAGGACCTGAGCTGAATCCTAACTCTGTGAGACTTAACCTTTCTGGAACTGTTTTCTCATCTGTAAGATGAAAGGAGGTTGGACTAGATTTCTTCTGAGGTCCCTTCTAATTCTAATATGTGATCCTATGATGGTGGGATCCCATCTCTCCTTTGCTCAGAAACCTTTGTAATGATGGTGGTCTAGCCAAGGTGGGTTAAGGCATTGATGTATACAGAGACTACTTGCCAGATTTCAGTCCAAGTGAGTATGTAGAAACTTGGAGGTAGTAACCTGCTTCTGCCTACATGTAATATTGTGTGATGGTGAAAAGTCTTTCAATCAGCCACTGATCTGAATGATGACTCAGGGGTTGCTGAGCTAGAACTCAGTGGATTAACCTGAGGAATGATCTACCTTTTGCCGCTTTCTTTCCTTTATGGCTTTAAGTAAAGAAGGACTACTTTAAGTCGTGTCTGGAGAGATCCAGATATGAGGAACAGACGTGGGTTGCTCAATCTCCCTTTTGGGCATGATGGTATAAGAAAATGAGTATTTGTTTCTTTTGTGTTTGTACTGCCTCCATATGGATATGCTCTGAGCACGTTGTGAGTTTGGAAAATCCAATCAGAAGTCCCATTGATAGTCAGATATAAGTGGAGGCTGAGATGTTCATTAGAGAGGAAGTGGTTCACAGTAGCATTGCATTGAAGACAAATAGAACATGGAATATTAATCACCAAGGGATAGTGACCCTGTCCCTTATTAGTTATGAGTCTTCCTGACTCCAGGCCCAGTGCTCCATCCACTGGGACACTTAGCTGCCCTATAGATAACATTAGATAGACATAAAGTCCTACACTGTGGCATTTTTTTGAATTAGATTACAGAATTTTTCAAATTAGTTATGGATTCAAAGTGTCACAAGCCCTCAATCAGGTAACTGCTGAGGTAAATGCTGAGATCTTAGTAAGGACTTCAGTGTCTCAGTGCCAAGAGGAACAAGTACTTGGCATATAAGTACTCAGTGAAAATCTATTGATGGATAGATTGATGTCTTAGATGGTAAGGAAGTCATGAGCACTTGTCTTCAAGGGGTTATTTCTAGCTTTTGTTCAGATATACATGGGTTACTTTGAACTTTGAGTATTTTTTAGGAGAGAATAGAAAGGGAAAAAGGAGCCAAAAAAATTCTCTCTTAATATTTTTGGCAGGGGTGGATTTTGGGGGGCATCTTTAATTTATTTCACTCTACTGGGTAGGTATGATAGATGTGGATTAAATTAAAAATAGTTAAATTATTCTTCCTAAATTTCTTTTGGATGAAGAAAATAAACATAGCGACTTCTTATCATGGTTTGGAGAAAGACTGGGTTCATTCCTTGTTTGCCTGAGTTAGTTGAAGAGGAGAGAGGTTAGCCTATAAGGATTGAAAATATCTGATTTCTGGAGATATATTTCAGCATCTCCCTCTAGGTGGGGATGAGAACCTCATAAGAAGAATTTGCAAATGTTAGATCCAGAGATAAAGAGAAAAGGCTGTCTTGGAAGAGGGGAAGTTAAAGAAGCAGAAAGATATCCAAAGAATGTGAGAATAGAAGGAGGAGAAAAAGAAAAAGTGAGAGGAGATAATTAGAAAATATGGAGAGGAAAGAGATAGGGGTAAGAAGAGAAAAGATAGGTAGAAGAGAGTAAGAAAAAAAGGGAAGTAGAGAAAGAAGAAAGAAAAAGGAGGAAGAAGAAAATGGAGAGAGCTAGAGAGTGGGAAATTTCCATTTTTCTGGATCAGCCTTTTCTCTTGGACTCCTTTGGGCCCAGAAAATCTCAGCTTCCAAACTCTGCAGTAATTGATACTTTATAAAAATCTAACTTGGATGCAGTTGACTGGCTCCCTGAGCCTGGGACTGAATAATTGAAGGAATATTTGCAGGATTTGCACTGAAGTACCAACAGCTGTGGAGTGTTTTGATATTTATGAAGTCTGATGAATTATGCATGAGCCAGTGCAGTGAGCCCACTGTGAGACTTATTCCCTCCACAGTCTCACTTACTCCGATACACTGTTCATTGCATTTTACTCCCTTTGTATCCCCAAGCAGGCCCGCCTGTCTATTATAAAACTTAATAAAATTTGTTCAAGCCTTGGTCCCCCAAATTTCTAATTTTCTCTTTCCCCATGGTTTTTAATTCATTCTTTCCTCTGCAGTTTTGCAGTGGCATAGATGGACCCCGCTTCCACATTGGTGGATGGACAGTCAGGCCTTTGGTGTTGCTTTTTCTAACAGTGAAGACTTTTGCTCATCAAAGGAATCCCAGGGTTTTTCTGAAAATGCATAACACACTATAGGTCAGGCCTGATACCACCCATTGCCTCCTGTAGGATACATTTCTTATTTAGCATCTATTTCCTACCCACTTAAAGGGACCTTGGTGTCCTCTATTAGTTAATAAATGAACCAGTTAAGTGCCTATTATGTATTTAGCAGTGTTAAATGCATTGGGCAGTATAAGAGAAACATAAGAAAGGGAGCCTGCCCTTGAAGAATTCTATAATCTAATTCAAAAAAGCAGCAAGTGTAGGGTTTTGCATTTATGTCCATTTTATTTTATCTATAGGGCAGCTAAATGTCCCAGTGAATGGAGCACTGGGCCTGGAGTCAGGAAGACTCATCTTTCTGGGTTCAAATCCACCTCACATACTTCCTAGCTGGATGACCCTGGACAAGTCGCTTAACCCTATTTGCTAAAAAGCAACTAATGTTAAAAAAAAAAAAAAAGCCCTGGGCTTGCAAACTTTATATGAATCATCAATAAGACTATCACCAATTGCCTGAGTTCTGCTTCCTAGAAACAAGAATCTGTTTTTCTACTTGACATCTTGTTCAATAGTTGAGGTCAGTGTTTATGTCTAAATCTTCTCTTATCTAGTCAGGATGCTAGCTCTTCACATCCTCCTCCTGTGATCAGTTCAGGGAAGTCATCAGCCTAGCCACCCACTTCTGCAATCTCTAGTTTCTATCATTTCTTCTCTCTACTGAGTTTGCTCTCCTCAGGGTGCCACTAATACACCCTACTCCTCTCCATTTCTGTGGTTCCCATATCTACTGTGCCTTTCTTTTTTTTATCCAAATACTACTCATTCTTCCAAGTCTAATTTCTTCATTGGAACCTTCCCAAACTATTCCATCCTTTTTTGATCTTGTAGAGAACTTCTGTATCTTATATCTGAGTACCTAATTAGAGAATCTTTTTTTTTCTTAATTGTGCAGTATGATCTATAGACTCTTAGTATATGTTGTTGAAAATGATCATGGTGTATGGATACTTTGCCTCCCCAATTAAGCTTTGAGGTCCTTGAAGGTGAGGACATTTTGTATCACTCAAGATGTTAGCTTATGTGATAATTCGGTGTATAGTAGGTATTCAGCAAGTTTGCAGCAATGGTTTTCCTTCCTGAGCTCCTATTTCATTAACTTAGGTCTGTCACTTACTCTTAAAGTTAATGCTTGATTGACAAGAGTTAATTAATTGCATTGATTGAGCCTCCACTGGGTTTAGACCATGCATCTTGAAGAGATTCACAGGATGGAAAAGCCATGGCCCCTTCCCACAAAGACCTTACAAGGGCATATGAGTAATTGCCAATCATTAACTATTGGCTGTGGTCACTTAAGGTTCTCTGTGGTCTGTCAGTGTGGCATGGGAGGAAGAATATTGGACTTGAAAGAATATGACCTTGCTAACTTGGAAATAAATCCTTCTTAATCATCAACCATGTGCCTGCTAAACCTTTGGTTCCTTATCTCCAAGTTAGGGATCTACCTCACAGGTAGGAAAGAACTTAAAGGCTTACACAAATGTACTCTACTGAACACTGCTGGGTAGAGTGGTGGAATAGGATGGTGAACCTTGAGCCATGAAGACCTGAATTCAAATCCAGCCTCGGACACTTACCAGATCTGTGACTTCTGTCTGCCTCAGTTTCTTATCTGAAAATGGGAAGTGATACAAATAATAACTCCTATTCCCCAAGGTGTTGTGAGGATAATGTCTGTAAAACATTTTGCAAACCTTAAAACGTCATATAAATGCTAATTATTATTGTTAGCACAGATCTATTATCATTTTGGGGAATGCAATCAAATACCACAAGAGATGATGAACTTTGCTATAAATGAAGTTTACAAAAGTATGAATCCTGACTTGGTAGTCAGGAGATCTTGTTTATACTTTTGCCTACTACTACCTAACTTCATGATTTTGGACAAATCATAATCTGATTCAACTTTTTCATCTATATTTTGGAAACAATAATTCCCAACATAATCCTCTTCTCAGGAGTATTGCGAGATTTAAACTAAGGTGTATGAATACATTAAAAAATATAAAGAACTGTGCCAACGTACTGCAGCATTATGATTCTTTAATAGAGGCTCTAAACTATTGCTTGAGCTGATTTTATTCTCCTTATCGATTTGTAAGAGCCTCTAATATATTGCTGCTTCTTTCTCCCGACAGTAATTGTGATCTCTCTAGTTTACAGAGGAAACCCATTAGTTTTGATTTTTCTATCTTTCAGCCTAATAGCATCTCTCTTGATTCTTGGTTGTTGCCTTATTGCAATGCAATAAAAACCTATGTTATAAACCTGAGACAAAAAACAAATCGCTCCTTTATGAGTAAGCAACCTTTTAATGTCAGGTGGTACAGGGTTCCCAGAATTCCTGTAGCAGGTAGCATGTGAGAGCTGCTTAGGCCAGGTGTTGAAATTAGTCTAGGCTCAGTGGCTCAATGTGAGGAAGAAAATAGGCCATGTCTAAAAGAAATTAGGCTGCAGGCAAGCAAGAATTTTAATTAAAATGGAAATGATGACCAGGGCTTCCTCTCTAAGCTACAGCTGTTCATTCATGGACTGCTTCATAGCTTAACCCTATCCTGTCCAAGAGAGGGCTAAACAGTTTGAAAATTCTCAGGAAATGGTGGCTGATGCTATATCTTCATAAAGTGTGTTATGCGGCAGGTGGATGGTTAACTCAGCTAATTAAAGCACTGTGCTATGAAGGCCTTGGCCATGGGCTTGATCCCAAGTCTTAGATCCAATATCTAATTGTATCTGATGGCTCTTCTCTGATCTATAGTCTTAGATTGTATTACTGATTGTTACAATTTGCAAATGTACATATTTGGTCATGAGGGAAGACCGGTAAGGGCTCAGGAATAGATTAGTGCAACCCCATCTCCATGATAGGAAAAACAACTCAAAGTCTAGGGGAAAAGGGGCTAGCATGTCCTCATTCTATGAAATCCTGACTATTCTAGTTGATATAGGTCAGGTATGTCAATTCTATATATGAAGAACAGCACTATGGAACCTAAGAAAAATTGGGCCTATACAAGAGATATAACCAGATTGGTTCCATGATATTTCTAATGTATAGATGTGCATTAGCTCATATTAACATAGACTTAAGGATGTTTCTGTCATTTTGTCTATAAGATCAATCTTTGGCTATTCCCACAAATAAGCCCTGGAATTCCAGGCTAGATAGTGGAAATAGTGGCTAGAACACTACAAAGCCTGTTCAGACAGGAGTGAGCACATTAAGGGATTTTTATCTATTCATAATCCAAAATGTAAATATACAGATCACCCTCTATGGTTACTCTAATCTACCATCTCTTTGGAATAGGAACATCCTTGGGGATGAAGGAGTATTCAGAACTATATGCTTTTCTAGTGTTGCCAGTTGCCTTAATAGAGAGTAATACTGATAATATTCATTTTTGATTTATTATGATAATATTTATCCTAAATAGAAAATTATTAAAAATAATTTCCCCTTAGTTTTGAAGAGTAATGTTGATGCTGATAACAATAAGGACATTTATATGGTGCTCTAAGGTAAGCAAATGCTTTACAAATATTACTTTGTTGTGCCCTCACAAAAACTCCGGGAAGTAGGTACTATTTTTATCCTCATTATACAGAAGAGGAAACTGAGGCATAAAGTTGTGATTTCTGGAGGTTATATGGCTAGTGAAGTGTCTGAGACTGGATTTGAACTCAGATCTTCCTGACTCCAGATCCAATGCTCTCTCTTCACTGGGCTACTTACCTTCAGTGTCTGAATATAATGTAAGTGACTTGAATTTGCAATTGGAAAAAATTAGAAACAAATTCTGAATTTGATACATTAGCTATGTTATCAGGGGCAAAATACTCGATCTCTCAGAGCCTCATTTTCTTTATCTGTAAATTGGGTTAAAATCTATTGTGCTTACCCCATGGGGTTTTTGTGGGGCTCGACTGAGGTAATCTAAATGAAAGCTTTGTAAATGTTAAATACATGTTATTGTTTTGCTTTAGCAGAGATGGGGGACAGGTGATATGCTAGTGGGGAAAGGAGTGTTTGAATAAATATGATGATGGGGCAGCTATATGGCATAGTGGATAGAGCATCTACTCTGAAGTCAGGAACTTCTCTGTTTGGATTCAGCCTCAAATCACTTAACTCATACCAACTGAGCAAGTCACTTAGCCCCAATTGCCTTGTGAAAAAAAAAAAGAATCTATATGATGTGTGCCATCCTAATCCTACTTAAAACAAAAGCCTGGGTATCAATTCTATCAATACTAAAGCCCATTAGGGCTTTTGGAATAAAATTTGTGCTCTAGGTGCAATAATTTAACTGTCAGTGAAATGATCTAGTCTAAGCCACTTAGGGGTTTAGGAAATCCAGGAAAGACTAACCCAAGGTTACATAGTTTGAGATAGGACTTGAACTTCTGACTCCAAATCTCCAGCTCGTTCTATCACACTACACCAACCTGTGTTTTAATAACCACTTAAAGAAGTCCTTTGAAATGTTCACTCTTTCCCCAAGCTGAGATAATGGTGGTAAACAAGAAAATAGCAATCCGAGTGGTAAAATAATGTTTTATTCCATGGATGAACAAACGCTACCATGCCACGTCCTAACTTCCCTCCTACCACATCTCATGGCCAGAGCCGGGTTCCCCTTCCAGATCAGATTGGCTTTGCTGACAGTCAAGCCCATTGGAGTAGCAAAAGCATGAACACATAGCATTCTGATTGGTCCTGTTTGTCAGTGGGTTGATCTCTTCGCAAAATGGCGGTATGTGTCACCTTCCTTTATTTAGAAAACAAAAACCAAAACAAAAAACAAACAGAAAATCCCATGAAGGTCTTCCAAGTTGACCTAACTACAACTGACAGGCAAAGCTTAAAGGTGAAACCGAAATCCCCAACCACTGAAAAGCATCACGGATATGTCTTCGCTGCTGTCAGATGCCGAGGTCACCCACAGGACAACTGCAAGCCGAAGAAATTGGTACTGACATTCAGGCTGTCAACACGTGAGAAAGGAAATGACAGTAATTGATATATTTCCAACTAGCATTTCTAAAGAGTTCAGATCAGCCAAAGAGTGTTAGCATGCACGCTGAACACAAGATTAATATCGCCGGGGGGCTGAGGGAGTAGGGCAGGGAGACTCCACGAATGACTGACATACATTCCTTTATATACAACAAAATGAAATATACACTATGAATATTGGCTGTACATTTGGTCAGAGTATATCTTACAAGGCTAACGTAGAAAGCAACATCAACCTTACCACTCAAAGGGGAGGGCAATGGAACAATTCCCAGGAAATGAAGTCCAATTCTGACATGTTCTTATACACATAGACCTTTTTTCTCTTCAGGTTTTTCTTCTACAAGGGTTACTGTGACTTGAGCATACTTAATAAGACTGGAGAGGATGGAATCAAAGCCCTGTCATTTTTACCAAATGTGATACTGACAGACGAGACCACTTAGGGAGAAATGGGACTTGACAGTTTTAGTTTCTGGAATGGAATGGAGATGGACAGTGGCAAATCTAAACCCAAACCCAAATCAAGCTCTGGGGGAAAGCAGCCTCTTGCAAAGGAACATGCTCGGGGTGCCTTCCATCCCTCAGTTTTCTGAAATGGCTTCACAATGTGTCTGACTCATGACCTTAAAGACAAAGTAGTTAGTTTAGGTGTTTCCTTATCCAAACAAGGGGAAAGCCTGCAGATGGACAGGGAAGAAGCAAAGCAAAGCCAAGGAACTCGATGACAACAGAGCTGCAGATAAAAACTATATAAAAATACTAATTAATTACATAAGGTTAAACATTAGCATAACTATACTTTTTACAGTCCACAGTCTGTCTTCTTCAAAGCAGCCTGGTAGTAACACTGAATCTTCTAATGATGGGAAGGAGCAAGCAAGTATACGAATCTTTAAAATACCCTTAAAATAATTGTGCTATAATCTTTGTTCTTTTTTTTTTTTTTTTAAATTTCCATGACAGTTTCATCGGACACAATGTGATGCTGCTGACAATGGCGCTCTAATGCAGGAGGTGGGCTTCAATGCTACTGTTGGATAGCTTGGGTTTAAAGGGCCAGGGATCTGGCCAGTGATCTCTATGTCCTCAAGGTGGGCCTTTACTACCATTGATCCTTGCGGTAGAGGGAGTGGGAGGGGCACTTAATCCAGCAGTCACTCTGTGGCCAAGAGAAGGTGATGCCTTGAAGGTTTATTCCTTGCAGACAGTAGTCTCGGTTGGACCCGTCATGCGTGATGTCCCTCTTCCTGGGAAGGAGCTTGCTGCTGAGACCGAACAGGAAGGCTGCCTTCACTTCTGTGACACACATGCTAACATACATTTCTTTCCCCAGCTCCTCCCCTGGGGGAATGGCAAGGGGAGGGGTGGGGAGAGAACACTTTTCAGTTGCATATTGTTAGATAGAAAGAACCATTTTTGTGCTTGATGGGGATGCACAGTTAGTCCTCCTCCTCTTCCTCTTTCATTGTGACTGTGGGCAGTTTGTCCTGAATCCTGAAACACTCCACAAAGAAGTTGATGATGGATTGGTACAGGTGCTGCTCCAGGGAGGAGCTGTGGAAGTAATGGCTCTCATCTGGGTAGATCTGTAAGGGGAGGCAGGGAGAGAGCATTAGGCACAATTACAGTTAAAAAACTCATCATTTCCTGAAGGGGCCACAGAGGATGATGTACTTGGCACCTTATAAATAGGTGGTGCTGTGGATAGAATGCTGGACCTGGCAGCAGGAAGATCCCTAGCTCAAAAACTTACTTCCTTTATGACTTGGTTTCTTCATCTGTAAAATGGGGATAATACGATTTTCAACTTATAGTATTTTGAGGATAGAATGAGACATTTGTAAAAACTTGTCAAAACTTAGAGTACTATACAAATGACCATTATTATTAGAATGTAAATGAAAGACCCACTTGCTCCATAGAGCCCTCCTATCGCAGATGACCTTTCTGTGGAGAATTTGGATTAAAATCCCACCTCTGACACAGATCCAGATGACCTGGGACTTAACCTCTTTGGGCCTCCTCATCTGTTAACTGAAGGAATTCAATCAGTTGGCCTCTGAGGTCCTCTACAATTATAGATCTATGATCCGTCAATAGTACTTATTAAATTAAATAATTCTCATTTAACCAAATAACTTTGCCAACTTTGCAAGATTGTAAATTGAAAGTTGGTGCTGATTTGTACTTGTAGATATTTTCTCAGGTGGGACTTAACTGTGCTAATGTCATTCCATGGCTAGTCCCTATTCCTATTTAATAGAGGCCATGTTTCCTTAAAACTTTAGGAATTAATATAATATAATTGTTCTGACTTCTATTTTATAGATAAAGAAAGAAAGATTCAGAGAATGATTCTGAACTTTATGAGATCAGATAGTTAATAAGTGCCTAAGCCAGAACTCAAAGTATGTTGTCTTTCAACAATTTCCATTTTTCCACATTGTTGCTCTGAGAGTGGTTCTGTCTAATATGGAGTTGAAACCATACAATTATTGAACAACTTTGTTCAATAAAATGGTTACTATTCAGTTTATATTTGGTACAAAAGCATAGGATCTGGAATTGTCAAGCACATTAAAGATAGTCTGGTTGACTTTTCTTTCATTTTATAGATTTTTTAAAAAAAATTTTTTATAGATGACAAAACTCAGTTCCACTGTTCACACTGTCTACAAGTCACCTGTGTCTAAAGATGTAGTGAGAGCTGGGATAAAGATCAAATTATGTGACTTCCAATCTATTTAATGATGATCCAATTGAAGATGAAAACAAAGCCAGGTAAGAGATGCTGAATATAAAAAAACATGTTACAGCCATAAAAAAAAAAAATGGTGTCAGGAATGCTAACAGTAAGATTTTACTGAGGTTAGTCAAGAAAAAGTACAAAGAAACAAAGGTTAGGGGAAAAAAAAGCTATGCTGGGGAAAGATGAATATTAAAGAATTGCTGGTGGGCATCCATGGTGTCATATCAGTGGGGAGAAGGTAAAGCTTTTAAAGTCCTCAGCATCTGTATCCTTTGCCAAGGAGAATTACCTCTGAGAGGGATAGGAAAGAATATGACCAACAGGAAGTTGGTATCCAAGATGCCCTAGAGGTCGGTAGGAAAGCCCTTAGTTCTCCTTGATGAATTTAAGGAATGATTTTAAAGCAGAGTCTGATCTTGGGAATCAGAGTAAATCCAAGCCGATTTCTCAATTTTTAAAGTATATTAAGGTTGCCTAATAAAGACTCACTATCCTTAATCATTATTTGTGCAGTGGACATCACTGCTAAAAGAAAATTAAGCATAGCTTTCAGGACTAAATCCTATCATCTTGACAACTAATAAAGTTTTGCTTTGAATTTTTAAGTTTCTGGCTAATTCAGTCCAACTCCTTTATTCTAAAAATGAAGGAACTTAAATCCAGTGGATGTAAAGGGATTTTCCAAAGCTATATAATGATTCAAGTTACTAAGGATTTAACCCAAATTCCAAATCTAGTGGTCTATCAGCAGCATTGTTTCTTTAGATTTACAGAACTTCAACCAACTCAGCAAATGTTTATTAAGCCCCTCCCCCCAACACATGATAAATATTGGAGATATAAAAATGAAATGAAATGATAGATCTTGCCCTGGGTGGAGTGTGTCTGTGAGTATACACATATCTAATACTTATATCTTTATACACACATATGTATATATGAGACTAGTCTTCTTGGGCTAATGCAAATGCCCATTCACATGGAGCTTTTTTGAGTCTGCTTCTAAAAAAGAGTGCTAGAAGGGGCCCTTCCTCTCTCCGATTCAGAGCATGGGCAGATATCTTATCTTTTTGGTTACTGTATGGTAATGAAAGACCTTAACTTGATTGCTGAGATTGGACTGAGTGTGTATACAAAAGGCTTGAACCAAAAGAATGCTCTCTTCTGAGAGACAGTGAGGAAAAAAAAATGCTATAAACTTCCAGGCAGGGGAAGTTTTGTGATCTTGCTGCCGCTTGAGGGAGAAGATAAGGCAGCTGCAGAACATCTGCTGTTGCTATTACTACTATCCCTCCCCACCTGGATCACTACTTGCCTTGAATGCAAGATAATACCCTGGCCTGTTCCATTTCTATGTCTGATACACATTTACCTAAGATCAAGAAAGAATATATTCAATAGAAGTGGTACCAGGTCTTCCCAGTCATACTGTGGTTTAGGAGAGGAAGTATTCCAGGTGCTGCTGGGGTTCCCTTATCTATCTCTCCACCTGTACTGAGGGTGGCCATGAGACTCATATGACTTGGAAACGCAGCATTTCTTTTTTCTTTTTGCTGGAAAGCTACCAGGATAGAGAGAGTGATGTCATCTGCTGAAGCCTTTTAAAGCCTTTATATGGCTAATCAGTTCTGACTCAGCAGCCAATTAAAGGTCTATTCATCACTAAGTAGTCTAAGATACTTGGATTTTCTAGAAGCAGGCTCACTAAGCCTCTACATGGTTATGCATTAGATAGATAATACTAAATGTATCCCTAAGGACAGGGCCCTTATTGGCCAATCCTTCATTATACATAAATATTTTTAAGACAATCAAGAAGCATTTATTAAGTACCTACTACTTGTCAGGCCCTCATCTGGTGCAGAGGAAACAAAGAAAAATATTAAATAGTCCCTGACCTCAAGGAATGGTTCAAAAAATGCTGTGGAAAAATGAGAGGAGGGAAGGATACTTTCCAGTTTAATGGAGGGTGACACTGGTAGAAGAATATGATAAATAAGTATGGATGATGAGGTGAGCAATGGCCCAGAGATAGGAGATGGGGGAGGGGAGAATAGAAGATCATGATGAGTTTTGTTTGGCTGGAATAAAGAATAGATGAAAAAGAATAGCATGAGATAAGTCTGGAAAGGCAGATTGGAAAGAGCCAGAGCCATGAGTATATGTTGTAGTTTGTAGGCAAAATGAAGCCACTAGAGATTTCGCAGGTGATGCAAACAGAGTTTGGGGTTTTTTTTTTTTTTGGCCAGGTGATTATAAGTGTGTAGGTAAAAGGTGGTAACATAGAGGCAATGTGAGAATCTAGAGAGGGGAGAACTAGAGAAGAGAAATGTTCTAGTTGAATACTTAACAGGAATTGGCAACAGATTGGACCTGTAAGGTAAGGGAAGAAATAAATCTGATAGTCTGGATGCCTGAGCTAGTCATTTATAGAAAAGGGTAAGGTTGTTCTTTCTTTCTTTCTTTTTTTTTTAATTTGCAGCATTGAAGGGTGGGGGAAGATAATCTTGGATTAGGCTGTGGATGCAGAATTCAATAGCCTGGTAGAACATTTTGGTGGAAAGGTCCAGCAAACAAATGGAAATGTGGAACTAAAACTCAGGAAAGAAGTAAAAGACTTTGATTCCAAAACACCCACTAGGCATGTGTGCTCAATAAATTCTAAGGGCTCCCTATTGCCTCCACATCAAATACAAAATCTTTTGGTTAGCATTCAAAGCCCTTCATCAGCCAGCCTCCTCCTACCTTTCCAGTCTTCTTAAATCTTAGTTCCCATACACTCTTCAAATTAGTGATAGGATCCTCCTGGCTGTTCCATGAACAAAACATTTCATCTCTCAGCTCCGGACATTTTTTCTGGCTGTCTCCCTCTCTGTGTAGCCATATCCTGGCTTTTTTAAAGTCCCAACTAAAATTCCTTTTTCTACAGGAAGTATTTCCCAATCCCTTTTAATTCTAATGCCTTCCCTCTTTTGAATTAGCTCCTATTTATTTTGTATGTATAATCCATTTGGTTGTTGTCTCCTACATCAGGCTGAGTTTCTCACGGCCTTTTGCCTCTTTTTGTAACCTAATGCTTAGCATATGGCTAGTATATGATAGGTCTTTTTAATAAATGTTTATTGGTTACTGATCCTTAGTCTGAAATCCTAGTTTGCCAGACCCCAAACTCTTCCTTCCTTTGCTCTAAATTTGATCAACTCTACGTGAGTGTAGGTTTGTCCGGCAGGCTTACTAAAGCAAAGTTCCAATCGCCCCTAGCCCCCTCCATAGAATAGTTATTTTGATACTGATCTATCTTGTTCATTATGGAGTCAGTGGTACTGGAAGCCTTCCTTCATGATGCATCATGCCATAAGCGGAAAGGCAATGTCCCCTAATTCACATCAGTAAGCACGTACGAAGCAACTTCATATGAAAAGCACTATGCTAGGTGCTGATAATATACATAGACAAAAATGAAACAGTCTTTGCCCTCCAGCATTCTAAGAACATACAAGCTTGGAAGTAAATAGAAGATAACTTGTTTTACTTTATTTTATTGTGTCTGTTGGGGAGAGCGCTGAGAACTGAGGACACCGGGAAAGTCTGCTTTAGCAAGTGTTGCTCACTGAAGCTAAATCTCTCTATAACCTCCATAGAATTAAAGCTGTCCAAAAAGGGGATGGGTTGAGGTGTATGTGGGGGGGGGGAGGATTAGTCAGTTATTCCTCACTAGCAGCCTTCAAGCAGAGGCTGGAGAGCTACTTGTTAGGGATGTGGTAGAAGATATTTCTGTTCAGATATGCATTGGATTTCATGACTGAGGTCCCTTCCAAGTTTCAGATTCTCTGGGTGCTAATGCAGCCCTTGGGTTGATTATTTAGTCTGTTTACCCACCATATCTGAGCTGCATGCATTTAATATGGCACAAAGAAGCAAGGGGCCTGGCGTGAGATTCTGCCTTTGATGCTTACTACTTTGGACCATCCATTAAACCCTGGGGCTCAGATTCCTCCTCTGTAAAATGAAGGGAATGTATTAGGTGACTTCTAAAGTTCTTTTCAACTCTGTGACAGAACTGTATACACAAACACAGTTGTGATTTGTAGAAATAACTCTTGATATGTAAAAATCCATGTTTTCTGCACAGAATATTCTACCAGGGATGTCTCATATTTCAATCAATCAATCAGTGAAAGCAAATGACACCCCACAGGAATGGTTGTGTGGTTGACTGAAGGGAAGAAGTGACACCTGGTGCAATGTGGCATTCTGAAAACAGATCAGTCTCCAGCTGCAATAGGTGAGTGCTTTAGAAGGAATCACTTTG
Source organism: Antechinus flavipes (assembly GCF_016432865.1). Classification (NCBI taxonomy): domain Eukaryota; kingdom Metazoa; phylum Chordata; class Mammalia; order Dasyuromorphia; family Dasyuridae; genus Antechinus; species Antechinus flavipes. The sequence continues at coordinate 86,135,538 of NC_067402.1, forward strand.
TATGTGGGGAAGAGCTGCTGACTCCTCTCTCTCAACCTTACAAGAGTTAGAAGTTTTAGACTTCCTACCTGCGATAATAGCAGCATCCCTAGAGCATCAATGGCTCATGGTGGAGTTTGGAGTTGAGAAGCACAATGAAACCAGAGGAAGGGATCTCCATGAGGACTCACAAAGGTAAAGGAGGACTTCTCATAACCAAGGGCTTGAGTTACACCCTTTGGCCTTCCATATTTAGGTTCATTCTCCCTAGTGACCTTGTATGTGTGTGAGAGGTAGCATTTTTGTTCTGGTTGTTTTGACTATGCCATCTCAGAAAATACCCTTTCTAAAGGTAATTGAACCTGGCTGGCTGTAATCAAGGGGGAACATACCTGCTGGGGGCTCATGAATGATAGTAATAGAGTCCTCCACCCCTCAGGGCTGTCCCTGGGATGCCAAGGGAAGAAATAGTTAGCTGCCCTCTGGGGACCCAGTTAGCCAGCATGAGTGGAGGGAGGGAGGAGAATGAGCCCAGTTGGGGTGCAATAACACAATTATGTTTTCTAAATGAGAAAACAGGTCTGTTCACATATACCATACCTGCAAGCTGTAATTAGCCTTTCCTCTAATTAGATGTGCAATGAGCTCTGCTGTATGCTGGAAATGGATTTTTTCTGCAGGGGGGAAAAAGAAGTGTGTTTCAGAAGTCATAATCACAATTAAAATGGAACTTATTCCCAGGTAAATGTCCAATCATTGCTTAGGTCACTTACCATCAGCAGTTGCGTGGATGATCAAGAACTGCTGTTCTTCCAGGGATGATACCCGATGGGCTAATCTAGTCATCTGGAAGGAGGCACAGACCAAGGGTGTGAATTAGTAGTTTTTAGCACAAGAAATAAAGTGTTTTTAAAAATGCATATATAGGATGTCTTCAAAGTCTTTACGCTTTTAAAGCTTAAGACTGCACTTAGACTTTTAGACCTCATTGCTGTTGGTTTTGTCCTTCCTTCTGGAAGAGAGCCATCTCTTCCAGAGCTGGTGATACCATGACATGCAAGTGAATTGGATTGAAGTGAAGGAGGGGTATGCAAGATCACCTGCCTCACTTTCCCCTGCAGTGCCATCTGGGTTAAGTGGCCAGATATAGATCAGGAGATGGCTCTGGGTGCAATGGGAAACTTTGGCTTTTTTTAAACTAAAGGCTTAAACAGGCCTCAGTTTAATCTATTCATTGATTAAGGTTAGGTAGTTATTAGGTAGCAAAGAATCTCCTCTTTCATTTAGTCCCTCCAATAGCTCAATTAATTAATGAATCTGGGAGGGGAAGACCCTCAGAAATAGGCAGCAACTCTAGAAGCTGGGGGTGAAAGGTGGAGCAATCCCGTGATTCAAAGCTTTTCTTTGTTAATTCTTGCTTTTCCTCACCAGACCAAAAAAAGAATAATAATAAAAAAGTTCTTCTTCCTTATTACAAAGTGCCAGTATTTCAGCCAATGAACACTAGCTGGTTCTTATGTCTGAGAAGTGGGGTCAATCATTCAGGCCATACTTTTGCCTATGGTTTATAATGAACAAAGTGCCCCTCCACCCCCCATAACAGGATATCCTGATGAAAGTATCCCTAACCCAAAGATAGTTTAATAAGCTACTAGCTATTTCAAAACTGAAAGTGATTGATCATATAGTCCAACCCTTGATTGAATACATGTGGGATGTTGGGAACAGAACGGTTAGAAGACTTGCCCAAGGTGACCAACGAAATAAACTGGTAGAGTTGTGATTTTAATCTGGGTCTTTCTGACTTTAGTCTAGTACACTTCCACTGAGCCTCACAATAGCCTGGGAGGAATAGCATGACACTGGAATTTTTGAGGGTCTCATCTAAGGTCATATGGCCTTTAAAAGATGGGGCTGGGACCCAGATCTCCTGATTCCTAATCTGGGGCATATTCCAGTGTGCACCCCTGCCTTTCATTGCAACTAGATAGTTCTCTAAGATATTAGCCAGAAAAGCAGGAAATAGCCTTTCATCCAAATATAACAGTATTGGAAAGACAAGTAATATGATTTTAGGGGACTAACTTGGGATGGATCCCTGTGCCAGGATTATTTGCCTAATGATATCAGCAGGCCCTTTTTATTTTACTTTTCTTAAAAAAAAGTTCTCTCTCCTATGCTTTTATATCTCCTTCATTTCCAAATATGTCCCTCCTGTTTCCTTATTCAGAAAACCATCATTTATAATAAAAGTTAAAGAGAAAAACAGTTCAGCAAAACCAATACATCAACTGTGCCTAAAAGCATATGCAATATTCCATATTCTCCACTTGGCAAAGAAGAGGGGACATTTCCTTTAGTAACAGACAAATTTAGCTTTTATTCCACAATGGGGGACTTCAAATGCAAAGGCTCATGGGAGGGGCGATAAGGTCATTGGGTACATGAAAGAAAAAAAGAAAAAAAATGGGGGATCCTAGGCAATTAGTGGTGAGATGTTGGAGGGACACAGAAAGATGATACTTTCTGTATCCCGGACTGGGCAGTTATTGGTTGAGGGTCACTTTGTCCAAACATACCTCATATGCTCTGTTGTCAATTCCAAGGAGGCCCAAATATCTTTCAGAAAATGCAGAAGCTTTGGGGGGGAAAAAGAGAAAAATATTAGCTACCTATCCCTTGGCTTGGAAAGCAGATACTCTGCCCATTTCCATTCACAAAACAGATCTTCACCTTGATCTAGTAGACTTTTTGCTTGAATAAAGCAAATTACTATGGTATTTTAAAATGTGTACTTTGGATTTTTTTTTGATAGTAAAACTTTTGTTTCTTGAGCCTATATTAATGTGATTTCTGAATTAATGCCCAAAGACTTTTGTGATCCCTTCAATTACTAATGTTCTTCCTCAAATTATCTCCTATAAAACCAACTTGTGTCCTTCCATTAGAATGTGTGACTTTCTTAAGAGCTGGAAAAATACTACTTTTTATCTCCGAGGCCAAACACAGAACTTTGTATATAGTATTTAATAAATGAGTGTTAAATGAAATTATACACAAGGGAAAAGAATCAAATAAAGATTAAATAAGGCATTGCCAGAAGAGGTTCATGAGGCTTAAGACACATGCAATTCCGTTTCTTTCCAATGCTATTTCTAGCTGAATCCAAAATTTTGTACAATTGAAGATTCATGTTTAGAATGATGATTTTCCTAGGCACTGCTAGTTCCTTAATCATCATGGCAATATTTTACAAAGATAGGGAAATGAATGCATATATTTAAAAACATTTCTACAAGATTAAAATAAAAAAGAGTGTTTTTAAAGTGAACCTTCCAGTACCTAAAAGATCCCACCCTGATGTCAGAACTTCTATGCATTGAGTAATCCTGGTTTTACTGAAGATTTAAATTAAATCTATAATGGAAGGTATATTTTTGAATAGAAAAATTCAGCTATTGTGAATTTTCAGACCCTGCCTTATCAACTAGATCATGTTCATTTCGTGACAGGCACCAGGAAATATAAAATAAATATGGATAATTTGGGGGGATATGGTGGTTGTGAGAATAGGAAAGATCTTATTTACAAGGTGGTACCTGAGCAAAACTTTGAAAAAATAGGGATCAAACTATGAGGTAGAGGTGATAAGGAAATATACTCTAGGTACAGGGGACAATCTGCATTGTTACTGGGACATGTACATATTATTTGACAAAAACTGCTTAGAAAATTGAACAGCAGTATGGAAGAAATTAGATTTAGACCAATACCTCACACATAGTTAATTCCATCTAGGGAAATGGCTCATAAAGGCATAAATAAAGTTCAGGATTGTTGTTTTGTAAAGTATGGGGAAAGAAAGAAAGAGGCTACTTGTACTACTCGGATACCTCATGCTTTGCCACAAAATAATCAACTACTTTTCAACTTTTTCCTTCCTTTCTCAGAAAATACCTAAGAAGGACATAAACCCTCAATCCAGCGAAGGCCCTTCAGAGATCTGGAGCCATGAAGGAGGAAAGAAATGGGAGTGAAAATGTAGGTACAAAGGCTTGCTTCCCTTCTTTAGCTGGGATTGAGCACTTCTTTTCATTCTTAAGTAATTAGACCTTCAATCTGTTTTAAGTCCAGCTCCTGCAGAATATAAATGTGATCTGTGGTAATAAAGGGCAGCAAGCACCTGCTCTGTGATAAGCACTGTGCAATATCCTGGGAATATAGAAGAAATAGTCTTGACCTTAAAGAAACTCACATTCTAGGAGAGAGACACCTCAGAGGGGATTATATTAGCAATGAGTGGGGGACACTGGGAAAAGTCTCCTGAAGAAAGTGGGACTGGAGCTGAGTCTTGAAAAAAGCTAGAGAAACTAATAGGAAAATAACCATCATCATCATCATCATCATCATCATGGCTAATATTTATACAGCACCTTATAGGGGTCAGGCAATGCGCCAAGCCCTTTACAAGTATTTCATTTGATCCTAACAATAGCCCTGGGAAGTAGGTGCTATCATTCTCCCCATTTTTTTTCAGATGAGGAAATTGAGATAAACAAATCAAGTGATTGCCTCGCTACTAAGTTTCCTGGAACTTGATTTGAACTTGGGTCCTCCTGACTCCGAGCCTGGTACTCTAACTACTGTACCACCTCAGTGGTAAGGTGCTCAGTGAGGAGCAAAGACTGGAAAGGTAGAAGGAAGGGGTTAGGTATTTTTGGAGACACTTCCCCCACCAGGGTGCATTATACAAATTGCCTTTGTAAGGGACTCTGAGTCACTGAAGATGGAGAGATTAGAATTTGAGCTGAGGGTGTATGTCGGAAGCAATGTTGCTCACAAATATATCAATCATGTCCCCTGAGACTCAGTCCCTCCTGGTGACAAGGGCTATTTACCATAGTATTTGAAGTCTGTTATAGGGGAGAGAGCAGAACCGCAGGTGAAGACTGGACCTTGACTTTGACCTTGATTTTCCACTTTTGTTGGAAGAATGTAAGTACTCAGGTACCCACCATAATCCTAGTGTAGAACGAGAAAAAGATTAGATATAAATTTCCATAGGTTAGTAATTCAAACAGTTTTAGGATATGATGGAAATAAAGCACAGCACATTATTATAATTATAATTATCATAATTATACTTTATTGTTATAATAGTAGTTTTATTATTATACTAAAGGAATCCATTTCCACTCAACTGCCCTGAAAAGCAAAAGGAAACACATTCTCTTACCAATCTTTTGGTCTTGAGTTTTGTGTTTTTACTGTTACATTTATTAAGTGTCTACTATGTGCCAGTCACTGAAGATACAAAAAATTTTAAAAAGCCCTGCTTTCAACTAGCTTACATTCTTCTGAGGGTACAGGTGATGTGGAATAAGAACTTTACTCAGTCTGTTGTCAGAACTTTTTTGTTTCAAACAGGATGGGTTATGACAGTGGACTAATGTGAAATCAATCTGGGAGATGTTAATTGCTCAGAGGAATTTACATTTAATCTAGAGTAATAGGAAATCACTGTATCTCTTAAAGGAGGGGAATGATACCTTATGTATGTTATTTTGACAGATGAATAGAGGACTGTGAAATATATAAATGCAAAACAGTCATATGTCTACATATGTCTACATAATTAGGTCCTCATATTTATAACAATTTGTTACATATTTAGTATTGATAATGAATACAACTAAGTTTGATTAACTATTATGAACATTCAAATAAAAGAATCTCAATATATAGTGTTATAAAATGTTTTACTCATTTCCCTGTATATTACCATAAAAACATTCCCATTCAAGTTTCTTCTTTTATAGTTATAATTAGGGTGTTCCTTGCCTTTTTGCTTTTCCTCCCCCCTCCTTTCAATCAATGTTTGGCGATAAGAAAGCCTTAAATTCTCAGATTATTCGTTCTTCTGGGTAAGGTTATTGCAGGTTACTGTTGAGATGCAAACATTACTTGGAAGAGTCATCACATTTAGGAATTATCATCCTTTACCATCTTAGCTAGAAATTGGTTTGTCAAGATTCATTTCATTTCTCTAGAAAGCCCTAAAGAGATGGGATGTAGGAGAGATCAGTTTTGATATAGAAATGCAGATGAGAAAAAAAAAAAGCAAACCCTGGTAGGAAGATATAACACCTTCTCACCATCTCAAAAGGCCCCAAGAATCCCCTCTGGAAATGCAATAGGAAACATGAGAACACTGAGCAACTAGAAAGAGAATGGGAAGTGAGAAATGAAAGGGTGATAATATTCCCAAGATGCCTACTTCATCATTTTGTTTAGGGCTGGCCCTGTTATTGTGAGTACATTATATTAATTTGGGATCCAGAGCTATTCATTGTCTCACATGCTCCTATTTCTCATTAAATACTAGGCAAAGTCCTGACACAGAAGAAACCTTCCTAAATAAATTTTCTGTCCTTCATATTCAAAGCTGAATTTGCTGAACCCAGGCTCTCTGAGTTGTACTCTCAGTACTGACAATGCTTTGTATTGATCTAACTATTCTTTAGACTTCTTCCCCACCTCATCCCATTTAACAGCAAATCAGGATTTCATATGGAAACCCAATTTTATTTCCCCCACAATATTTTAAACATTTTTATTTACAATTTTGAGTTCCAGAGGGAAAAGGAACTGTATGTGCAAAAAAGGGACTTTTTGTAGTAGCAAGGAAATGGTAATTGCATGGATGCCCATCAGCTGGGGAAAGGCTGAATAAATTATGGTATATAAATGTAATGGAATATTATTGCTCCATAAGAAATGATGAGCAGACTGATTTTTAAAAAGCCTGAAAAGACTTACATGAACTGATGCCGAGTGAAGTGAGTAGAACTTGGAGAACATTGTATACAGTAATAGCAAAATTATGTGATGATCAACTGTGATGGACTTGGCTCTTCTCAACAATGAGGTGATTCAAGGCAATTCTAATAGACTTGGGATGGAAAATGCCATCTACATCTAAAGGGAGAACTATGGAGATGGAATATGGATCGAAGCACAGTATTTTTACTTTTTTTGGGTTTCTTTGTTTTTTGTGGGTTTTTTTCCCTTTTTGGTCTTATTTTTCTTACACAACATGACAAATATGTTTAAAAGAATTATACATATTTAACCTATATTATATTGCTTGCTCTCTTGGGGAAGGGAGAGGAAAGGGAGAGAAAAAAATTGGAACACAAAATCTTACAAAAATATATGTTGAAAACTGTCTTTATATGCATTTGAAAAACTGTCTTTACATGTATTTGAAAAAATAAAATACTATTGAGAAAAAAATAGTTTGAATTCCAAATTCCATCCTTTCCTCTCTTTATGGTAATCAAACTGATATAAATTATACAAGTGTAATTATGTAAACTATTTCCATATTAATCATTTTGTACATGAAAACTAAAAAAATGAAAGAAAGCAAAAAATTCTTTCTTTGGAGGTGCATGGTATGCTTTCTTTTTTAGTTCTTTAGGATTATCTTAGAAAATTGTATTGCTGAGAATAGCTAAGTTATTCACAGTTGCTCAGTGAACAATATTGCTGTTACTGTGTACAATGTTCTCCTGGTTCTGTTTGCTTCATTATGCATGAGTTCACATCTTTACAGATTTTTCTAAAATCATCCCTCTTGCCATTTCTTATAGCAAAATAATATTCCAAATACAATCACATGCCACAGCTTATTTAGCCATACCCCAATTGATGGGCATCCCTTTGATTTCCAATTTTTAGTCATCACAGAAAGAACTGCTATAAATAGTTTTGTACAAATGGATCTTTCCCCCCCTTTTCTGGATGTCCCCCCAGTCCTGATATTAATGAATCAAAGATATACAGAGTTTTATAGCACTTTGACATAATCCCAAATTGGTCTCCAGAATGGTTGGATCAATTCACAACTCTACCAACAGTGTATTAGTTCCAGTTTTCCCATATCCCCTCCAACATCTAACATTTTCCTTTTTTTTGTTAAATTAGCTACTCTGATAGCTTTGAAGTCTGAGTTGTTTTAATTTGCACTTCTCTAATAGAGACTTAGAACATTTTTTGTATGATTAGATTCTTTGTCTGAAAACTTCCTGTTTATATCCTTTGACCATTTATCAATTAGGGAATGACTTGCATTTTTATAAACTTCACTTGGTTCTCTAAATACTAGAGAAATGAGGCCTTTATTAGAGATACCTGTTGCAATTTCTTCTCCCCATCCCCATTTCCATTTTCCTTATCATTGTGGTTGCATTGGTTTTGTTTCTGTAAAACCTATGTAATTCATTCTCTGGACATCTTATAATGATCCACAATCCCTCCCCTACAAGTTTTGAGAGGTAGAGAAAGCAAGGTCAAGGATCTAATCATTTGAGATAATCCTACAAGGCAGATGCTTTTCAGATTCCATGCTAGGCAAAGATCCAGTCCTTGTATCTCTTAAGGACTATTTCCTGTCTACTTTACACAGCAAGCAAATGAATGTAATTATTACACCTTAAAAATACTTAAACCTAGGAAGGCTTTAAGAATTTTTTTTTTTTTTTTGGTCTGCTTGGGAAACTCTCTATGTGGGAACTCCCTCTAGCATATTAATACAGCTAACAAATAAATAATGAATTAACCCATGGGTCAAATCCAGTCTGCTTTTGTACATCTGTAGCTAAGAATGGTTTTATATATGAAAATAAATCTCAGGGGAGGTACTAGAGCAGACAGAGAGTTGATTAGGCCCCTTGGCCAGTACTTTGCTTACCCCTGATTAGTAGGTAAGTCTTAGGAAGTTGTTTGAGAATAGACTTAGCCAGGGTTACAAAACTACTAAGTAAGGTTTGAAGTTAGATTTCCTGATACCAGGTTCAGCCCTCCATCCATTATAGTTCACTGTCTCTATTCACAGAATATGTGGTACAAGGAAACTCTACTGATTCTTCTTTCCCCTTTGGCATCAGACCATAAACAACAGTAGATTTATGGGTATGGTGTAATAAAGCAGCTGGTACCTTACAGTAGCTGGCATCCTCCTTTCCCACTTTTCCCCAGAGATTATAGAAGAAAAAACTAAGCAAAGAACTTATCTCTTAAAAGCAAAATAATAATAATAAATCACAGGTCATCAAACTGTAGGCACTCTCAGTAAATCAAAGTGAAGTTGAAATGATAAAATCATTTAATGCTTTTCAATAAAGGGGTGTGCCCCATATGGAAAACATAGACTCACCTTTCCAAACACAGCAACACGTGTCTTGTCAATATAGGATTCCTTCAACATTGCCCTATAAGGTTAAGGGGAGAAACAGGATTTAAAGCTAAAGTGCAATATATACTGTCTTTTTTTTCTGGTAAAATCCAAAGCATCTCCCAATTAATGACCTAAAGAAATGGAAGCCATTTCTGAAAATGGCAGACAGCTTTCACATTTCAAGGTCAGAAGGAAAGAGCATCTCATTAACCTATTAACCTCTCAACAAGGACTTATTAAGCACCCACATTGTGCTAAAGTTGGACACACTGAGCTAAGTAGTAGGTATAGAGAGACAAAAACAATCTCTGTCCTTGAGAGGGAGAAACTGCTTGTACAAATCAAGTTCAAAAAAATGTGAAATAAATACAAAGTTATATTTTTGGGAAAGGCATTAGTAGCTGGTAGAGATTAGGAAAGGTCTCCTATAGGAAGTAGTAATTGAATTATGCTTTGAAGAAATTCAAAGTGAGAGAGGTGAGAAAGGAATGTTTTCCACTAGATATAGGAGATGATCTTTGCAAAGGCAGTCTGAGATGTGGGGAGAAGAGATATTGTGCATTAGGGTGAGCAAGGAGAATAGTTTGGTGGAAACACAAAGTGAGTGAGAATAATGTGAAATCAGTCTGAAAAGATAAATTTGAGTAAATGGCAACTCAATTGTTTATATTTCATTTTACAAGTAATATGGAACCACTGGAGTTTATTATAGAGGAGAGAGAACTGGTGAATCTGTGTTTTAGGAATATCACTTTGGTAGTTGTATGGAAAATGGTTAGAGAAGAAAGATATTTAAGTGAAGGAGCCCCCTTAGGATGTTGTGGCAATAACCCAGCTTAAGGGGGAGATGAATATCTGGATTAGGATGGAGGAAACGGTCTAAATGGGAGAGATGTTGTGGAAGTACAATGAATAAGGTTTGGATAACTGGTATTAGGAGAATCTTCCCAAGAATTTGGATTATTCAAAGTTGAATACACTGCTTCAGGAAGTGGTAAATTCCCTTCCTTCAAGCAGAGGCTGAATTACCACTGACTAATTGAGTCAGTTGAAAATGTTATTCTGGGGATTCATTTCAGGCACAGGTCACAGAGATGCTGAGTTTTCTCCTAACTACAGTTGCATTTGCAGAGGCCATACAGTAACAAACCAGCTCAGCAGATGCGTTAAGCCAATTTGAGAATAACTGGCAAGCCACAAACAGTTGGCGAGTCAGGGCAATGTCTACCCCAAACATGTGAAGACTTCCCTTGGCAGAATCGGTGAATGAGGACATTTTGCTCCAGTGGCTGTGAGAGCAACTGAAGCAGAGCTTGGTCAAGCACTGAAGAGAGCAAGGTCATTCTGGACCACTGCCGGTCATCCTGACTTTTGTCTTGCCATTGGACTTTGAAGATTCAGGAAGAGAAGCTGAGGCTGATGATTTTGTGCATCCTTGCCTCACTCTAATACATCTCATGAACAAGTCAAGATATTTCCCATGATGTCATTGACTCTTTTTGAAAATGAAGGATGAATAAGTTGCCTACTATATCTCATACTGGCTATAGCCACAATTCACTTCACTCTCTGGCCATCTCACCAGCCAAAATACCTTCTTCTGTCCTCTTGTCCCATCTTTGCTATCTACTTCTGCAGTCATTATAAACTAATTTTGTCACTGCTTGTTTCAATCTAATTTTCTGCAGCTTTGCTTACCAATCCCTGTGGCTTTCCAAACTAAAATATTCTTCCCAAGTCATATGTATATAAATAAACATATAGATATATACACACACACATATATTTGTACAGATAGTTTTCTTTTATTAGAATAGCTCCTTGAGGGAAGGGCTGTAATTATTTTTTAATTTTTTATTTCTATCACTTAGTATAGTACTTAGTACATTGTAATTGCTTAATAAGTATTTTTCTTTCATTTATTTTATGCTGACTCTAAAATTCAGAGATTTTCTGATGGGATAAAGGAAAAAAAGTAGAGTAAAAAGTCTAGGTTGTTACTCTGAGCTATTTCCTAATATTTGCTTGATGAAGGAATTAATGAATAAATGACACTGTGATAGATACTAGGGTGACACAGAGAGAGAAGAATCAGTTCTTGCTCTCAAAGAAATTCTAGTCTAATTGAGTCAGTAGGCCTGGCCTCTTGTCCTGACTCCTCCCAGGGATGTGAGACTAGGTAAATTACAAGTTCTATGGGCTTCAAGTTTAATCATCTGTCAAATAAAAACCATAAATGCTGAAAAACTAAAATAAGATAATAGATGTGAAAATGGTTTTTAAAACTGTAAATGTTCCATTACAATTTAAGCTATTATAAATATATTTAGTAAAACTTCATTAACTCTGATCATATTAATTTGGAATTGATCATTCAGAAGTAGACTGGGTGAAAATTTGTCTTTGAAATTTTCTTAAAAAAAGATGCTAAGTAAATGAATAATGTAAATTAGATTTCAAGAGGGATGTTTAACTGATTTAATGAGAACTTTCAAAGTAATTAAAAGTATCCTTTGCATATTAGAATTTAATATGTAAATGATCTTTGCTGTTCATTATAGTGGGACTAATAGAAACTTTGAGAACACATTATATGCATTATATATTATATACATTAGATGTTCCAAAATGATTATTGTTGTTATTTAGTTGTTTTGGTCTTTGTGACCCCCATTTGGGGTTTTCTTGGTAAAGATACTGGAGTGGTATGTGCAAAAATCTTTGGTGCAGCCCTTTTTGTAGTGGCTAAGAAACTGGAAATTGAATGGATATCCATCAATTAGAGAATGGCTGAATAAATTATGGTATATGAATGTTATGGAATATTATTGTTCTGTAAGAAATGACCAGCAGGATGATTTCAGAAAGGCCTGGAGAGACTTACATGAATTGATGCTGAGTGAAATAAGCAGAACCAGGAGATCATTATACATGGCAACAACAATATTATATGCTGATCAATTCTGATGGACATAGCCCTTTTCAACAATGAGATGAACCAAATCAATTGTTCAATAATGAATAGAAACAGCTACACCCAGTGAAAGAACTCTGGGAGATGAGTGTGAATCACTACATAGCATTTTCACTCTTTCTGTTGTTGTTTGCATTTTTGTTTTTCTTCTCAGGTTTTTTTCTTTTTTTCTAGATCTGATTTTCCTTGTGCAGCAAGATAACTGTATAAATATGTATTCATATATCAGATTTAACATATATTTTAATATATTTAACATGTATTGAACTTCCTGTCATCTAGAGGAGGGAGTGGGGGAAAGGAGGGGAAAAGTTGGAATAGAAGGTTTTGCAAGGGTCAATGTTGAAAAATCACCCAAGCATATATTTTGTAAATAAAAAGCTATAATAATAAAAAAAATAAAAATACTGGAGTGGTTTGACAGTTCCTTCTCCAGCTCATTTTACATATCAGGAAACTGAGGCAAACAAGGTTAAGTGACTTGCCCGGGGTCATACAGCTAGTATGCATCTAAGATTGCATTTGAACTAAGGTCTTCCAGACAGATTCTAGTCCTAGAGCTCTAACCATTGCAATCTAACTGTCCTTTAAACTAAATATCTTTCAATAATTTCAGACTGTCCTTGCTCTGTGTCTTTTAAAGTTTTGTTAATGTCTTGTACAATTAACAGTACGTGTTATGACACCGACAATAATATTTCTGATTTCATCTCCTTCTTGTCTCCCATCAGTGAACCTTCCTTTTTAAACAAACAAACAAAAAACCTAATTAAACAAAAATACTGAACAAAACAATAAAGTCTGACAGTCTGTAACTTCCCACAACCAAATGTTCCTGAGGATCAACCCAGAGAAGGAAAGTCTGTTGCATCATCTGTCAGGGACTAAGATTGCTTAAGGCAGTGAGCTGTCAGCTGAAGTCAGAAGAACTGAGTTCAAATCCAGTTTCCAAACTTAACTATGTGACTATAAGTATGTCACTTAAATCTCTGCCTCAGCTTCTTCAACTGTGAAATGGGGAAAATAATAGGGCCTACTTTGCAGGATTATTGTGAGGATCAAATGAGATAGTACCTGGAACACAGAGATCAATAATTGCTTGTTTTCTCCCTTTTTTATTCTACTTTTAAAAAATATTTATATTTATATTTATAGAGTGCTGTAAGATTTGCATCATATATTACATATATTATCTCATTTGATTCTCATCACAAGGGGTAGGTGTTCTTATAATCCTCATTTGTTAGACTTTTTTCCCCCCACTACTTTTCATCTGGATGTTTAGTCTGCATGCAGATACTACCTGATAGCAAGACATCACATGTATTTACTATAGAAAGTATAGGAGTCTTTGGAAACTTTGAAACTTGTGGAGCCAGTCCTGGGCTCTCTTCCACCTCACCAGTACTTTTTCATTTTCTTCTAGGCCCTACTATTGACTCAGCAGGAAGCATCAGGCTCTTGACAGTCCCATCATTTGGGGGATTTCCATTTCCTGATCCTAAAAAAAAAAATCTAGATAATGATACTCATTTACAAAGTGCTTTGAGATCTTCTGTGAAGAGCTGTTATTTCAGTACAAAATATTGTTATTATCCCGTTGCTCTCAACTATACCCAGCTGTGCTCTCTGTAACTATATTTTTAGCTGTGCTTTCTGAAGTGAATCTGATCATTACAAACCCTGAAGACTATTTTTTTTAAAAAAATTGACACCAGGTCCTCAAGGTTAAAATAGTGTATGCTTAGGGTGAGATTACAATGTTGTTCTTGGCACTGGATGGGAGAGCATTGGCTGGAATCAATCAAGCAACAAATATTTTTGATGAATGCCTACTGTGTTGTTAACACCATTTTAGACATTGTGATCCTTGGGATTCCACGTTCCAATCTCTTCCATACAGATGTTAGATTAGTCTTCCTCCGCAACACTGCCCAGCTCAAAAACTTTAAGGTGTCCCCATTGCCTCCTGAATAAACAGCAATCTGGCATCAACTTACTTTCCTGGAAAAAAAATGGGGCCATTTGCCACGGAGCTCTTCCTTCTCACCTATTCTTCATCTCAGTCTCTAATGAAGTCATGACCTTTCTTGCCAAGACAGGGCATTCTACAAGTTCCTTTGATCCTAATCCTTCCTGTCTTTATCAGATTGTCTTCGCTTAACTTTAATTTCTATATATATGTATATATGTGTATATATATATACATATATATATATATCCTTTCCCTGATAATTACTGAAATTTCTCCATCTTAAAAATCCTTGCTAGATTTCACATGCCTTCAGCTATTATGTTTTATCTCTCTTCATACATCCTTTAACTATTCTCTTCTTTCTTCTTCCTTCCCCCCTCTGTCTCTCTGTCTCTTTTCCTTCTTCTCCTTCACTTTAGATATATTCCATATCTCTCCAGCTATTAGTTTATTTTTCTTCTTGAAAATGCTTGTTTATGTCAGAGTATCCACTAGTCTCACTTGCTTTGAAACCTTTTGCAAACTGGCCTCCAGTTTCATCATTGAACTGAAATGGCTCTCTCCCAAGTTATCCATGACCACTACACTAAATCCAATAGATTTCCCCAATCTTCAATGTTTCTTGCCTTCTCTGAAGAAAGTTAGATTATTTATGACCTGCTCCTCCTGTATTCTCTCTCCTCTCTGGATTTTCATGACCCAGCTTTCTCATTGTTCTTCATTTAACAATTCATCTTTCCTTGATACTAATTATAGGATACTAATTACTTAAGGCTCTGTCATGAGTCCTCATTTCTTTTTCTCTCTCTATTCTCTCAAAGGGAGATGGAAGGAGTGTGGGTTTTAGAGTCACAGGACTTGGGTTCAAATCTTGACTGTCATTATCTATGTGTCCTAGAATAAATCTCTCCATGCGTGTGTCCTTAGCTAACAAAATGGAGACATGAGTCTAGATAGACTCTAAGATATCCTCTGGTTTTAAGTCAACGAACCTTTGATTCATAGGTTTAGTGATTGACAATGGTTCTGTATATCTGGTCTTAGTCTCTCACTCAAGCTCTGAGCCAGTATCACCAACTGCCTAATGGACATCTCAGACAGGAGGCCTCACAGACAGCTCACACTCATCATGTCCAAACAGAACTGATTCTCTTTTCCTCCAAACCCACCTCTCTGCTGTCAAGGGCGCACACACCTCTCCAGTATTCCATGCTTCCAACCCCAGCGTCATCCATCACCCTTCATTCACTTTTACTTGCTTCACATATCCCATTCAGTTTCTCATGTATATGTCCCCTTCCTTCCATTCTCACAGCCACTACCCTGGTTCAAAATCCCATCCCTTCTTATCTCCTTAATTGTGATATGCTCCTAATTAAGTCTTCTTACTTCATTCCTTCCTACTAATTCACCTTGCACATAGTTGCCAAGACAGTTACCTTAAAGAGAAGATCTGACCTTGCTAAACTCTTACTCAGTAAGTTCTACGGTTCTAAGACTCAAACATCCTCTGCTCTAACTTTAAAGGTCCTCTGATGCTGGCTGGCCCTTTCCTATCTCTCAGTTGACCTATACATTTCTTCCCTCCATACTCTTTCTAGACCAGTCACATTGGCTCACTTACTGTTCTTCACAGACCGCAATATGCCACACGTGCCCTCTTTCTATTCCTCATAGAGCTAATAATAAGAAGGATATGACAATATAACAATGATGGCAATACAGAATAATCTATGATAAGTGCATCAGAGAGGTGCAAAATTAGGTGAGGTTCAAGAAAGGATCTTTATGGACAGAAAAAAGGTGACATTTGATCAAAATTCAAAGGACGGGTAAGAAATTAAGGTTTAAAAGGAGGAGAAAGGCCATTCCAAGTATGGGGAATACCAAAAACCAAGGCAAGAAAGCCTAAGTCATGTTTAGAGGACATTTTAAGCCTGAGCTTCATTAACTAAGTGTGTTGCAAGCTCCTAGTGAAGATGAGCAGGAGCTTTTCAAGTAGGTGAAATGGAGTGTTTTGAGATGAGGTTGAAAAGCTAGACTGATGTCGAGGAAGGCCTCGAATGCCAGGCAATAGATTTGAACATTATACTATAAGCAATAGGGAACCACCGAAGATTTATGACAGAGGCATACATAATATTCAGTGAAGTGAACTGTTGAATCGTTTAAACCTCTTTCCTTCCTGAAAGGGTGTTTTTTTTTTTTTTTTTTCTTCATTTCTGACATAGAATCTGCAAAAGGGGATACTCAACAGTTATTTAATGAGCCAACTGAAATGCATTGAATGACAGTGAAGATGCTAATGCTTATTCTTTCCCATTACACTATATCTCAGATTGTCTGTTTCTGACTTTCTATGTAGATAAATTTGGGACTGGGTGAATTCTTTCAGTAATATCTCTCCCCTGGAAAGTCATGTCTTATGCCAGAGGTTTTGTGTGCCATAATATAATGAGATACACATTCTCCAAATTGTATGTGTGTATGTGCGTGAGAGAAAGTGAAAGAGAGAGAGACAGAGGGGGAGGGAGGAGAGGAAGGAAAGAAGGAAGAGGGAGTGAGAGAGGAGAGGTAAATAGAGATTGATAGTCTTGGACAGGTTTCTGATGGATTCCTCACCTTTTTATTGTTTTTAGTAATTTTTGGGGGGTCTATATTACTCTGCTGGTGTAGGAGATACCATGGGTAAATGAGAATATAATGTCTTCAGAATGCGAAGTCCTAAAGGTGTGAAAATTACACTGTGGAGTCAGAAACATGAAAATATGTTTTGGGTACTCTCTGAGCAAGGTAGTTACCCTGATCCATTCACACATCCCCCTTATGACTAATGGTCTTTACATATCAAACATCGGCTGGGAGAACAGTGCACTCTGTAGCCACTCAGTGGAATGAATCTACCTGAGGCAATGAAGGACCTTCATCCTAACTGGCCCCATGCTAGAGCCTGCTGAGCTAATTGTTACATTAAAAAAGAGAAGGCTACAGGAGCAAGATATTTTTAGAGGGAAAACCAACGATATTTTACCTTGAAAGTGGCCTGAGACTTTTCTACAAAGTCTGTTGCAGGCACGTTGAAAATTCATGCAAATGATATGTGAATGTGCACAACTATGTCAAGGATGTGGCTCCCTGGGAGGGGCCCAATCTTATGCCATTGAATTGCTTTGCCCTATTACCTTTCCCAATTCAATTCAATTCACAAGGTAATGGGCCCTCACCCCACTGCTTTCAACTGGTCTTTCTCTTCCAGGGAGCCCAGTTTTCTCTTCACTTCATGGAGGAGCTTGGTTCCTTGGAATCCGCTACCACGACCGTCAAACTTCACCACGATGGCACCGTGACTGCTGACCATCACAGTTTCCCAGTTGACCTCAAACTTTTCAGTCACACTCTGGCTCCCTGGAGTGCCATCCCTGAAAAGGATTAAGGATAACACTTTAGAGTTTCATCAGTTTTAATAGGAATAATTCATTGACTTGGGAGAAAGGACATCTACAATGATGACATTTATTTGTCATTTCTCTTTGAGGGCTCAGTTTCCTCATTTGTAAATTGAAAGAGTTGCATTAGATGACATGTACTGGGCTCTAAAAAGTTTTTGGTCTCAGGACCACTTTGCACTCTTAAAAATGACTAAGGACCCCAAAAAGTTTTAATTAGTTAAAATAACAATATTGAATCCTTTGATGCTATTGTTAACATTTTTATGAAGATTAACTATATTTTGCAGACCAAAACAATTTAGTGAAAGGAGTGGTATTGTCACACTTATTTTTTTTTTTTGTTGTTGTTCTTGCGAATCTAATCTTGCATTAAAATGCCTGAATTAGTAGAAGACAGCTGCATTCTTATATCTGCTTCTGTGTATAATCTGTTACAATATGTTGTTTTGATTGAAGTCTATAAAGAAAATTTGGCATCATGCAGATGTGTAGTTGGGAAAGGAAGGAGTATTTTAATAGACCAATACCATTTTAGTATTCTTGTAAAAATAGTTTTGACCTCAAGGACCCCCGGAAGGGTCTCAAGCATCCACTGACACCATTTTCAGAACCTCTAGATGGTATATCTCTAAAGTTCCTTCCAATTCTAAATTCTGGAATCAACAATATGTCATTTGGGAGCAGATTTTTTTTTTTTTTGGGGGGGGCAGGACTCTTCTCTTGTTCCTCTCAAATGCTACTTCCTAGTATTTTACTTTATTTATGGGGCCGAGTCTATCCTTGCCCACATCTCCCACCCAGATGAGAGGTGTTTGTTCATCAACTGTGAAGAAAAGGGATGTGACATCAATTGAGGTGAAAAGTTGGGGAGGGGGTAAGAGGAGAATTCTCCTCTTTGAGGAGCAGACCCTCACCATCCATTTATATAATTTAAAAAATTTACATATATCAGCATTTCTCTTTTGGACTTCTTTATTTCATGTTCCAGCCAGCATACTTTTTAGATTCTGTCTAATCAAGTGCTGTTAGCTTAATGAGTTCTGATCTCTCTCAAGCACCTCCTGTAATGAAATTAAGTTCCTTTGGAGGTAATTGGATAGCTGTGAGATTTTGGCAGTTCTCAAGTCCTTGGTGGGAGGTAGTTTCAAGGATGATGGTTTTTAAAAATCATTATTATTTTCTCAGTTAGATTGCCTCAGTTTCCCCTTCCTTTCTTCTTTGGAATGAAATTAACAATGAGGGGGATGGAGTCAGATTTATAACTGATCTATGTCAAGTCCAGAGAGAAAAATCTCTATAAAAACCACTTTTTGGGATTCTGGAGGTCCTTATGAAGCTTGGTGCCCTAGAGTTGGAATACCCTGGATTTGTGCTGTAGCCCTCCTACTACTCTCTTTCTATACATTTAGAGTACAAAGGGCACTGGATGTGACCTCATTCAACTTGGGTTTCAGTGCCCCTTCTGTGGACCTAGACTCATCCCTTAACATTTTAATATTAGTTTTCCTCATCTATAAAATGAAAGAATTGAATTAGATGGTCTCTGGATAGAAAACCTTTCCAACTCTAAGATACTAAGTTAGCAACTAAGATGGAGTTGCTTTGGAGTAGAGAGGAAGTTCCAATCCCATCAGATATTTATGAAGTGCATAATTTTGGGCAAGCTATCTTACTTCTCTCAGCCTCAATTTTATCATTTGTAAAATGGAATTCTTACAAGGGTTGTTAAAAGGATATAAATATATAAATAGTTGCATCAATGTAGCTGTTGAGTTGTTTTGGTTTTTGTCAGACTCTTTATGACTCCCTTTGGGGTTTTCCCGGCAAAGACACAGGAGTGGTTTACCATTTCCTTCTCCAGCACGTTTTACAGATGAGGAAACTGAGGTAAACAGGGTTTAGTGATTTTTCCAAGGTCCCACAGCTAAAAATCTGGGGCTGCATTTGAACTCGTCTTCCTGATTCCAGGCTTGGCACTGTATATACTGTGCCACTTAGTTGTCCATATAAATGTCCACTATTATTATTTCTATATATATAGATAGTGAATACCTTTGTAATATTGACATCAAAGGATTGGTTCAATGCATGCCCTCCTTAATAATACTGCTTCCCAATTTTGGGTTGCAGCCCATTTTATGGTTGTCAATTTCTGCAGAGGGACAATAAAAAAGTCTTAGAAAAAGATGGATTACCTCAAATTGACTGGGAGCAGGGATGGGAGGAACAGGAAGGAAAATGATTCCTTGATTATGCATTAACTTCTCCTTCTTTCTTACTCTTTGTCTTACTCAGGTTTTATAAAACTTTACTTCTAAAGGTTAGAAGTTAGAGGTTGCAGTTAATCCCTTTGTATCTTTCTACCATTGCTATGTACGTGGTCTACAGGATACATGATTCTCCTAAGTTTGGTCACTCTTTTCTTACCCTTTAGAACATCCAAGACAAGACTAGATTATGCTAAAAAGGAATCACAGGATGTGCCACAGGAAAGAATCTTAGAGTTCTAGAGCCATAATTAACTAAACCTGGACCTGAGCCAATTAAATTGAGAGGTAGAATTAGGAGAGGGGTTTAGCAACTCAGAGGACAGGCCTACCACTGAGATGTCCCGGGAGAATCCCTTGCTTGAAATAAAGTTAAAGGTGAAGGAGAGTTCCTAAAAAAAGGTTGGGACCCTAGGAGTAGCAGATAGGGGGAAGTTATGCACCTCTATCATTGGAGGTCCATTAGGGAAGATCAGGAAAAAAAGAGAAAACATTTGGAACAGATCTCACACTAATCAGAGCTTTTCTAGTGCAGTCTCTAATAGTCACAGAAGTCAAATGACTTTACTAGAACTCTTTCATTCCAGACTAAACATTCAAAGGAACATTTTTGTATTATTGTGATTATTATTATATTTGAATTCCATCATTAAAAAAAAGTTCCTTTTTATTTTACTTCCCTTTTAGGACATGAATGGTGTCCATTTTAGATCTACAGCAAAGAAAAGATGAGAAGGAATTATTGAATAGTCAAAAGTTCCTCCCCCCACCCCCACATTTTCCCATACTTAGTGATTAAATTATAAGGGATGTGATTTAACTGTCAGTATATCCAGATGTGGTCTTTGAATGAAGCTCCAGAGCATTCATTTCAACAAGAAAAGTGAGGGGGAAATCACTTTTCTGGGAATTTGAAAAGGCCTTCCTTCTGGATTCTCATTGCTAGAAAACCAGATGGGGTAGGGTGGGTGGAGCTTCTACTCCAGAGATGAGGGTTAAAAACCATTGGTCTGGAGAATCAGAGGGGCCTTTGGTAAGTGTGAAAATCTTCTGAATAAAACCATCCCCAAGAGAGAAGGATGAAAGATGAAGAATGTATTAAATCAATCCAGAATGTTAGGAAACTGGGTTAATTTTTCTTTGGCAACTATAACTCCTTCTTTGGGGCCATGCTGTGAACCTGCCTTACAGGGGAGGTTATCTCATAATAAAGTCCTTTTAGAACTTCAGTAATTAAACCCTTTTGGATAGGACCCAAGCAGAGCCTGAATTTTGTAGTCTGGGCTTACAGCAAAGTTGGCACTCGTACTGGCTAGCCAGGAGTGTTCTCTTCTCATAAGTGACTACTAGAAATTCTCCTTCATCCTTGACATGGTGGCACAGGGTCCCATTTAAGGGGGAGGTGAAAAATCACCAGGGGGAAGAGACCAAGGCAGGCTTAGTCTCCTTTCTTCTTTGAGGCTTCTTTGGGCCCTGGCAGAAGAGAGTTTTAAATGAACGAGGAGATCTTTCCTGACACCTCCTGGCATTTTCCCAATCATTTCTCAGCTCTTCCTTAAACAGTTCACCCGTGAAAGGCGGCGGTCATACTTACACTACCAGGAGCAGAGGATAGTGGGTGGTATCCGTGAAGGTGGCCGGCTTTAAGATCTGCATTGGCAATACTGGGTGGGAACAGACAAACATATTAACATTTTAGTGACCGATAGATGATAGACATGGTTCATAATTAAATAGCACTTCACATTTGATGGAACACCATCCTTGCAACAGTCTATGAGGCAGATAGTGTTTTATACCCATTCTTAAGATGAGAATATTATGACTCAGAGAGGTTAAAGCCTGTCCTTGGTCACACAGCTTACATCCAGGTACCTTTTTTTTTCTGTAATCTTTCTGTAAAAATGTCATTTGCTTAGGGTAGAACAGAGGGAGCTGTTTGTTTGAGTGTTCATGGGACTTTAGGATTTAACTTCAGGGAGCACTCAACAAATGTTTATCCAGTGCCTACTTTTATGAAACAGCTAGCTGTCAAAGTGGATAGGCAGTCCTGGAATCAGGAAGAGAAGAATCCAAGGATAGCCTCTGACACTTATTGAATGATTCTGGCCAAGTCACTTAATTGCAGTCTGCCTCAGTTTTCTCATCTGATAATAGTAGCACTCATCTCCCAGGTTTGTGACAATAAAATGAATGTTTTGCAAACCTTAAAGCTCTCTGGAAGGTATTATCATGATTGTCATGCAGCTACCTAATCAATAGTCTTAACTCACAGGGCTGACTAAAGGATAGCAGATTAAGTTCTAATGTTTCCTTCTTGTCTGCAGGATAAAATGCAGAATCTTCTTTTGTCTTGCCTTTATCTGACTTCAGCCTACCTTCATAGGCTTACTTCACATTATCAATACTGTTTTTCCAGTTTTTCCAAACTTGTTTCCTTCCCATCCCTTTAACCTTTCCCACATTTACACTGATATAAGGTATCATATCTTAGATGTACTGATTTATTTACAAATTGTCTCCCTCATTAGAATGCAAGCTCCTCAATATTTGGGACTATTTCCTCTTTTTTTCTTTCATTTTTTGGGGGGTCTTTGGGAAAATTTCAAGGTTCATGAATCCTTACGTTATATTATAGGTTAGATGACAGTGTTTGGAGGCTCTGGATATCATGGAGGTAGAATAGTTGGAAGGAGTTGGAGGACTTTTGTGTCTCCCATCTCCTTCAAGCTGGAAAGCAGCACAGCAATCTGAATGAATTCTTTCTTGCCTTGTTCTGCAGGGAGAAAAGGCAAGGGGGAAGATGCTCCTGGTGGACTTACTGCACTTTGGATGGGTTTTGGGGCCCAGGGCCAGGAAAGAGAGGGAGGAGGTAAGGAAAGAGGACACAGCTGCTCCTAGGTGCTTTTGGACTGTTCTAATTGGTTTCGGGGCCAAAGCAATAATAGGAATAGAACAAAGAGAAAGATGAGAAATATTGTAGAAGCAGAATTTTAAAGTTTGACTAGTGTGCGGAGGTGTGAGAGAGAGAAGAATTAAGCATCAAAGCAAAGTTTTAAGTGAGGAAAATTGGGCAAATGGTGGTACTGATGGGGGAAAGAGTGATGTCAGAAGAGATGACTTTTGGGGAAAGATTATAGGCTCAGTTTTAAACATGTTAGGTGTGTATGTGGGAAGAATACAGGTAGGTCATCCAAGTAGAGTTATACTGTAGGCAATTCAAGCCTGAATCCTGAATACAGATCTGATTATGTTACTCTTTTCAAAGTCACTCACAGTCTCCCACTACTTAACTTTCTAGCTTATCATGCCTTCTTGTACTTGGTACATCCTTGAAACATTATTTCTTTATTTCTCTCCCTTCCTCCCTCCTTTTCTTCTTTCCTTCCTTCCTTCCTCCTTTCCTTTCCTTCCTCCCTCCCTTCTTTTCCTTCCTTCCTTTTCTACATGAGACCTTTCCTAATACTTTCATTGGTAAAGCCCTCCCTCCAACAGACTTCTTTAGCATTTTATTCTGTACTTGTCTAATGCACTTATCACATATTATTGGGAATTATAGCTCCCTAGTTTTGTATCTTATCTCCCTACTAGGCCATAATTTCCAAGAGGGCAGGATCTGTATCTTATCAAGACTTTATATCTCCCCAAGAATCTTGCACAGTATTCACACTGCATTTAACAGCTTAGCAAATGCTTGCTGAATTGCAAAAGACTGACCTGGTTATGGAGTCAAAGGGAATGTTTAGGGAATAAGGAGAATAATCAAGAGAGAGGATATCTAAGAAGGGAAGGCACTGCATTATGGTGGAAAGGGCTAAGTCATCAGAAGAACTGGGGGTCTTCTGTGAGCTCTGTCACCAGCTTATTGTTGGACCACAAGTAAGTCACTTCACTTTGCTGTTCATTTTCATCATCTGTAACCCGTGAATAAATATACCTGTGCTCCCAAATCTACAAGTTCATGGCAGAGATTTGATGAGCTCATGTATGTGGATATACTTTAAAAGGGAGAAGATGTACAAATGTGTGGGTTTATTAACAGCAACATCCCAGGCAGAAAGAAACGAAAACCCTTAGGGCTCCATGAGTCACTTTGTCATGCATGGCTTGCACAACACACAATTAAACATCTTCCCATCTCTGTTATTTTCCCCTTAGGCAGCAGTGTCAGTATCCCAGCTGGGAATCAATATTTGAAGGGATTGGGGGAGAGAGAAAAGAAAACAGGTCCTGGGTGATATAGGGACAAGGAAGAGAGAGGAGGAAAGGACAAGGCAAGGGGTGGGGGTGGGGGATATCTATGTACCAAAGCAAGATGGCAGTGCTAATTGCTGGATGGATATTGAGAGCCCCACTCTGTGCCGGAAGGGATACTTGAAGGTGGTCTGGTTACCAGCCTCTGTAGCCCCAGCTGTGCCTTGTCACTATCTAGGTTTTTTGGATCTATTCCTCAGGCTAGTAAAAACTGCCTTAATAATAAAATTTAAAAAAAAAAAACAAACCCAAAGACCAACAAATTTCCCCACTGGGTTCTTTCTCCCCAAACAAAACTCTACAAACCTTCCTTCTTAAATTTGGCATTTGTTTACTGATGGTAAACAGAACCTAGATTACCAAAGGCTTAGCAATTAACTCAGAATTAGTGGCATTTTCAATATGATTAATATACAGGTTCACCACAGGCTAGACACGTTTGCTTGGCAATCATTTTCTGACACAGGGTCTAATTACTTATTCCGGTTGAATGCTAATGCCTTGCAAATTGGATCAATGGCCCTGGGACAAGCAGAAAGGCTGGGGATGGACTTTATCATTTAAATATCCATAAAACATGGACTGGGCTGTTTCTGCTACTGATAAGCCGAAGGGCAGACCTTGGAAACTGGCCCAGTGGCCAGAAAATAGCTTTAGATTCCAGAAGAGGGTTCCTTAAGACTTTCTCTCTATCTGATCAGAGCTTTGTATAATCCAACACAATAAAACAAGAAAAAACTATTTTGGGGGAGGGGGAAGGCCAGGGGAACCATCTGAAACCTTTAAGGTCACTTTCATCTAGATGTTTTTATTTTATCATTCTTTTTTTTTTTTTTTTTCTTTCTTTACTCTTTAATGACTCATTATTCTTGTACAGCTGAGTCCTTGCTGAACATCATGTCACAGATGGAAAAACCAATTAGACATACCTGAGCAAGAACCAATATTGGGGGAGTTACCCCTAAACCTTGCCATATAAAACCAATGGTCTATGTGATTGAGTTACTTTGTCATGAAAAGAAATCAAAAGACTTTGGTGGCCCACACTTCTATTAGGCAGAGAAGTTGGGACCTAGGTGAGATCACACCAAGTGCTCCAAGTTCCATACAGCCTCTCCAATTCCTATCCTTGTTTCTGTAATGAGGTGAAGATTCCTACACCTGAGGTCTAATAACTCTGCTATGATTGTAGCATCTCCCTCTGGCCACCGAGGCACAGATATATCCTTTGCCTCCGATTCCTCCTGCCCTGTACTCTCCCTTTTCTTGGTTCTCCTAGACCTTTGCTTGTGTGGCACAAAAGATATTACAATAAAAATCTTTTACTTTCTAAATAACTGGTTTAACTCTATTGTGAAAACCTCTTTTAAATCCTCAGAATGCTAGAATAGATTAGGACAGATATTCAATTTTTGGAGTGAATTTAGGTTTCAAGTAAGTGAACACCGAAGTCATTGTGGTTGATACTGCCCAGATGTTTGTGACCATGGGTGGGGTCTTAGCATCCTTAAAGAATACCTTTTTTTTCAGCCATCACCTGGCTTCTTCTTCCTGGTAGACTGATTCTACATGTGAATTTTACATGTGCAGACAGATGGTCACTTTCATTCTTAAAATACTAAAGTCAGGTGATCTTTGGGCAGCAATTTCCCTTCTAGTCTTCAGGGTCATCACGACTCTAGAATAAGTTGTTTAGTATGCTGTGAGATTTAAAGATCTTAAGGAATTCTCAACTGTATTATAAATGATTTTTGGTAGATGATGACAGAAAAAGGAGGCCCATATTTCCTGTGGGAAAGAAAAAGGATTTCTCTTCATTATTTCTCTCTCTCTCTCTCTCTCTCTCTCTCTCTTTCTCTCGGTATTTACTTATGGCAAAGAAATGGGAAGTTAATTGGGAAAGGCAATATAGAGTAGTAGAGAGCACATGATTGTAAATCAGGACAATGGGGTTTTAATCCTGTCTCTGCTCAGGATAACTACTTTCACCTTAAAATACTATTATTTAATTCCATGAATGTGTTAATTATAAATATTCCAGATGAATGTCCTGCTCTCTATGAGAGATCAGAGAATCCACTGAAAATGCCTAATGCACAGTAACCACCTGCCAGTTTTTAGGACCTAATTCCTAAAGAAACCAGTATATAATCTCATTGTTAACTGGAATGATTGGTGAATATTGTTCTTCATTAGTTATTGTTCAATTGTTTCAGTCTTGCCTGACTATCCATGACCCCATTTTTTTTTTTTTTTTTGGCAAAGATACTAGAGTGGCTTATCATTTCCTTCTCCAGCTCATTTTACAGATGAGGAAACTGAGGCAAACCGGGTTAAGTGACTTGCCCAGGGTCACACAGTAAGTTAGCTAAGGGTAACTCATGGAATGGAAGTCTTCCTGATTCCAGGTCCAGCACTGAGTCATCTAGTCTTCCCGGTTCTTTATTAGTTGAATCTATTGAGTAACTAAGGATAAACATGAAAATCCTTTTTGTTTTTCAGCTTATTAGGAAAATTTTACTAAAATATCAAGAGTCCACAAGCTTTAGGAAGTGAAATTCCATTTTTACAAGTCTTTATCAAACCAAAAACAAGCATTGGCTATATGCAAAGCACTGTGCTATTGAATTCTGCTGTCCTTCTGTTGATTATTTCCCATTTGTCCTTTATATAACTTATTATATCAATCTTATTTATATAACTATATACATAGTTGTTTGCAAGTTTTCTCCCCTCGTTAGTTTGTGAGTTCTTTAAGGCAGGTGCTGATTTTTGTCTTTCTTTGTATCCTCAGAACTTAGCACAGTGCCAGTACATAATAAGTGTCAAATATGTGCTTATTGAAAGACTGAATGGCATAGAAAGGACAATATTTAAAGGACTTATACTCTATTTTAAGATGAAGAACATTACTAAGAATATGTTATAACAATACAATGTAGTATAGGTAAAGTGCCAGATAATTAGTAGATATCACAGATGCAATGGGAGTTCAGAGGAATGAGAGATCATTATGGGTTGGTGAAAATATTATGGAGGAAGGATATTAAGTAGCTTTTAAAGGATGGATAGAAAAGAAGAAAGCATTTAAGGCAAGGAGTGCCTTTAAAATATGAATATGCATATATGTATATTAAATATGTATATGTGTGTCCATATATGCATGTGTCTATTGTATATACATATATATGTATGTGTGTGTATATCTACACAGATATACACACACATATACATAAATACATTTTCATAGAGGACCATTGATATTATGGGGTGGTATTTTTATTTGCATATAAATTGGATTTAAGTGAGGCAAGGTTATACAGAGTCATCAACTTCTCTTTTTCTTCCAGAGATATCAAAGGTCAGTGTCAAGACAAGTGCTTGGTGATGGCCTGGGTTGCAATGGGTGACACTGGCATCTTTGATATGTAACAAGCTCTAAGCACTCCACAGAACCTGCATTAGCTGCCTTCATGGCTATTGTAACAAACTGTTCTTATCCACCCATTCCACCTGAACAAGTCTTTACATGCTTGGGATAGACATCCCCTAAGTCACTGACGGATTTAAGGCCTGTTGGTTACATTAACTCTTAAAACTGCAGGGAATAAGGTGAAAAACAAGTGAATCCTTTGTACTATGTACATGGAAATATTCTTTTTTTGTCCATGTATTTAAGTTCAAAATGAATAAAAATATTTTGATAATTTTAGTTCAATATAATTAGTGTCTTTTGTAATCTTATGTATTTTGTTTCATTCTCTTAACATTATCATGAGAAGGAGTCCATGGGTTTTGTCAGATTGTCAAGGGGGTCCCTGACAAACAAAAAGGTAAAGGCCGCTTCTTGGCTGTAATAGGGAAATACAGGAATAGCTCATGAAACATTTAAAAGCTGGCTAATGTTATTATGCAATGATAATTATGGGGAACTTCAACCCATAGACAGTCTCTGAAGTACTCTGTATGTCCAAATAGCTGGTAAATTCTTGTTTTGCTTTAATGATAATCCATTATTCAAAAGAAAGAGGAACTAATAAGGGGAACTACTATTTTGGATTTGATTATGAACATTAATAATGACCAACCTATTGCTGAAATAAGAATGACAGGAACTTTGAGGTCAAGACTTCTTTTCTCACTCCTCAAAGGACTGTTTAGTTTGTATGGCTTGGGGTTCTCCTGACAATCTAATAGAAAGTTTTCCTGGTTTTGAATACAACCCCTCTTCCTGTATTCGAGGCAGTGATTCCACTGAGCTGTCATATAAATTAAGGCAGTTATATCTCTAGCCAAAGGATGCCCAGCTAAGTGATCCTTTAAGCTCTCCCTCAGGCCCTTTATAAATATTTACATTACTACCACTTCTTTTCAGCTCACAGTGGCTCTCCATTGTAGAATTCTTTTTTGTCAGCTATCAAAGAGTATCTAACTATCATAGGAATAACTATATCCCAGTTGCAATGGCCAAATAGCCAGTCTTCAGCAGGAGGTTTTAGAGGGGATAGATTAAATGATATGTTGCTATTGCCTCTGACCACTGATCATTTAACTGTCAGGGTCTCCTGCTCTCTGATGTAGCTACACACAAAAGAGGAAGGAAAGACTAAAAGGTGATATCAAGGACTTACCTGTCACTTATCCTGTGACAGAGCTGTTATTGCATAGTCCTTTGATATATGTTATACTAAGACCTCAAGGAGTTTACTATCCAGCTCAACATGCAATATTTGCTCCATGGATACATACAATGCAAGAGACATAAATGATATAACACATGAGGAAAGTCACTCAGTTTTGTTTTCTGTGTTTTGTATCCTTAATTCTGGGTACAGGGTTTTGCAGTACTAAATAAAACATTTTTAGTGTTAGAGGTTGATCAGAGGAGTTCCCCAATCAATTTGATGAGATTACAAGGAGGTGAACCTCTGTTTGGGTTGTAAAGATCTCCCTATGGAGAGTATGGACATGCCCACTGGCATCTTGTAGAGAAGATGAAAGACATCTGGCTAAGTCTCAGTGACTGGGGCTGCCTCCAAGGTGAGTTGGTTGGTTGGAAGTCCCCTGTAGTGCCTCCTGAAAAATAAATTTCATTGATGGGGACTGCCTCAAAATGAATTAATTGGCTCCTGCTCAGTTGGGGGAGCTCCTTTTCTGGTCTAGATTAGGGAATCTTCATTGAGGATTGTGTATTTCATTCTTTCCCCTTCTGCCTCTCTTACAGAGAGCTTCTGAGAATACAGCTGGTAGATAAGGTGGGTTTCCTCTCCTCCAAAAACTATTAATGACAGACATAAGTTCTACTATAACAGTTATATGATTGTTGAGTGCATTTGAATAGTACAGATCTAATTGAAAAGGTTGACCAGGAGCTGCAAAGGTAGACCACCCTGAGATAGTCTAAGTTCTCAGATGGTTTCTATCAGGTGAGAGAGGGTCTCGCAAGAATGCCCACATGTTGTCTATGTAGCCACTCTAAGCATGGTTCCCTTCTGAAGGGATCTAAGTCTCACCATATGTTTCCCTCTGGGGAAAAGGGATTCACTTGACTGCTAAGATGTTGTTGCAATCTTAGATCTGGTTCCTTTATGAGGACAGTATTAAATAAAGAGTAGTGCCAAATTAGAGGACATTAGGATTTTGTTTTAAAAAAGTGATTTTAGACAAAGAGAATTATGATTATTTATGAGATCTGTTTTCTGTTGGCTGGCAAAATCTGTCTCATATGTGAAAAATACATTTGTTTCATTGAGTGTTTGTATGGATCTGAGGACCCATTTACCCATATTTCTGAAGATCCAGAGATGAGCTGTATTCAATAACTATGTCAGAGCAAAGTTTTGGTGAGGGCTACATGAGCCCAAGAGATTGACTTTTTAAAACTGCCCTAAGAATGAATCTGGTCTATGAGAACCCCAGAATATATTGAATCAGAATGAAAAGTAGCTAGACTCCTTGGAACTGTACTGCCATGACACAAAGACATCTCATTTGTTTTTTTCTCTTCCTTTCTTTCAAAACATAGCTCAGCCATTTTAGTAAGAGGGGCCAACCAAATATTATCTTAGAAAACTATGTTTTTCTTTCTTTTTACCTGTTGTTCATAGACTCAGTATGGGAAAGATACTGGAGTTCTCATTATTGGCAACATCCAATCGTGGTTAATGGTGGCTATAATGTTTTTGCTTTTGTTATTTTTTGTATCTCATATCATACCTTGTGGCTAGTAGATACTTAATAAATGTTGAATTGTTTATTAAGTTGAATTTTTTGATGCATATGTATGTGTGTGTGTGTGTGTGTGTGTGTGTGTGTTTGTATAAACCAAGCTCTTTTTTGGTTCTAAATCTATGATCCATTCACAGAAATAATTCAGAGAGGGGCCTGGAGTTTGGTGAAAAGCATTGAATGAAGTCTTTTCTGTGCTGAAGTGCAGGTGATGGAGGGATAACTAAACAAAAATGCCCAGTAGACCACTGGAAATGCTGAACTAGAGTCCAATAGAGAAGTCAAGTTTAGAATGAGACATTGGGAAATGGCTTCTTAGGAATAATAGCTGAAGCTGGAAGACTTTATCTTCAAGGAAGAAAATTTAGATAGAGATGAAGAAAAGCCAAGGACAGAATTTTGGGGCCTATCCAAGTATGGAGGGTGAGAAGAGTAACAGAGGCTATTAAAGAAGCAGTTAAAGAGATTGGAACAGTGTATGAATGTCATAGGGAGGAAAGAGTATTAGTCTTATCTCAATGAGATGGTAAACTTATGGAAGAGAGGGGTCTAATGTTTCTCTTTTATGCCTTGTAGTGTCTAGTATCATTCTGGACAGGTATTGAGTGCTCAATAAATACTTATCAATTGATACAATCAATAGAATTCTTTTTTTGTGCCTCCCAGAATCTCTCCTTGGCTCCAGAACACCCCCTTCCCCCAAGAACTCATTTCCAGCTGTGTGGAGAGCAGAGACTATCATTATTGGGATAATATAGTATTCTTCCACATAAGTCATTAGACAAAGCAATCTTCTACTGACAGCTGAATCATTTCAGAGCAGGAATAGTAATGAAAAATGAGAAAAAAAGAAAACCCAACACTTACTGTAATCTTCAATCTCGATACTTCTGTATTCAATTTTAGGCATCTGCCGGTCACTAATAGTCTTCTGTACGTGGGCATTTACTTCCAGCTCAAAGATTTCTGAAAAAGAGAGGAAATAATGATAGATAGAAACACACTGAAACTGTTTCTTATAAGGAGCCCATTTTTCACTTAGAGGATCACAGATTTAGAATTATAAGGTCATTTAGTGCAACCATTTCATTTTAAAGATGTATTAGAGAGGTCCAGAGAGGTTAAGGAACAGATTCAGCATTCACATCCAGAGCTTTTGATTCCCAATCAAGTGATTTTCTACCAGACAATATTACCTCTGTGTATTTAGTCATACAACTATCAGAAAAGCTAAACATGCTTCTCATGTCCATTAAATACATTTACTAAGGTTATTGACCATCACAGATTTGGAGAAGAAGACTGGAATATCAATTTTTCTCAGGAAAAATTCATTTAAATTTCTCAATTTAACTAAAAGATATCCTGAAAAGTTATTTGATACCTCATGGGTTTTACTTATCCATTTCTTGCTTTTGTCCATTTTAGCACCTTACAAGTAAGGCTTGAAGTGGACTGGGATGAGGCAGTTTGTTTTATCCTAGCCTGACTCAAGCCTTATCTTAAAAAGGGGGGACCCTAAAAAGTCTCAGGCATTCCACTTGCTTTTAGCAAAACCTGAAATAATTCCACTATATTTTGACACTGGCCAATGTTAAATATGTTCTTAAAACCAATCACCCTAAACCTTCCCATGCCCATTTCTGCAATTGGACTAATCTGTTAACTATTGTACTTATCACTAATTAAAAAGATGCTCAAACCATCCCACTTCTTCTTTTAAGTTGGTGGGTACTTGTTCACATTTTAACTGGGAAGAAAAAAAATCAAACCAAAATATACCAAGGCAAGCAGCTTGCCCATTTGTCAAATCAGTTTGAAACAGCTGAGTTTCAGGAATGCTTTACAGGGTGCATCATCCATCATAGGCAATGCAAGAGCCATTAAATCATCCTCTGACGAGCATTCTCTCAAAAAGCAACACATTCACCACATGAGCACACGTGGGGTATTATTCCTGCCTGCATGAAGTCCCCAGAAAGTTAAACTTCCCATTATGATGGGAAAGTTTTAGAAAGAAATGATTTTCATCCATGAAACTGATATATCGCTCACTGAGGTCACCCACAGATCCTTACTGTCATTTAGAAGTGTGTAAAACCAGGGGAGATAATGGTACTCATGTCTACATAATAGCAGCATGATGGATTGAAGAGTGAAAAAATTCAGTTAGTCATCTGGTAGTATTTCCTACGTCAATTGCTCCTCCAACCTTTGCTTTAGATTTACCCTGAATGTATCTAATTAACCCTTATCTACTTCTTCATGTAATTGCCTAAAATAGTACATGTTTTACCCTGTTAGTCTCCTCAAAAACCTCCCACGACTCCCTATTTCCTCAAGGACAGAATTCAAACATATCTGAAATTAAAAACCTTTCAGAAATTGAATCCAACTTACATTTCAAGCTATTTGCATATTATCCTTACCCCACTCCAAGTATTATATGGTATAAACTAAGTTGCCTACTTTCTGTTCTTTATATAGGATATTCTGTCTCCTGACGGAAGCTATTTTTTGGCCTAAAATGTTCTCTCTAGCTCAAATCTTACTTCCCATTAGTGACCTCTTTTGATCTCATGCCTGCCTTTCCCATGACCAAATTATTTCATATTTAATTATATGTTTGTGTTTCCCAAGAAGATGTAAATTTCTGCTTATAAAGAATTGACGTCAACAATGTATATATATATATATATATATATATTTGTTCTCAAGGGATAATTGTTTAATGAGACAATGGCAAACAACTACCAACAAAGAAAAGACATACAAGAAACATTGGAAAAATCAACAAAAGGAAACTTGGATTAAAATGAATCAGGAAAGGCTTCCTACAGAAGATGAGATTTTAGTTGGGACTTCAGTTGGGATTGAAGTTGGGACTTCCCTTTTTTTATTATAGCTTTTTATTTATAAGATATATGCATGAGTAATTTTTTGACATTGACCCTTGCAAAATCTTCTGTTTCAACTTTTCCCCTTCTTCTCCACACCCCCTCCCCTAGATGGCAGGCAGTCCAATACATGTTAAACATGTTAAAGTATATGTTAAACACAATATATGTATAATATATCCATACAGTTATTTTGCTGCACAAGAAAAATCAGACTTAGAAATAAGGTAAAAATAACCTGTGAAGGAAATAAAAAATTCAAGTGGACAAAAACAGAGGGATTGGAAATCCTATGTTGTGGTTCACACTCATTTCCCATAGTTCTTTTGCTGGATGTAGCAGGTTCTCTTCATTAATGAACAAATGGAACTGATTTAGTTCATTTCATTGTTGAAGAGAGCCACGTCCATCAGAATTGATCATCATATAGTATTGTTGTTGAAGTGTATAATGATCTCCTGGTTCTGCTAATTTCACTCAGTTATCAGTTTTGGAGAGACTTACAAGCCTCTCTGTATTCATCCTGCTGGTTATTTCTTACAGGACAATAATATTCCATAACATTCATAAACCACAACTTATTCAGCCATTCTCCAAATGATGGGCATATTCAATTTCTAGTTCCTAGCCACTACAAAAAGGGCTGCCACAAACATATAGGTTTCTCTTCTTAAGTATCTCTTTGGGGGTATAAGCCCATTAGTAATATTACTGGATCAAGGGCACGTACAGTTTTGATAACTTTTTGAGCATAGTTCCAAATTACTCTCCAGAGTGGTTGGATGCATTCACAACTCCACCAACAGTGTATCAGTGTCCCAATTTTCCCACATCCCCTCCAACATTCAGCATTATCTTTTCCTGTCATCCTAGCCAATCTGAGAGGTACTTAGTGGTATCTCAGAGTTGTCTTAATTTGCATTTCTCTGATTAATAATGACTTGGAGCATTTTTTCATATGGCTAGAAATAATTTCCATTTCTCCATCCGAAAATTGTCTGTTCATATCCATTGACCATTGATCAATTGCATTTATCACTATATTAAGCACTTTTAAAATATTATCTCATTTGACCCTGACAACCACTCTAGGATGCAGGTGCTATTATTATCCTCATTTTTTTTTTAATGTTAAGCAAATTGAGACAAAGGTTAAATAAGGTATGCTGGGTCACACAGCTAGAAAGTATCCAACATTTGATTTCTCAACTCCAGCTTTAGTGTACTAGTTTGTGCCACCTCACAGCCAGTCCATTTCACCTCTACATTAAATGGAGAATTTTCTTTCCATTACAGCTTTAATAGAGCAGAATGAGATCTGCTCTGGGTCAGGAGACACAGTTCAAGTTCCAGCTTTATCTGTATTTGTTAAAAAATCGCAGCCAGACCAAGTGTCTCTTTTACCTTCCTCAACTAGCAAATGAAAAAACTAGAAAAGATTATGGCTAAGATCTTTTCTATTTCTGTGTCCCTGTCCTATTTACACAATATTTCCCATTTCCATGACATTGCCTTTGAAAACCTTAATAATATATTAAAGTCCCCAAATATATCAGAGTCTAGTTTTATGCCTCTTAAAGATATCTTTCTCCATCTTTGTAACAACTGATATAAAAGGTGAAGGCTCCTGACTCTTGTGTTATAAGATTGTGGTATCAAACTCAATAGAAATGGGGACTACTAAACTTCAATGAGGATATAAGTGGGAACATTTTGACTTAGAAAACCACATATTAATGTTATCTCTGTCTGATTATGTTTCTATTTATTTTGTCTGATATTTCTCAACTATATTTTAGTCTGGCTCATTCACACTTCGCAGAGTTGTGGACAGGCTGCTGAATCTGCTTTAAGACACAGTCTATCCCAGTTTACTTCTTGCCAACTGCCACCCTCCAGAAATGGTGAATTGTGTTATACTCTTGGCTTTTTTTCTTCTTTTTTTTTTTTTTGTCCTTTTCACCCTTCAATTCCATCTCACATATGTGATTGAATATATTGGAACAATTCATAAGGGCACTTAACAAATAGGAAAGGTTGTTTCATCTGCTTCTGGGAATATAATTCAGTTGAAGAAAACATATACATATATGCATGCATAGGTCTACATGCACAGACACACATACTCTCTGTCTCTATGTCTCTGTCTCCCTCCCTCTCTCCCTTTCTTCCCCCTTCCCCTCTCCCTCTTCCTATTTATCCTCCCCACCCCCACCTCTCCCTCTCTCTTATAGTTCAGTCAACCTCCCCCCCGCCCCACACACACAAAAAAAAAGACATAGAAAAGGATCTTGAGAGCTTCTTCTCCTCATCCATTCTGAGGTCTCACAGATCTCAAGATACTCCAATATCTTCTCCATCAGGAATACAAGTCAGAGAAGTAGGTTTCAGATACTGGGTAGTTTATTAACAAATAATGTAACTTTGGGCAAGACACTTTCCTTGTTTCTTTATCTGTAATAAGATGACTAGATAATTTCTAAAGTCCTTTCCTGCCCTAGATCTTAGAGGTAGCTAGGTCATCAGGAAGGTACCTCGGACCCTTATTAGCTGTGTGATCCTAGGTGAGTCATCTGGACTTTCTCTGCCTTGGTTTCCTCATCTGTAAAATGTAGATAATGATAGCACCTACCTCATAGGGTTGTGACAGGGGACCAATAAAATCATACTTGTAGAGCACTTTGAAAACCTTAAAGACCTATATAAATGCAAGTCATTCTGTTACACTCTGGTGACCCTAATGGCAAAATTAAACCAAAACCAAACAAAAAACCATGAGCCATTTAACTCATCTGTCTCTGCAAAGAAAATCCTCAGAAGACAATGACAAGATAAACAGTGCCATTGATGATGCATCAATGAGTATTGACCTAAGCTACTTTTTACTCTATGCCCAAACCATAGAAATAGCCCCAAATCATGCGTATACATGCTGTAGGAAACCCAGCAGCATGGCCCTCAGACCACCAGGAAGTCTACGCAAATCATGCCTTCTCCAAATTAATACATTTGTCAACAAGACAGTACTTGCTGGGGCAAGCAGGAGGGGACGGCGGTCCCATGACGGTCAAACTATTTTTTTTAAAAAATAATTAACAATGGCTGGTACTACAAAGAAGAACAAAAACAATTCAAAATGGTTATCAAATGATCAATGGAATCATTTGAATAAAATTAAGTCCATCTCTCAAAGAAGGCTTGTTTGGCTATGTTGTCGTCACACCAAGCTCAATTCGCTCTCTGTACATTTTTATCTCCTCACCACCATTTCCCCACACTCATTAGAAGATAAACTCTTTGAAAGTAAGGATTATCTCACTTTTATTGGCATTCTCAGTGATTCATCCATTTTCTTGTTCAGTTGTGTTTTGACAGTTTATTCACATTTGATTTTTACAACAACATTGAGAGGTAATTGTTCTTATCCTTATTTTACAGGTGAGAAAACTGAGACAGAACAATTAGGAGACTTTTCCAAGATCATATAGCCATAAGTGTCTGAGATTACATTTGAACTTGGGTCTTTTTCTCTCTAGTTGAGTTCTTTGTGGAGGGAGTTTTCTTGGCAAAGATATTGGAGTCCTTTCATTTCCTTCTCCAGCTCATATTACAGATGAGGAACTGAAGCAAATAGGATTAAGCAACTTGCCCAAGTAACACAGCTAGTAAGTGTCTGAGACCAGATCTGAATTTAGGAAGATGAGTATTCCTGGTGCTCTGTGTACTATGGCATCACCTAGATATTTCATGATAGGATTAATCCATATTCTGTCTGTGGAGTCTATCTCCTATTTATGTCTTTGAGAATATATATATATATCCCTTTTGGCGTCTTTGCCTTTCTGATCATCTCTGAATTTATTTGCATTTGTCTTTCTCCCCTCTTCATTTCTGTTCTTTTAAAGCTCATATTTATCTCTCTTATTCTGTTCCTAGTCTCTGGAACCAGTAATACTTTTGCTTTCCTGATGCTAAGGCATCAGAATGCAAAGTTGTTCCTTTCTGCTAGGGGTGCATTTCCTCTTGCTTTTAAATAGAATATGTTATTAGTTCCTTTAAAAAATTACATTTATTGTTGAGGTAAGGGATCGCGAATTTAGGGTTACATTTATTGTTGAGGTAAGGGATCCAGAATAAGTCTTTCATAACAACTGAGCAAAAATAACTGAGCAAGGTACAAGGATTATATTTTACAGCATATGTAACTCTCTTTTCTCATAATTCCTTACTTCTCTCCTATAAGGTATATTTCATTATCTGTTATTCAGGAGCATCTGTTTTCTCTTTACTAAGAACTGAATTTCTTATTAGTGATTTTTAAATTTTCTTTACTGTAATCATTATACATACACATATGTATATAATACGCATGTGTGTAGATTTCTTTTGGTTTATTTGTTTCACTCTGAATTGGTTTATATAATTTCCTCTCATTTCTTTGATTCCCTCACAATTTTTCTCATTGTACAACAACATCTTATATTCATATGTAATAATTTTTCAGTCATTTCATAATCAATGATAGGGAAGGAAGGGAAGGAATAGGAGGAATAAACTTTTATTAATTACCTATTATGTACCAGGCATTATGCTAAGCACTTTTTACAAATATTATCTCATTTGATTTTTACCACAACCATGGGAGGTAATTGCTCTTATTATTCCTATTTTACAGGTGAGACTTAGAGCAATTAGGAGACTTTTCCAGGGTCACACAGCTAATAAGTGTCTGCAGTCACATTTGAACTTGGGTCTTTCTCATTATAGACCCAATATTCTATCCATGGCACCTCCTCTAGTGGCCCCAAATTGGCATTCATTTTGTTTCCAGTTCTCTCTCAGAAAGAATGTTGTTCTCAATACTTTCTTTGGTCGGTCTGAATAGCTTGCTGACTCTCAGAGAGGTAGTGCTGGAAAGGACCTTTGAAGTAAATCTTGCCCAAGTCTCTCCCCTTCAGATTAGGAAAAATGAGTTACAGAGAGGTTGACTTGCTCAAAGCCAGCCAGTTAATTAGGGATTCCCTTCATCTTAACAGCTATGGCAAGAAGTGAAAACATGGCTAGACCTGGGAGTACTCAGAAGACCATTTTAATGCCAGAGTCAGCTTTTGTCCTCCACTATCTATAGTTATTCTGGGGCAGGCACATGACTTTCAGGCCCTATCCTATAGCCAGCCGAGAGCTTGTCTTTATCAGACCAAGGGTTCTTGCCTATTTTATTGTCATGTCAGAATTTTGGAGTATTTCAAGTTCAACAACATTTTTTAAAGTTTGTAAGGAAAAGATTTTTTGGTTCATATCCTTTGGAAAGATAACAGATTCTCATCTTTAGTGGCACTGTGAAAATCAGAGAATTTAAGTCAGGAGACTAAGGTTCTAATTTTGGTTTCTGTGCTGAATCCCTTTTGTGACCTTGAACTAGTCCCTTAAGCCTTCACAAGTCTGAGTTTTAAAGTAAGAATAATAATACCAAATTAATTTTCCTTACAGGATTGTGATTGTCAACTGAGACAATGGTGGCCAGAGTGTTTAGAAAACATGCAACATGCTCTAAAAAATGCAAGGCACCATCAGGTCTGACTGGCTTGAAGAATGAATGGAAAACTCCAGATGGTGCCTCAGAGACTGCTTCTAGATCATTTTGAGCTTTTCTCTGTCTCTGTCTCTCTCTCTCTCTCTCTCTCTCTCTCTCTCTCTTTGCATTTCTGTACCAGGCTTTGTTCCAGCTCTCCACCACAATGCCAAACACTGAGAAGTCCTTAATAAAAGGCCGGATGGCAGTCTTTTAGATGAAAATATCATAGGCACCAAATGAAAAAATGGTTTTCTTAAGGCTTACCAGAGAGTTAGAGCCAGGGTTTGGGTCTCCTAACCCACAGGCTAATAATGTTCTGTCTGCTTCCTATGGCAAAAATATATGCTATAAAGGTTAAATAGCCAGCCTCTGAGTCAGAAAGACCATAATGGAAGAATAAGTCTTTCACTGAAGTCATTCAGCCTCAAAGTGCCAGGCAACAGTCTAAAATTATTGCTAGAAAGGTACCAGTTCATCTGCATCAGAGAAGTTCCTTATGGAGTCTTCCTATGCTGATGAAATCCTAGTATTTGTCCCCTTCCAACATTCCCCTCCTCCAATCTATGGATCAAATCTCACAACAGGTAAAAATCTCACATAGTACACCCACTTAATACAAGATATGACTGTTAACATGAACTAGAGGAAGCATTTGTTGTCCTGAATTATTCACTGCAATGAATTAAATAATCCAAATCAGAAAACACTGTTCTTTTGGAAACAGGAAAGAGCTTTAGACCAAAGACTTTGCTGATATTCATTACAGGATGATTTTATACAAGTGACAAATATTGTACCAAAACCCCCACCAAATCTCTGCTTAACAAAGAAGCCTTTCCCTAGTTTCTCTTCTATCTGTTGATGTTCTCAGACTTTTCAAGATGGAATGGACCTTCTTACCTTTACATGAGAAAATGGAGGCTCGGAGGAGTGGCTATTCCATCAAAGTCACAACGTTGGTTAGTGGAAGAGTTAGGATTGGCTAGTTTCTTTAAATTTTTTTTTTTTTTATCAATTGGCTAGTTTTACAAAATGAAGGGGAAAATCCTCTGGCCTAGGAGTTAGAGCACCTTGAATGAACTCCATACTCTGCCACCAATTATCTAACATCTCTAAAACTGGATTTCTTCATTTCTAAAAAGAGGGTAGTGGATTTGATGATGGTAGAAGAAGTTCTGTCTCTATCTTTAGAGGATCAGGTTTCAAAACCTATCTTTGATATTATCTGTGTAATACTGGGACAAATTATTGGCCTCTTTGGGTCTCAGCTTCCTTATCAATGAAAAGAACATCTATAAAATTATTTGATAGTGATTAAAAATGGAAGTCTATGTAGCACAATGGATACAATGCCAGCTCTGAAGTCAGGAGGACCTGAGTTCAAATCTAGCTTCAGACTCTTACTAACTGTGAGACCCTGGGTAAGTTATTTAATGCAGTTTGACTCAGTTCCCTCATCTGAAAAATAAACTAGAGAAGGAAATGGTAAACTATTCCAGGATCAAGAAAACCTCTAATAGGATTATGAAAAGTCCTATATGACTAACTGACCAAAAGAAAAAAAGTAGACTAGATAAGGTATACTACATCAAAAGCAAATAAACACAATGTTCTATAAATCCAAAGAAACCAATCCCTGGGGTATATGACCCAAAAAAGAGGAAGCAAATAAAAAACCCCCAAAATAACAACCACTAAACTCTGCTGAGAAAACTGGAAAACACTCTGAAAGAGATTAGGTTTAGACTAACATTTCATATCACATATATAATAGATGGATACAGGTGGATACAGGATACAGGATCTGTAACAGCCTATGTCATAGATAAGACAGAGAAGAACTATGAATAGGGGAAGTTCTTGAACTAAAAAGAATCACAAGAAATAAAATGGATATATCTATTATGTAAAATTGAAAAGATTTTGCACAAACAAAATCAGTACAGTTAAAATCAGAAAGAAAAGTTAACTAAGAAAGAAATCTTTGTAGCAATCTTCTCTGCTATCCAATATTTGCAAAGAAATGATTCAAATATACAAGAACAAGAACAATTATGTTGTAAGAAATGATGAAAGAGTGGGATTTAGAGAAATGAGGGAAGAATTATTCCAACTGAAGCAGAGTGAAGTGAGCAGAACCTGAGAACAATTTATATCATGATAACAACATTGTAAAGAAGATCTTTGAAAGAAAGAACTATGATAATTGATTCTAACTATGACTCTAGAAAGATGTTACTTACCTTTTGACAGAAGTGATGTTTTTGAAGTGCAGAATAAGACATATGTTTTCAGACATTGCTGACATATGATTTGTTTTGTGTGTCAAATAAACATTGACACAAGAGTGGGATTAAAAATTATAAAGCTGATTTTCTTGTGCAGCATGACAAATATGGAAATATGTTTTTAAAAAACTGTATATGTATAACCTATGTTGGATTGCTTGCTATCTATGGGAAGAAGAAAAATTTGAAACATGAAACATGAGAAAAATGAAACATTGAAAAATTTGCAAAGGTAAATGTTGATAACTATCTTTGCATGTATTAGGAAAAATAAAAAGCTATTAAAATAAAAATAAAGAATTAAAGGGTATTATATTTAAAACAATAGTTAAAGTGATACAAAAAACATAGAAATGAATATTACTTTAGTATTTAGTTGCACAAAAGAAGTTCAGAGGGAGATGAATAAAAAGGATGACTTCAAAACTGTTGAATTTATCATATGCTTAAAAACACAAGCTGTATAAGATAGAAATTCATAGTTTAATATATCTTCTATTATCCATTTGTAAAAATGTTAATGTAGGGCTTGTCAGATTAAAAAATTGAAAATTAAAATTAAAACATGAAGGAACTGGACTAGATTGCCTGTGAGTTCCTTCTAGCGCTAGATTTATGATCCTACAATCTCTTAGTTTTCTTGATAGCTCTAAAATCTTAGCCTAAGTTTTGATATGACAAGCATAACAGGGGTATACCCATAGTGTTTATAATAATCCTAATAAGGACCTGACTTAAGTGTATTTTTCATGACTATATATTTTTATGTTGCTGGCAGGCCTTTTTTGGAATGAATACAACACAAAAACACTAAATGTAGTTCTTGAAGGTAAAATTCTACACCGAAGGCATACTTTTGTTTAGGTTCCTTATTAAGTCAGGTCGGCCTGGAGTGAATGAGAATACAGCCATGTCTTCAAAACATCACCACTACCAATTACAGCATTCCATAAATCTGACTTTACGTGGGTACGCACAGGGTTATAATTGCTCACTAGCTATTCAACATGGCCTTGAATAGTTGACTCGTCTCTATTGAAATCCTCCCCTTCACAAGAAGCACTAAAAGCAACAGACTATTAAATGTAGTTAAATATTAGGCTTCTCATTTAATGAGTGCCCACACAACTGGTTTTATCAGCAGAGAGCGGGCTGTCACACAGGGGAGTTTAGTTAAGCCACTTTATTTGTCCCCATAATTGCATCCAAAGAGGGCAGGAGCAAAGCTGAGGAAATAAGAAAAGATTGGTATATTCCCTGAACAGCTCTTCTTTTGGCTTTTAGGACCATGGGGACTTCCAGTCTGCATCAGACAAATGACTATTCCTTAATTAAATGTGAGCCCCCTCTAATATTTGATGCAATTAGCCATTATCAGATTTGGGCACAGTGAGAATGCAGAGACAAATGTCTGCTAAAGGGAAATGCCTTCATCTCGGGCAACCAATGTGTCCTAGGTAACTTGGATCATTAAATGTATCAAGGCATGCTTCATAATTATTCCTATCAATCAAAGGGAGAAAGGGGAATGGGGTACTAGAAGGAGAAACAGATAAGGAGTCAGAACTGAATTTGAATTCTCTACTACTTACTGTCTATGGTAGCTTAACTACTCTCTGTCTCATTTTCCTCATCGATAACATGAACAAGATTGGATGTCAATAAGGACTTGCTGATTTAATGGCCAGGGATGTATATATACACACACACACACACACACACACATACACACACACGTGTTTACAATAGGGAAGGTCCACAGTATGTTCAATATGATATTTAATTTTTTTCTTCTTTGAAGAGAGAATAATGGTTCAAATGTACCAAAGTCCAATGTAACCCTTGTAAAAAGACTAACCAGGACTTAGAACAAATAAGGGATCAACATTTAATTCTTAAGAAGAGATAGTGTAGTACTTATGGTTTCTTTACATTTGACAAAAAGCCTTTGATTACTCTTTATTTTATGCTTTAAAAATCAAATGCTAGTACATCCTGATAACACCTTCTGCTAAGTTTATAAAATGTGGTACAGAATACCAGACTCCAGATGTATTCTGACTAGGGCAGAATATAATAGAAAAATCATTCTCATTCTGGATGGAATGATTCTATTACTGTAGTTTAAGAGGAACTTTTTCACATTATCATTAATACTAACTACTGCTACTGCTGCTGTAGCTATTACTACTATGCCTTTACCGCAGCATACTATTGACTCATGTTGAGTTTATAGTCCTCCTGATGCTTTGTTTCCCTATCCAAACTATTATTTGGACATATTCCCTTCATCCTGCTCTTGCTGATAAATTAAATCTAAATCTACATTTATTTTTATTAGTCTATGTAGTTAACATAATCTCTTCTAAACTTCAGAAATCCTAGGTCATCACTGGTTTGCTGAATCTCTCTTAAATGACCTATAAACATATCACACTTAACACATTTGAAACCAAACTGATATTCTCTCCCTCTCCAAACCCATTCCTATTGCAAATATCCTTATTCTTACTGAGGGCACCACTTTTCTTCTGTCATTCAGGTTTGCCATTTGGGAGTCAACCTTGACTTCCATCCCTCTTCTTCAATTCCCTTTGAATCTTTATGACTATACTTCTACAATATTTTTTACATCCATTTCTTTCTATCACTTACCAAGTCATATCCTTAGTTGTGCACCTTTACCTCTCATCTGAACTACTGTAATGACCTCCTAAGTGGCCTTATTATTTCCAGTCTGTCCCAAATTTAATTCAATCTCTACACAGCTACCAAATGAGTATTCATGGAGAGAGAGATCTGATCATGTCATCTTTCTTCTCAAAAACCTTTAGTTTTTGAGTTATTGCCCACTGTCTCTAGGATGAAATATTAATTCTTCACTATGACTTTTAAGGCCCTCTGCAATCTGACTGCATTCTACCTTTCCCGCCTTATTTCAACCCATTC
This sequence comes from Antechinus flavipes, assembly GCF_016432865.1. Classification (NCBI taxonomy): domain Eukaryota; kingdom Metazoa; phylum Chordata; class Mammalia; order Dasyuromorphia; family Dasyuridae; genus Antechinus; species Antechinus flavipes. The sequence continues at coordinate 86,179,614 of NC_067402.1, forward strand.
CTTTTCACACACTCAATGTCTCAGACAACCTGGACTACTATCCTTGAACTCCATATGAAGGTATGAACCTTCATCCATTCATCTGTTCCATTCCCCATGACTGGTATATATTTTCTCTTTCCTTCTCCCTCTTATAATCTTTGATTTCTTCAGGTCTCAGCTTAAGTAATACCTCCTCCATGCAGCCTTCTCTGGTCTTAGTTGTTAGTACTTGATTCATTCTCAAATCACCTGATACTTTATATATTTGTGTATGTATTGATTCCCTTGGGAAACTGTTCGTTGGGGCCAGTTTTGTTTTGGTATCCTTAGTATCATTAGTAGCTATCGTAGTACTTTGGATACAATAGGTATTTAATGAATATTTATTGAATTAAACCTAATTAAATTTAACTTTTATTAGATTTGATATATTATTCTAGACTCTTAAGACCCTTAGGAATCCAGATTCTGTCATTCAACATATGAACCATGTTTTTTTTTTTTTAATCTATTTCTAACACAGAAGAGAACATTCTTACACTTGCTCCATTTCTTTTTATTATACTTTGGGTCAACTTTGAGCTTTCTGAGGTCATAGTGTATGACTGGGATCTTTCAAACAACTGTATAATTTTATAAATGTGATCCATCCTACTCTTTTCCTCGTTTACCCTTGCCCAGCTTTTTCTCTATTTGTAGTGCTTAGATAGCTAAGGTATAAATACTGAAAGATATATTAACTCAGGGAGCTTCCCATCCAACTTGATGTCACAATAGAGGCAATATAAGGCAAGTTAGTACAATTGTCATTATTTTCTTTTCAGAGATCAATAATTCAGTTAACAAGCAATAACAGAGTGCCTACCATGTGACAGGCATAGTGTTAAGCACTGGCAAAAGATAATGCAAAGACAAAGGCAAAAGACAGCCTTTGCCCTGAAGGAAGGCTTAGAGATGTTAAATATTTTGCCTGGAGTCATAATTAACAGTAAAGTTAAGACTCAATCCTAATTCTTCTAATTCCAAGTTTAGCATCCCATCCACTCTGCTAGGGAGACTATATTTCTTGTTGTGGACAAAAAAAGGTAAGTAGGCAAAATAATAATGAATAAGCTTCCAGGAGATGCTCTGTCATGAAACACATATTATCTTATAACTCAGAGGTCCTCTCTGTTTTCTATTAGAAGAGGGAGGTAGTGTATTACAGATCAGATGATAATGAAATCTCATTCATACATTGGTATTCATATTTCCATTCTTTCACATTCCTTTATATTTACATTACAGACAGCAATACACAAACAGCAGGCTTGTTGATTTTCTGTCCTGATACCTACGTGGGTTGAATACATAGGCATTTCATGATTATACTTTAGTCTCAACCATAATTACATTCTTAAGGAACCAGCTTTTAAATTATTCAGCATCACATCTGTGGATACCCTGTAGGCTCTGTTTATAGATAAGATTTTCTAAAGGGAGGAAATATATACATATATATCATATATAATATATGTATATATGTATATATTTCACTATTATATATTTATTTATATATAACAGAATATTCTTAGAGTTGCTTTGGAAGAGAGAAGGGATGTATGAATAGAAGAAAGGAAGAAAAGAATTTAAAAAGTGATTTCAAATATGTAGAACTGAAATTATAAGATAAAGTGATTGGTCTTCATATTGAAGATTTTTCTCCATTCATAATCTCTATTGATACAGAAATCCCTTATATTGCACTTTATCCTGTCAAATCTCCTTTGGCTACTGAATACAATTCAAACTCTACAGACCATCATTCAAGGTCCTCTAAAATGTGGGAGTGAAATTCTCTCCAGACTCATTCTCACTATTTTCTTATATAAATTCTCTGTTCTCGTTAGTTGGGTTATATATTCTCACCTTATTATGTCCTCATTTCTTCTTCTCCATCTGTCTGAGTCCTACCTATACTATTAAATTTAACCACAGTCTTATCTTCTATGCGAAGCCTTCCTCTATTTCTACAAACCTCAGAACTAAAAGAATCATAGATAAGATAGGACCTCTGAGGTAATCTAATCCCATTCATACTTGCAACTAGTATCTATGATTTGCTGTCTTGTATGGTTAGGTACCTTGCCTACATAGTCATCTCTTCAATTAGAAAGTAACTTTCTGAATGTGCAAAATGCTCAGATTTAAGAGATATCTTCACTCCAAATGTAAATATGGACCATTTATTCCTGACTTGTGGTAGAGTCTTCCAAGCTAGTATTGGTCTGAGCAGCCACAGACATATTGCCTTGATTCCAATATAGTGATATCATATTGGGGTCTCTTTCAGATGATGGACAACAACCAGCCACCATTACCTCCTTGGGAGAAGGAACTCTGTCTTATACTTCTTTGTATCATTTCTAGTATTAATTATAGTCCTTTGCAAAGAGTAGTCTCTCAGTACATATATGTGAGTATGTATATACATATACATATATATTAAATTACTAATTGATCCTCAAAATTTTTGATTCCTTTGGTTCTGAGGTGATTTTTTTTCTGGTTTAGGCAAAAGGTTGGGTCAGTGGGTGTAATACTGGACCCTTGGTTTAATAACATTTTCAGGAGGAGAGTAAGCTCTGGAATGAATCAGTCAATATTGAGATTTTTCTAGTTTCCTCTTCTACCCAACCCTGCCTTGCATACACTGCAGTACAAAAGCATGTGGGAGAATACACCTACTACTTTCTTGAAACTGGCATATCAGAGGTCATCAATGACTTTCTAATCACTAAGTTTTTTATTCAGCCCTCATCTTCCTTGATTTCTCTTATGCAGTTAACAGTTGGACTATTCCCTATTATAGGAAATTCTTACTCCCTAGTATATAGAGACACTTCCTGATCCCTTGGTTCTACTATCTTTTTAACCATTTATTTTCCTGGATTCCTATTTTTCCATCCTTTCAGATTCCCCAACATCCTCTTCTCTTTTCTCTTCTCAGCTTAAGACGTGATCTTTGTTTCTGCAGCTTCAATTTGTATCTCTACAGATGATTCTCAGATTTTAGTTTTCTTCCTCTGGGTCCATACTTATGTTATTCAAATAGAATTATGTCCTCAGTCCATCTCTCCCTACTTAATTTCCTTTTATCTTCTAAAGATCAAATTAGCACTACTCTAGAGAGATAAGAAAACCTTAATAAATTAGGACCTGTTGCTTTGCCTGGAAATGAATTTTCCCGTTTACATTCCTTCTCATTCCCTTTATATGTGTTCCTTTACCCTTTTCCAGATTGCCTACAGAAAAAGTGAGGCTGGTGACTTTGCACTGCTTCCCCTTCCCCTTAAATGCAATTCACTTGCAAATTACAGAATCAGCAAGAACAGACTCTGAGTAGAATAGCTCTCCTGGGGACCTAACTAGAACAGGTCAATTGGCAATGCAATGAGTTCTGTCTCTCTCACTCTCCTTTCTTCCCTTCCTTCCTTCCTTCCTCCCTTTCTTCCTTCCTTCTTTCCTTCCTTCCTTCCTTCCTTCCTTCCTTCCTTCCTTCCTTCCTTCCTTCCTTCCTTCCTTCCTTCCTTCCTTCCTTCCTTCCTTCCTTCCTTCTTCCTTCCTTCCTTCCTTCTTCCTTCCTTCCTTCCTTCCTTCCTTCCTTCCTTCCTTCCTTCCTTCCCTTCCTTCCTTCCCTTCCTTCCCTTCCTTCCTTCCTTCTTTCCTTCCTTCCTTCCCTTCCTTCTCTTCCTTCCTTCCTTCCTTTCTTTCCTTCCTTCCTTCCTTCCTTCCTTCCTTCCTTCCTTCCTTCCTTCCCTTCCTTCCTTCCCTTCCTTCTCTTCCTTCCCTTCCTTCCTTCCTTCCTTCCCTTCCTTCTCTTCCTTCCTTCCTTCCTTCCTTCCTTCCTTCCTTCCTTCCTTCCTTCCTTCCTTCTTCCTTCCTTCTTCCTTCCTTCTTCCTTCCTTCTTCCTTCCTTCTTCCTTCTTTCCTTCCTTCCTTCCTTCCTTCCTTCCTTCCTTCCTTCCTTCCTTTCTTCCTTCCTTCCTTCTTTCCTTCCTTCCTTGCTCCCTTCCTCCTTCCCTCTTTCCCTCCCTCCCTCCCTCCCTCCCAAATACATATCTGTATGTAATGGGGGGATAGTCAGTAGATAGCATAGTGGATATAATGCTGAGCCTGAAGTCAGGGAGAGCCATATTCCTGTGTTCAAATCTGGCTTTAGAAATATACTAGCTATGTAACCCTGGGGAAGCCACTTAACTACTATCTGCTTGTTTCCTCATTTATAAAGTGAACTGGAGAAGGAAATGGCAAACTGCTGCAGTATTTCTGCCAAGAAAACTCCAAATAGGGTCATAAAGAGTTGGACATGAATGAAACAAATGAACAACAACAACAATGTATGTATTCCATGTAGTCCCAAAAAATCCAGGAAAGGATATGGTTACTCCCTGCTAGAGAAACATTTGTTTGATTAATTGACAATGGGTTAAGTAGCCCTTTCTGAAATCAGAGAATCATAGAATGCTAAACCTAAAAGAGACATTATCTAGTCCAACACCCTCATTCTACAGATGAACTAACTCAGGCCCATAACAGGGAAAGTGCTGTTATTGGTCTCCTGACTCCTAGGTCAGAGTTCTTTTCATTATTTAACATGCAATGATGGGGCAGAGGCAACTTGAAAATATTTCTTTAAGTTTGGGTATAAGCAGTGAAGTGCTGTGGTGAGTTGAGCACCAGACTGGAGTGAGGAAGACCTGAATTTAAATGCAGGTTCAGATACCTACCAGCTTTGCCCTGACCTTGGGCAAATTACTTCTGTTTGCCTCGGTTTACTCATCTGTAAAATGGTATGATAAAAGCAGCTGCTTCCCATGGCTATAATGAGGATATATTATAAGTATAATTATAAACAATAAGTAATTGTGAAAGTAATTGTAAAGTGCTTAGCACATATTACTATAAAAATGTTAACTTCTGTACCTCTTTCCTTCCTTCTCTTCCTCCTCCCCTTCCTTCTTCTTATGCTTTTGACTGAAAGTGGGGGGGGGCGTGGAAGAGAGAAGGGACAGTTTTATCTCATAGGCAGAGCAATTTGCCTATTTAATATGATATCTTAGGTCTTACTCCAAAAAGACTTTTCTTGCCTTTGGAATGATGTGTGAAAACTTTTTAATAAGAGCTAAAACTTTCTATTCAATGATGAGGCATGAGGGTTAAATTGAAAATATCTCTGAGAGTTGGGATATAATGGGTTACATTCATACAATCCTATTGTATGGTGTAAGAGTTTGTGATTAGCATTTTCTGACATCAACTTTTGATAAGGGAAGCAGGGAAAGGCACAATGAATAAGGGAAATACAACCTCTACTCTGACATTTACAGCCTTTCATAATTCAATTCTAGCATCCACATTACTTCACCTGCATATCTATTCTATAGCCAAACCAGCCTTCTTGCTCTTCCATTTATACAAGAACCCATCTCCCACCTCTGTGCCTTTCCACTGGCTGTCCCTCAAACCTTTAATTAATGATTTATTTCTCATATCTGTCTGTTGGAACCCTTAGCTCCCTCTAAGTGTCAGCTCAAATGCCACTTTTAAAAACACCTTTTCTGATTTCCCTAGTTGTTAGTGTCTCACTGAAATTAACATTGTATTTAATTGTGTTTATCTAATCTGGGTTCATGTTGTATCCTTAAGGAGAATGTAAGCTCCTTGAGTGAAGTCTGCATCTCCAGTGCCCAGCACAGTGCCTGGCATGTGGCAGGCACTTAACAAATGCTCGCTTGATTAAATTAAGTTTAATTGAATTGCAAGAGGCTTGGGGAGAAGAGGTGAATATATGGAGGAAGAGAAGGCTCAGAAAATGGCAGCCGAGACATCATAATGTCCTATCAACCCTGAGCCCCAGAATGGAAACTTCCACACCTGCTGTATCTTCTTTGTTCCCATGCCCTTCTGCTGAAAATCTCTATCCCACATTTGCCTGTTTGTCCAAAATGCTGTAGGCTCTGATCTAATGAAGCCAGGTGCTAAGGAGGACTCTATGGCTTGGGGTTTTTTCAGAGTTCTGAGTAGAAAAGAACAGCAGGATGGGTCTAAACTTCTAGACAAAAGTAAATATGATTGCAGTGATGATCCTTCAACCATTTGCTTCTGGGATGTGCCTGGAATTTGTCCAGTGGTTTCTGCAATGATGAAAGGGCTCAACAAGTCTAAGGCACCAGGCAAGGGTTTTGTGCTTTCCCAGAAATCCCACCCTGACAATGCTTTTGTTGTCTTGGTTCACTCTACATGAGTCCCTATCAAGGCAGTGCCCGAGTCTTTCAGCAGGTGCTGTGATGCTCCTTTGATGGGACCACACTGTGCCCTGGGCAGGATGAATGACAGCTCTGAGTGGGGAGTTCAGGGACAATAGGTCATCTGACATGCATTCAGCACTCTTCACCCCAAGAGATCATCCCTTTGACAGACATCATAAATACAGTGAATATTCCTCTTGGTCTGGGACATGTCTCAGGATGACATAGGATGGAGGGCACAGTTCAATAAGCACAATGATAGGACAAAACAGATTGGAATGGCGACTATATTGGTCAGGAGAGGGCTTTTCTTTTCCTCCATATTTGGCATGTATAAAACCTGACTGTGTTCTACAGTCGGCATTATTTTTCAGTGTATGTCCCTGTATGGGGTGTCATGGCCAAACAATCAATCAAAAGACAGCCTTTTCCCTAAGACAGAGGCCCATCTTTTTTTTTTTTTTTTTTTTTTTTAAAACACCAACATTCTTCTCATGATGCTGTAAGGTTTCAATACATATAGAAAACTATAGTCTCTGAAGAGTTAAAGCTGAGAATCACTAAGCACTATGGAGAGTGTTGAATATGAACAGGCTGTAACATATTATAAGACAAAGAATTAATTTGGAAGTAGAAAGGTGGTAGGGTGGATAATACTGGACTTTGGAGAGAGGGCTACATTCAAATCCTGCCTCTTATACTTACCTATGTGACTATGGGCAAGTCACAACCTTTTTTTTTTCTTAATTTCTTCATCTATAAAATGGGGATAATATCCCTTACGTTATATAGGTCTTTTTTATAGTCTCATTATTTCATCTTTTTAAACATTTATTTTCATATTTTACAGTGCATCATTTTAGTTTTTAGAAGATGCCCTTTTCCACTTTTGTGGTATCTGGAATAACATATGTCCATCCCTAATTTTCTGGAACTCTTATTTTCTATAATTTTTCAAAAATTATTGATAGTGGTGCTTTAATCACCTCTGTAAATTTACTCTGTGCCCACTGTCTAATTTGTAAGATTATCAAATCATAGATCTAGAGCTGGAAGCACTTTAGAAATATTTGAGTCCAACCCCCTCCTTTTACAGATCAGGAAATAGAGATTAAGTAACTTCCCCAGAGTGATACAAGTAATAAATTTCTGAGACAGGATTTGTACTTAGGAATTTCTTACTCCAAGTCCAATAGCCTATCCACTAAAGCAATGGTATCAAAATCAAATAAAAATGGATCCCAATGGATTTCATTTTGACTTAGAAAATCACAACATTATCTATGTTGTATTCCACTTTTAATTATTTTATTAAACATTTACCAAATAACCTGGTTTGGTTAACTCTGAAATTTTATGGATCACTTGTGCCAATGAATTGTGAATTTAACCCCTATGCCTAACAACATGCTGCTTCTCAAAGCAAAATATACACAGCACCTAATATTTTCAAATAGTAACCTACCCCATTATTAATAACGTCTAAACCTTCTTAGCTTCAGAGATTAAATGAGATTGGATGAATTTAGGATAGTATGGCATATGACTATGAAACTTAAATTTGTTTAAGAGATTAATTGCTATTTTACTACTTCTTCACTTATTATTGTCTTCAATATTTTCTTTAAGATGTTTAATTTATTTTTTCTAGTCTGAATGTCATCCTTGCCAGAGAAGATAGAGCAGGAATTGAATAGTTTTTTCAGTATTATCTTCATATTCAGTTAGCCACTATTTATGTCATTATTCCTCTTGTGGAATTATAACTTGTAGCCAGTAAACTATATAATGAGATCACCCATGGAATACTTATATCAATGCCCACCAAACTGTCTCAAGCATACCCATGATTCAGAAGGTGTTGTCAAGGATGCATCTGTTGCTGATCTGGAACACTGAGTCACAGTTGATTAATTGTCTGAGGTACTCTGAGCCTCAGATCTCAGGCAAAAGTGTTGATTGATGACTACTTGTTAGCTCCCTTTTGAATCAAGGTTTCTTAATCTTTTTTGTATTTTGGACTTCTCTGGCAGCCTGGTAAAGCCTATAGATCTCTTCTCTGAATAATGTTTTTAAGTGTTATAAAATAAAACATACAGAGTTACAAAGGAAACTAATTATATTGAAATCTACCCATCCATCTATGTATTTCTCTATCTATCTAAAAAACTGAATTATAGACAATAAATTTAAAATTCCTGCTTCCTATTGTATTGTCTGAGGAATGGCTGACAAGGGTCAGACATCAGGAATGATACTAGTTGAAAGGTATTTTTAAAAAGCTATTCCATTATCTAAGAACCAAATATGAAAAAAATATTGACCTGGAAATCAGGAGAAATGGGTTCTATCCCTGGTCCTCCCAAATGAGTGCCTTTGGGAAAATCATTGAACTTTTTTGTGGATTTCTTTTCTTTTATTCTAAAAATGATCGAGTTGGATGAAAGCATCTCTCAGTTGTCTTCTAGTGTGCTAGTATAAAAAGCCTGTAGTCTTATCAACAAGGCAACCTTTCACTCCACTCTTACTTATATTCTTATTTTTTTCTTCTGTCGGTGAAATAGTTTAACATTTGCTGCTCTCTATGAAAATGCTTATCATAGATTATCAGGAGCCTGTTCTGGCATTTACCCAAGCATCAATCTGGTCCTGAGTCCATGGTTTTGTTATTATGAGAAGGGAAGGAGGGCTTGTTTTCTTTGTCTTTAGCTCTGCCAGGGCTTCACTGTGAGACTGTAGAAAACTGGTCCAGTTTTTTTTAGCAGATTAGATTGCCAAAATCCCTTTTGGTCAACCTGCTACAGCTGCAGTAGTCTCATTCACTTTGTTGTCAAAGCCCAGTTCAAAGTACTATATCTCAGTGAAACCTTTTCAGATCTGCTCAACAAGAGAGATCCATCTGTCCTCTGAGCTAACTCAAGACAATGCTTATAGCTTTTAGGACTCTTATTTAAAATTAATCAAGCCCTGCTTAGTGAACTCACAGAAAATTTTTTTCTGATTAGTTAAGTTTTGAATTTTTACTTAAATTGTGTTTGTGTGTGCCCTGCCTCTGCAAGTAAATTATAGATTCCTTGATGGTAGAGACAGACACTTCTGGGTCCTCAAACCACTCTGCCTTGCTACATCTTCTAAGGAGAGTTAATTTAATAGGAATGAGAATGAGAGGAGATGACCATTTCATTTGTTTTTTTAAAAGCTGGTTGACTGATTCTTGCTTGGCTCAAGGTAAATGCTCTTTTTATGACTATAGTTAAACTACAGAGGTGTAAGATGATGCAGAAGTTAAATTTTATAGTGTTTTAGGAAGATCAAGATTAATAAGGAAGGCTAGAAGGAAAAAGAAAAGGAGTTTATGCTAAACACTTTACAAATATTTCATTAGGTCCTCACAACAATTCTGAAAAGTAGGTGCTATTATTATCCTCATTTTACAGTTGAAGTCACACAGCTAATTTTTTTTAGTCACAGCTAATAAGTTTTCAGCTAGATTGAAACTCGGATCTCCTGACTCCAAGCCCAGATCTTTACCCATTGTGTTATTTTGTTGTAAAGCAACGATAAGGAAGTACTTGGAACATTGAATAAATTCATTTTTTCTAAGTGCAGATAAACTGCATCCTGGGAATGTAGATGTGACTTAGAACCAGTGTCATTAATCTCTGATGGGCCATCTGGATGGGAAACAGCTGCTATGAACATCTGTAAGAATCATTAATTAACTGAGATAGTGATTTTGGTCTCATAATATTAGGCCAAAGAATTTTGGATCTGAAGGGACCTAGAAGTTTATTTTAAACAACCCCATCATTTTAAAGATGAAAAAATGAAGTCAAGGAAGGTTTGATGACATAATACTCTTATTATGGGCCCCATAATTAGGGCCCCAAACCTAGTTCCCTTAAACTATTATTCAGGTTGTTTTTTACTTTTTAAACTACACTGCACATTTATCAGACAGAATAAATTTCTGGAGGGCCTTCTTGCTCCTGACTCTGAGTCCACACAATGCTTTTCAAAGGGGTAAGATAAGGTAGATGCTCTTCTCTGAAAACATCTTGCTAAAATTTCACAACTGTTTGGATTCTATCTGTGCTTATGCCATAGAACTCCAAATATCAGCAATTTGACAAACTTCAAATTTTCTCATTTCTTCTTTTACTCTCTTCAATTCAAGGTACTGTTTTAAGATGACACTGTATTCTAGTTTTATAGCCTACTTTTGTTTATCCTTCCTATTTTGTGAAGAAAGAAAAGTTGGCCTTTAATGCCTCTTTGCCAGAAGGTTTTTATCTCCTTTTTGGTATCCTCAAATAACATTGATCTCTTCCCTGCCCCAGATTTTGCTACAGGAATGCACTCAGCCTACCATTCTTCAGCAAACCTCAGTGCTCTAGGATTTTCTATTCCCTTCTCTTTTCTCCAATCTTTACTTTTCCTATCTCCTGTTCCTTTCACTATTTTACTCAAAGAAAGCTTCTTTTATACTAACTCAGACCAAGTGATCCGTAGCTGACTATAATTTAATATTTTATCAACTCTGAGGGGCATATGTACATATATGTATACATGTAAATATATACATATATGTATACAGAGGTATGTTTGCACACACACACATACCAGGGGATGGCTATAGATGGATAATGAATCTTTAATGGTGGAAACAGGACCCTTCATCAGGCAAGAGAAGAGATAGTTGGGGTCTGGGAGGAAAATTTTCTTGGAAGCCCAAAACTCATATTCTGCCTCATTTGTAAAACTATCTTAAACATCATAGTGTGCCATGGAAATGAATAGAATAAGACAGAAAAGAAGAGAAAGGCAAGAACATAGACTCAGAAGATATGGGTTAGAATCCTCATGTCAATATATACAGTATTACCTTGGACAAACTCTCCTTCAGTCTGATTAAAGCATTCCAATGCCTATTTCAATGAATACTAAATAAAATAATATGGGTGGTAATGAACACAGTGTTGAAAGAGTTCACTCATCTCACTAAATCTCAGATTCCTTAGTGGGGATATTATTCCTAATGAATTAATAAGAATATCACAGAATTTCAGAGTTGGGATATCAGAAGCCAGCTAATGTCTAACCTCCCCTTAAATAAGAATACAATCCATATTATACCACACAAGTAGTATTCCACTCTTTGTGGAAGGATTTCCAGTGATAAAGGGGGAACCATTATGTAATGACCACAGTGCCTAGAAGGGTATGTCTGAGCTATAGGGCTGCTCTGACAAACCTTATTGTTTCTCCTGAGGAGAAGGGGCAGAACAGATGTAGGATAAAAATGACAACAATAATATTAATAATTTCTATGCTTATTATAATGAATGAAATTATTATAATAATTATAATGTATTATAATGATTTAAAATATTTATGTTATGATATATAATGAATTGCAAATTATTGTAATGGATTAAATAATTATAGTGACATTTATATAGCATTTTAAAGTTCGCATAGTACTTTACATGTTATTTTCATGTAGTCAGCTAGATGGTGCTGAATAATCTTGATCAAATGAAATAAAATATAAAATGTTTCACGAAACTTAAAGTGCTAAAAATATCATTATCATCAATATCATCATCATCATTTAAACTGATCTTACAAACAACTTTGTGAAGAAAGTACTATTATTATCATCTCCATTTTACAGATGAAGAAACTGAGACAGAGAGATTGAGAGGGTAAGTCCAGAGTTACATATCTAGTAAGTGTCGGGGTCAGGATTTGAACTCCTCTAATCTTTCTGACTCTAAATCCAATGCTCTAAAGCAGCTAGGTGTCACAGTGGATAGAGTGATGGGTCTATATTCAAGAAAACTCATCTTCTTGAATTCCGATCTGGCCTTGGACACTTAATAGTTGTGTGACATTAGGCAAGTCACTTAACCCTTTTTGTCTCAGTTTTCTCAACTGTAAAATGAGCTGAAGAAAGAAATGAATATATTTGTCAATGTAGTTATAGATATCATTTTGGATAAAATTTTCTATATTTTCTAGTAATACTTTACTAATATGTAATCCCAATCCAGTTTGCAAATCATGACATGAATTTTCAGAAAACCTTCTAGGAGAGGAAACTAGTCTTGCCTGACTGTTTTTGCTGGAGGGAAACCAGGTGAAAGGATAACTTAATTAGATGACAAAACACTCAAGAGATATTTTGACTCTTTAAGATATTGATTATCTTTTTTAATTAATGACTTTTCTGGTCCACTGAAAAGTACCCTTAGCATCAGAGTTCTTAATCTGAGATCCATAAGGATCTCTGGATAGACTAAAGGGGATCTATGAACTTAAATAGAAAAAAAATGCATCATTATTTTAATTAATCTTTAACTAAAATCTGTCATTTCTTTTAATGATTTTAAAGCATTATTTTGAGAAATATTCCATAGGTTTTACCAGATGGTCAAAGAGTTAGTTTTAAGGTTACAAAAAATGGTTAACAACTCCTGATCTAAAGTTTTGAAAGGCTAACTTGGTAACTCATAAAAGGAGCCCTTATTTCTTCTCCTCAGGTCTAGTATGTGAAAAAGAGACTGATAAATCAGATTTTCATCACCCAAATGTACCTAGTAAAACTATTTAATGTGAATGTGTAGGCTGAGAGTAGCAGAAAAATGTTTTTTAAGAACTCTAAAGGGTTTTGTATTTTTATTGGGCCATATATTTTGTAGACAAAAATCTCATAAAAATAAGTTAATTATTTATGTCCTTTTGAATATGAGCAAATACACAAATTAATTATTAACATATATAAAATGTGTCATACTTGAGGGCTCTGCATGGTATTTCTGTTTTTAGACAAAGACTATTGAAACAAGCTCACTCTAAGGATGAATGTCTTATTAATATTTTTCAAGAAGGTATGCTGTTATAGACAAAGTTGTGTATTATCAACTGAAATTGACCCCATTATTTGCCTTTCCCTGACTCTTCCTCACTTAAATATCATCTTCTACTTCTTAAAAAAAATTCTACATTTGATGCCTCTATTTTCTCATACTCTTCTTAACCTCTCTCAATCTTGTTTACATCTTTACAGCTTTATCAAAATCACTTAGAGTTCACCAATCAATTTCTAGTGGTCAAATCAAATGATTTAAAAAAAATCCTCATCTTCCCTGGCCTTTCTAGTTATGAACACTGATAACCCTCTATTCTTGGATTCTTTCTGAAACCACACTTGGTTTTTCTTGTTCTTCCCTTACTTCTTTTCCATTCTCTTTACTGTTTTTCAACCTTCCATCTACCCAGACATGTTTTCCAACATTCCCTTTTTGTATAGCTATCTATTTACACTGTGAATAGATAAAACAATATTGCTTCTCAATTTCTAAAATGTCTAAAAACAATCTAACATAATTGAAAGTTTCTTTGTTTCAATTCTTCATCTGTGTGGTTAAAAAACATACAGTAACAAATATCTTTTATGATCTATATCTTTCCTCTTTGTTACTCTGTACATATCCAATCCCCATCTCTATTGTTGTGGTGTTAGCAGGGCTGATTTAGGCAAAGTAGTTAGTCAAATATATGAAATGGTTTGAGGGATATTGCAAATATGCCTGTCAACCCCAGAGTTTACCACTGGTGTCACATTTGACAGAGTTCTCATTAAGTCATTGTATTCTTAGCATAAATTTATTCTGTTACCAAAAGCCAGCCACCTCATAAGGTCTAAAGGAATGGTAGGAAAGGACAAGTTTTAATAGGAATTAAGGGTAAACAGCAGGACCAGATTTGCATGAATAGAAGACAGGAGTTGTAGAAGTGTGAGGACAAATAAACTATATTATATATATAGTAGGTTGCCTCTGAAAGTGGATCTGAGATTTTGAGTTGCAAATAAATGTTTGTCACTAATTATGCTTGGAGCAGGGCAGCTAAGTGGTGCAAGTGGATAGAATGACAAGACTGGAGTAAACCTTAGTTCAAATGTTTTCAGGCACTTAGGAGCTGTGTGAATTCAAGCAAGTCACTTAATCCTGTTCGCCTTGGTTTCCTCATCTGTAAGGTGAGCTGGAGAAGGAAATGGCAAACCACCCCAGTACCTTGCCAAGCAAACCCCAAAAGGGGCCACAAAGAATTGGGCACAACCAAACCGACTAGACAACAACAAAAGGATCTAAGTGTGGTTGACCTTGTGACACAAGTTTAGAAAAGTCATTTGACATTTTTCAGAAACTGGAGCAGCTTGTAGCTAAGTCCAATAAACAAGATCTTTTCAACAGACTACATAGGGGACAACAAGCAGAGAAAACTATCCAGATAAGAGAATGCTCTAATCTCTATGCTTTGCCATAAAGAATTCTAATTTGGCTCTTATGCTATCTCTTCTGTCAACTCTTTGGGAAAACCAACTAGGAGATTCTGGGCTTTTTAATCCCCCCATTTATTTACTGCTTGTGTGAAACTCTCAGTTCAAGTCTCTCTTCTAAAATATATTGGCTGGGTGGTCCTGGACAAATAATTTAATGTCTTGTTTTAAGCAACTCTTTAAAATTGTAAAGATCTGCATAGATAGAAAGAATTTTTTCATGTAGGAGTTGCCAAGATTTATGAAATAAGTTCATGAAATGTCAATTATTATCTCATTGATGTGGACATTCTCTCCAAGATTAGAGATTATATAACCTATCTAACCCTATCAAGCTATGGGCCTGATTTACTCAGAATTGAATGATATCTTGTTTTACCACCAACTGACCAATTAGAGTTCCTTTCTAGCAGTAGGGAGTATGGTTCTGGACCTGATGTTCCACCTTAGAACAGAACAATGTGAAATGAGGCAAGCTATTTTGCTTGTTATTCTCCTTAGAAATCACCAAGATTTAACAAGAAATATAAAGTACTCACTTTTTTTGTCAGTTGTATTGTGAACAGTCACCATGGGTACTCTGGGACCTGGATTGAAGATAAGAAAGTGGGGAAAAAAACAACAGAAATAAAACATTTAGTTGAGACAAAAATATAAATTTTCTTTCTTTCTTAGAAAATTGCAAAACATCAGATATTAGAGAATTCCATGTAATATCAAAGAAATAACTCATTTGACAATAAACATAACATTGATGGCAATAGTAAGTATCTGGGACAAATGGGATTGCCATGGTCTATGTTAATTGGTTGTTAAATTTACAGCTTTCAAATTTGAAAATGATTTAATTAGAAAAACACAATTAAAATAATTTGTTCTTATATTATCCCTAGTAACATAAAAATGTCATTTCACAAAGAATTTACATTTTGCTTGTGCCTTGAAACACACAAATTTGCACTTGGCATCCAAACAAACATTCCATTTGGTTCAAGAAGATCTATAAAGTCAGAAAAATTGAAAGAATGTTGCCCAGTAAACATGCATATTACATTTTCAGTGCAGTAGTCATAAAAGTTTTTAAACTCCTTTTAGTATTTTTCTTGCAATTTGAGAATGTTCCCACCAGATGGTAACAGGTACCCTGATTTGGATGATTTAAACTACAAAGAATTTACTTTACCAAAAAGTTCATATCACAAACATATAATTTCCATGCACTGTTTATTTGAACAGCATGCATTTATTAGAAAAGAAAAGTATAAACAATATTACAAAATAGGGGCAGTTAGATGATGTAGTGGATAGAGTTCAAATCTGACCTCAAACTTAATACTTTATAGCTGTGTAATTCTAACCAAGTCACTTAACCCCAAATGCCTAAGCAAAAAAACTCCAACAAAACATTATAAAATAATACATTTAAATATGATACTTATATGGTAAGCTTTCACTTTCTAATCCTGTTTTAACTACTAACACAAAATAAGATTAGGTAAGAATACTCCTTTTTAAGTAATTCCTCCCCCTTTTGTTCTTGTTTACTTATTTAAAATTTAAATGCAAAATAGAAAAAAGAAAAAAAAAACAGAAAAAGAAGAAAAGCAGAAGGATTCAAAATATGATTGATTCAAAATGTGATGGAGGATTCAAAATATGAGACAATAAGTTTCTATTTCAAGAAAGTCTATATAATAAATGCTATGCATTATGTTCAGAGCTATGCATACTTTTTTTGCTTCCTTATAGATTAACTAATTCTTTTTTAACTTTAAATTTTTATCTCTTTCTTTCGTTTTTACATTCTCTTTATTTTTGAATGTTCCTCCTTTTCTCCTACTCAATGAAACATCCCTTGTAAGAAAAGAAAGAGAAGTTGACAGCATAAAATATTTGGGAATCTATCTACCAAAGGAAAGTCAGGAATTATATGAGCAAAATTACAAAAAAACTTTCCACACAAATAAAGTCAGACTTAAATAATTGGAAAAATATTAAGTGCTCTTGGATAGGCCGAGCGAATATAATAAAGATGACCATACTCCCTAAACTAATCTATTTATTTAGTGCTATACCAATCAGACTTCCAAGAAAATATTTTAATGATATAGAAAAAATAACAACAAAATTCATATGGAACAATAAAAAGTCGAGAATCTCAAGGGAATTAATGAAAAAAAATCAAATGAAGGTGGCCTAGCTGTACCTGATCTAAAATTATATTATAAAGCAGCAGTCACCAAAACCATTTGGTATTGGCTAAGAAATAGATTAGTTGATCAATGGAATAGGTTAGGTTCACAAGACAGAATAATCAACTATAGCAATCTAGTGTTTGACAAACCCAAAGATCCTAACTTTTGGGATAAGAATTCATTATTTGATAAAAACTGCTGGGATAACTGGAAATTAGTATGGCAGAAATTAGGCATGGACCCACACTTAATACCATATACCAAGATAAGATCAAAATGGGTCCATGATCTAGGCATAAAGAATGAGATTATAAATAAATTAGAGGAACATAGGATAGTTTATCTCTCAGACTTGTGGAGGAGAAAGAAATTTGTCACCAAAGATGAACTAGAGACCATTACTGATCACAAAATAGAAAATTTTGATTATATCAAATTAAAAAGTTTTTGTACAAGCAAAACTAATGCAAACAAGATTAGAAGGGAAGCAACAAAGTGGGAAAACATCTTCACAGTTAAAGGTTCTGATAAAGGTCTCATTTCCAAAATATATAGAGAATTGACTCTAATTTTTAAGAAATCAAGCCATTCTCCAATCGATAAATGGTCAAAGGATATGAACAGACAATTTTCAGATGATGAAATTGAAACTATTACCACTCATATGAGTGTTCCAAATCACTATTGATCAGAGAAATGCAAATTAAGACAACTCTGAGATACCACTACATACCTGTCAGATTGGCTAAGATGACAGGAAAAAATAATGATGAATGTTGGAGGGGATTTGGGAAAACTGGGACATTGATGCACTGTTGGTGGAGTTGTGAACGAATCCAACCATTCTGGAGAGCAATCTGGAATTATGCCCAAAAAGTTATCAAACTGTTTATACCTTTTGATCCAGCAGTGTTACTTCTGGGCTTATATCCCAAAGAGATACTAAAGAAGGGAAAAGGACCTGTATGTGCCAAAATGCTTGTCGCAGCCCTGTTTGTAGTGGCTAGAAACTGGAAATGGAATGGATGCTCATCAATTGGAGAATGGCTGGGCAAATTGTGGTATATGAATGTTATGGAATATTATTGTTCTGTAAGAAATGACGAGTAGGATGAATACAGAGAGGCTTGGAGAGACTTACATGAACTGATGCTAAGTGAAATGAGCAGAACCAGGAGATCATTATATACTTCAACAACGATACTGTATGAGGATGTATTCTGATGGAAGTGGATTTCTTTGACAAAGAGACCTAACTCCATTTCAATTGATAAATGATGGACAGAAGCAGCTACACCCAAAGAAAGAACACTGGGAAATGAATGTAAACTATTTGCATTTTTGTTTTTCTTCCCAGGTTTTTTTTTACCTTCTGAATCCAATTCTCCCTGTGCAACAAGAGAACTATTCGGTTCTGCAAACATATATTGTATCTAGGATATACTGCAACATATTTAACATATATAGGACTGCTTGCTATCTAGGGGAGGGGGTAGAAGGAGGGAGGGGAAAAATTGGAACAGAAGCGAGTGCAAGGGATAATGTTGTAAAAAAATTACCCCGGCATGGGTTCTGTCAATAAAAAGATATTATAAAATTAAAAAAAAAAAAAGAAAAGAAAGAGAAAATAATAGTTCGGCAAAATCAACACATGAATTAAGTCTGATAGTGTATATATGTATACAAAAATACATATATTCATATAAATACATAGATGTATGTATATGTGTGTATATATCAACATGAATGTTGGACTAAAAATCTAGAAAACTAGAAATCTCCTTGAGTATTCTTTCACTCTCAAATTCTGTGACACTATGAAAAATGTTTGCTAATCCCTTTCATGCCCTAGTAGTTCTCGATCCTGTGTCATATTTATTATACTTCTTTATTCCCCTTTTAGTATAAGAGCCTGTGAGGTAGAGAGTATGCTTGACATGAATGGAGAAGGGGGAGGTATTTTTGGTAAAGGCAGTGATAGGAGAGCCAAAACAGAACATTATTTTAAAGTAAGAGTTATAGAGAAATTCAGTAGGCAACCAATCCAGAGGATTAAACTGAGTTATTTGGAAGTGGTGGTGGCAGTAGCAATGGCAGTGGTGGTGATGCTGGCAGCAATAGCAGCAGCTGCTAACATTTATATGGTGCTGTGCTAAGTATTTTGCAATTATTATCTCATTTAAGCTTCACAGAAACTTTAGAGACTAGGTGCTATTATTCCTCCCTTGCCTCATTTTACAGTTGAGGAAACTGAGGCGGCATTTAGACAACTTGCCAAGGGTCATAGGGCTAATAAGTGTCTGAAACTGCATTTGGAATCAGGTCTTTCTGACTCTGGATCTAGTGCTCTATTCATTGTAGCACCTAATGCTTCTAAAGAGAGTCTAAGACTTCATATCATTGAGGGCTTCATGAAATAAAGTAAGAACTATGGGAAGGAGAAGCATAAGCCCTAATTACCCTGGCATGGATTCTGTCAATACAAAGTTATTATTAAATAAAATTAAAAAAAAAAGCATAAGCCCTTAGGAAATGGTCGCTTCTTTGATATATATGATATATATATATATATATATATATATATATATATATATATATATGAATGTCTTCCCTGGCTAAATTGTACAATTTTTTTCATATGCACACAGACACACACACATATATAATATATTTATATCTTATATATTTTCTTATATATTTATTCCATTAAGGCCAAGTGCCCTTTTCAACTTCACCTTTACTAGTGCTATTGTCATTCCCTCAAATAGTAATTGTGTAATAGTGTAGTAGATTTCAAATGTGGTGACTATGGTTGCCTATGAATAAAGATCATTATAAAATGCAAGAAAATAAGAAAGATCACAAAATGAAAATTTCTGGCCAAACCTATTTCTCCCTTTCCCCTAACTTAAAAAATTGTAAGAAATGTGTCAAGTAAGGTAATAGAACAATAATCAGTGATAGGAAAGAAATCAACACTGGATAATCCCCAGAACCCCCCCCCCCCCAACAATCTGTAAATAAAAATAGCAAAAAGATGCATTACTGATTCCTTGCTCCCCTCATCCTAATCTTTATTTGTGGATTCTATATGACAGGGATTCCAGTAGCTACTAAATTACAAAAGAATTTGAAATTAATAGCAAGGTATAATGGGAAATCAACAAGGGTTAAAAAAAAATCCCCAAAATAGGTTAAAAAAAATACAGAAGAGAGACTGAGAACAATTAAGTAAAAAAAAAAAAAATCCCAATACAATGAATAAATACTATGGGATAAGAAAATTCCAAGATAAAAGCTTAATAGGGGGAGTTATTCTCAACCCAAGAATATAAAATGAAATGGACATAAAAACTCTGAAAGTGATTGAATGGCATAACAAAAGAAATAAAAGAAAAAATGGGGAATGGATTAGTTTCAAAACAGAATTTATAAAAATAAAATTCACAAAAACCCTGAAAAAATAGAGGGAATAGAAGTAAAAAAATTAAGTGATACAAGAGATAATACAGCAAAGTCAAAAGACAGAATGTAGAAGAATATCTTCTAGAAGTATTGAAATGAGAGGGAAAGTATAGATTGATAGAATATCTAGATCATTACCAGGGTGAAACCTTAGATATGTCAACCTAGGAATGCTATTGCCAAGCTCTAGAGTAAAGAAAAATTTTCAAGCAATTAGGAGACAGACAAATCACATACTAAAAAACATCAGTTAGAATGTTGTTTGACCATGCACTAATTAAAAGAAAAGAAAGAAGCCTGGAATATGATGTATCAAAAGACTACAGAAAATGACTTGCTTTCAACTTGTAACTTATTTTGTAAAATTTAAAATAACAACTTAAAAAAAGTCTTCAAAAACAAGACTATATTCTTAGTATTCTAAAGATTTCCACTGGCAAAACCTAAGCTGCACAGAATCTTTCAAAGACAAACACAATGAAGAAACAAAACAAAACAAAAAAACAAACTTTAAGTAAGAGAAATAAATTTGAGCAACTTTAAAAGCCTAAATGATGATGAAAGTTTATATCCTGAAAGAGAAAAAGAGGGAATTATCTCTTTAGAAATTTACTATCTCTGAGTCAGTGGGCCAATGAAGAGATACAAGCTATGAGACTGGAAGTTCAAAAAAAAAAAAACCAACCAAATACAAAATGGGGATAATAATAGCATCTACTTAATAAGATTACTTTGAGAATTAAATGAAATAATATTTATAAGGTTCTTTGTAAACCTAAAAGCAATAGATAGTATTATTATTTTAGTTTCATTTACAAAACATTAATATATACTTCTGTTCCTCTAATAGTCTCAATTTGCTGATTCTTAAAAATATCACACATTAAGATTACTAAGAATTAAAGTGATGTTTCTAGATGATTTATGATTTTCTAGCACTCCCTGCTACCTTTACTATCAGTTTGCAATCATCACTTCTGAGGCAGACAAGATTAAAGATTATTTTGCATTTGTGTCTATTTTGTGGGTCATTGTAGGAAAAAACTCCTCATCGCCTGGGGACTAGCATTTGGATGATGAATTTCTCTATATTTTAAATAGCTAGGGTTGATATGCAAGTAGTGATAGAACATAGCAGAATTTTTACTTCATTCATACAGCCTTTAATGAAAGGGGCAGCAAGGATGATTTTCCTTTTGTCTTTGTATTTCTGTTGCTTAGCACAGTGCCTTGCACACAGTAGGTGCTCAATAATTTTTTAATTAAAAAAATCTGAAGTAACCTATATGACATTAGGTTGTTTTATGCATCATTAATAAAAGAAAATCTTTTTCAAAGGTTCTGATAAAGGCCTCATTTCTAAAATATATAGAGAATTGACTCTAATTTATAAGAAATCAAGCCATTCTCCAATTGATAAATGGTCAAAGGATATGAACAGACAATTCTCAGATGAAGAAATTGAAACTATTTCTAGCCATATGAAAATATGCTCCAAATCATTATTAATCAGATAAATGCAAATTAAGACAACTCTGAGATACCACTACATACCTGTCAGATTGGCTAGAATGACAGGGAAAGATAATGTGGAATGTTGGAGGGGATGTGGGAAAACAGGAACACTGATACATTGTTGGTGGAATTGTGAACAAATCCAGCCATTCTGGAGAGCAATTTGGAACTATGCTCAAAAAGTTATCAAACTGTGCATACCCTTTGATCCAGCAGTGTTTCTACTGGGCTTATACCCCAAAGAGATACTAAAGAAGGGAAAGGGACCTGTATGTGCTAAAATGTTTGTGGCAGCCCTGTTTGTAATGGCTAGAAGCTGGAAAATGAATGGATGCCCATCAATTGGAGAATGGTTGAGTAAATTGTGGTATATGAATGTTATGGAATATTATTGTTCTGTAAGAAATGACCAGCAGGATGAATACAGAGAGGATTGGCAAGACTTACATGAACTGATGCTAAGTGAAATGAGCAGAACCAGGAGATCATTATATACCTCAACAACGATACTGTATGTAGATGTATTCTGATAGAAGTGGATCTCTTCGATAAAGAGATCTAACTCAGTTTCAATTGATCAAGGATGGACAGAAGCAGCTACACCCAAAGAAAGAATACTGGGAAATGAATGTAAACTGCTTTGCATTTTTGTTTTTCTTCCCGGGTTATTTATAACTTCTGAATCCAATTCTCCCTGTGCAACAAGAGAACTGTTCGATTCTGCACACATATACTGTATCTAGGATATACTGTAACCTATTTAACATGTATAGGACTGCTTGCCATCTGGGGAAGGGGGTGGAGGGAGGGAGAGGAAAAATCAGAACAGAAGTTAGTGCAAGGGATAATGTTGTAAAAAATTAACGTGGCATGGGTTCTGTCAATAAAGTTATTAAATTTTTAAAAATCTAGTTCATCTTTGGTTTTACTCCCAATTTGTTAAACTAGAGAGGTTTTTATTATATTAACTATTTCAGAATGCTTTCATCAAGTTAGAAAATGGAAAATGATGATTTTAATATAGAATTCCATTTTTTTTTTGGTTGTGGTAGGAAAGGGGACAAAAAAGCACAAAAGCATTAAGATTCTTTTCTAGCATCAGTCATTAAAAAAAAAAAAAACCAGGTCAATTGGAATTAAATATAAATGCTGAAATTGATTACTTATAATCCTGGGAATGGCAATATCATTCAAAGACATTTTTATTTTATTATTCAGGAAAATAGTATACTCTCAGTATATTAAAAGAGATATATGTTGCATGAGTCTATGGATAGATGGATTGATTGGCTGGCCTTATTTTAATTTTCTGTTAATCAATGGGATTTTTTCTTTCTTTTTTGACAGTTACTAAACTGGGAGATTAGAGGCAGGGTATATATATAACTTACCTAAATTTTATTGAAGATTTTGAAAAAAAATTAAAACAAACCAAAAAGGAAAATAATTTGAGAATATCTGGTATACACTTTGACCAATCTCCTATTACATTTATATTTTCAATTCTATACAATTCACATTATGTTTGACTTGGTTACCTGGAAGTTGTCCTAAGATTCCTAAACATCAAAGAAAAATTCAGTTCTGTTTGATAAACTCCTTAAGGCTGGGAGGGAACACAGGTATTTCCAAATTAAAAGTAGAAACAAAAAGAAATTTCTAAATAATCTTCTGTTTACCCCCAAATAATACTGAATTTACTGTTCTCTGATTATTCTATTTAATTAAACCTGTAATTCCAAAATTCTGCCCAGTGATAGTAGCCTTTAAAAATCTTAAACCATAAACAGAACACTTTTTATATGATCTGAACAATTTACCAAATACCTTACAGTTGTAAAGGAAATGCAGATCTTAATAATGGTTTATTCAAACACAAATATGTGCACTGCACTGATTAGGTTTAATTGATTGCATATATATGTATATATTTACTCAGTACATAGTTATCCAAAGCAATTCTTCTTTTGATTTATACTTACATATAATCTGCATAGCCTGACTATACATGCATGTATGTATATGCATCTGCATACATATGTGTGTTACAGCTAATGTTCTTTAATTGGAAGAATGAATTCTACACACATCTATCACTTGGGGAAAGACTGAACAAATTGAAGAACATGAATGTCTTATAATTTTTTCCCTATGTCATAAGAAATGAAAAATATGATGAATGCTGAGAAAACTGGGAAGACTTAGATAAACAAATATAGAGTGAAATGAGCAGAACCAAAAAAACCCCAACATGATTTTAGAATACTGATGAAGTATATCATACACACTTCTTGGCCAAAAAGTGATCAACTACAGGTGTAGCATGAGCATGTAGCATGTAGCATGTTTTCCAAAATGACCAATGTATTAATTTGACTGTACTTTACTGTTATAAGAGAAGGATTCTCTTTGTGAGAGAGGGAATGAGTAAACATGTAGTGGGTATTACAGAAGTATGAAAAATGAGAAAACAGCATCTAATGAATCATTTTAAAATATACAAATGAAAGCTAAAAGATGTCCAAAAGGAGACAAGCCAGGAAAATTTGTTGTTGCTTATGAAAAAAAATAAAACTATATAACAGAGACTCATGGTACCATATACAATATTTATTTTTGTTTTTTAATTGAGATGTTTATGTCTGCTGATTAAATTCATAATAAAAAGAAGAATATTTGTTGTGCTTCAATTGTAAGAACTGTGAATGGAGATCTATGTTCTAGTCCTGATTCAGCCATTCATTTCGTTCTCTGTGTGACTTGGATATAGTCACCCCTTTATTTGGGACTCAGTTGCCTTGTATGCAAAATACTAAGATTAGGCTAGATAACCTCAAAGGTTCTTTCTAATTCTAAGAGTCTATGGTTCATTTAGAAAATGTATTAATTGGAATGATAGTTATTTTTTAATGTGTTATTATCACTGATTGATCCTAATTTATTAGCAGTAGTCGGTATCTTGGCATATTTTGGTACAATCTTTATTTGCCACACATGATTCACATAATCAATTCTATCACCTATGGTAGCTAAATTACATAATAGCACATCTGTGACATATAACTGCTTTCAAGTTTATAAATATTCTGTATTTATAGTAGTCTACTTATTTATTTGCTTTGTTGATGTTTCACACCATTTTTTTTTTTTTTTTTGGTTGCTACTAGGAATTTCATCAGTGTAATGAACTTCTGGTGTGGAAACTCCACCCATGGATGTGGGTCAGCACTTCATCTATAATTTATAGTTCTGAAGAGGCATTTGAGAGTACTGAACTCTCTATTATGCCATAGTGTCTCCTTTTCATAATATTATTTACTTTAATAGGATCATACTAAAGTAAATAGAATCATAATATTTTATAACTAACTGGGACCATAGAGATCTTCTTATAGCTCTAATTCTGCTGGTGAGAAAACTGAGGCACAGAAAGGTTCCTGACTTGCTCAAGGATACATAGCCTGTGAGGGATGAATTTGGGAATAGAAAAGAATAACTCCAAATACTTAGACCAGCATTCTTTGAAGAGGAAATAGCATTCCAGAGTGGAAAAAAGCACAGCATTATGGATGAGGTGATAAGAGCTTCTCACTGGGACTCTGTTATTAAATGACTGAATAGTTTAGAGCAAGTAACTCAACCTTATTAGGACTGATTTCTTATTTATATGATGGCAAGACTGGGCTAGACAGTGATGAAAGGGAACTTTGAGCTCATCTAGTGCAACTATCTCATTTTATGGATGAGGAAACTGAGGTTCAGAGACTTGGGTGACTCATCCAAGATCATACAAGTAGGACATATCAGAGCCAGGATTTAATTCATCTTATACCAACTTCTGAGTACTTTCCACTATCCTGGCACTATATCTCCAAGAGTCTCTTCCTATTCTGTAATTATATGGTTTAGGAGGAAGATCTTTGAAGGGCATACATTTGTAGGGTCTATGGAAAGAAAGTGAGATGAAGCAATTCTATTAAGAGTGTTTCTCCCTACCATAGAGAAGATGCCACTTCTTTCCCTAAACTGAGCCTTTGAATAGTCTGTCTTGAAAGTATGGAAGATATTCTCATCTTCAAATTTTAAAATTCTTCAGGATTCAACTCAGGAATTATTCTCCCCAAAAATTCTGTCCTAATTCCTCACAGTTATTAGTACCTTCTCACTCCTCAAACTATAGTTATCTGTTTACCCCTCTTCTCTGTAGAATGTAAATTTCTTGAGGGAAAAGTCTACTTTTTCATTTTAAAAATATTTCTAGTATAGGGCCTTGAATAGTATATTTGAACAAATGTTTGTTGAATGAATAAATGGGTGAATGCAGAGAGAGATGTTTAGGAGTCAGAATAGTAAAAAAAGAAACTGAAGAACTTCCCAGATCTTTGTAGTCTGGCCTTATTACTTTGTTTTGAAAATGTATTCTCAGAACATTTATTCAGTTGAATGATCTATACAGTTTGTTTTTTAAAAGCAACTTAAAATTTCACTAATTCAACATTAAAGATTTAATAGGTACCTCCTATATGTAACACAATGTGTTAGGTGTTGGGTGTTAGGGATCCAAAACTGAATGACTGCCCTCAAGATACTTATATTCTACTGGGAGAGTTTGTGGCTACCATAGTAACTTCATTTCTTCAGTAAACAAATACCTCCAAAACACCATGTTTTGCTTTCAAAAAAGCATAAAAGACAAAGTTTTATAGGTCAAAAAGCTTTATCAAGCCAATAATAATAGCATTTCCATAGAACTTTCAGATTTATAAAGCATTTATTGTGTGGTCCTTAGGATCCTGGAAACAGGTGCCATTATTGCCCTCATTTTGCAGATGAGGAAATTGAGACTGAAAGAAGTTAAATGACTTGTTCAGAACCATTGTCTGAGGAAGGATTTGAACTCAATTATTCTTTTTCTTTCATATAAAAATTTTACTTTTTTAATGAATAGAAATCGATTTTCTCTTCCTTCGTGAGCTATTCCATTGAGGGAAAAAACAAATTTCTTAGAACACATATGCATATTCAAGTAAAGCAAATTCCCTCATTGATCATGTTTAACAAATACACTCCTTATTAGAATCCTAAATCTGTCACCTCTCTGTTAGGAAGGAGAAAGCAAATTTTGTCATCATTCCCTTGGAATCATGGGTAGTCATTGCATTGATCATAGCTTTCAAAGTTAATTTGGTTTTACAGAGTTGTTATTGTATATACATCATTCTTCTGTTTTTACTCATTTCATTCATCATTTTATAAGTTATCACAATTGTGTGATGTTATAGAATAAATGTTATATTAGAAACTAGAATCTTCTTCATTCCAAATCCAACTTTCTACCCAAAGAGGCACTTAGTTGTCTAGTTATGGGAAATTAGCATAACACTGCTTCAATTAGCATTTATGGCCATGTACTATTTCTTATAAAATGTGCATCAAAAAAGAAAACAATATCCAAAGTCAATATAAATGATTTTGAGGTTATCTACCATTTTGGATTTTCTAGGTATGAATTTCTTTCCAATAAGGTTGATATTGAGAAGCTGCCTGAATATATAATTACATGTTTTTTCCTGATTAATACAGGACCTAGGTATGAAAGCTCGTTTCATGGATGGATTTTAGTTCACTAAAAAAGGATTATGTTTGGCTTTATATTCACAGACAGCAAAAAACTAATTTATATTCACTAAGACTACATTTACCAAAAAAGAACTGAAATAAACAATATGAGGACTTTTCCAAAACTTTATACTGACAGATAGAATTCTTGGTAAAGTTACAAATTGTACTTGTTATTATACTGAGAACGGAAATTGGAACCACATCAATAAGCGAATTCTCAACCAACCAAAACAAATTTCTGTTAATAAAGATATGACTATTGAGAGAAAAATAACTGAACAAACAACCAACCAGTAAACCCACAAAAGGTACATCTTTGAATTACATGATATACTTCAGGACACAAATGATTATTTTTGAGACTCTATTTACTTCTTTGGAGACCTTTACTCATACACGGATGGAAGGGGAAATGGACAATTATAGACAGAAGCTTAGTAATTTAAAAGGATATAAAATCACAAAAGAAAATAATCATAAAAATAATTTCCAAAAAAATGACAGAGGCTGTTGTTGATCTTCATCCTCCTCATCTATATTCTCAGAGGCTTCTTATGTGGCAGATAATTTCCAACCAGAAGCTAAACTCATAGTGTGTAAACAATGGAAATTCAAATCATCTCAGCCAACACCACCAGCATATCTCTTAAGCACTGATGAATGGTATAAAAGAGCAGCTGCAAGCAGTGTGAGTGAAGAGGAGAAGGCTCTGTAGAAGGGAGATAATTGGCACTGGCCACGCACACCGGCTGTGTACAGATTTCAGATCTCTTTATTTGCAAATTCATGAATTATGGATGGACGATCTATAAAGTTCATATGCAGAGGTGATATTATCATACTAATAAATGGGGGCCCAGTCAAGCTGCAGCCACGACTGATAATTACAATATTTGTTCTGAGGACAGTATTTCCTAGTCAACAGCTAAGACAGATGTTGACGCTGTTTGCTTTTGCAACCTTGTTATCCTCCCCACATCAAAATAAGAGATTCAAGCTGTCTTCTTTTCTGCTTCTCCCCCCAAACATTTCAGTTTTATTCCAATACAATCCTATGTGTCTAGAAAAAAGAAAGTGACAACGTTTTCTGGTCTCTCTCCCATGCAACATTTTAACAGTTAGCTCACTGGACCTCTGAACAAACAAGTGGGTTTTATATAGCCATATATGAAGGAGAACTAGGATTACATCATCATCATCATCTATTTATTCTTATTTTTATTCATATAGTTAGTTATCACACTTTGCTGTAGAAGTCTGAAATCCCTTAAGGATTATTGATGACTTGTGAGAGACAAAAGCCAAAGAATGAGCTATAGCTTTCTGATGTAGCAATCTAGCTAGTTGGGAGGATCTCATAATCTATGGACAAAAATTTTTAGGTTTTTAAAGTTATGTTCTTTCTGTCTTTTTTAGGATGTTTGTAGAGCATCTGCATTCATTTCTTTTATGTGTTTTAAAATTCAATGAATGGTAACTGGATATTTATAGTTAAAAGTAATTTCGACTTTTCTCAGACAATTTGGAAAAGAACTTTTATGTATTGCCCTATTGTAAGTATTTCATTCATTCAAACATAGATTAAAGGCTTATTCTGTGCAGAGTTGTGGACTAGAAGCTTAAATTCTGTACTATTTATATAATACTTAGCATTTAGTGTCTTGCATTCTAATCTAAAATTTTACAATAATCTTTGGCCAAAAACTATAATATTCTGCACTGTATCATTATCTGTCAACATGTTTTATTTTCCTAAATGCCATGTGAACTCCTAGAGGACAGGGTTAGTGACCTCCTCTGCTTCCTGTGGTAGTGGATAATATGTTATGCTGAAGGATGGAAGAGCTAAATTCAGTCCTCCCTTTTGCACTTATCCATCAAATGACAATTTTATTTCAGTTAATATCTTTAAGTCCCAATTTCTTTATTCACAAAATGGAGATAACATGACCCATTTATAGTATTTAGATCAAAGGGTTATGAGAATTCAATGGAAAAAAATGTATATATAAAATGTTTTGTAAACTTGTGGGTAGTTTTTAAAAGCCAGCTATTATTATATATGGGTACATCCCATACCACCTCCCTTGCTGCTAGTGCTTCCTTTCAAAGACTAAACCACATCTATTCAGTATGTGTCTTGCATATATCCAGTTATATACAAATAGTCTTCCTTAATTATAATATGAGTTCCTTGAAGGCAGGGGCTTTTTTTTTTCTTTTTTGCTGAGGCAATTGGGGTTAAGTGACTTGCCCAGTCTGAGGTAAAATTTGAACTCAAGTCCTCCTGACTTTAGGGCTCGTGCCCTATCTGCTACACAAATTAACTTCCCTGAAGTCAAGGGTTTTTTCAGATTAAATCTTAGGTTGACTACTTTCTCATGACAAGTGAGTACATTGATTTCATCAGAATGGCTATATTCAAATCTCATTAGAAGGTTGCTTAATAGGTTGCTTTTGGAATCGGCAGCCAGTAAAGTA
The DNA here is from genome assembly GCF_016432865.1 of Antechinus flavipes. Lineage (NCBI taxonomy): Eukaryota > Metazoa > Chordata > Mammalia > Dasyuromorphia > Dasyuridae > Antechinus > Antechinus flavipes. The sequence continues at coordinate 86,209,511 of NC_067402.1, forward strand.
CATCCTTGGTACAGAGATTCTTTCTGACTTCAATTGTATAGTGTGGCCCTTTTCTCAATGGCTTCTTCCTAAACTTTGATCTCAATCTCTCAAGTTCTGATGTCCATCTTACATGGGTAGGAGGCAGGGCTATTACCCTTTTCCCACTTATATTGTTTTTAAATTAACTTTGCCATTTTCCTTCATGCCTCATATACATCCTTCTTCTTCCTCTTTATCTGGACCAGCCTCTCCCTCCTTCCCTCTTCCCCTACCTCTGACAAAGTTGTTCATGGTATGATAAATGATCAGGAGTAGCTAGGGCCACTTCTTGTATATAGCTTGTTTCTAAGAGGAGAAGTTACAGAGGATAAGCTTCTCACTAGGACCTCCTAGGGGTCCTCAAACTACGCCTCAGCAGCTGAGGATGATTATTCCCCTCACCCAAGGCTATGAAGTTTCTTTATTTAAAGGCCCACAAAACAAAGTTTTTGTTTTTACTATAGTCCGGCCCTCCAACAGTCTGAGGGATAGTGAACTGGCCCCCTATCTAAAAAGTTTGAGGATCCCTGAAAATCACAGACAGTCCAACCCAGAACTGCATAAGAGAGTAGCTAGAAATCAGCTGGCAATAAAAAATGGGGTCACCAGCAAAGCCAATACCAGAGGAGGGTAACCAAATGGATTAATGATACTTGTAATCTAAAAACTAAGAGAGAGAGAATTTCACCCTCAAAACTCCAGGGTGGTTCTTCAAAGCCCTGGAGAATGGAAACACAGAAGGCAGAGATGAATATGATATGGCAATACTCAAGACTAGAATATCCAGCCCCCAGGTCTTCTGAAGTCCCTAACATTCTGTTGTGAAATGTCATGGAGACATCTAAAAATTCAGGGCTCAAAAATCTTAAAGATTTTGAAGGATGGTGCAGGAACCCAGGTGACATGAAGTGATTTTATGAAGAGCTGAGCACTTCACCCAAAAGTACAAAAGGGGCAGATCTTCACAAAGTTCTAGTTCAGCAATTAAGGCTAGAGAGAGGGATAAATCAAAGAAAAACACCTCATTGTATCATGTTATTTTATATCTAGACATCCCCTCAAAGAAGGAGGGAGTAACTGCATGACAACTGCAACTAGAGATCTTTTTTAAAAAGGTGTAGAAGTCCACAATGATTACTTGAAAATTCAGAAGAGATAAAGCAAGAGATAAGAAATAAAAAGAATTGGAAGGAGAATTCAAAGCTTCAAAGCCCTGGAGAATGGAAACACAGAAAACTGGAAAGACTAAGGTGAAATCAATGAAGAAACTAAAATAAAAAGAGTAACAAATTAGATAAACAAAAAAAAATTATATTTGACATAAAAATTTCTAACCTGAAAAATAAGTTAAGGAGAGGTACTTTAAGGAAAAAAAAACATGATTAAAAAAGACCCTTAAATAGATCCTTAGACACTTTATTTCAAGACTATAATAAATGAAAACTATACTGATATGTTAGAAGCAAAAGGCAAAGTATTTCCATAAAGAATACATGAATGATATATTGAAAGAAACTCTAAAAGGAAAAGTCTCAGGAATGTCATAGCCAAAATCCAGAGGTCCCACATCAATGAAAAAAGAAATTGTACACATTCAGAAAGAAGCAGTGTGAATGAAGGGGGAGTGAAACTGGGTTCCCTTTAAAATTATCACTCTGAAACTCTTTTGATCTTGGTGTCTCAGGCCCTCCTGGGAAAGCATATCTCCCCAGATAAGTTAAGTGTCATTTTTCAATTAGAAATCTTGGTCAAAAGCACCCCATTGATCTTTTGGGGATGCCAGACCCTTTTAAATTCCAATTGGAGATCTGGGCCAAATGTTGTTAAGCTTTTAGGACTGGGAACTTTGGCTTTTTCAACCTGAAATCTGAGCCTCAAGATTCCTTTCTAAAGTGCAATTTCTGAACTCATTTTTTTTTTTTTTTTTTTTTTTTTTTTGCAAAAGGTTCAAAGCAGCTTGCTCTGCCTCTTTGGTATAGCTGCTAGGACCCTGCCCACTGAGAAGGCATTCTCTTCTCAATGCCAAACTCCTTTTCCCTAATAGGACTTTGCCACTCCACTAAAGAGATCAGTCTCTTAGCAAAGCTGGCTTCCTATCCAACAATAACCTTGCATTTTTGCCAATTAATATTTCAGTTTTGTGAATTCTTTCATGATAAACCTGTGCATCAACCAAAAGGGGATTTCTACAACTCTCTGACTGCCACTAACCTCATCATGAAGACCAAGGAATTATAGTCAAAAATCATATAAAACCTGCCAGCTTCTTCTATAAATTAGGAGAGATCTTGGAGTATATTATTTGAAAAGGCAAAATATGTAAGTTTGCAACCAAGAATTAATTAATATTCAAACCTTAATATAACACTAAAAGAGAAGTAGAAGGAGGAGAAGCAGTGGAGGGGGGGAGAGGGGGAGGAGGAGAAGGAAAGAGGAAGAAGAGGAGGAGCAGGAGAAACAAATAACTTTCAAGGATTTCTTTTATTTTTTATTTTTTCCTGAGGCAATTGGGGTTAAGAAATTTGCCCAGGGGCCTTGCACAGCTAGAAAGCGTTAAGTGTTTGAGTTCAGATTTGAATTTAGGTCCTCCTGACTTCAGGGCTGGTGCTCAATCCACTGCACCAACTAGCTGCCCCCTTTCAAGCATTTCTACTGAAAAAATAAGAGTTGAGTTGAAACTTTGACATACAAATAAACCAGTCCAGAGAAAGTTAAATTTGAGCAATTGGAAGGAGCTGTATGATGAGACTGCAAAAATTTTAAAAGAGAGAAGAAACAAGTTTCTTTTCAGTCTTAATGTCTTCAAAGGATACTGAGGGAATTTAAAAACTGAAACCAAAACAGAGATCCTTGGTATAGATTGCTTCTGTTCTAAGAGTTATTTCTCAGTAGTTTAGACAGGATAAAGAAAGGGGAAGAACTTGCTCTTCCTCTGAATTGGGATACATGAGAATTAATCTACAAACATGAAAAAAGAGAGAGTTAAATATCAGATAAATCTCACTTTTATCTGAAATGGATAAAGGAAGGTTGAACACATGCAGTTTATTTTTAAAATATCTTAAAATCAATTGGGGGGGCATAGGGCTAGAAGGGGTGGGGGTAAGGTAACATGAGAAGGAACAGCTACAAACAAATTAAGCTTCCTGATCTTAAAAAGGTGATTAAAAGGTGGGGAGGGAGGGAAGAAAAGACCCAGAACCTAAGGTGGGGGGGATTTTCTGAGATTGCATCTTAGACACTGAAAAATGGCTGGACAAATTGTGGAATAAAAATATGACAAAATATTCTACCATAGCCACACTGTAAAAAATTATGAGATTTCAGCAAATCCTGAGTAAAATGACTGACAAAGAATGAAATACAAAGAATCAGGAGAATCATTTATACCAAGGCAGCAACATTGTAAAGAAAAAAAAATTGGAAGACAGAATTAACTCTATTCAGTGCAATGACCAACCATATCACAAAAGAACTTATAATGAAACATGTTGTATACCTCCTATCAGAGAGGTGATAGACATGTTATGGAATGATTCTTACAAAGACATGTCACTGTGTGGTATCATTTTGTTTGATAATGTTTTTTTAAAACAATGATTATTTTCCTTTTTCTTTATTAGTTTTAATTGGGGTAGTTGGGAGAGAGAGGTTAGCAGGAGCAAAACCCCCAAAAAGAGGGCCATTGCAAATTTTTAAAAAATGTATAAAAGAGAGGATATAGAATCAAAATGGTGGAGTGGGAAGAAGCAATATAGCTCAGCTTCACTCACAATTCTAACAATAATTTAAGAAGAATTCTGGGTAGTAAATAGAAGTTAAGAGAAAAACTAAAGTGGATGGATCATCTTTCCAGCCCAAGATCAGGATTTAATCTTGTAGGCAAGTAATTAGAATAAAAAGGGAAAACAGAGGTAGTCTGAAAGCATGAATCCACCACCTGAAAACCTAGCAAAATCAAAAGTTGAGAGATTCCAGTCTAGGCCAACAGCTCTGGCCCTCAGAACTCTGAATAGTCTAACATGGTAGGAATGCCCACAAATGACCAACTCAACTGTGGATCCAGAAGGACCAGAAATCTGGACTCATCACTCTGACCTCTGAGCTAGGCTTTTTGGTATATTTTGATGATTTTAAGAGGAAAGGAATGGGCAGAATAGGAAGGATATATTAGAAGGAAAAGGAGGAGAAATGGTGGAGAGGGAACTTATTTCACATAAATGGGGGAAGGTATCATTTAAAATTACTTTGAACTGATGTAGAATGAAGTGAGCAGAAACAGGAAAGCAATTTATAACAATATAAAAATGAACAAATTTCAAAGACTTGAGAGCATTAAAAATTTAAGATCTGGGGTAGCTAGATGGAGCACCAGCCCTGAAGTCAGGAGGACCTGAATTCAAATGTAGTCTCAGACAATTACCACTTCCTAGCTATGTGACCCTGGGCAAGTCACTTAAACCCAATTGCCTCAGCAAAATAAATAAATAAATAAAGATTAAGCTCTATGTAGTGTTTAACCGTGGTACCAGAGGATCACAAATCATTTCCAGATAGAGAAAGCTATATACTTTCTGACCAAGGGAAAATGGACTATATTTGCAAAGGGAGCACACATTTTTGGACATGGCCAATTTGAGAATGTGTTTTGCTTGACTATACGAACTTGTTGCTGGGGTTTTGCTTTTCTTTTTGAGAGTAAAGAGAGAAAAGGAACTAAAAAAATGCACAGAAAATGACAGAAGGAAATTTTGATTTTGAAAGTAATTTGTAAATTTTTTGTATATTTAAAGCAAGCATGGAAATTCTGTTCATACAGAATCCTTTTTGTGCTCTGCTGTATGTATGTATAAGTTTAAAATATTTTTAAAAAATTAAATAATTTTAAAAACAAATTTTATAAAAGGTTTTAAAAATTTAAGTTATTTAAAATTTATGAAATTTAATGATATATTTGTTACATATTATATACTATATCACATATCAATAACATATTTATATATTAATATATTATATTTTCTAAAATTTATAAACTTAATTAGTGACAAAAGTTACAAAATTTAAAGTAAAAGTTAAGTTTAAAGTTATTTTAAAGAAATAATTTAGAGAACTTAAAGAAACATTTTAAAACAAAGGGAAAAATGCACGATGCTCAATCATTGATTATAGTAGTATGACAATGAATAAAATCACTTGGTCTACCTGCGCCTGTGTTATTTATAAAATGTCAGTGTCAGAATAGATGATGACATTCGGTTATACTTTTCTAAGATTATATTTTAGGTTTCTTTGGAAGGGCATCTAATTCTATTACTGCTGGATGGGGCTGGTCTATCCTAGAAGGCACTGTTTAGAGTCTCTGCCTAGAAATTGTGTGAATATATTGGTCTCTTCATAATTTGTCCCTCTCAATTAATAATGATGATGATTAAAATCAATAAAACCCATAACAATTAGCACTTTAAAGTTTGCACAGAGCTTGACATGCTTTATCCCATTTAATTCTCATAACAATCATGTTGTGAGATCTCATCATTCATTTCTATTATACTGAAGAAGAATGTAAGGTTAATTGAAGTCAAGTGACTTTTACTAGGTCACACTTGTCTAAGATGGGATTCAATTTATCTTCCTCCCTCTAAGCCTGACCTTCTATTCACTAAGTCCTATAAACTGCTCTTAGATAATGTAAACTACCAATTGGTCTGAAATTCTCCCTAAAGTATAATGGCCAACCTCTTATGGTCTGGGTTCTGGTAATGATGAGGAGTATGTAAAGGGTTCCTACCCTCAAAGACTTGTCAGTAATCAATATCACTCTCACTTTTGGTTATGTCTACCAGTTTTTGACTTTTGTGACCAGATTTTTCTGTGCTTTCATTACCTTGGTTCTCTCCTGTGTTACCCAGGCTCTCTGTGCCTGAGTTCTAGCCCTGATGCTCCCCACAGCTCCCTTTTTGCTGATTCTCCAGACTCTGAACTTGTTTGTCTACATGAGACCCTGTCTACACCCACCTGATTCATTATGATGTTGGGCATCACATGGACAAGATAGTCAATTCTTGGAGCTCATTTCTTCATTTGAAGGAAGGGACTAAGATGACATTTAAGGCTCCATTCCATTCCCCCTTTAATACTCTGTGAATTTCCCTATCTGTGCTCACGTCCTGGACTCTTTTTCCACCTGTATTTTCACACTGTCATATTCTTCACTACATTCATTGTCTTGCCAGCTGTGAGACAGAGAAGCATGCTCTAAGAAAAAGTATGTTGGGGTTGGAGAAAGAAGTTCTGAGTATGAGCCTCTGCTCTCACACTGTGGAACACTGGACAAAACATTTAACCTTTTTAGACTCATCTGTAAAATGGGAACAATACTTGCATGGCTTATCTCATAGGGTTCAGAAAAGTAGCTTGAGAAATTTTAAGCGTTGCACAAATCTAGTTAGAACAGAGATATCTGGCATAGAGTGACAATAACAACACATATTGTCACTCTATACCAAAAATTTCTGTTCTAATTAAATTCTTAGTCCCAACCCTTGGTCTGGGGTTCATGTCCCAGCAATTAAAATTTGAGGATGTGAGTGTTTATGTGGTCAGGAAAACTTGCTGTAAAAAAGGATTGAGAGCAAGGAGACCTTTGTTCTAGTCCTACCTCTTGTTGCACTGGTGAAGTGAGTTTATAAACCCTTTAAGGATTATTTCTTTTCTTGGAAACTAGAGACAATAATTCCTGTCCTACCAACCTAATAAAATTGCTATGAGGATAAAATGAGATAATATAAATGAAAAAGTTAAAAGTGCCTTCTAAATTTAAGGAATTTGTATTGAAAAGAGCCCTGTAAGTATTTTACTCATGATTTGCTTCTGTTAAGCCTATTTGGATTTTAGGAATCTGTTAAGCTGCTTTCCTTGGAAGTACCACCCCATAAGAGAATCTGCCTTCTAGAAAATCTGCAAATTATCCAAATTTGACTCACCACTTACAACATTTTTCTAATAAATATGCAGAAGGCACAACTGTAACGTTTAAATGCCCATTTCCCTCAAGCACAGGACAGAAGCTGGGATCATTTTAAAAGCTGGGGCAGCTGGTAGAAAAGGTAAATGGCACAGCTATTCTCAGAACGAGTACTAAATCTTAGGGATTGTTAACATCTGTACAAGGCACTCAAGAATAATGAGGTACACCAAGGCTACTTTTAAGGATGATGATAATTGCATGGATGTGCCCCTCTACTCTTGAAATGCATGATGCATATAAAAATGTTCAGAGAGCCCTTTTTACAGTTGCAAAGGATTGTCAACAAAATAGATGCTCTGTAATTGGGGAATACCTGAATAAACTATAATATTACTGTATTATGAGAAATAATGAGTAGGAAAAATAAGGAAAATCATGGGAAGACTAATAGGAATTAATGCAAAGTGAAGTAAGTACAACTAGGAAAATAGTATGCCCAATGATTATAATAATGTATGTGGAAATGCAATGACAACAAAATTGAAACTGAGTACTGTGTTATAATGATCAGAAGTGGAGGGCTATGGTAGGGAACACTGCATACACTGTCAGGCTGCATTTCACTAATGTGTTGATTGGTTTTGCTGAATGGCTCTCCCCCATATTTATTTATTTATTTTGCAAGAGATGGCTCTTTGGGCAGGAATATATTTGGAAATAAAGATGATATAAAAACTAAATATATAAAAATAATAAAACAAAACAAAAAGAATACAAGAGTAGTGGAAAGAGCACCAACTTGAGAATCAGGAAACCTGACAGTCAAGACTACCACTAACTAGCTATGTGACTTGAGTCTCAGTTTCCCTCATCTATAAAATGAGAAAATTAGACTAGGTGATTTGTGAGATCCCCATTCTCCACTCCCATCCCATGATTATATCATTTATATGGTGCTTTTCAGAATTTCGAGAAAGACTTTGCTTGCTCTCTAAATCCACCTTATGATGCAAATTCCAAATCATCTTTATTTCTATTTGTTTCTTGCCCATGTGGTTTCAGAACTCCACCAAAAAAGGTCCTCCCAACATGCTATGGATCTTTCCTTAGTTCTTTTGACATCAGTAGCTACCAGTGAAACACATGTATTGTCTATTACATTTTCTTCACTTTCTCTCCAGAATCAGACCTCCTTCTTTTCTACTCATACATATTTCTGATAAATTTTTACATTACTCCTCTTCTGCAATTCTTGACTGGTAAGGTGTCCAGTTACACCCTCCATGAATGACTCCATTGGTCTGCAAGTGACCCACGACTTTAATTCTTTGGCGACTTTCTGACCCACAAGCATACAGCAGTACCAGAAGGATATTGTTAAAAAGGTAGATCTTTGTTTCATTGTCTATACAAATGTGTGTGTGTGTGATGAGAGCAGTCACGTGGGCTGTCCCATTCTACTGCATATCACAATCTGGACAAAAGGCATTCTGCATCCCCACTTGTTCCTTCTTGTATGGATAGCTTATACTGAATTATTATGAATCATAATTAATATTGTGTGGAAGACTCTATCCAGTTCTAGTACTAAATGCAACCAGCACAATGTCATATGCAAAGAGAGACATCTGGAGGACTTATCTTTAAGGAATGCTTTTGTTTGGATTTTATACTTTTATTATATACTGAATTGTATTCATATTATAGCACACACTTAGAGTTGGGCAGGACTTGAGATATGTGGTCAAATACTGTAATTGTTTTGTATATATTTGTTTGCAAACATATGTTTTCTTATCTTGTTACTAAGATTATAAGCTCCTTGAAGGCAGGAACTATCTTTTCCTCTTTTTGTATCCTCAGCACTTAGTACAATGCCTAGAACATAGTAGGTGCTTAAATGATCGATTTTAAAGATTAGGATCCAGAAGCTCAGGGAGGTCAAGTAGCCCAAGATCACACAAGAATAAATAAGTAGCAGAGCTGAGGAAAACAAGGCAGAAAGAAGTTAAATAACTTGTCTAGACTCACACAGCCAGTTTGTATCTGGGACAAAATTTGAACTCTAGTTTGCCTTTCTGTAAGTCTGATGCTCACTCCATCGGGTTGCCAAAGTGGCAGAACTGGAATTCCGAAAAACCACTCCTGGCTCCAAATCTAGCAATCATTCACTGTACCCCATTCACTTTTCATGCATTTATATGATTTTTCTCCATAAATGGCAAGTCCATTGTTAGAATGGGGAATGGGACACCCTGTGATAAGGTCGAGTGCATGTCTATTACAAGGACAGAGACATTAGAAGTAATGTGGTGTAATGAAAAAGGCATTGGACTAGGCATCAAGAGAATTGGTCTAGCTCTAATATTTAGAGCTAAAAGTCATCTCCAATATCACTCAGTTTAACCCCCTCATTTTACAATGGAGTAAGCACCAGACTTATAGAAAGACAGATAGCGTTCAAATCCTATATCAGATACAGACTAGCTGTGTGACTATAGACAAATCATTTAACTTCTGTCAGCCTTAGTTTCCTCAAATGTAAAAATCAGGATAATAATGTATCTATGTAACAGGATTACATAAACCAAAATGAATTAACATATGTAACATGAATAATATATATAAAGGGCTTTGGAAGTTTTAAAGAACTATAGAAATGCTATCGTTATTATCATTTCAATTGAGGAACAGAGAAGTGAAATGACTTGCTCCAAAAATCACAGTCATTAAACTGCAGAGCTAAATTTAAAATTGGAGATCTTTATTAGGAAAAGTGCTGTTAAAATCATATTTCCAGTCTCCTTTGAAGTGGTAAAGAGAGCTTCAAGAAAAGGGATAAATATAACATCTACAGAAATATATTGTAGAGCAATTTGAGTAAAGAGAGGAATTTGATGTCTCTAGATAGATGCCATTATGGTTGCTATAGCCCATGAGTAAGACTACTGAGTAACCCTTCTTATTTCAGTATTGTGTAATCTCATTGATATTAGAGTGATTGAAGCCCATTCATGGCTTTTCAGAATGGACAATTCTTGGCCATGTACTAATCTAAGTAGGAGTGTGATTAGTCCATGTACTATAATCAAAAATTTCCTTTCTAGTCCCAAATCTGTGAAACTCATGTCCTGGATTCAAAACTAATACCCTTCCCATTACATCATGTTGCTTCTCATTATTAGAAATGTTACCACAAGTTAAGATAAGAGATTAACCTTTTAACCTCTGATCCTCAATTTCCTTATCTGTAAAACAGGGTTCACAAGACTTATATTATTTATCTAAATAGGAGTACTTGTAAGAACTACAAAGGGCTTTGTAAAATGGAGAAGTGATTAATAAACACAACCAAAAGCTGTATACAATTATCTGAGGAAAATTGGTGAAATTTGATTTCCTTTGATAGGGATTTTCTGTTAAAGAAAAATCATTATTAGGAAAAGTGCTTTTTAAAAACCATATTTCCAGTCTTCTTTGAAGAGAGCTCCAAGAATAAATCCTAGTCTTCTACTGCTCTCCCTCCCTTATACCCAGAAAGACAGATTCACCAACAAAACCGAAGAATTTCAGAAATGTTGGCCATTAATTACTCTTTCAGAGAGACGTGGGTGGGGAAGAGCAATCATTTTACACCTATTTAATAAGATCTGGATTTTTGTTGTTTTGTTTTATTTGATTCCAAAAGTTGAGGAAACTACTTCTAGTTCCTTATAGTGATTTATAAAATTCTTTAAAAACTCTCCCTTGCCTTCCTTTCTTCTTCTTCTTCTTTCTTTTTAAAGTTCTCTTACCCACAATTTCCTCCTCCATTTATGTCTTGTCAGTGAGCAATTAAGGGCAATTTCAACAAAATTAATGATGCATAACACTACAATGAAATATTTCATAACATAAATGAGTGGTCTGTTTAGAGAAAGTAGGATTATAATTTGAACATTCACAAAAGTGACAATTTTAATGAATCTCTGCCTGCTTTAATAACTGTGTTGTTACTGTGTGATAGGGTGACTGCTTTCTCTTTAACACCGAGTCTACTTATCACATACTATTTTTGTCTTAATGGACAGCTCCTGGGATGGGATGGGTTTGGGCAAAGAAGTTCTAGGAACTCAGCCTGTATTTGAAAGCCTTCTATTGACAAAATGTTCCACCTCCCTCCCACCCTACATTGTCCAGTTTTTTCCCTCCCCAATTCCAGATCTTAAAGGACTGGTGCTTTCCCTGATGGAGGGGAAGACTCATTTTCAGGCAAGAAAAACATATTTACTAGAATTCAGAATGGGTTATTCAGGTTCAGGATGGGAGACTTTTCTAGGACAGACAAGTGAGCTGCAGAAATGAAGTCCACAATAATTATAATAGAAAAGGGACCTAGAGATTAAGCCTCAGGCTGGCTTTGGTCCATCAAAAACTAATTTAAACTTCAGAAGTCTCCAGAGAAAAAGTTCCCAAAGGTCACAGTTTGCCTCCGGGTGCTCATTACTGCCTCTCACTCCAGGGTACACAACCAGTTTCATAATCCCTGGGTTTGAGGAAATGAGCCTGCCCCCCATTGATAAGTAAGCTGTAGAGATGGGGAGGGGGTTGTCTTCTCCAAAGTATAGGGACTAATCCATACAAAGCTAAGGCCATTATAAAATCAGCTTTGCAAATAGGTGCAGGTTGGTCTACTACTGGGGTGTACCTTTTTTTTTTTTTTTTTTTTTTTTTTTGATGTGTGTCCTGGATCCCTATGGCATCTGGCAAAGTCTTCTGATTCCCAGAATAATATTTGCTACTTTGGCTCAGTTTTCTTCACATGTAAAACTTCATGATTGGATAAATGTTTTTAGTTGTTTTCTACCTCAAATTAATCACTTTATGTTTCTTGATGGGAAGTTTCAGGGAAAAAAAAGATGAAATGAAACAGTTCTTGCTCTTAAGAAACATACATTCTAGGGAAAAGGGATAAATACATCATCTACAGAGATAAATATATGCAAAGCAATTTGAGGAAAGAGAGGAATTTGATGTTGCTAGGTAGACGCCATTGTGGTTGCCTTGAGTATTGACATTGAGTATGACTTCTGGGCAAACTTCCTTATTTCAGTTATTGTGTGATTTCATAGATATTATGGAGATTTTTCAGAGTGGGCAATTCTTGTCTATGTACTGTAATAATTTCTCCATGAAAGATCTATCCAGTGGAATTTGTTTTGTTTGACTGTACTTAGTTATTACATAGGTATTTTTTTTAGGGGGAAATGAAAATTTGGGAGAATAGCTGGTAGATAGTAATACTGATGCAAAAAACAAGTCAAGAAATAAAGTAGAGCAGAAAGAAGTTCAGAAGAGATCACATATAAGTAGGGGAGTGCTGGTCCTATCACGTTAAATTTAGCATACACTGAAAAAAAAAACAAGTTGTAAGTAATTGAGATTTATGGCTTCATATATAATTCTTTTTCTTTTCTTCTTTGTATCTTCTGATGTTTGTGTTAGTTAAGTTTATAATAAAGATTTTTAAAAGCCTGATCCAATGCACTGAAAACTTTTCTCTATGCCTTTTAATGTTTTTTTGGGGGGAGGTGGGGGGAAGTTTCAGTATTTTTTAAAATTTTGTGTTTATATCTCCAACTACCCCTCTCTCTCCCTTCAGAACAAAGCCCCCATTGAGAAAATATTAAGTTGGGTTCTTTTCTTTTGTTCTTACGCTATGTTGACCAGCTCATCTCCTTGTCTAATCACGTTTCATGGACAATAATTTTTATGAAAATCCTTTCACTTAAATCCTTACTGGCAACATATTACAATCTGTTAAGATCACTGGGCATTTCTCTTTTGAGCTCTGGGTCATTCACACTTTTCATTTCTTAAGAGATTGTTGAGTTATGATGCAACCAAATAGCACAACTAGAAAAATGTCAATGTTTAAAAAAAGTGCCATGAGTGCTTGGATTCCTTAAAAGTGTCATGCAGGTTGACTGCTATTTAATCCTGTACTCAATTCATTGTCCTTCTCCAAAGCCTATTCACACCATATACGCTGAGAACTCAGAGGACTGTCTGTTTTATGGTTGTTCAACAGTCATTCTTTATCGATTTGGATATTCTTCTGTGGTCTGCCAGGAAGAGCTCTTTCAAATGGTTTTGGATATCACTGAATTTTGAATATCACTAAAATTTTCTTAGAGAATTTTAGGCCTTGAGAAAGAGTTATAGAAACATTTGATGGATGTTAACTATAGGGGATATACCATGGGAATCACTCCCTTTTTCCCACAAAAAAAAGCCTTTGCTTCTTCACAAGTATTTTCTCTATCTTCTTTCAGGGTGCTTATAATTTCATAGGTATAACTTGATTCTTTGGTATCTCCAATGCTTTTCTTTCTTTTTCTTTTTCTTTTTTTTCTTTTTCAATGCTTTTCTTTCTTAAAGAGTTGTTTGTCTCTGTTAAAGTGAAAACATCCCCTGTGAAGGACTGTACTGTAAGCCTATAATAATGAACATTTCTGGGATTTTATAGTAGCTGATTTGGAACCAGGAAAATGCTTATGATATTCACTAGCTTTATGACTATAAACAAATTATTCTATCTCTACAAGTTTCAGATGCCCCAGATGTAAAATGCGGATAATAATTCCTATAATAGCACCTCAAAAGGTTCCAAAAAGATGATATGTCTAAAGCATTGAAAAAAATCTTAAAGCCCTACAGAAATGCCAAGTATTGCTCAAAGACAAAGGACCCTCCCTTCCATCCTCCCCAAAAGGAGAGAAAGTCATTGAAAGAAGAGTGCATCAAAGCTGAGCCGGAACCCCTAGGTAGTTCTTCCACTAGGTGAAGGCAAGCTGCTGTGGTTTACTTTCCCTTCTCCACCTTACTTAGTGAAAAGCACAAGAAGTGCTGATAAGTCATTAAATGCCACAACCAATCTTAAGTAGAGGAAAGCCACTTTCACTTTGCCCCAGAGCACTGACATTTAAAATAATTACCTTAAAAGACAATGCAATTTAAAAATTTTTTACAGTTACATTTTGATGGTAATTGTACTCATTTTGATTGATCATAGACACACTCAGAGCTGGAAGCAATCTCAGAGACATTAAGTCTAACTCCCTAATTTTACAGATGAGGAAAGTGAGGCTTAGAGAAAGTGAATAACTTGTCCAGAGTTGAACAGCTAGAAGTACCTGAGGAAGGATTTCAATTTAGATCTTCAGGATTCTAAATTCATTATTTTAACTACTCTGCCACATTCTTTAGCATCACTGAAATAACTGAGCTCTGTATATAGTTAGCAAGAAAATGAGTTAAAACAGGAAATTACCAGATGATGGCTCTCCTTTTCCAGACAAGCCTAACTCCCAGATGATCTCTGTAGACCAACCATCTCTTGTTCATTCGTCCTTCCCTACAACAATAGCCTTGAGATTTACTTTGTAGGGTTTTTCCCTTCTATAGAACAAGTATTTGGGGTTTCTTCTCAATTGAACATGTCTTAATTCTTTCTTTCTTTCTTTCTTTCTTTCTTTTTTTTTTTTTTTCATAATGTTGATCTGAGTACCACTTGCCCTGGAGATCCACATTGTTAGTCATGGTTCTGCCAAACACCATATCATCATCCAGTAATAAGTGTGATTGGTTGATTGGTCTCCACAGAACAAGACGAAATGGACTTCAGTAGGGGGAGAAAAGGATACAAGGAAAAAAATGAAAGAGAAAGAAATTAAAGTAGATAAAATTTCTCAAATGAAAACCCCATATTGTATAAACATGAAGTGAGGATTATAAAAGCAATTGATGACCTCTATAGTAACAGTGGGAAGCTTCAAAAAAATGCAGTGATTCTCTGGCTCTGTTATCCTTGAGCTGATATTCCATCGACTGAGCAAAGAAGAAATGTCAAAACTAGGATTTTGTCTTAAACTTTTGCCTTGAAAGCTGGCTTTTGCCTTATTTTTCTTTATCAGCTATCAGTTCTTGGTCTACTTCACAGCTGCCCTCCTCTCTCCTTTTCTCCCTCCCTCCCTCTTCTTCTCTTCTATCCCTCTCTCCTGCTCTTTAAGATGAGCCAATCTGAGGCAGCAAACCACTGGTGGAGAGTAGGTGGAAAGTTGTTCTATGATGTCTACATCTTTCAATGGCTACTGGTATTTCACCCTCTCTATTTCACTCTGGGCTTTGTGTTAGGACTATCTACTCACTCATTCAGGTCTGCTCTTACAAACTGACTAAAGAGCTCCCTCCAAAGGGGCTGATTTCAGGGTAATCTTCATCTACCAACTTATTGAACCATCGATTCACAGATATCTGAAATCCCATAATTACAGATTCATTCATTTGACTTTAAGCTTTAAAATGCAAACATCCTCATCTCTACTCTCTTCCCCACTTTCCTCCCAAGCAGGTAATAGATATGCTATCAGTGATTTATATGTTTGTACAAGTAAATTTATCAGGTCCTGTCCTAGGAGAAGGTTCTTGATAGCAGGAAAGAGAGGAAAAGAAACAAAGTATCAAGGCTCTGACAGCCTCATAAATACAGTTTTATGATTTGGTAAAAACTTTTCTTCCTAGTTCTGATCCTTTTCCAGATTCATAATAGTTTCTTGATTCATTTAATTTGGCCATTAATAACAAGAAACAAACAAAAACAATGGTTAATGCTATGTGTCTCGGTCAGGACCCCAAGATTCTGTCTCTAGGTGACTGTCTTCATTACTTGTTTCAACTTCATGATTTGGATGTTTGGTTCTTTCCTAACATCAGTGATATTGAACTCTCTCTAACACAGTCCTAGACTCCATCCCTCTTCCCTAATTGGATTCTTGCTCCCACAGGGACTAAATATAATTCCTTCCTGACATGAAGATATCTGACAAATTCTTCTTTAACAAACTCTCAGTCCGCAATATCCTTGCCCTTTTCACACTACACTTCCTCCGTGGCATTTTTGGTCAGCTCCATCTATTGGACTTCAGATCCAGGCTATTCTAGGTATGTTATTCTTGAGTGGGAGAAAGATGATCTCTTCTCTTGTTATCACTTATTTGTAAGCAGATTCTAGAATAGATAATTACTGGGTAACTTTTAGTTGTAAGGAAATTATGTCAGATTCTAGGCTGATGACCAACCAGCTGATGTGGGAAAAGCTCATTCAAATATTACTTCTCACTGCCTTGTGTTCATGATATTAAAAAAAAAAAAAACCCAAACAAGCAAAAACTCAGCCATCTTTTAAAACAACAACAACAACTATTTATTCGCACTAAATTAACAGGAAGCAGAAAAAACAGATAACTTGAAGAGGACATTTCATTCGGAATAGTCTTTCTCAGTAGCATTCTACCTCCACCTCTGAATTTTCTAACATGCCCTGAAGTTTAACCCTCACATTTTTTCTGTGTCTCCTAGAAAAATTTATTTCTTCTATACTTTATTCTTACTAAGTTGTAAATGACTGATAGTAACTTAAAAATTACCCTGAACTGGGTGCTTCCTATTTTAGTACTCAGATTCTCAAAATATGGGGATTAAATTTAAAGACGGGACAGCTAGGTAGCACAGTGCATAGAGCACTGGGATTAGAATCAGAAAGACTCCTCTTCATTAGTTCAAATCTGGCCTCAGACACTTCCTAGCTGTAGAAGGAAGTGGTGAACCACTCCAATATCCTTGCTAAGCAAATTCCAAATGGGATCATGAAAAGTCAGACATAACTAAAAAATGACTGAATCAAAAAAAAAAAAACTTAAAAGATATTTCAGGTATCCAATGGATAGGGCAATATTTGGGGAGAAAGGGAACGTTGGGGGAGCCTTTCTTATACTTTGTAAAATATACCTTTAGAAAGTTGCTATAGTGACATATTTTGCTTTGTGTCATACAAATGTTACTTTTACTGTAAGATTGTTTTAAATGACATTTTATTAAAGTAAAATCAAGAAATAGGATCATCCCAGGCCAAGGCATAAAGATAGAAACATTACAATATCAGAACAAAGTTTCATGGGTTTGTTATTTCTTGAAGGTAGATCACCATGTAGGAAGCAATTGTTTATCTATTTAGGGTTCTACTAGACCTCCCTCTTTAATCTGGTGATTTAGGTTTGTGGATGACTGATTCTAAATCACAGGAAAAGAACATGGGGATAGGGGAGGGTAGAGTTGGAAAGAACAAGAAGTTTTATTTGGATTGGTTGACACTGCATAGATGAGTGTCATCTCTACTTCACAAAATAAATTTTAATTGAAAATTATCAAGACAGAGAATATTAATGATCCAGACTCCCCATGAGGCCCACATATATGTGTGTATGTATGTGTATACACACACACACACACACACACACACACACACATACACACTCCCTCCCCCCCCCCCCGAGGCACTTGGAGTTAAGTGACTTGCCCAAGGTCACACAGCTATAAAGTATTAAGTGTCTGAGGTCAGATTTGAACTCAGATCCTCCTGACTTTAGAGCTAGTTCTCTACCCACTATGCTGCCTAGCTGTCCCTTTATTGGGGGAAACTTCAAGAGAAGGATTTGTTTTCATGAATAGGAAATGGAATGCTTAAATATCCTCCACTCCAAAGAGTAGATTCATAATGCCATTGTTGTACAAATTCCCTCAAATACTGTACTTTTTTCTTAGTGGGCCCTGAAGGGGAGAGAGTAGTTTCTTATTACAAAAGCCCTTGTCAGAGAAATTAGACTTCTTCACTTTGGAAGGAGGAAGATTAAAAAGGAGATAATCAGAATCTATCAGATCATGTAAGGATGAAGAGGGTAAATATGATATAACAACTAGTGGACCATGTATTGCCATCACCTCTGAATCTCAAAAAAGATCAGTTTAGGATAAAGTAGAAGAAAAACTTATTTTCACAGGGAATCATAAAGATTATGGAACTGGCCGTCAAAAAGGTTTGCAAGTATAAAAGTATGCTCCCTGGAAGACAGATCCACACGTGTGGAGAAGGAAAGGGAATAAGCATTTCTGTAGAGCCAACTACACTGCACTAAATGCTTTACAAATATCTCATTGGGGCTCATTTCACCTTGATTGACACAGACTACAATCTTGTTGATGGTCTTAGAAAGCTGCTTTGACTGAACAATTCATCACCCTGCTGATCTGGTAATGATGAACATCTCCAGTCCTAGATGATAAATCGGGTCCTTAGACGAAAAATATACAGTTCATTCTCAAGTTTGAAAAGCCTCAATTCAGAAAAACTTGCCAGATATTTTCCAGACACATTTTGGTGGAACGTTCTTAAATTCTGAGGACATTTGAGAAAGTTTTTATAACAGTCTCCCACAAAATATCTCTTTGGGCCACTTGCCTGACTCGGGACATGATGGCATTTCTAGTACTTTTGTTTCTGGTTTGCATATCATAGTTTGGATAGCCGTTGATCAGTCAACCTGGAACACAAAGTCCTCCAAATGAGATCACTAAGGTAATGTCCTCAAAATGGTCCAATGTGTCTGTGCATGCAGGCTCTTGAGAGCAGGGATTATATCTTCTATTTCCTTAATATCGTACCACATGGCTGAGAAAAGCTTTGAGGAATGTCAACTCAATCATCACTTACTGAAATATCACTTTATGGGGCTATCCAGGGGGAATGTGACTATTTTAATTTTACTTTGATGAGCCAGTGATCTTATATGTGGTTATTCCCTCCAAAGGTATAGATTATAACCCACATGTACTGTCTCATCATGGATGATTCTTGTAGATGTTCCAAATCCCATAAATTCTCTCCCCACAGTGTCTGCTCAATGTGCAGGTGAGGGAAGCGGGCTGGAAGCTTCATTTGGCTCTCTTGACATGGCAGAGAAGTGAACAGATTAAGTGTGGGATCAGTTGTTATTCCCTGTCCTCTCCATATTACCTATCTGCTTTTTTGATCCTAAACCTCTCTGATGAGAATAGAATTCTCTTCAATAGGGCATGCATTTTGGCTTGTTATTCCAGCAGCCAGGTCAAGTTATAACTGCAACAATCTGTCTGGGTTTTGGTGTGCGGTCTGCTGCTGATAATTACTCATACCAAGTACAGCTGGTACATCTGGGGATTGAATTTAGGACCTTGAGTGAGACTCAGCACTAACCATCTTTAATAAGCTATCTAATAATAATAACAGTAGCATAAATGGATAGCAACGTGGTACACAAAAGGATGCAAAACACTTTAAAGACATTATTTCCTTTGATTCTCTTGATAACCCTGTTGAGGTACTAGAGGTATTCTTATTCTTACTTTATCCAAAAGGAAATTAACCTCAGAGTAGTTAAGCAGAATTATTGAGTTTGAATTGGAAAGACTTACAGGTCATCAGGCTTCATTTTACAAATGAAGAAACTAAGGTTCCCAGATGTTAAATGACTTGCCCAAATTCACACAGATGGGAAGGAACTATATAGTTTCTCCTTGACTCCCAGTGTCTCCAGTAGGCTATTTTTACCACTCCTCCTGCTGCAACTAGAAATGACCCCAGTTAGAATTTGTACCCAGCTCTCCCCTGACTCTTTGTCCAATTCTCTCTTCACTATACCTTTACTCTGCAGAGCAGAAACAAATTTAGGAAGAGATCGGGATCAGTGGTTCGGGAAGATGGCTTGGCCCAGATCTGGACCTACACCAATACTATAAAAATGCAATTTCTCCACTTCTTTGCTTACCCCTTCCCCCTCTATCCCCATTCTGAATGATAATCTAGACATTTTACCAAAATTACTGCTGATTTATGGTTCTGGAAAGCTTTAAATCCTTTACAATGAACTTTTTCTGTCCTGAATTTCCACAGCACTGACAGTCTTATAGCAACATGTGCAACCAGATAATTTTGCATCCCAAAAAAGAATACATAATTTTTATTCTCCCCAAATCCTACTGGCACAGGGTTCTTGGGATTGGACACAAAATACATTCCCCATTTTTCTAAGCTCCTCAGCTTTGCTTAGTGGAATAGCTCCTAAAGTACTAGACTTAGAGTCAGAAAGATATGAGTTACATTCCTGCTCCAGACACTTACTAGTTACATGGTCTTGGACAAGTCATTGAATCTCCCTCAGCCTCAGTTTCTTTATCTGTAAAATGGGGAAAACCATAGCACCTTTCTCAAAGAGTTGCTTGGAGGTTAATAGATATATAATTGAGATGATAATAAATGAGATAATAACTCCAAAATGTTTTTGTAAACCTTAAAGTTCTGTTTAAATACTAGTTATAGTTATTATTAATTTGCTGCAATCTTATCACAACTTTTCATCCCATCACTTGATTCTATACTGTCTTGAATTCTTTTCTAATTGTTTCACAGTTTGTGTAGACTCACCTTAAGTTGTAACCTTATTTATTTATTTTTTATTAAAGGGAAGTTGCTTGGTTTGTTTTCCTGGAATGGTTCCTCTTCCCCATTCCCTTCTGTACTTCTCTCCTGTGACCCCTCTCTCCTATTCTCCCCTTGTTGGATAAAGAATAGGTGCTTAATAAATGATTAATAAATGACGTGATTGGGGCAGGTTAGTGAATTCAGTCAGTAGCCAAAAGGTCCTAAGCCATTTAAACTATTTACTCTTGATTGAAAAGGGCTGACTGTGAAAGTTCTACCTAGTCCAGCAGCAGTCTAATGAGGTGAGTGTGCAAAGGGCCCCTCAATGAATTAGGAGGTGTTGTAGTGCCCTCTTGTGTCCAGTATATCACCAGGATTATATGTGCCCGGACTAGGGAGCATGAAATTTCCAGAAGATGATCAGCAAACAACTTGGCTTTTATTTATTTATTTATTTTGACCTATCTAGGTGGGGGAAATGGCAGGTTCTGTACCTATTGGCTTTGACCTAATCATTTTTTACAAGGCCATAAAGAAGTTCAAAAAAGTATCTCAGTGTAAAGGCCGGGTTCCTTCACACAGTAATAAGGTTATCTGCATTTCTCGGCATTTGCTAGGGGAGAGTGAGAGAGCAACAAAGGCAACTCAGTCTAGCAGCTCAGCATGATGGGAAGTTTCCCAACTTCTTTGTTTTTTTTGATGATACAGTCATTGTAAAAATGGTCATCACAGTGAGGGATGTGGTACTTCTGGTACACTCTGTTCATCCAACTCTTCCTGCTGTGACTTGACATTATTTGGGTCCATTTATTTTCCCTTTTCATCCCGTTCCATGCCTTTATTATTATTTAGAGTAGAACAAGAAGACTACACAGAATTCTACTTTCTTAATGAAAATGATATCCTACTTTGTTAAATCTACCAGAGAGTCATATAAACAAGTCAGTTAGCATTGATTATGCCCCTACCAAGTGCCAGATCCTGTGTTAAGACCTGAGGATTCCACGAAGGTCAAAGCAGTCTGTCATTAAAAAGCATTAATTTCTTAAAATCATAGACTGGTGGGGCTACAAGGCACCATATCATATAGAGTTGGAAGGGGTCTTAGGGATCAGGTCCAAGCATTTTCATTTTTCAAATGAGGAAATAGAAGCCCAGAACAGTCCAGTAATTTTCCTAAAATGACATATCTAGTAAGAGTCTTAAATCAGGATCTGAACCTTGCTTGCTAATAGCATGATACTTTCTAGCAGTCTGTAATTTTGAACTGCTAGGAAAACCATGGGTGGACTCTTTTTTCAATCCTTTTATTTGACAAAGGAAAGATTCTTATGAATCTTCTGAGAGAGTGAAAAAAACCTCAACTATAGTTTTTGTGATACAGCCATTGTAAAAATGGTTAGTAAAATACTGGGCTTCTGATGGATGCCTTAGGACTACAATAATACAAAAAAATGATAAAAACCAGTCATTGATGAAGGTATAATATTTTTGGAGTTTGCAAAATAACTGAAAAGATAATAACTAAATATCAAAATTCAATCGAAATATATTCAAATGGCCCATATGATCAATTCAACCTCATTCCTTACTTTCTACTATTCTCAGCAAAAATTCTTCAGCCAGGTAGGTATTCATCCTATTTCATCCAACTCTAAGCTTTTTATTCATGCTAATCTCCCTATTTGGAAACTCACTTCCCCATCCATACCATTTATCCACACTTTGGGGAATAAGTCAAAATTCATTCAGGATGCCTTCCCTGTCTATTCTACTCCATAGTAACTTTTCCTTTCATGGAGCGCTTACAATAATTAACCATTTGTTAATTAATTGCATGATTCTTTCTCCCAAACCATTTGTAAGCTTCAGGAGGTCAAAAACTATGTGTTTTATTTCTTTTGTACTTCCCTAAACACAGGAGACTCTCATTTAATAATTTTTTTTGAATAAAAGAATAAGTAAAGATTATTTTCCTAGGCTTATCATGAGCTGCAAACATATCCAGATGGATAGGCAGAGTATGATTATTAACCATAGGGAAACCTGGCATAGAATAAGCAGAAGCAAAGATCACCATTTATGAGTCATTGGCAAAAACATGAAAGACATATCAAAGTAGGTCATTCCCCATGATAGTTAGAGGTGACCATTAGATAATATAGCCTTTTAAAGAAAAAGCTAGCTGCATTCCCAATGATACTGAGGATACATCATAGGGACAGTATCCTTAATCTTGCACAACATTAAAAATCTTTGAATTGCTTTTGAAGTTTGAGGCAGTATTAACTCACAGTTTCAGTGCTGAATCATGCATTCCTGCTGTTTTCAAAGTCCTTTTGCTTCCTCAATGGGGCATTGGGAAGCTTTTTCTGGCAAAAGCTTTTTCTGAAAAATACTTTAAGAGCTTGCCATAGAAATCATCTTGGTAACCCCCAGAGAGAAGAAAAGCAGGAGCACTACTTGATACTGCATCATTTTAAAAAAGGAAAAAAAGAGTCTTTGCACATTTGTTGAAGTACAGCGATAATATACATGATGAAGTGTCAAGATTTCTTCTATTTGCTTTTGAATAATCAGGAGAAGATTATTCAGGGATAATTTTGTTTTTTATGATTTTTTTTAGGGGGGAAGGAGGAGTTGAGAGGGAGTTTTTAGAAAAATGTTCCAAACTTGGTTTTGGCATATGGACATTTTGACAAAAAACAGAGATGAAGTGCCTTTTGATAGTTGCCATGCCCTACAGATCTCCAAACTTTGATGGTTTCAACTTGCATTAAAAAGTAAGGGTAAATGTAATACTAAAGATTTGCTTGGAAATCACAGATTGCACTTGGGTTCAACAATATCAGCTTCAAAAAACATGGAAGACATTATTAGATAACATTTTATTTGAAAAAAAAAGAGAAGCATTATTCACATATTCAAAAGTAAGATAGCCTTACAGAAAAAGATTGGTGCTGGTTTTCTGATTTCAGTATGGGATTAAGAAACTCATTCCCTTTCTACCTCCATTTCTCCATTTGTAACATAAATGTGATGATACTTGTTCTTACACTCATTCACAGAGATGTTGTAAGAAGATCTTTCATAAAAACATCCCTCCTCCACCTTCATTCATCCTTCAGTTCAAGCTGCATTTCTTCCATCCAGGGGTCCTCAAACTTTTTAAATAGGGGGCCAGTTCACTGTCCCTCAGACTGTTGGAGGGCCAGACTATAGGAAAAACAAAAACTTTGTTTTGTGGGCCTTTAAATAAAGAAACTTCATAGCCCTGTGTGAAGGGGATAATTATCCTCAGCTGCCGCATCTGGCCCGTGGGCCATAGTTTGAGGACCCTAGCAGGAAACTATCTGATCATGTCAAGCTACATTAACCTCTCCTCTCCTTAGAATAGAAATTCTCACGCTTTTTGGTTTTAGGGTCTTTTTATACGCTTAAGAATTGAGGAACCTCCACAGAAATTTTGTGTATGGGGACTTTATTTATTGACATTTACTGTATTAGATATTAAAATGTCTTTGTGTTATTATGAAAAGGCTTTGGACTTCACAGATCCCTTCCCTTAAAGACTCTTGGGGATCCCCAGGATCCTGGACCACCACACTTGTATAATCACTTTTCTAGTGGATCAAGGATGACCTTGAATTAAGAAAGGTGTGACTGTGTGAACTTGGACAAGTTACTTAATTTCTTAATGCCCAAAAAACATTCTGAGACTTTCAGATGCATAGAAGGGGCAGAATAGTTACCAGCCTGCTTTGGCAGAGGGTGATTCTTCCTGGGAGTTACTAACACTGAAGAAAAGCCCCTATTGTAAGGCACTGTGTGACGAGTTTGGGATAAAAACAAAAATAGATCAATGCCTTATATTCAGGTAATATATAACAGCGTCCCAGCAGGTAAAATGATGCATAGTCATAGCTCAACTGCCTCTACTATTAATCAGTTTAGGATTTCATGGCAAGTTTCAGGTTGAAATTATCTGAATAATTATTGTCTCATATTTAATGAATTGATGCTAATAGAGTATTTAAAATTAGGAAAATCCATCAGCTCACTGAGCCTTATAAAATCCTATGAAATAGATGATATAAGTATCATTAGCCCCATTTTATAGATGTGAAAATTGAGGTTCAAAATGGTGATGAAGTGACTTGTTCATGGTCACCAAGCTAATAAATGTTAGTGGCAGGATTCTGAGTTCAAGTCCAGTATACCACCTACTATGTGATGTTGTTTCAGGAGAATAAAAAAAGAAAACTGCCACTTTTCTCCTCAAAAATCTTCACTGGACTCCTATTGCCTACAGATTAAAGCTCAAGCTATTTTTCCTGCCATTCAAAGCTCTAACCACATTGCCATGACAATAGTTTTTCAACCTTATCTCACAGTACTTTTCCTCTATGATCTGACTCAATTGGATTGACTGTGTTCCAGATCTTAAATATACTTTAAGTTTTTCTGCATCCAAAACCTTTCCTATACCTGGAATACCCTCCTTTACTACCTTCATCTGCTAAATTCCTTTAAAGCCAACCCAAATGCCACAGGATCCCATGTTAGTAACAACTTTCCCTTTCAGATCTCACATATTAATAAGTGCTTAGTATACATTAATTAATGCTTAGCATGTGATAGTAATTTTCTCTGTGTGGGCCATCTTACCGCATTAGAAGGTTCTAACAGCATCACAAAGCAGAGCACCTTATCAAAACTTTGAGATCTTTTCCCTCGTACTTTACACTTAATAAGCTCTACTGCACTGAATAGATATATACTTGGACAAGAGAACATGAAATGTGTTATTCTTATAAATGGATAGAAACAGATGGTGAACATTTTGAATATCAGATCCTTGAAGTTATGTACTGTATTATGATTTTTATTACAGATGCATATGTCGGTTCTTAAAGTGTATATGCAAATCACTGACATATCTAGCATTCAGATCACTCTATTAACACACATATTTTGGAAATTTACTAATGATAGCTTCCATTTAAATACTACTTTATATTTACAAAGAAATTTACATCTGTGTTCTCAATGGATCTTTACATCTCATAAAGGCTATGATTTACATAATGCTTTAAGATTTGCAAAGTGCTTCATAAATATTTGATTTTATCTTCACAACTTTGAGAAGCAGGTACTATTTTTGCCTCTGTTTTACAGCATGTGGAAAGTGAGGCAGGTAATAGGTAATTAACTTGCCAAAGGTCACACAGCTAGTGACTATCTTTGAAATTAGGTCATTCTGACTATTCCTCTGCTTAGCTACCTGGTCTTCCATAGAAGGTTAAATAGAGCAAGTAACATTATCCCCATTATAAAGAAAAGGGAACAGAATGTCCATGAGATTGATTGACTTATTCAAGGTCACACAAACCAATAAGTAGAAGAACTGGGACCTCAATTTAGCCCTTCTATCTTTTTATACTCATACTTTCCAAGAGTCTTTATCTGTAAAATGGACTGAAGAAAGAAATGGCAAACCACTCCAGTATCTTAGCCCAGAAAAGCCCAAATAGCATCATGAGTTGAACATGACTGAAATGACTAAACAACAACAAAAACAAAAGCTTCCAAGAAGCATAGAAAGGAGAAGAAAGATGATAATCTTTATAAGTCAGTCATGATTTTAACTGATTCAACCTTTATTCATTAGACTTATGGGAATATATATATATTTTATAGCTAGTTTTAAGTCCTCATATACTTTGAAGTCTATTCTGAACAAATGATGTCCTTAGTAAGGAGGCAAGATTTGTTCATAGATTCATATTCTCTTTGGCAATCACATAGACTTTGTAATGGATAAACACCACACAAAAGGAGGATTTTTGATTGTTCAACATTCTCCATTATCATTGAGTGCTTCATATTATTCATTTGGTGCCTAATAATACCTGCCAAATGCCTCCTTTTGGGGGCAAAAAAGAGAATCTGGAAGTACACATAACATTTACCCAGATATCTCTCATTTTTTTGATGGATATATAGGCCTATGAGTGGAGGACTAAAACTTCCTTCCAAAAAGGCCCAATTTGAAAGCCTCATCAGAATGTGGAAGTCATTTTGGGTTCCCAAAAGTTATAGCAGTGAGCTCAAACACTTTTCTATAAGATTCTATCAAGTTGGAAAGTCGAGTGGCAAGCTTTCTGCTATCTGCCAATTATACTAGGTAGGCTCACATTTTCTATTATAGTGAACTCTTGAAGCCCATTTTTTAAAGAGTGATTGTGTCCTGCTTTGGTGGACAAATACTGCTAGCACAGACAAAAATCACTGATCTTTGAAGTACCTGAAGGTCCTTGGTTAGTGATACTGGGTTCAAATTCTGCATTTGAGGCTTACTACCTAAATGACAGAATAGAGTATGGGATGCCCACTGGATTATATTCTCATGTATATTTTGGCACATGGAGCATTAATTAAGCTTCAAATGCCATATGCACAGAAATAAAGATGTCAGTATCCTGAGGAGAACACATAGGTATGGCTCTTCATTAAAGTTAAATTCTACTCTAAGCCTCTTTTCAACAAGACTTAACTTAGTCTACTTTATTTTAAAAAATAGTTTCCATTTTTTGATTCTGTAGATTGAATTTTTTAAAAAAATTAGGAAACACTATATTCTCAATCCCTGTTTGGGCAAATGGTAATTTTAACAAAGAAAGTTACAGACTTGTAAATTTCCCACTCTTGGTTATTGAGTTTTTTCTACTTGTTTTAGCTGGCATTTATATAGTAATTCAAGTATAAAATACTTTACAAATTTCTCATTTGATCTTCACAATACTGAGAAATAGGTACTATTATTATACACATTTTATAGTTGAGGAAACTGAGACAGGCAGTAGTTAAATGACTTGCTCAGAGTTATAAAGGGTAGTAAGTATATGAGATTGAGTTTGAATTTAAGTCTTTTTGCTTCAGTGCTCTATTGACCATGCCAACTAGTTGCATAAGCATTTTAAAAAGGTTTACTATTATATATCCAAATGTCTAAGAGGCACTCTGGTAAGCCAAAACAGGCACAAAAACATAACAATAAAATTGACCCTTTCCTCAAGAAACTGACATTTTACTGGGGAAAGAGAGGGAATAATATTAGCTAGTGTTTCTATAATGGTTATTAAAAAAAGGTTTTCAAAGTGCTTTTATGGTTTACAAATATCACCTAACCATAAATATAAGTCAATACAAAATACATATGGAGTGGCTTTTTGGGGGGGTGAGAAGGCAAGTCGAAGGGTACTAATTGGGGCTATCAGCATAGGATTTATGCAGGGGGCAGAATGCAAGCTGAGTCATGGAAGGAGCTAACAATTCCAAAAGGCATAAATGAAAAAGGAACATAGTCCAGACATGGAAGACAATTTGTACAAAGGTACAGAGTTAGGAAATAGGATGTCCTGTCTGGGAAATTGCAAGTAAGTCAATTTGGCAGGAACACGGATTGCCTTGGGGATGTAATATGGGATTGGTCTGGAAAGAGAGGTGGAACCAGTCTGTGAAGGGCTTTAAGTGGCAGACAGAAGAGATTATATTATATCATAAAAGCAATACAAACTCTTCTGTTTGTTATTTAAAATTCACAGACTGGTCAAAACCCACCTCACATTATACCTCACAGAAAATCTTATGTTCCTATGAAACTGGCCAGAGACAATAGTCCATCTCCCACCTCCAGGTCTTTCTTTGCACAAGCTATCCCTCAAACCTGGAATGTATCCCTTTTCCATTTATGTCTGTCAGAATCCTAGTTCCTTCACAGGCTCAATTTAAGTGCCACATCCTCAATATTTTCCTGATCTCTTCTGGGGCTTTTGGATTATCAGAAAATTAAATTACCATTAATATTTCTTTAATGGCAAGTCTAATGAATTTTAAGTCTTTGAAAACTGATATTAAAAAAAGAAATTTAATGATAATTTTGTATATTTGAAAAGAATAGCAAGTTGTGCAGAGTAGATTTACAATGTCATATGCAATCATCTTTTTTATTGTATTACTTTTCATTGTTATGGAAATACTTGGTTTATTCCTTAAATTAAAAATACTTTTTTTTTTAAAGAAAGAAAACTGATGTCAATCAAATCAAGACCCTACTATTCGGTGGGCATTCTGCTAAACATAGGGAATACTGAGAAAAGGGAGAGCTACAATAGTTACTTTCATTTATTAACACAACAGCAAAGCAGATTCCAAGCATTCAAGGGTTTGTTTATTGTAGAATATCCATCTCCTAAGGGGTATGTCTGTGAATATCCCTTAGGCTGCCTCGCTGTAGGACATTTTATTTCAAAGTAGGGGGTGAGGGCAAGGTGGAAGCAAGAATAAAATTCTCTTTTGTTGCTGGTAGCATCTTAGAAAGAAAGATGAGAGAAAGGTACTTGCAACTAAGGGTAAGGGCAAAAGCTTATTTGTTTGATGCCTCTGCTACATTAGCATCAATAACTGGATGTTTGCCATCAGATGTTTCTCTGCAGAGTGAAAATGGAAAAATGTTTGCAATACAGTAAGTTTGGAGTTCTTTGAAAGCCATGAATCAATCACATCTCAGCTGTTTTAGGTTATATGATAACCCCAAAAACTCACCTAGTGCCTCCAATGGAGGTAGAAGAAATGAAATAATAGCTGTTGATCAACATATGTTATCAGCTTCGGTTTTTAGTGACTTTCCCTTCTGTCCTCTCGTGATATGATACATACTCGCCTATTGACAGAAATATCCCTCCTAATTCCTAATGATCCCACTAATACCTACTAATAGGAGAGAAAAAGAAATAAATTCTTCTCTGCCCTGAGAAATTAAAAAATAAAGAAAAGAATCACTGTAAAATCTTAGCATCCAGTTTTGTTGTTGTTGCTAATTTGTAAAGGGGAATGAAAATTAACATTTGTAAAATTAAATTTAAAAGAAGATGGATGCCTCTACCATTAGACAGATGGAGCCTGCTAAACATCTGGACTAAACTCCCTTCCCCACTTTGCCTACACACACACACACACACACACACACACACACACACACACACATCCTTGCTGAGATTCCAAGTCTGTATAGAACCTTGTATTGCTATTGCCACAGAACGAAATATAACTACGTACCTATTAAAAACGTATTCTTCTTTATCCCTGCATTGGAAAGATGATCTGGAATACCAATTAAGTGCTAGACTTCAAGTAAAAAAAAACTTGGGATCATTTCTAACATTCACTAGCTATGAGCAAATTTACCTTTCTGACCAAAAAAAAAAATCTTAGCATCAAAGTAAATTACAAAATCAGTTAAATTCCAGCTCTACCCAAACAGTGATTAGACTGGACCACTTTAGTTAAATACTATATATTTTTAAAAAGTTGGAAAAAGTGTTCTGGTTAATAGACATCTCTGCTGCTTAGGGATGATCAGTTTTTGGAGAACAAGAAAAAACAAATTATGCTAACATTCAACTGAACCAAATGAAACCTTCCTTTGATGATTTAGGATCATGGACATAATAGACCATTATTGAGTGCCATACACCATAGTGGTTGGCTGCTGTTCAGTCATTTCAGTTGTATCTGACCCTTTGTGATGCTGGAGTGATTTCTTATTTCCTCCTCCAACTCATTTTGCAGATGTGGAAACTGAGGCAAAAAGGAATAAGTGACTTGCCCAGGTCAGATTTGAATTTAGAAAGATGAGTATTCCTGACTCTGGTGCTCTATCTTAGCTTCCCCAAGAAAGTAGAATTGCAGAAAAGAAGTACAAAATATGGCAGCTACAAAGCTCTTTAGAGATTTTGCTAGTCCAACTGTTATTTTATTGGGGAAGAAATTAAAGCCCAAACAGTTGACTAGATCTAGAGCTGGAAGAGACCACAGATTAGCCATCTGACAATTTAATTCAGCTTCCTAATTTTACAGATCAAGAAACTGAGACCTATGGAGAGTAAATGCCTGCCATCTGTCACAAAAATAATAAGCATGTTAAGCATTATTTGAATCTTGGTCTTCTTAATTTGGAATCAATGTCTTGTCCACTATACCCCAAAGTCACTCTGGAAAAGTAAGACTTCACACCCTGCTTTCTGACTCCATTACATCTTACTCTCTTAATCAGATGTTATGGATGAGTCTGAATCTGTTGTTTGTTTGTTTTTTTAAATTGAATTTTATTTAAAAAAAAAGAAAATCCATTTTCTTCCTCTTTCCCTATTCCATTCCATTAGGAAAAAAAAGCAAAAGCAAATTCCTTGTAATGAATAGACATATTCAAGCAAAACAAATTCCCTCATTGGCCATAGCAAAAAAGAAAGTGTCTCACTATATACCCTGAGTCCATCATTTCCTGGAGGCTGCTTTTTAAAACATCACTAATATGTGTCTTTGACTTAGGAAGAAGGGTGTTGAAATCTCTTTGTGCAACATTCCTGTGTGAGATGGAGTATAAAAGAACAAGATACAGCTCTTGTCCTTAAGACAGTAGGTCAGTAAAATGTGTCCACAAAGAACTATGATACAATCTAAATCTACCTCTTTTGCTCATGTGGCTATAAGCAAGCACACTGGGTCTCATTTTCCTCACTTCTTTCCCCTATATTATTTATAATATTTTGATGTCAAATTGAAAGCCCTTCTTATACTTGTAGATTATAAGCCTGCATATATGAGTAATGGCAACAAACCATCTTTTAATGCATATTTTAAGCCTTCTTCCTGATGGATGCCTTTCAAAGTGTACTAAAAATGGCAGCTAAATTAACTGCTAGATGGTAAAAAAAAAAAAAATCCAAATCCTACAGAATTAACTCATTGGTTCAGGTCTGGCTCCAGATGCTAAGGAGGTGCTAAGAGTGGTTATTTATTGATTATGATTTATAAAGTCTTTGAGGAAACAGGTTCGTATCTTCTGGTTTATAAAGTTCTCCCACCTTCTCCCAAGGTGCCTTAAATATAGCATATACTTAATAGCTACTGCTTCATTTTTATAAAATTACCTACAAGTTATCTCATTTGAGTCTCATACCAACTCTGAGAGGTGAGTACTATAATTATTCCCATTTTTGCAGATGAGGAAATAGACAGAGCTTATAGGACTTGTTCATGCTTCCCAGACTGGTGAGGTAGGGATTTGTCCTTAGGTCTTCTGCCTCTAAGTTCAACATTCTACCACTGTGCTCTTAGCTACCAGCTACCTCTATTGCTTAACCAATGTTCATTCAATAAAAATTTATTGAATACCTAATATGCATGATGCACACTTATGGCTTACAACTTACTAGGAGAGATAAGAGAGACCGAAAAAGAATCATTATCATAAGAGAAGGGAATAAAGGTCCTCAGAAAGGCACAAATAGAATTCTTTTGGTTGGGGAGGAAGGAAGAGATGTGAATGGCTTCATGGAGAAGGTGACATCTGAATTAATTCTTGAAAATGCACAGGATTAACGGATATAGATGAGGGCAGAGGATTGGTGCATTCTGGCTGATGAGGATGGCTTGAGCAAATTAGGAAGAGATAGCATACAGTCCATCTTGGCTAGAACCCAGGGTAAATGTAGAGGACGAGAGGAAGATAAGTGTGCAAAGATAGGCTGGGGCCAGACTATACAGGGCCTTAAATATCAAGATAAAGAGCTTCAACTTTATTTATCATTGGAGTAAAAGCAAGCATAGCTGTGCTTTGGGAACATTCATCTGGCAGTATTGTGCAAAAGGGACTGCATCAGCAGAAATTCTGGAGTTGAGGAAACTACTTAGAGGTTATTTCACTAGGCCATAAGAGCCTAAATTAGATTGGTAGCAGTAGAAATGGAAAGGAAGGCATTGATATAAGACATTGCTATTTACTGAAATTCATTATATTTTTCAACCATATTGAAAATCTAAGAACAAAGCATGGTTTTGAAGTGGGTATATAATCTCCAGGAAAAATGATGATGTCCCCATATCCAGCACCGTGCCTGACACTGCTAATACTTAATTCTTAATAAATAAGTTATTTAATTAATACTTGCATATTGATGTCTGCATAGAAACGAATACCCCCTCAAGTAAACCCAGAATTGGGAGGAATAGTGTGTGTGGGGGGACCATCTTCCTCCTGGAGTTGTTTATTTGGCAGTTAAACTATAATTGGTCTTCTTGTGATATGTTTGTTTATGGTGTAGGATTCTTTGTAACTGATTACTAAGCTTATTGAAATCTGTTTTCTGAAGTATCTCTTTTAATTTTCATGGATAATATGAGTTTACTACCAAAAATGTCTTTAGACAAAAACCAAATTCTATCCCAAACTCAATTCCTTCATGTTAAATACTGCCCCACAGAGATAAATATATGCATCTGCAATATTTAACAGACTTCCCCACTCAGCTATAATCAAAAGTGTTGCAAACACAGTTTTGGAATTCCCTTGGATAAATAGAAGCTTAATAATGCCAAGATGCCCAATAATAACGGGAAGCCCAAGTTAATGCTTTGGAAATTCAGTATAAGATATATCCAGATGGCTGAAGGCTGGATGAACCAGAGGAATCATCTAATTTTTTTTGGTAGACTAAGACCTATTTGGGGGAATTGATTGTCTCTTTGGTGGGCTAATTAATGACTATATTTGGCATATTTTTCCCCTGATTCTTAGGCAACCCACTGAGGCTACCTGGATCTGATTTTCCTAGCATTATATTTAGGTAGAAATTGAAGATGTAAAGTCTTGCAAAAAGTCATTCCTTAGAAAGAGCATCAAAATGAGTTATTTCATGCAAATAATTTGTAGTAGTATCTGGTTTCATTCATTCACTTGCTCATAGCAATTATTTACTATCTACTATGTGCAATGCATCATATTAAGGTCTGGAGATGATGTGAAAATATTTAAGAGAGCATTTATGCTTTTCTAGATCTTATAATCTAGGAAACTCTGATTTGATTGCTTAGAATTATACAACCATACAATGTCAGACCTATAATGGACATTAAAAATCAAGTGCAAATATTTCATTGCATGTGTAATAATACAAAGCAGCTAGGGCAGCTACAGTGGCTGGCATAGTGGATAATGGACAGAGTCAAGAAGAATCATGAATTTAAATGTAATCTCAGACACTCACTAGCTATGTGACCCAGTTTGTCTTAGTTTCCTAATCTGTAAAATGAGCTAGAGAAGAAAATGGCAAACCACTATAGTATCTTTACCAAAGAAACTCCAAATGGAGTCACAAAGAATCAGAGATGATTGAAAAATGATTGAACAATACATGTAACAAATTTGATAGCTCAAAATCTTACTTTTCTCCTTGCATTACATCTCCTTTTAAGGGAGAAGTCTTGATGGTTTTCCCAGGTGTGAATACAAAAGACAAAGAAACAGGGGATGCTTTCAAGGGAAAGGGAAAGAGAAAAGAGTCTTTCTTTGTGTCTGGGTCTGCCCTTAAATGCTGTGAGAAACCCAGTTTTCCACAGGTGTTATGTGTATTAGTGACACCTCCTAAATATTATAAGATTATGTCCAAAGGTCTCTCTTTATGGGAAGTGTAAATTCATAGAATACATTCATGGAAAAACACTGACATTTTTCAAAGGTTGGTATAACTTAGTCCCCCAAATTTAGTCTACCACTAGCTTGTTTTTCTAATATTATACAAATCCCCCAAATAATATTTGACCTTGAGCCTTGATATGCAAATTATCTAGCTCCAAGGGAGGCCAACCAAAATGAGAGTACAAGAACCACTCTCTTTGAAAGGTACCTTTGGAGCATCTCCCAGGGGGATTATACCATGACATACCCCTTTCTTGCTGAATGGAACATGTTATCCAATAAAGTGCTGCCCTTGCAAGATTTCTTTCACATATATACATATACACACACACACATATATACACATATGCATACATGCATGCTGACATACATATTAAATTTGAGTTTCACAACAATGTTGAAAAGTGGATGTTATTATACTCATTTTACAGATGAGGTTAAATTTTTGCTCACTTTATAGAGTTAGTTAAATGTCAGAAGTAAGGTTCATACCCAGTTTTCTCTGAATTCATAATAGTAAATAGTCTTTGACCTATCTAGGATGAATTCAGTGCACTTTTAAATTGATTATCACAGATTAAGAACTGGAAGAGACTACAGAAATGTTTTAGTCTGGTGATTCTAGTCTGATATTGCTAGCCTTCTGTTCCTAAAAATGCAGATTTGTAAGCATCCTGGGAGTTAGAATCCTGCAGCTCCAGCCACTCCCTGAAACCCAGACTGTGCCCTACCCTTCACCAAAGGTCACATAAGAAGGATCCCGGGGTCCAAAGAAAGCAGCTTTGATTTTAACCACATTTTAAGAAAGAACGCAGTTTGTCTCTGATTCATGAACTGCTCCCCTTTCTGATGGTGCTCAGAGGTTTCTTAGAAACAGGATTGATGAGGTTCTTCTGACAAGCTAGGAAGAGAATAAATCATGTTCCTGGGATATGGTTTCCAGAGAAGAAGGATCTAATGCCCCCAAATTGATGCTGTGAAAGTGAAACTTAAATCATGTAAATTGGAATCTTCGGTTCAGTTACTTAGGGGCTGAGGTGGATGGTGGATTTGGCTGGAGACTCACAAATCTTGCACAAAGTTACCATAGCATTCACCTCACCATTAGGCACAATTCTGCCCCAAGACAATGAAGTAGAATATCATGACTTTCACTTGTAGGGCATGATGGGAAATGTTAAAGAGGCTCAGACCCAATGCCATCCCAGATAAAAGATTTGGAAAGGAAAGAAGCCTCAGGCTGAAGTAACACTTAAAAGGAAATGTCTGGAAAATTCCTCAATGAAAAGAGGTCTGAGAAAGCATAAAAGGAGGGCGTCTCTTGCTGGAATAGCTATGCTTACTTTTAGGAAGACTTTGTCATAAAATGCAAGAATTGGAGGAGACTTTAGGGATAATCTACCATTTATGTGAACTTAGACAAAACTCTTAAACTCTTTGGGCCTCAGTTTCCTTACATGTAAAATAAAGAGATTGGACTAGAAGATCTCTGAATATATGAACTCTAAATAATATTTACTTGTATGGATAAATGAATATATATGAATAATATGTAAATATGTGAGTGAATGTGAGTGTGTGTATGAGACAGTGAGAAGATAGAGAAAATGAGAGAAGAGATAGAAGAGAGTAAGAGGGGAGAGGGAGAGAGAAGACAGAATGAGAGAAAAATGAGAGAGAAAGAGAGAGAGGAAAGAAACAAAAGAGAGAGAGAAGAAAAAGAGAGGGAGAAAGAAAAGAGAAGAGAGAAAGGAGAAAGGGAAGACAGAAAATGAAAGAAAAACCAGAGATAGAGGAAAGAGACTGAGAGGAGAGAGAAAAAAGGAAGAAAGAAAAAAGAGAGAGAAGAAAAAGGAGAGAGAGAAAAAGAAAAGATGAGAAGAGGAGAAAGAGAGAGAGAAAGAGAGGAAAGAAACAAAAGAGAGAGAGAAGAAAAAGAGAGGGAGAAAGAAAAGAGAGAGGAGAGAAAGGAGAAAGGGAAGACAGAAAATGAAAGAAAAACAGAGATAGAGGAAAGAGACTAAGAGGAGAGAGAGAAAAAGAAAGAAAGAAAAAAGAGAGAAGAAAAAGGAGAGAGAGAAAAAGAAAAGATGAAAAGAGGAGAGAGAGAGAGAAAGAGAGAGAAGATTTGGGGCAGGGGCATTTGTGGAAAATTGAATAGAGAATTCTATGGTCTATGAACTACATTCTTTATGTACATACTGTATATATAGCATTCTACTCAGAGTTCTGTCTATAATTTACTATATTGTACACTGAATTCTTAATTATAGACTCATAGATGCAAAACCAAAAGGAACCTGAGAGACTACTTAATCTATTAAGTCAATTTGCAGATGAGGGAATGGGGCCCCACAAGGCTGTAACTTTCTGGAGAGTAATGGTGAATAGTGGAATTTGTACCAAATTCCTCTGAGGGTGGAATCAGCACTCTTTCCTTTCTACCATATTGCTTCAAATTTTGCTTTTTTCTTACACAGTGGGTCAGATCATATGATCCCTCTCAATGAGGAAATCTATTAATGAGATTTCATCAGATATATCAAATAAGATATAAATCATATGAGCCCTCCCAATGAGGGTCAGGAAGTCAGCATCTCAGCATAATCACTTGTAGAAAGTTTGGGCTAGTAGGGAGCTTATTAAGGATCACCTAATCCAAAATTCATTTTACAGATGAAGAACGTGAGCCCCATAAAGACAGGACCAAGGTATAATAGGCAAATTAATGGCAAAGGTGATATTAGAATCTGGGTTTTCAGATTCCCAACTGTTGGAATACATGGGAGAGCTATTGGAATACCCGGAAGCCACCTAACAGTGGCTGCTGGAGATCCAACCCAGAATGGATCTCCTCTTGTGAGAGGATGATAGAAGGAGAATAAGAGGCAGTTGCTGTTCCCTGACTTCTCTGACTGAGAGGCCCTCAGAGAATTGATCTGTTCCTTAACCCCTAACAAACATTCTAGCTACAGGACAAAATGACAAATGGTTGACTTCAAGACAAGCTGGTGCACACAGTTACTTGAACTCATTGCCTCTGAGCCTACTTCAACAAGAGTGAAGGATTAGAATGAAACCATTATAAGACAGTCTATATTTCTCAAAAGTTTGGCTCTTTTAGGGGGGAAAAGAAAGGGAATATGTGTCATGCACTGTGCTACATGCTTTTTATATTCATTATCTCATCTGATTTTTACAAGTCTTTGAGTTAAGTGCCATTGTTAACTCCATTTGATAGTTGAGGAAACTGAGGAAAACAGAGATTGAATGATTTTCCCAGAGCTACATATCTAGTAAGCATCTGAGCTTTTTATTTTCAAAATATATGCACAGATAACTTGACAACACTGATCCTTGCAAAGCCTTGTGTTTCAGATTTTCTCCTCCTTTCCCCCACCCTCTCCCCTAGATGGCAAGCAATCAAATATATGTTAAACATGTTAAAATATATGTTAAATTCAATATGTATAAACATATTTATACAATTTTCTTGCTGTACAAGAGAAATCAAATCAAAAAAAAGAAAGCAAATGAGTAAGAAAACAAAATGCAAGGGAACAACAACAAAAAGAGTAAAAATATTATGTTGTGATCCACATTTAGTTCCTACAGTTCTCTCTCTGGGTGTAGATGAATCTCTTCATCACAAGATCATTGGAAATGGCATCAATGATCTCATTGTTGGAAAGTCACATCCATCAGAATTGATCATTGTATAATATTGTTGTTGCTATGTATAATGATCTCCTGATTCTGCTCATTTCCCTTAGCATCAGTTTATGTAAGTCTCTACAGGCCTCTCTAAAATCATCCTTCTAATCATTTCTTATCATTGTTATTCCATAACATTCATATATCACAACTTATTCAGCCATTCTCCACCTGATGGGCATCCACTCAGTTTCCAGTTTCAAGCCACTACAAAAAGGGCTGCCACAAACATTTTTGCATGTGTGGGTTCCTTTCCTTTCTTTAAGATCTCTTTGGGATATGGACCTAATAGAAACATTGCTGGCTCAAAGTGTATGCACAGTTTGATAACTTCTTGAACATAGTTCCAAATTGCTCTCCAGAATAGTTGGATCCGTTCACAGTTCCACCAAGAATGGATTAGTGTCTAAGGCTAGATTTGAACACAGGTCTTCCTGATACCAGGGGGAGCACTTTAACCACTGTCCTACCAACTGCCTTTTAGAATGAACTAATTTCAAAATTAAAGTTACTCCATCTATAATCTTCAACTGATTGTTTACTGTCTCAGGGAGGGAAGAGGAAAACAAAAGATAAAAGTTGGAACTCAAAACTTTAAAAAACCCCAACAAATGTTAAAAATTGTTTTTATGTATAATCAGAGAAAAGTAAAATATTGTTTAAAAAAATTAAAGTTGCTTAAAATGAAGAATGAACAAAAAATGTTCTGTCAAAAAGCACAGAGGATAGAAAAATGCAAAAATGAGAAGTCATTCCATCGTAAAGAAAATCTGTTAATGAGATTTCATTCAGATACATCAAATAAGATAATACATGTAATGTGATTTTTGGACTTTAAAGATTCTCCTGCCAATATTGTAGAGGTATCAATTGATGGCATTCATAATATTCATATACTGTTTCTCCTCTCCCCATAATATAGGGCTATCTGAAGACAAGATTAGACCAAATGTCTAGTCAAGAATCCTTCTGGTTCTGATATTCCATGAGTCTAAGTCAGGAGGGATATTAAGGCCCCTTTGTTTCATTTCTTATTTATGTGCTGTTTTATATGTTAATTTACTATATAGATATATCTATAGACTTAATAAAGATCAATATCTAAATAATGAAATTCCCTCCTTAAAGAATTTGGCTTAGAATGCAGTCCTTGCACTGAGGGGGTCTGGTAGTATTTTTTTAAAATCTAGATTGTACAATGCAATATTTAGTTTGCTTTATCTGTAAATGAAGAATTCTGTTTTCTTGGATAATGGCCCCTGTTCTTAAGCAGTTAAAACTATTACATCTGAGACTTTAGGATCCATAACCTGCCCTTTATTCCCTTCTTAAAATGAGAATTTGCAGGATGACAAGAATAAACAAAATACTTTCAAAATCCCTTATAGGTCTGATATTTTGTGACTTTTCATGAAGGAACAGTGCTTTCTAATGTCTTTTATTGCTTAATTAGTCCTCTCACCTATAAATTGGGTACTCAAAGTAAAGCAAGAACAAATAAGACATTATAGCCAAGGCTAGAGTTGTAGAGAGTAGATAATGTTAAAATGAGACATCACGGCACCATGGAGGTAATCTTTAACAAAATGTAAATGAGTGGATTTGTTTACTCATACGTTCCTTTGCAGTGTTATTGGAAGTGATTGGACTGGTGTGTGCTGAGAGCAAATATCAAATATCCTTTATAGGTACATAAGGAATTTAGGGAGTTGGACCTTTTAAAATTCATTAGTAAATAGAAATTTAAAAATAAAGCTTAATCGTAGATTATAGTGATACCTCAATTACTCATTATTATAAGACTTTGAGATGTTTTAAATAATTGTCTCTCTCTACTCTCTATCATCACTGCTAACCAATGGTACTGTCATAAAATACTGACATAATGGAGGATAATTAGATTCTTCTCATATATATATCTTGGTTTACTTCAGTTTCCTCAACTGTAAAATGGTGACAATAATTGCACCTACCTCACAGGATTTGTGAGGATCAAAGAAAAGAATATTTGTAATAGAGCTTAACACAGAACCTGATACATGGGAGGTGCGCTATGCTTATTTATGTTCACCTTACTCCTCCTCCCTTCCCACCCAATTCCCCTGCCGTCCTTGGTATCTATTTTATATTCTTCTGGTCTACATCAGTGTCTAAGCTGCTATAACAAAACTATCTCTTCTCATAATATTCCACAGCTCCCACATATCATATCTGGAGTGCAATTTAAAGTTTTTTTTTTTAAAAGCAAGAAAAGCAGTTTTAGGATTTTTCTTATTGTTTCTTTTAACAGATGAACACCTTACTTATACAGCAAATCTTCTTAATACCTTTTGGGATGGGATGGTTGAATTCAGCTTCTGGGCACTATTTTTCTTGTATATTCCAAACACATTAGGGAGAAAGATTCTACAGAGACTTGTTTTTAATAGTTTTATATGGAGAAGAGAGGAAGAAAGAAGTGGAAAGGGTTGGAGGGGGGGTGAATGAATTCTCTAACCTTAAAAAGGCAGGGAAACGATGTAGCTGGCCTCTGCCAGCTCTGTGCTATAATCACTTAGCAGAAGTCACTTCATGGAGCACAAATTCATTAATTCCAATATGTGATAAGACTGGTTGAACGTTTAAAAAAATAAACTATTTTAATAAGCATGCAGCCTTGACAGCTAACCTAGAAGTCTGTACACAGACAGATGTTTGGCAATTTCCCAAGGCAGTTGGTTCAATCAGTACCATCTCCCCGCTGCCATTTTTCTATGGGCCATATGGGGAATAGGGACTTCTTTGCCAGGATTGAGGATGAGAGCTCACCCTGGGAGAGATTCTGATCCTGACATGCCTCCTGACAGAGTTCCATTTCACAAAAAGAGGTTTGAAATCATGTCAAGTACTTACCTTCACACTTCAACAAGAAATAGTCCATGTTGTGACTGAAGGATGCACTGAAGTAAGTACAATTCTCGATCAAATCACAGGAGAGGCACTGTCTATTGTAGGTGCCTTCAGTGTCAGCACTAATAAAACAAAGACAGGGAAAGAGAGAGAGCGTTAACAAAGGCTGGGTAATCTAGCAGAAGGTAATCTTCAATGGAGCCCCATGTTTTGTTTTTTTTCATAGTGAGACTCCAAACTTTTATCTTTTCAATACTTTTCAATAATAATCTTTTCTCAAGAACTCCCGGCAAGAATTTCAGACATCTCTACACATCTGCAGACTATACTTTTGACAACGTTTGCTCCATACTAATGGAAGAAGCTTTCAATCGGATGAGATGCCATATTCAATGAAGGGTTCCTTATCTTACCAGCTTGTTCCCACCTGAGGCCAACATTTATGTTCTGGATTTATAGACTGTTCAGAGATCCCATCTGGGATCATGCCTTAAAATTATCTTTATATCTTTCCCATTGCCTGCATTGTTCTTTGCATATGGTAAATGCTTAGTAAATGACTATTAGATGAGTATATCCAAATATCTGAAAGCAACCTCTGAGATCTCTCACTAGGGTACCACAATTGCCTAATTAGGATTGATGTGTTATTGGATGCTGTTCACTTCTTTTGAAGTGGCTGCTAGAAAATCTGGACAGTCACTGACTGGGTCTATTATTTCAGCTACAGTTGTTAACTAGGAAACATAGCAGGAAGGGAAACATTAATCTTGAACCTGGGAATATGGACTACAAGTTCCAAAGACTAACCCCATTTCTCAGCCAAAAGCTCTCCAAGGAAAGAATGGGAGTTGGTCACAAAATCTAGAACTGGTAAGCAACTTTAAAGACCACCTTGTCAAAGCTATTCATTTTCTAGAGAATAGATAGAGAAGTTGTAAAAATAAGGGGTTAGATGTGATCATCTTTAAGGTCCCTTTCAAGTTATACTGTACAAGCCTATAAGAATTAAGTGGTTCACCCAAAGCCATAAAAAATAATCAGCAGAGCAACTAAAATCAAGTGTCCTGTATTTAAGTCTAATGTTCTTCCCATTGCGCTCTTATGTCACTAATACATATCTGAATAAGACTAAAATCACAAAGTCATTATTTTTATGTAGCTTGATAGAAGAGGTTGCTAGAAGATATCCAATTATTAGGAAAATAGGGAAAATGAGAAAAATCTGTTGGGTGAAAAGAGAAAAGTAAGGTAGCTTAGGAATCACTAACTCTGAATTTAAATGGTAAAACTATCTCTCCCATAAGTACAATATATGTTGTAGTGGATAGTGGCCACATGGAATAGAACTGGATAACTTTTCATGAACCTAATGCATAAAGCAAGAAAGTTCAAAATCATACCTGTATAGGTGTCTTCTTTTAGGTCCATCCTCTGTGCTGAGGAAGTAACTGCAGAGACAAAACAAAGTTTTTTTTTTTTTTTTAAATAATTTTTTATTGATAGAACGCATGCCAGGGTAATTTTTTACAGCATTATCCCTTGCATTCATTTCTGTTCCGATTTTTCCCCTCCCTCCCTCCACCCCTTCCCCCAGATGGCAAGAGTCCTTTACATGTTGAATGGGTTGCAGTATATCCTAGATACAATATATGTGTGCAGAACCAAACAGTTTTCTTGTTGCACAGGGAGAATTGAATTCAGAAGGTATAAATAACCTGGGAGGAAAAACATAAATGCAAGCAATTTATATTCATTTCCAGTGTTCTTTCTCTGGGTGTAGCTGCTTCTGAGACAAAACAAAGTTAACACAATTAGATCACAGACTAGGAGTTGGAAGGAACCTTAGGTCTCTAGCCCAACTTCCTCATTTTAAAGAGGAGGGACCTATGGCACTATCATAAAGTGCATAGTTTGTCTGGTCTCGTACAGGTAGTCAGCTCAGAACCAGTATGCCATCTAAAGCCCTGTTCCTTGATTCAGGGAACAGGAGATGTCAAATTCAGCATTCTTTCTGTACCATGATTTGGACATATTGAATTAAAACATCCACAAGACATGCAGAAAGTGATGTCTGGCAAGCAATTAGTAATTCAGGACTAGAAGTCAGGAAATAATA
The DNA here is from genome assembly GCF_016432865.1 of Antechinus flavipes. Classification (NCBI taxonomy): domain Eukaryota; kingdom Metazoa; phylum Chordata; class Mammalia; order Dasyuromorphia; family Dasyuridae; genus Antechinus; species Antechinus flavipes. The sequence goes on from NC_067402.1 coordinate 86,252,094, forward strand.
GATGCCATATCCAGGGTACTTTCTACCATATTATATATCAATTCCCAAAATTGTCAGTATCTCTCACAGAACTTGAAATACATAATCAAGTCCTGGATTGAGTGTCAGGAAATCAGCGTTTCCTAATCTTAGCTTTTCTATGAACTACTTGTGTTATTTGGGGGCAGTCACCTAAAATATTCAGGCTAGAAAATGAGTGGGTACCACATTTGCCTAATTAGCATTGATATGTCATTGCTGGGTGCTGTTAACTTCCTTTGTAGTGGTTGCAAGAAAATTTCCACAATTATTGACTGGATCTATTATTTCTACAGTGGTTACTCTTGAGGGTCCTCTTAGTTCTAATGTTTTATGCTTCTATTGCTGACCCTATGCAAACTTATGAAGGTAATCTAAGGTTCCATCTTATTTACCTTTTCTCCTGGCTAATTGCAATCTGTCCTTGAACCTTAAGTTCCCAGAGCACTTATGTTCCATTCTTGCTCCATTAAAACCTTTTATCATAAAAGAGTCTCATTTCAATCCTTCACACCTTAGCACCACATTACCCCTTCCAAGTGTTAATAATACTATGACTGTGAATTACTCTGACCTCTATTGCAAGTTGCCATACATTTCAAGACTTATTTCTATGGAATGGAAAGCAATTTAAGGGATTTAACTGAGCAGCAAGAGATGGGGAATGCTTGAAATGGAGGAAAGTATTTGGAAGAGATTTAAAGTTTTGTAGATTTGAAGGTGAAAGGGATACCCAAAGTTATATAGCCTTACTCCCTCATTTTGCAGAGTTAAGGTCCAAAGAGCCTGTCCAAGATCACAAGGTAGCAGTAGATGAAGGGGGTTTTAGCCCCAACATTTCCAGTAACAAAGTCAGCATCTTTTCCAGTATATGGTGATTGGGATACATTGAGCTTGAAGTGCCTAGGGGATATCAAAGAGGTGATGTCTAGTCGGCAATTGGTGATTCAGGGAGAGAGATCAGAGCTCAGTATCCATCACTAGTAGTTATCTTTGTAGAGATGATAGTTAAGTCCATGAGATTTTCTAATCTGTGAAATGGGGATAATAATAGCTTCCCAGAATTGTTACAGGGTCAGACTACATATTGTTCATGAGAACAGATGAGATATAATAAGGGAGAGGATAAAGAGAGAAAAAAGAAGAAATAGATTCCTGGGGGGCAGGATCCTTCAGGGGTAAATGAAATTCATCAACAATTCAAAAACCTGATTTCATGTTCTAGTTTTAATCTCCTTTTCTTTCACAGCTCTCTAGCTCTTAATTAAACCGGCAGTGAAATAGCCATACTTAGTAATTTTATCTCTTTTTCTTTCTCCTGGCTTACTCTAATAGAGGAGTAAATGAATAGAGAAATAATAATAATGTCTTAATCCAAGATTCTTGATGCAGTTTATAGGAAGGATATCACATCTCTTCATGGTTTCATTTGGGAGTATCTGAGAGAATACTAGAGAGAGGAGGGATAGTGCTAAGTTCTGGAACGGAGGCCTGAGAGAAATCATGGAATCCTCTTTTCTTGTAGTCTTCTTGGACTAGTTTAGGTACGGTCTTGAATGAATTTAAATTACTTTTTAAAGGTAACTTCCATCTTAAAATTTTATAATTCTGTATATTTATTCAAATAAACTAGCTGAAATTTAGCTCAATTTAAAAAAACATTTATTAAGCACCCACTTTGTGCAAGGCTCTGTATTAGTCACAAGTAGTACAAGGACAAGTTAGTTTCTGAATCTCTCTGGAGAGGATAAAAGATAAGCAATTCTTCTACCCCTTCCTTCCCCTCTCCCTCCCCCCCCAAACTGGAAATCACAGTCCACAGTCTTTGCAGACTGTATGAGCTGGTGGATATAAGGAAAAGTCAGAGTTTGGTGCAAATATGAATGGGCCAGTTTCCACATCCTCCAAATCCAGACTACTGGCTCCTTGACTTCATTTAGTGACCAAGAGCACGAAGTCTATCTAGATGTGTCCCCTGCCTTCATAAAGTGTCCTCAAGGGGCAGAGATATACTGAAAAGGGTACTGGGCTGAGAATCAGAGGGTCTGGAGTCTAATCCTAACTCTGTCTCTTACTATGTGAGAGATGGCAGGGAAAATATTTTATAAATTATCAAAAATACATAAAAATAATTACTACTGATTTGACTAGTGATCCCAAGTGGCCCTTCTGTAGATAGGGCCAGTGGCAAGTAAAGGAGACTTGGGAATGAGGAGATGTAAGTTCCTAAGTGTTTCATGGGGAATTGTGGTGCACCTTATAAATGATTAAATGCTCCATGGTAGCTCCTCTGCCACAGGGCTTTGGGTTTTGGCTGACCACAAACTTCTGAAATCTCAGGAGGGATTAATGATGGTATAGAAGCTAGTTCAGTTACACCACACGGTGGCCTGGCTAGGCAACATTAGAACAGTGATTCTTAACAAGGCATCCATGAATTTGTAAGAAAACATGATAATAACCCTATTTTGATATAATGGTTTTCTTTGAAATCTTATTTTATTTTGTGCATTTCAAATCATTCTCCTGAAAAAGGGTCTATAGGCTTCACTAGACTGTTAGAGGGGCTTAGGGTACTCAAAATATCATAGAACCCTGTTTTAGAGTATTTGGTTCAGTTTTGTTAATAGTCACCAAAGTGGAATGGTAGATAGTGTTGGACCTAAAATCAGAATATCCTGACTTACTCTTACCTCAAAAACTAACTTCTTGTGTGACTTGGGACAAGTCAACTAATCTCTAACTTCCTCAGTTTCCTCACTTGTAAAATGGATATAATAGTAGCACCTACTTTACAGGGTTGTTATAAAGATCAAATGAGATAACACATAGAAAAAGCTTGAAGAACTTTGAAGTGCAAACTATACACGTAAACTATTACTATTATAGCCATATAATATGGGCGATGATGAAGTAGAGTGTTTAAAAGATGGCAACCAGCAATTATACTGGAGAAACAACTAAGAGAATCAGGTAGGAGAAAGGAAGAGTAGGAGAAGAAATGACTTCTTTGAGTATTTAAAGTTCTGCCACATGAAAGAGGGCTTTGGATAGAAGAACCAGGCCGCCTATCTGAAGTTAAAGGGACAACACTGTGGATCATCATAGGAAAGAACAATTATTAGAACTATGCAAAAGGGCACGAGCTGCCTTTGGAAGACAGTGAGCAACCATTTGGGCACTGTCCGGGTTCAAATGGAAACCATACGGTCACTTGTCAGGGATGAGAAGTTGGATGAGATAACCTTCAGTAGTCTATTTTCTTCAGGACAAGGATTGGGATTATAAATGCATTGGGTCTTTTTATACATATTGTACAGTCACTGCCAGTGATGTAGGATCCCCCTAAAAAAATCAGCTGAAGCTACAATCACTCAGGACTGTCTCCTTGGGTCAGGAAGGACCCTGAGAAATGATAATAAGTTTGAGAGTCCTTTACAAATGCATGGGATTTGCTTCAGAAGGGCTGCCCAAGGTAATCACTAGCTTTCTATATGCTAATTGTTCCAGGAAAGTGGAAATGTCTAATTATATGTTTTATTTAATGTGTCTTTTAGGGCAGACATACAACTATTATTATCTTGATTTGAACTAAATTGGACTAGGTGGGAGAAGTGGCAATCATCTTAGGTTTGGATATCTTTCAGGCAGCATAAGGAAATGAAAGCTGAAATTTGCTCACTAGAAACAACCTGTTACTGATTAGTAAATTTTCTTCTGTCTCTCTAAACTGGACCCCAATAAGCCTATTTGATGTTAGGCTTATGAGAAACCAAAATAGATAGCACACGTTAAAAAATGATAATAACATAGTTTAAATTCTGTTTCAGACACTATTTCTATGACCCTCAGCAAATTATTTAACTTTTCTCAGTCTCAATTTTCTAATCTGTGAAATGGGGATAATAGCTTCTCAGAATTGTTACAGGGTCAGACTACGTACTGCATGTTCAGCACTTGGCAAACCTTAAAAAAGCTCTATCAATGATAACTATTATTATTATCCAATTCAACGTGACTATGTAGATCAGATTCTTTTCCTGGGTAGCTTAGGCAAGAGGTGAAAAGGTTCACAGAGGTGGCTGCTGCTTTGAACAATGTGGCTGATGACCAGCTATCCATTTTAGGATTTTCTTACTGGTAGAAAGAAGTTGTGCTGTTGTTGTCACTCCCACAATCATGGTGGCCTGGATCCTTATACTACAATTGCAAAGCATTCTGTGCAGAGAGACTGTGGCAGAAAAGCAGGTATGGTGTGTAGGGGATGGCTTTCTCTGATTGTGGGTGTCCATGGAGTCTTAAGAATCAGGCTGTGTTGGGAGTTGCTCAAAGTCATAGGTACCCAGAAAGCCAAAGACAAATAATGATGTGTCTCTGTCATAGGATCAACAAGAGCTTTGATCTTGAAAGCCTTTCCTGAGCCTCTCCAAATTTGTTAATGTTAAAAAGAGGTCTTTAAGCTGAAGTGAGCAGGAAAAAAAACTTGCCTGTGTTCATTCACTAAATCATGGGGAGTAGCAGAAATGACAGAGTAAGAAGACTGACAATGGAGAATAATTCACAGGAGAGGAGGCAGAAATAATTTTCAGTGTCAAAAATCTATACATAAATATAGAGTGTAAGAGCCAAAACTAAAGATAACTAGAGATCTTAATGCAGAGAGATAAATTCTACTGTGCACATATTACAAATTCACAGAATTTTGAGATTTGGAAGGGACCACAGCAGTCACTTAATCCAATTCATATCTGAAAGGAATTCACACACACATACAACACAACCAACCAGCGTATCACTGAAATTTAGTGGGCTGTGATTCATAACTGGAATATAGTGATGGAGGAGTATATCTTATTCAGAAGGAATGAATTCAATAAAAGGGGTAGACTAGTAAAGTTATATATATAAATATATACTGCTATTAGGGATTTAATAAACTAGAAATAAGAAATAAGAAGATTGGGATTAGAATCAGTGAAGAGAGAAATAGAAGCTATTTTGTGTTGAAGAAATACTATATACAACCTGGTCAGAAGGAGGAGATGAATCATGAGATTCAGAAGGAGATCACGAGGCTGGCATAAAGTTATTAAATATCAGTGATAGGAAAGTTATTTAACTAAGTCTCATTTGTAACTTTCTGTTAAAAACCCCCAAACTAAAAAATCTTCTCACTTGCCTTGATTTTTGTTATTCAAAAAATGGTTGAAGAAAGAGGAAGGACTATTACAGGGGTCTTGATTCTAACCCACAAGGAAAAATTAGTTGCTCAAGCAGAAATAATGGGAATCTAGAGAAGAAGTGGCCATAGCCTCTTATAGTTTGTGATAAATTTGGGAGAAGTAGATTTCATTTGGTATGGGATCAAAGTTCAGCAAAGTTAGTGGGTTTTACCTGTGGCTATATGACTATGTCAGCATAGTAGGGGTGAGAAGTGGAAGCTACTTCATTAAAAAGACCTAAGTTTTGGGGAATAAGCTTGAGTGATACAAAGCTTTAGCTTCTTGAATTCTGGCTTTTTAATTTTAAAATGTAATTATAAATTTAATCACTATTAATAAATTATATATACAGGTAAGTATATAAAACAAAGCATAAAATCGTAAATGAATAGCATTCAACAAGTTAAAACCAAATAATTAATAAGTAACAAGCAAGCAGGCTTTTCTTCCAGGATGGTTTAAAATGATACTAACTTGTTTTTTATTTTATTGCAGCCAACTTGCATAGAATTACATCTCAGTCCATCGTATTTTGTATTATTTAATATAGGTCTTTTTATATTTTTGTATTTTGTTAATATTTTTTCATACAAATTTATTTTGTTCTCATAAAAATTTATTTTGTTTTCATACAAAATTTTTTTTTGTTTCAGATAAAAATTAATGGCATTATAATATTCTGTTACATTAATATGCAGCAATTTATTCAGATATCCTCCAACTGTGGGATAATAAATAGGTCATTATATTATTTTTGGCTATTTCTTATAAAGCAGCAATGAGTGTTGTTTTGTTTTTTTTTGTATACAGAGACTCCTTTTCCCTTTTTATGGTGTTTTTAGGATGAAATCCTAGCAATGGAAATGTTACATCAAAAGATATGTATCCTTTTCTGTAATTTAAAAGCCTGTTTTTCAAAACATTTGTATCAGTCTTTAGTCCTACTCTCTAGTGATGTAGGAGGGCACCCATTTACCTGAATTTATTTCTTAATATTGTTCAGATTTCCCAAATCTGAATTCTCTTACGGAGAACTGTTTGGTTGCTTGGTTCATCCCCTTGCATCCTGATTCTCTTCAAACACTCCAGTAACAAATCCAACCTAGATTTTTATATTCTCCCTGCTTTCCTCTCAACTCAGAACTATCTTCTCTGCTTTGGATAAGGATTATTCTTCTCCCCTCAGTCTATAACTTTCTAATCACTGGCCCTGTCATTTGGGATGTGTGACATTCAGATAAAGGGCAGGGAGGATGGTTCAGTCTAAAGTTTTAGATGAGAGGTTGGCTCAAGAGAGATGGTATGCTGTCAAACATGAAATTCTGTTAATATGGATGATTCCAGTGAAGAAGAAAAGGAGTAAGTACTTTTCTAAGGAGACTGATGTGGCTACCCAGAAAACTACAAACTTAAGCTTAAAAAAAGACATATACAGAAGATGAAAGCATGGCCAGGTAACAGGATCAATACAAAAGAATGACACAGACATTTAAGAATAATGTCTGGAATGCTAGTTTCCAGATAAGCAGAGGCTTGCAATGAATGCTAAAGACAATACAACTCTTTATGATACTCTGGGGATAAGAGGAAAAGCAAAGAAGGGACACAGCTATTGCTCAGAGTGGGCTGAGTTAATGATAACAGATGACAATATGGTAGGAGTGGGTAAGTGGGTGGGATATTATATTTCTGTATTCGTGACAAAAATAAAGCCATTTTAGAGTAAGTCGCAATTTCAGAGAAGACAGTCACATCCAAAGCCTATGTTTTTTAATTCCCCTCTACTACTGTACTTGTGCAAGGCTACCCAAAAGGAGTCTGTTCTGTCTCAGATGACAAGGCCAATTCCAGATTAATATAATGAGGAGCTCCCTGTTTCCTTTCTGGGACAAAATAAGCTGATCCCAATCAAGCACAAATTGTTTGTGAACCCAAAATGAACATTTTTCTATATGCTATGAATATCTATGGGAAATGAGTGGAATTAAAAATTTTCTTCTTTTTCTCTATAGGGTAACCTATACTTCTCCATGCTACAGCTCATAATTATGTGTGATTTGCACACAAAATTGTGGCATAGTAGATAAAACACTGGGTCTGACATCAGGAAAATGTGACTAAAATTGACCTCAGACACAGATTAAGAGTGTGATCCTGAAAAAGTCACATAACCTCTGTTTACATCCATTGCCCATCTGTTAAATGAAGATAATTATAGCATCCAGCTAGCAGGGCTGTTGGTATGAACAAATTAGATAATAATTGTAAAGTGCTTAAATTCCTGGCACACAGTAGATACTAAATAACTATTAACTATTACAGAGAAGGAGCTTCTCAAGTCTCTGTTTCTGTATTGTCTACCAAGGGAAATGATCCTCAGACTAAATACAGAAATGAATAATTAATCTGGAAATTTAATTTCAGAATAAGAAAGAAGATGATAAAATAATACATAGCAATGAACTGTCTTTAATGAGGCTCATGTAACTAATCCTGTGTAAACTATTACCCAGGGTTAATGCTCATGTGATTGCTCAATTGTGATCTTTTTGAGATCTACGATCTTCTAAAAACAAAGAAAAAAAGTTAAAAGGTACTGAAGGCTAGAGAAAGGCAAAAAGTGGTCTTGATTTTCAAAAAAAAGCAAAAAGACAGGTTCTTCCATCTAATCGACCAATAGATTTGCTTTTTGATACAGGATAAAATTCTAGAACCCAACTAGAATAATAACTAGAATAATTGGAAGCAGTAGTTGTGATGAAATAGCAATGATGGATCAAAAACAAATCCCATCAGACTAAATGAGTTTCCTTTTTTTCTTTTTGATAGAGTTGCTAGATTGGGAGATGAAGGCAATGATGCACAGATAATAAACCTGGCTTCTAGCAAGTAGCAATGCTCTCACGCATCCTGTAATGAGAAAGAGAGATATTGGTTGGATAAGTTAGAAGGATTCAAAACTGCTTCAATGACCAGATCTATGGAGTCATGATTAATGCCACCTTACAAGGATTCTTGTATGAAGTAATCCAGGGATATTTCTTGGCTGTGTCTTGATCTATCTATCTATCTATCTATCTATCTATCTATCTATCTATCTATCTATCTACTTATCTATGTATCTATCTTAATAGTTTGGACTAAGGCACAAATGGCAAGCTTACAAAATTTGTAGATGACACAAAGCTAGAAGAAATAATTAAATATTGGATGCCACAGTCAGGTTTTAAAAATATTTCAACAGGATAGATTGTGGGGCCAAAGCTAATAAAATAAAATTTACTAGTGATACACCTAAAAAGTCTTAAATATGGATTAAACAAAAGTTAACTTCTTAAGTAGAAGACTAAAAGGAAGAAGGATAAAAAGCAGGTCATCTGAAAACAAATTTCGAGGTAGAGAATTAGTAAGCTCTCAGAATTAATTATGATAAGATAGCAATTTTAGACTATATTAAGAAAGTGATAAAGTATCCAGAATGAGGGAGATGATAGTATTGTTGCATTCTGTCTTTGGTCAGATCAAAGATAGAGTATTGCGTTTAATTCTAGGGTTCATATTTTATTTTTTTATTAAAGCTTTTTATTTTCATACCATATGTATAGATAATTTTCAATGTTCTCTCTTGTGAAACTTGTGTTCAAATTTTTTCCCTTCCTTTCCCTTCACTCTCTTCTCCAGACAGCAAGTAATCCTATATGTTAAATATGTGCAATTCTTCTTTACTTATTTCCACAATTATTATGCTGCACAAGAAAAATCAGATCAAAAAGGAAAAAAAAGAGAAATAAAACAAAATTCAAGCAAACAACAACAAAAAGAGTGAGAATATTATGTTGTGATCTACATTCAGTTCCCACAGTCCTTTCTTTGGATGTATATGGTTCTTTTCATCACAAAAACCACTGGAATTGTAGATAATATATTTTAGGAATGAGACATCTGCTGGACAACTCAGGGCTTATTTTCTAGAGGGCAACTAGGATGGTGAGGCTACAGGAAATGATTTCATGGGAGGTTCAATTGAAAGAGCTGGGGTTTATAGGAGAACAGATCATTGATTTTTAGAACTGGAAGAGGGGGGAATCTCAAAGGTCATCAAGTTTAATCTCTTCATTATACAGATAATGAAGTCTAGAGTATTTAAGGGACTTACCAAAGACTTTTCAGGAAATAGCTGATTTGAGATTTGAATACAGATCCAACTCTAAATCTATAGCTCTTTTTTGAGTTGTACCATGACTGAGAGAATTTAAACCTTTTTAAATAGAAATGAATGGGTAAATCCCTAAAACAGATACTGCTCAGAAGAGGAAGGTCCTGGTAGTATAGCTTGATTGAGTGAATGAAGGTAGTATGAAGGCAGTAGGGAGAAGGGACACATGAAGAAGAGTGGAGCAGGGAACAAAGTCAAGCTTTTTCACCCATTATATTCTGGCTCAGGAATGGCCATGGGAGTTTGCTATGCCTAGGGAATTTTTTTTGGTTCGATCTGCAACATTTTGAATGGAGAAAATGTTTGTGTGTGATAATGGCTTTGAGCAAGTCTCTGAGACTATCCTGTACCTCAAAGATTTGTCCTAACAACAATCAGCCATTAGCCTCTCTGTTACAAGACATCTTTCTGACCTTCCTTAGCCAAAGTACAATTCTGTGATTTCAAACCATAGCATTTTCAGTATTACTATGGGAACTGTAATGCCATTTTTAGAGAAGCATGAAAGGACCATGGAGAAATAGGACAATGAGTACTAAAATGTGTTTATTCTCACAGACTACAGGTATGCATACCTCATCATGGGGTTTAGGGGCATGGCATGCCTGCAATCTGGAAAATCTGTGTAAAAATTTTGGCCCTCCCTTTGTATCAAAGGAGTCTGAATCCTTTCTTTCTTTTTTTTTTCTTTTATGGGGTGTTTGTTGTCAAATTATTGTCAAATTTGGATTAAGAATTTGGTCATAAGTTCTGTGTTGTCTGCTGGCCTTTGTGCATCATCTGTGGCTTCTGCAAAACTCCCCGCAAGATCCAAGTTGCAGAAACCAAGGCTGTGGTACTAGTTTATTGATATAAAAAGGGATTCTCCCTTCACAGTAATTGCTGATAAAATGGGGTTAAATTCTAACACTAGATAGGGAGCCAAGAAAGAACTCTTTAGCAGAATATCTTTGAGATGTTAAGAACTAATGATGTTTTGGGAATGAAAAAGATGGCTTGGGCTTCATGTCCTGCGTGCAATTCGCTATAGAATGATTTAAAGGCATTCCATATATCTTCATTAACCTTTGAGGCGAGAATGTAAATGCTGAAAGAGCTTGCATGATCTAGTCCCTGGTGTTTTACTTACATTTTGTTTCTCTTCTCATCATAGGCCAGAATCTTGGTCACATCCCAGTCCCCTGAGGTGATGGACTGGAGGTTGTCATTGCTGCTATTGGGCTACAACACACAAACAAGATGACCTTGTTACTAGAAAGAATGATACTGGGGACTGTTACTTTTACACTTTCAAATATTGTATGCCAGCTCAGTAGAAACATGGCTTCCCTATGTGTATACCATGTCCTCACTCCACCTTTCCATTAAGGAAATTCTTATATATTATTCAAAGTGTAACATCTCCAGGAAGTCTTCCTTAACCATCCTCTCACCTCCCCTAAATTTCTAGAGTGCTTATTGTCCACACATTTGTCTTATATAGCCTGTACTACATCAAAAAATCAGAATGTGAGATCTTGAACCCTGTACAAAGTTGGGACCCAATACCCATTTGTAACTTGATTAGTTGATGATATCAGTGGGAGAAAAGGGAAAAAGGAAGGAGAGAGAAAAGGTAGGAGGAAGGGAAGATGGGAGACTTTCTTTTTGTATTCTTTGCCAGTAGGTATCAGGGTAGTTCAATACAACATTATTGAGTGTTGCAGCTTTCATACAAGCCATTTCTTTCTAAATGCCTTACAGAGTTAAATAGTGTAATTGCAATCATAAATCACCACAGAAGGAGAGAGAAGAGACAAGCTTGACAGGAAAGATGTTTTCCACAGTGATTTGAAGTGGGCTGTAGAGGCAATGAGGTGCAGAGTTATAGGCAAGCTGTTCTGGAAGAAGGGAGCTCTGGGAATCAGGCTCGGAGCTGGCGATAATTAAATTAGGTGAAGGGGCAAAGACAAAGACCCTGGGGATTTCTGGAGTGGAAGTCAGGAAGAAGGTGGAAAAGAATGAGAGAAACACAGAAAGAAAAGCAGAGAAAAGAAAGAAGAAATGGGGAAAGAGAAAGAGATGAAGAGAGGGAAGGGGAAAAGGTGGCAAGGAGATACAGAGAGCACATAGAAATGAGTTGTCAGGAGAAAATGTCAGGAGTAGGAGTAAACACTGAAAACAGGGAGGGGGAAAATGGAAGACAAGACCATCAATACAATGGTTAAAAAAAACCAAGGGAATATGGACAGGACAATTTTGTTATTATATTGTTCATTTTAATATAGATTTTAAACAACAAATTCAATTGCACATGAATTTTTTTATTTTTTATATTATGTTTTTGTCAATGATTGTGAAGATCATATGTAAAAAGAAAAAATTTAAAAGAAAATAATGGGAGTCAATTTGGTATTGATCTCTAAAGGGGGAACCAGTAGACTTGGGGAAGGGACAATTTCACAATGGCAAGTATTTATTAAGGACCTACTCATCTGCTGGGCAGTATAAGTAGTCATTGTGGGAAAACAGAAAAGAATAAGAAATGGTGTACACAGTGCTAACAACCTAGTAGAGGAAATAAGAGAGACAATATAGTCTACTAAAGAGAATAAAGAGATTTGAGTTCAAGTCCTTTCTAGGACAATGACTCTAGCCATAGTGATCTCTTCTTTTACCATAATCAGAGAAGTAAGTTATACACTATTATGTTTTTCCTCATTTTTTTTTTCTTGTGAGGCATTTGGGGCTAAATGAGTTGCCCAGGATCACATAGCTAGAAAGTATTAAGTGTCTGAGGCTGGATTTGAACTCAGGTCCTCCTGACTCCAAGGAGTCATTGGATCATCTAGCTGCCCCAATTATATATTATTATGTGCTGATATGTAATTGTTCAATGTGAATCTCTTCTCTTCCCCACAGAGTGTATTAATTCCTTAAGGGCAGGGACCACTTGAAATTCTCTTCCATCATCTCCAGTGCACAGCATAAGTCTGGGAACATAACAGGTACTCGATAAATACATGTTGATTAAGAATTAGCTAAGCTCAGAAATGAAGTTTACAAAGACCTCAGTTAAGGAATTGCCAAGGTCAACAGAAAAGTAAATGAGATAACAATGCCTTGAGATGCAGAGGGAAGGATGAGAGAGGACTACACAATGATACCCTCTGGCTTACTGTGAGATAGAGCACATGCAACCTTTAATAAGAGGCTTTTCTCAATATGTTCCTTCCCCTCACTCCTGTGCCTTTATCTGAGAGCAGTGTAGATCAATGTAGTATATTCGAATAGATAGTGAATGTGAGTTTCTTGAGGGTAGAGACAATGTTTTTGCCTCTTTGTATCTGAGCACTTAACACACTGCCAAATATTTGATCACTGACTGATTAGAAAATGTGGTGGATTTTGCAACAAGTATTGTTACATTTACATAGTGCTTTGAAGTTTATAAAGTTTTTTTAAAAGGCTATTTCAGTTTATCTTCATAATAGCCCTAGAAGAGATATTCCCATCATCCCCATTTTAAACAAGAGGCAAAAGAGTTTTAAAGATGGGGTAAGCTTAAATAGCTAGCCAGCTTGAAGCCACACTGTTAGGAAGTAACCAAAATCAGGACTTAAGGCAAGGTCCTTGGATTCCAGGTTTTGCTATCCTGTCATGTTGGCTCGATCAGCCTGTACACCCCAGGAATGTTCTCTCTTTCATAGTAGTCACAGTATTAGACATTAACTATATCACTGCTATGGTGACTCAAACCACGTCTGGAATGCCTCCAATGCAGCTTCCTTTTTGCCAAACAAGATCCTGGTACATGTAAGAAAATTGTGCCGATATTTTTTGGGTATGCTTTGTTTTAGAGTAAGAACAGCTAACTTTAGTTCCATCCTTATATAACTGATGTGGCTTTAAAAAACCTAACTCCACCAAGAAAGTGTGAAGAATTGACGCCAATTGGAATATTTAAGGGAATATTCCACCAACATGGAAAAATAATTCCCAAAGCAGAGTTCCAGAAAGATTCTACATGATTGCCATATCTCTGAAATGAGTGCTGGGTTTTCCATTAAAAAATATATGTGTGACTCTTTCCTTATATGTATATATGAACACACATATATAAAAACCACATGTGTAATAGATATATAAGCACACATGGACATATCAGTAATATTATACATAAAATGCAATATATACATACACTATATACTGATATATCAACATATGCCTCATTTTATGTATGTTTTATGTGTTATATTACAGATATATTTGTATATAGACATTTAAATATCCATGTCTTTGGCTCTATCATTCATCTATTCTTTCTTTTCTTTTTTTCTACATGTCTATTACCTATCAAACTTTAGATTTATACTTCAAATGTACTGAAGTTCTCTCAGTGTAGATCCACCTATTCTATCATCACCTTTAGGTACCAGACATGGAAAACTGAAAAGAATGGAACACTTAAAACATACACACACATAAACACACATACACACACACACAACCCACTCCTATGTTTGGCTTAAATTAATAACAAGGTATGACAAAGAGTAGGTGGGTTTGAGTAGACCTGAGAGGACTAGCAAGTGAATGTTGCACAGGCAGTGTTATGAGTGGAAAGGCTGCTGGATTTGAAGTCAAGAGATGATTAGTTTTGAATCCCACTGCTGATATTTATCAGCATGTGACCATGAGTAAGCCATTTATCCTTTTAGAATCTTGATTTCTTCACCTGTAAAATGGGGAAAACAAGGCCTCAGGTACCTATCTCATAGGATTATTAGGAAGATCAGCTGAGATAAATGTTTATAAAATGCTTTGTAAATCTTAAGTCCACTTCAAAATGAAGAGATAAGTCAGGAAAAATCCAACAAACTTTTAGGGATTGACAGGGAAGGCTGGCTATTGGTAGGAGATGACTCTAATTGATGAAAAAGAGGCAGCAAAACATATATGACCTCAATAAATATGGAATGGATAGAAGTTTATGAGTTTGTTGAATTAGAAAAAATTTAAAAATATCCTAGAATTTTACATGAGCTTCACATAAGATGACATTTAAAGGGAAATACTTATACCTACTATTTCTTTTAGAAATGGGACATCCAGGTCAAAGGCTTTGGTCCATCTTTTTCTGAGGATCTTTGAATATGAAATGATGGTACTTCCTAAGGGAACTAAGTCCCTTATCTTATTTCCTGTCATTAGGAGTAGGCATTGCTCCAGCAAAATAGCATTTCAATAACAGAGCATTATTACCTGGGAAGATGCCATGCCAATATGGTAGAATTTCCCTCGTCCTCCTTGGGGAATGGCTCTGACAAAGAAAAACTTTCGGCCGTCTTTGGAGAAGATGGGCTCTTCATTCTGTAGGAAGCAAATATCCAGATGAGCAGGTCAGTACATTTTACTCTGAAGCAGCTGAGAGAAAGAAAAAAATACCCTTCTCTCCATATTCTCCTAATTATAATGAGATTCATATTTAGTAATACATTTAATGAGATGGGACCAAGTTTAATAAGACCTGACACACAGGAAAGAATCAGCACTGAGATCTTTGCTTTTAATGTTTGTTGGGACCATTCATAAACCAAAAGGTCCTAGAATTATAGACCTAGAGTTGGAATATATCTCTCAGGCTATCTACTACAGTTCCTTTATTTTACAAATAAAGAAACTGCAAACCAAGATGGTTAAATGTCTTGTAAAAACATCACAGATAGTAAAAGTTAACTGTTGTTTGTCCTTCAGTTTTGAACAGGATCATGACATCAGGAGGAAGTGTCTTAACTTGTGAGTGAATTGGACTGGAGTGAGGGCGGGCTGTGCAAAGTCACCAGACTTGTTTTTCTCTTTGGAGCTATATAGCTTATATATATATATATAAGCTATATATATGTATATGATGATATAGACCAGGATGATTGGAGATAGCCAAAGGAGGTATATAAACAAAGTCCTCTGACTTCAGAACAGTACTCTTCCCACTGTATGGAAGTGAGGAAAGGGAGATGGTAACAGAAACCTTATGTGATACAGTATAAACTTAATATTTATTGGACTAAAAATAGGAGTCCAAAATGAATTACTTCTCTCATCTTCCCTTTTGATCCACAAAAAGACTCCAGTCCTTCTGTGGATCATCATAATCTAAATATGTGGAGGGTAGTCCTTCATAGGCTATGTGTGATGACTGCGTATTTAAAATCAGCCAGAGTTAGGAATTCAGGTTAAGGGGAAAATCTTCAATCTTTATTGAAGTGAAGAAGTGAAAAAGGATTGCAATAGCAATATGGGCAGCTGCGACAGGAAGCCAGTTAGCAGAGGGGATTGGAGATGAAGAGCTGTTGACTTTGCTGACATATTATTTTGCTTATTTTAGCTTGTGCATCACATGTCCATCATTGGAATTATTCTGTATTTTGTATAGCTGTTCTTGAATGACTGGACATCTAGTCCTATAAAAATAGGGCCTTGGAAGGAGGCATCTCAAATTGCAAGGAAGATCTAGGGTCCATTTCATTAGAGGAGAACATGGACTCTTTAATAAAGTGCCATTGGCTTAGAACTCAGCCTTAGTCTCTTTTTATAGTAGGTGGATAATTTTATTCTCCATACTTGTCTCACCCTAAAGATACTCAAAAGCAAGAAAAAGTGGGGAAAAGAAAAGAAGATATTTTTTTAAATGTTGTCAAATGTAAAATAGATTTGCTTAAGAACACAAGGGATTAGTTGTCCTCATCATCTCTCTTTTTATCCTTCGAAAAAAGAATTTTGGTTTCTTTAAAAAGAAAGACATTTGTTGTTTGAGTC
Organism: Antechinus flavipes; assembly: GCF_016432865.1. Classification (NCBI taxonomy): domain Eukaryota; kingdom Metazoa; phylum Chordata; class Mammalia; order Dasyuromorphia; family Dasyuridae; genus Antechinus; species Antechinus flavipes. The sequence continues at coordinate 86,268,348 of NC_067402.1, forward strand.
ATGCTTTTCTGTACCTACTGTCCCTTTTATTGAAAAGCTTAGTACTCATGTTTATTTTTCTTCCCAAGGGAAATGGTAATAGGACAAATTCAAAGTGAATGGCTGAAGTGTGGTAATCTTCAATGTTGATTTTATAGTCTCCAAAATATAAGTAGCCCACTTCTCAGCATTCTGCTTGTTTGCTTTCTTTGTTAGGTGAAAGTAACCTGTTAGCTTCTTTGAAGTTCAACTTTAAAAGTTCTCATTGGTGAACACCAATTAATTGAACATCTGATTCTATGAGTTCTGAGGAGAACAAGAATGAGCTGTGGTAAAGAGCAATTTCAGCTGATTAGTAGTCAATTCATTTCTTTGAAGCAAATGGACATGTGCATATAAGATGTATCCAAAGACAAAGGATACTATGCAATGAAAAAGGCATTTATTTTTCATAAATACAGTACACAAACTAAAAACTCTAACATGAGACTTATTTAAATTTTTTATGGAAATATAGAACAGAATTTTGAAGGAATGAAAATAAAATCAACAATTAATTTGACATTGAAAACATATTTCTGTTTTCTAGTTAGGAGTTGTGAATAGCAATATTCCTTTAGTGCAGTGGAAAATAAAATTTGGTTTTTGAGCTGAAAAAATAATCTTTCCTTTAAAAAGTAGCACATAGAGGCAGCTAGGTGGCACTGTGGATAAAACACCAGCCCTGAAGTCAGGAGGACCTGAGTTCAAATTTGACCTAACACTTCTTAGTTGTGTGATCCTGGGCAAGTCACTTAACCCCATTTGCCTCAGCAAAAAAGAAAAAAAGAAAGAAAGAAAAGAGTAGCAAATAAGTGATGTTAGAAGTGTTTTTTATAATCATAGGTCAATCTTATTTCGATGAGAATAAGTTTATATTTATGATGTAAATATACCAGATTAAATATGGAGTCAGAAGATTTGAGTTCAAAGCTTAACTTTGTTCTTTACTTACAATTATTTTGCTTCTGTGGGCCTCAGTTTTCTCATTTGTAAAATAAGCAGATTGAACAGAATGATTGCTAAGATTCTCTGCATCTCATAACTATAATCTTATAGACCAGAAAAAAATGGATGAGCTAGAAATTTTTTTTTTGTCAGTAACTTGTTAGCATCTTACACAAAGTCAGAAATAACTTCTTTCTAAGGAGGCTGGGGAAAATGTTAGACTTTGGTGTGTGTGTGTGTGTGTGTGTGTGTGTGTGTGTGTGTGTGTGTATGTGTGTATTTATATATGTATGTTCCCTACCAGATACTAGTAATGATGCTGTACTTTCAGGCTAGATGATAAAAAGAGACCAATCCCTAAAATAAAAGCAAACAAATAATAATTACAAGAAAAGTGGGCTTTTTTTTGAGTTAAATTTCTGGCAAAAAAGAAAAAAAATAATGAGACACCAAAACAAAATGATAGGTCTTGCAGTGTATATCAAATGACAAAACAAAACTAAGCTTGCTTTAAAGCAGAATAGTGTAAGACAGAGCTTTCTAACTTTTAGCTGATGAGGAAATTCTTTTAATCTTTCTTAATAGTTATGATTATCAGGGGCAGATAGGTGGATAGAGCACCAGCTCTGAAGTCTAGAAGACCTGAGTTCAAATCTCATATCTGACACTTAACACTTTCTAGCTGTGTGACCCTGGTCAAGTCACTTAACCCCAATTGCCTCAGCAAAAAAAAAAAAAAAAAATCCAACAACTTTTAATTGTCAGTGTGGATGGAAAATGGATAAGATGACTGCTGTGTGGATTGCTGATGTGCAAGTTTCTTTTTCTTTTTAATTTTATTTTTTATTATAGCTTTTTATATACAAAACATATGTATGGGTAATTTTTCAACATTGACCCCTGCAAAAACTTCTGTTCCAACTTTTCCCCCCACCCTTCCCCCAGATGGCAGGTAGTCCCATGCATGTTACATATGTTAAAGTATATATTAAATCCAAAATATGTGTACATATTTATACAGTTATCTTGTTGCAATGTGCAAGTTTCTAATCTGTTTCTGGATGACTGCTCATCTTACTTCCCTCTCTATTGATAAGGATAATATAATATTGATAAGGATATATAATTAAGTATAGGAGCTTACTATAACAATACCAGATAAACCTCCTCAAAATATGTCCAGATCTTAGTCTATCAATTGGGGAGTATCATGAGGCTTTTTAACCAGTGCCAAAAAGTGTTTAAAAAACAGTGAACATCTAATAAATGTTTGTTGATTGATGATTAAATGTTAAGTGAATGAAAAGAAAAGAAGTGGGGTTTCCAGAGTCAGGGACATTGTTCTATCTACAATAAAATTTTCAATGACCTAAATGACATGATATAAGTAGCACTGGAGGAACAAGGGAAAAAATTCAACAGTTTTTGCCCCCAAGGACCTTATGGGGTTTATATATGGGGGGGAATAGAAATCGAGGCATGGGTGATACATACATATATATACATACACATATATGTGTGACTATACATACATATATCCTAAGCCACCACCATGACCAAGCAGTTCCCCTTTTCAAAATTCTACCTATTACCTCTAAAATAAAAAGTAAATTGAAGAGTTTGGTGCTTAATGCCTTTCATTATTTAGTTCCCACTTTCACATTACTCATCTTTGTATATTCTATGTTTCAGTTAAACTGAACTCTGAGCTATTTCCTACACCTGAAAATCTATCTCCTAACTCCGAGAGTTCTTTCTCATAAACCTTTGTTCTGCTTAGAATGGACTCTTTATCAATTCCACTTTTTGGAAGTTGCCAATTCTTCTGTCAAGCCTCCCCTGATCTGCCTCCCTCCTAGCTGTCAGTACTTTTAAAATTACCTTGCATTTACTTACATGTATACATGTTATATGTCCATCTAAACAGCTAAGTGGTACAGTGCCTAGAGTTCTAAGTCCAAAACCAAGAAAACTTCATTTCAAATATAGCCACAGATATCTTCTACCTGTATGATTCTTGGAAGGCATTCAACTTCTGTCTTAGTTTCCTCATCTATAAAATGGGGGTAATAACGGCACCTACCTCTCAGGGTTGTTATTGTGATGATTGAATGAGTTATTTAAAAAACACCTAGCAGAGCGCTTGGTATGTTAGTAGGTACTTATTATGAGTACTTTTAGGATATCTCTGTTTTACTTACATGGGTACATGTTTTTATCTCTACAAAGGAAGCTAGAAGGGATAGTGGAGAGACCACTGAGTCAGGAGTCAGGAAGACCTGAGTGTAGATCTAGCCTCAGATAAATTACTAGTTGTATACACCTGGGCAAGACACAATTTCTATTTTCCTCAGTTCCCTCATCTGTAAAATAAGGATAATAATAGCATCCAGCAAGTGTTTACTAAATATTTCTTTGTTCAATGAACAAGAAGACTAGAAATTCAAGCTCAATAATAGATTCTTCCTTTTACTTCAGCTCAGACTAGCAAGGTTCAGACTGACTCATCACTGCAGAATAATCCACAAGAAGAGACTTTTATTAAAAAACAAACAAACATACAACTCATTAAACTGCTATAACACATGGAAGGGAATTGATCTATGTCAGTCAAGGGAATATGCACAGTAATGTAATTAGAGGTACTTGAAAATGACATACTGAATTATGAGTTGGCTGGTATGACCTAATCAAATACACAGGATGATCTTAGAGGGAAAAAAAAAACCCAAAAAACTAAATGACCTCATTTCCCCCAGGGTTTTAAATTTTTTTAGCTTAGACTTCAATTTCTAAACACCCCAGGCCTATGATCTGTTAGTTTACACTGCTGTCTCAAGTCATTTCAGAGTTAGAGATAGACAGATGAGAGGGGGGAATTCCTTGTCTATCCATGTTTCTGTCTCTCCATCTCTCGATCGCTTTGAGGAACATGACATATGGGATATGAAAGAGCCTGATATATGGGAGCAGAAAAGTAATTGCAGCCACGAAAAACTTGCAGAGAGCTTTCAAACATCACAAATTTTCTGCTATTTTGGTCCACATTTGGTAACTTTCTATAAATCTATCAGTGCAAGGTATTAGAAATTGCAAGTCCCAACTCAGGCGATATTCCTAAGGTTCTGAGCAAGAAACTCCAGCTCATTAGAACTCAATCAACACATACCCAGAGAGTTTACAACTCAAAGAACCTGGGTTCAAATCTTGGCTCTGTCACTTACAATCTGAACCTTATTTTGCTCACCTGTAAAATGAGATATTTTAAGGTCCCTTCTAACTCTGTACTTATGATGTGATATTATCAGAAGTTTTTGACTCTTATAACACTTGCTTGAGCAATATCAATCTCTGGGGATGTATGTTTCTTAATATCTGATTTCTGCAGCAAAAATGATGAATAGTATAAAGATAGTTACCTGTCTGTGCAGCCAAGCTTCGCTTTCATCCTCATGTTTCTGAAATAAAATAAGAGAATTAGAAAAGGGATTTTTACATGTATTGTATCTGGGTTTTTTAAGGCAGAAACTGATTTGACTGCATCTAACTAGTGGCCGCACAAGAACAGAAGAATTGCTGAGCCGTGCTAGGTGAACAGGTAAGCCCAGGGCAGCCTCTTTCTCCTTCTTTGTGGCTCTGGGCTAAATACATGGATCATTGTCTCCGAGGTTTGTCTCCTAGTCTAGTAACAAAAAGAAACCCACAGCTGCCACAGAAGTGGCCTTTCTCATCTGACATGCATCATTTCACAGACATTCTCAGAACTCCATTCCTTTTCCTTTAAGGCAATTGTAAAATGTTGTCATTTTAGTAATGAACAAGAAAGCCTGTGGGGAGCCTTCAGCCCAATACTTACTTCACATGTCCCTAAACTTATACTAGGAGGCCCCCAACTTCTTAGACTTGATGGTGATTGGAAGGAGACATATTTTGGAGTATAACCTGAGAAAACATCTGGACAACTACATCAGCTATCCAAACAGATCTATTAAGGCATAAGGTAATATCATCAACAGAGCTTATATTCCTGACACAAATCTGTCTATTAAAAATCCCAGTGGAAGCCTTCCAGTGACAAGGGGGATTACATCTGAAGTTGATTTTTCTGACCTGATTCTTTTTCCTAAATCTGGTAATATTATATGACAGACAAATGCAGGGGTCTGGAAGATCTTAATTGGTTTATTTTTTGGCCCAAAGATAAGAGCAGAAGGCCAATAAATCCAAATGGCTTATGGAAAAACATGGCAAAGTGAGATGATATGGCTATTGTACAATGGGATAGTCTATCCCACCTGGGGTTCTGTCATTGGGTCTCATTTGTTATAGAGACTGACTCAAAAATTTCCCCCTAAGTTGGTTTCTTTTCCTTTGAAATCAATTTAAAATCCTCTCCAAATAAGGAAAATAATTTCATGTCTTCTTAATTTCATTCCCTAAAGTCTCCCTGTAGTGAGTATTTCCTGAATCCTTAGCATATAGCCACTTTTCACTCCTTTCCATCCTCCAAGAGTACTAAGCTCAAGAGTGTTTCTTAAAGTATGGGTCACTTGGAGTAAGAGAGTTGTATCTTGTCAATGGTTTCTATTCAAGGTGATTGTCAGGGCTAATCTTCCCCTTGGAGTTAGGAAACAGAACCCAGGAGTGACTGCTCAGAAAAGCTGTTGACCAGGGTTTCCTTCAGTTCTACCATTTCGGAGAGAGTTGTTCCAGTGATTGTACCAGAGCTGTGATTTTTTAATGAAATTATCCCATATATTTTTGTAATAAAAATCTTCTCACAACTGCCAATAGTTCAATGGGAACATTACGAATGACCTTCATAAATTTGAGAGCCAAGATACTTGTACAATGCTATAAAATAAAAATTGTGTTAATAGAGAAGGCCCAAGGCCATGTCCAGATCTGGACAATCCAGAGTGCCTATATCACTAACTTGATCTACTTTATTAATTCACCACCATGGATAGCTCCTCTCTTCTTCACTTATTTCTTTTCCCTCTTCTCTATATCTGCCTAATAGTGTCATGAGCTTTTCTTAGCCTTGGTGGTGACTCTCATGCAGAAAAAGGTTCCCCATTAATCTATTTATCCAGTGAAAGCCTGGTTCTAAGAACTATTCTGATTGTACATTTCTATGATACAAACCTTATGGTTATATACAACTCTTAAGCCCATTTAAAAGATGGGATGATGAGTAGAGAATCTTCTGCTAGTTTGCAAGGGACTGACTAATGGATTCACTTGAATGCCTAGGTCAGAATGACTTTGAGAATGGTTTTGATAAAGTTTGGCTTGATTAGGCTTGATTTGGCTTGATTGTCCAATCATGGCTGAACCAGTCTCTTACCTTTGTGCAAACCCCAGTAGTAGCATCACAGAGTGTGAGGATGGATACATTCTGGGCTCGGTTCAGCCAGTTCACTGCTACTTTGGTACTTGTTGCCCACTTCACCATGGTTATATAGTAGTCCCTGAAAGCAACAAAAACCTCAGAGTTACTGGGAATGAATGCATCCATTGCTGTGTAGAAAATAGTCACGGTCATTAGCAGATCTAATAACTAGAGAGTGTTATTGACCCTCAGGTGGATTCTGATACGTGGGATTTTTCTTGCAATATTAAATATTTATTATTTTATTTCTTTGATAGGTAATAAAACCATTTGTATGTCTGAAAGTAATACATCCATATTAATATCTTTAATTTTTTGATGTGATATTCTTTAAAGAATTACCCAGATATATCCCAAAGAGATAATAAAGGAGAGAAAGGGTCCCACATATGCAAAAATGTTTGTGGCAGCCCTTTTTGTAGTGGCAAGAAACTGGAAACTGAGTAGATGTCCATCCATTGGAGAATGGATGAATAAGTTATGGCATATGAATGTCATGGAATATTATTGTTCTATAAGAAACAATCAGCAGGATGATTTCAGAGAGGCTTGGAGAGACTTACATGAACTGATGCTAGGTGAAATGAGCAGAACCAGGAGATCATTGTACATGGCAACAGCAAAATTATACAAAGATCAATTCTGATGGATGTGGCTCATTTCAACAATGATTGAGGCTATTTCCGATGATTTTGTGATGAAGAGAGCCATCTACACCCAGAGAAAGGACTGTGGGAACTGAGTGTAGATCACAACATAACAGTTTCACTCTTTTTGTTATTGCTTGCATTTTGTTTTCTTTTGCATTTTTTTTCCTTTTTGATCTGATTTTTCTTGTGCGGCACAATAAGTGTATAAATATATATGTATATATATATACATATATTGGATTTAACATATATTTTAATATGTTTAACATATATTGGATTACTTGCCATCTAGGGGAGGGGATGGAGATAAGGGGGGAAAAATTGGAATACAAGGTTTTGCAATGGTCAGTGTTGAAAAATTAGCCATGCATATGTTTTGAAAACAAAAGCTGCAATAAAAAAATGAAAATGTTTTATAGAACAACAAAAAAAGAATTACCCAGAGGTAACTGATACATGTTGTAAAAAGGAGGCAAATGTGCAAATTCCTTCAAGTTTTTTGTAAATAGCCCAAATAGGGCCAAACAGCCCAAGGGGAACAAGCGTAATAAACTTTTTCAGCAAAATGCGTCTGATTCCTTGATTTGTTCTGATAATGTGATTTTCCTATCACAGGCACTGAATGTATTGAATCAGAACCTTGGTACCGAGAGGGAATGAAAGAGGCCAAATAGTGTTAGAGATCATACAAAGCTTAGAGAAATGATAGACTATTTAAAACATCAAAAAAAATTTTTTTATTAAAGTTCCTAGACTAAGAAGTCCTGTTCTCTTTTTCCTTCTTATCATTAGCTTTAGAGAGAATGCAAATCAATCAATTTATATACATTTACTGAACCCCTAATCTGAGTCAGATATTATCCTGGGTGCTGGGAGCTAAAGATAAGGAAAAGTTCTTTATTCTCAAGAGCTTATATTTAATGGGAGAAACAACAGTTACACAGAAAGACAAATATTACATACAAAGTAAACAGCAGATAATTTAGTTGTAAAGTACTAGAAAATCGGGAGAAACTTCATATCAGAAGATATGTAGGATTTTTAAGCTGAGCTTTTAAGGAGTCTAAAAGATCCTAAGAGTACAGGTGAGGAGGAAGACTATTCTAAGTATAGGAAAGGGAATAAAGGTAATCTGTTGTTTCCTTTGTTTTCCCCATTTAGTGAACAATGCCAGAAGAACTACTACAGACACAATAGCATTTAAATTTGGATTTGAGAATTCTGAGAAGAAAAATGAAGAAGATAACCATCCTGGATGAGACCCAAAATGTAGAGAGAAAAGAGAGAAGAAGTTCTTGTGATGGGACTTTAAGGGAAATAATAATAGTCCTGGGTATAATAGTAAAAAATGCATACATAATAAGGCTTTTGCATATGTCCAGATTCCCTAAAATGGAGGCAGCCATGGGAAAGGGCGGGGACTTGATTCTGGGAGAAAATGTCCTGTATTCATTTACCATATGGATGGGAATAGCTTCTTTCTACTTGCTGTGTAAACAGAACTGACTATCTTCACTTACTCTTTTCAGTGGCATCCAGAGGAGAAGAATGTATGCATTAATAGCATGGACTGAATGTTGCAATTAACTCAGCAGAGAAACCTGAAAACTCAAAAGTCTAGGGATACAAGCCCAGGAGCCTTTTAACTTGAAGCTTGGTAGAACTAATACTATATTGGAACTAAACTATATTGTCAACTTAATTCCTCTTATTTCGAGAATGAGATGGTATGTGCATGGGGGAGACATATGTCCCACAGATGTTTTAGGTGAATGTTTGTATGTTTGTGCTATACCTTTGTAGTAAATATTTCATAGTACAAGCTAATTTCATCATTAAGTAGTTAAACAGAACTGGGGCCAGGGACCCCTAAAATTGGTGTAGTCGTTTGAGCCAATGGCATTGATGAGAGCATCTCTCCCAAGCTCCAGCTCCCTAAAGATACTAGAGAATCTGGAGGGAGGAGTGTAAATGCAGCATATCTAGCTTCCAGCCAGTGGGGCCCAGAGCACAATGTTACACACATATGGCCCAAATGGTTTCTTTTAATAGTGTAGAGAATAATTCTGAATTGTATTTTCTCTCTTATTATGCTTCATCGCCCATCTATTGGTAGGTAGATATTTAACATAATATCTCTATTTCCACAATGGCAAAGACAACTCTACTTTTCCTGTGTCTTTTCTGTTGCCACAATTAACCCATACAAGTCAGGATTTAGGGCTGCCAAATTTTCACTTATACCAAGTAGATGTGATTAAATTTGTAAGTAACCCACAAGAATAATGAGGAAAATCTGGGTTCACAAACTTCATGTATCAGTATTAGAGCAAGCTTCTCCTTTAGCTCCTCCCCTCTCCTGGTGGGAATGAAACAGAAAGAAATAATCAAGCAAATTACCAGGAATATGAGTACCTAGCTGCTCCTATCTCCAAAGGCAAGGCAGAGATCATGAAGCAAAATTTTTTTCATTGTGCTTCAGTCTCCCAGGGCTCATATAAATTCTTGGCAAGAAGGGGCACTCCCTAGCTTCTGATCATCAACATATGGTATAATAATCTACCAATCATGAAAGAAGATGGGGTCATAAAAGACCAAGGTGCCCATTACGTTTTCTTAGACCATTTGCCTCCTCTATATGACTCAGCAAAATGGAATATCCTTCTCTTTCTCAAATCCAAGTTCAAGCATTGTTTCTGTGAACTATTAAAAATCTACCCAGTTGCCATAGGTACATCAGGCACTGTCCTTTCTGACAATGCTTACTGTATAGAAATCTGAGAATAAATGTTGGGTCTTCAAGACAAAACTAAGTTTCAACGAATATCAAAAGATGGGAGAAATGTGAGAAAGGATCTAGAAAAGAATGGTTAAGTATTTATTATGTATTAAACAGCAGAGATGCAAGCACAAAAGTAAAAACAGTTCTTGACCTCAATAACAATACATTATAACATAGTGGTAGTTAGCAAGATGCATTTTGATCCAGGAAGTTAGAGAGAAGGGATATGGAGCTAAAGGGGAGTAGCTTGATATGCCCTTTCCAGAGGAAAGGCAAAGCTGATTTCTAGGATAGAGAAAGGGAAGAAAAAATGACCAGGGAGGGGCAAGATAACTAAATCATGGGTAGGACCCAGAAAAAGAGCTAAATCTTCAAAGGCATAGTCTCTAGTTCAGATGGCTAGGTAGTTGATGAAAAAAATACAGAGTACAGAACAAAATTATTTTCTGTTAGAAATAGTGGATCAGATGGAGGTAATCAACAACAAGAAGGGCAATGGATTTCCTGGAGGCAAAAATTCAGAGGAAGAAAGTTGAAACCTTCCAAGTATGGCTTCTGGACAAGGTGGCTTGTGAGAAGATGCTGAGGAAATAGAGAATGATGAATGGGAGTTAACTAATGGGATTCCAAAGAGCACACATTATCATTGCTGCTGGCTCATCCCTAAACCTGTGTGCTGGGATCTTTAAGCCAGAGTGGGCATTGAGGGAAGTCCTATCTAGTGGGAAGATGTATCCCAGAAGAAGGATAGTATAGGTGGAGGTAGCAGTCCAGGGGCAGTATGAGAATGGACGGGCAATATCATATAAATAGTTGAAGTGAACATCTCTTTATTGTAGTGAGTTCTATAACCCTTATTAGTATCTGTAGGAATGATTTTAACTTACAGAATGAGAATTTGAACACTTAGCCCTTGAAAACATCTATAAACAATACTGGAGAATTACCAGAGTCATTCTCTAATTAATATACATAAAACATGCTTGGGGGAGGGATGGAAATAAATAACAAGGTGGGAAAACCAAGCAGTCAAATGTTGTGTTATTTAAACTTATCCCATAATCTTAAAAACATACAGAATAAGAGTTTTGTTGTAGGCTAAGATACTGGTAGAATGGGGGAGGTATGAGTTAACTCTTCACATTTCTATAATATTACCTGGGGTTGTTGGAATTAAAGAAGTTATGGTGTAAACCTGGGACAGTTAGAGTTAACTGGGCCACCAGGTATTTTGACTGAGGACTCATCTATGGGCCCTTTAGGCAAGAAGAATATAAAAGTGACATTCAAGACTTTATCAGAAAGCTCCTGACATACCAAGTAATATCCTTGATAAGTTATCAAAGTTATTCTATATATGCTATAACTTATTTTAACTTTCTTGCTGGAGACTTTTACTTTCCGGGACAATTTTAACCACCTTAAAGACTGTTTTTTACCTGTAGCTATTTTTTAATTAAAGCTTTTTATTATCAAAACATATGCATAGATAATTTTCAATATTCATGCTTGTAAAATCTTGTGTTCCAAAATTTTTCCCTTCTTCTCCCCCACCCCCCACTTTCTCCCCTAGAGAGCAAGTAATCCAATATAGGTAAACATGTGCAATTCTTCTACACATATTTCCACAATTATCATGCTATACAAGAAAAATCAGATCCAAAAGAAAAAATGAGAAAGAAAACAAAATGCAAGCAAACAACAAAAAAAGTGAAAATACTATGTTATAATACACACAGTCCTCACAATTCTCTCTCTGGGTACAGAGGGCTTTCTTCATCACAAGACCATTGGGACTGGCCTGAATCACCCCATTATTGAAAAGAGCCAGGGTCCATCAAAATAGATCATTGTATAATCTTGTTGTTGCTATATCTTTTGGTTCTACTCATTTCAGTCAGCACCAGTTCATGCAAGTCTCTCTAGACCTCTCTGAAATCATCTTTCTCATTTCTTTTAGAACAATAAAATTTCCATAACATTCATATACCACAATTTATTCAGCCATTCTCCAACGGATGGGCACCCATTCAGTTTCCAGTTCTTTGCCACTACAAAAAGGGCTGCTACAAAAAGTTTTGCAATGTGAGTCCTTTTCCCTTTTTATGATCTCTTTGGAATACCAGTCCTAGAGCTATTGAATATGTTTATATTAAGAGAAATATGTTCATTTGAACTCTTAGGCTCTGAGTGAATCACTGCACTGTATTCAGAACTACAGATGTGGAAATTGCCTAACTTTCCTTTAAAAATGACACAGCCTTCTTTGCTACCCCTGAACTATTCAAATGAAAGAACTGAAGATGGACCTAGTAGTCCTCCTTGATAGAACTCCAGAGAACCCAGGGCAATGCTGTTCCAAATCTTATGGGCAACTTCTCACAACACTGTTGGGTCTTCTTCATCTTGCCTTGGCCTGAACACCTTCATATGCTTAAGGCTCTAGGAACATCTCTGCCTGTTTTTCTTCCTTCCCTACCCTGCTTTGCAGCTGTTGGCTAATGCCTAGTTCTGGAGGTACCATCTGCTTCCCCTGTTAAGGAGATTGATGATGCTCTTATATTCTTCCCTTTTTTCTCCTACCTTCCATCTGCACGTTCCCTTGGGCATCACCAGTTAAACTTTTGACTTTTTCCCTTTAAAATCTCAAAGTAAAGGGCTTTCAGCATTGACTAGTTCGAGTTCTTTTGCAAATCTCCCTTTTTAATTCCCAACAATCAAAACTGTCAGTCACTATTGATAACAGTATAGTGTCATTTATTTAAAAGAAAAGAAGTGTAGTGAAAACAAATAACGAAGCAAAAAATAAAAGAAATTATCAGGGACTATTTCACCCATTTACATAAAACTGAAAATTTAAATGAAAAATATGAATATTTACAAAACTATAAATTGCCCAGATTAACAGGACAGGAAATGATCTCTGTGGTCTAGTCCCTGGTATACGATTAAACAACTATATGACATTGGATAAACTGCTTTCTTTCTCTGGGTATGAGGTTCCTCATCTATTAAATATGGGGAAAGTAGAGAAGATAGTGTTTTACTAAATTGTATCTAAGGATCTTCCAGCTCTAGCATTCAGTAGATCTATGAAAAATTCTCTGGTTTTCAATACAAATAAATAATGATAAAAGGATGGAGGAAAACAGAATAACATCTTAATTTCAGAGATGAGATTATTCTATTTAATAATTAAAAGAAATTAACAAGGAAAGACTCATTTGACTACTTTAAAATAAAAATTGAACAACAAAAATACTTCTGGCAAATATGATATATAAAATTTTAATTTCTAAAATATATGAGATATTTTAAAAACTCACAAAGGGAACTCCCAGCTCATATGTGATAGATGGTGAAAAGATTTGCATAAATATGTTTCAAAAAAACCCCCAAATTATTATTTGAAAAAATGCTCAACTAAGGAGGAGATATCTCAAACAATTTTGAGGTATTTCACATATCCATGCAATTAAAAAAAAATAATAATAATGAAACTGAATGCTAAGAGGGTTGTATAGAAACAGGAATACTTATTCATTGCTGGTGGAATTATAAGCCCATGGCATCTTTTTCTAAAGCAATCTGGCAGTGTATAGTAAAAGTTACAAAAATAATTCCTCTTTCATCTATTAGTTCTATCATTAAAATAGACCATAAAAATGTTAAAAAATATAACAAAAGAGAATTTAATGTTCAAAGATTTTAACAGCAGCATTATGTGTAATTTCAAAATACTAAAGGCAGCTGAAAAGATCAAATAAATTGTGGTACATTAATGTAATGGGATACTATAATGCAGATAAGACTAATAAGCAGAAAATATAAAGAAATCTGGCATGAACATTATGAACTAATGCAAAGCAAAAAATAAACACAAGAATCAGATCCAGAAGAACAAAAAAGTAATATACAAACAATCATGTATGAGGAAAAATGAATGAAAGAGAATGGACAAAAACCTTTGTTGGAAAATTAAAAATCAATCATTCAACATAACAACTTCAAAAATTAGGACACACAAAAAGCATTTTTAAGTGTTTACTATGTGAGGGCCCTGTACTTGATGTGTGGCATACAAATATTAAAAGAATCACCAGAAATTGTACAATAAAAGTAGTTTATGTGTGATTAGACACTAAGTAGTTAGTTGTAGTAGTGATCAATAACATTATTTAAAAGAGATACACTCTGGTTTTAACTTTCACAGAATCTTATCCTATTTATTTCATAATTCTTTTCCCGGATGGTTGCATTCAAACATTATTATTATTATAACTTAATATTATTATTCTACACAAGTCATGCTAGGCATTTTGCAAAGCATTTAGAAATGTAATCTAATTTGATCCTCATAACAATCTTGGTAGGTAGATATTGCTATTATTATTATTATTATCTTCATTTTCATGATGAAGAAATGAGGCAAGCTGAGATTAAGTGGCTTACTCAATGTCATATGGCTAGGAAGTTTCTGAGGCTAAATTTGAACTCAGGTTTTCCTGACTCCACAGTCAGGGCTCTCTCCACTGTTAAGAACAAGTTTTGAAGGAAGGAAAGTCTGGGTCTGACCTACCTCTTGACACCTGTTGGCTGTGGGGCCCTGAGCAAACCATTTTTTGGTGGGGGGAATTCATTAAGCCAAAAAAATCACAGAGCTGGTTTCTATCCCTAACAATAATAAATATAAACCAAATGATAATAACTAGCATTGTTACAATACTTTAAGACTTAAAATTCTTGCTTTACAAAATAGTGTGCCATTTTTTCTTCTCAACAACCCTGAAAGGTAGAGGTTGTTGCTATCCTATTTTACAGATGAGGAAAACAAACAGAAATTAATGAAACTGAGGCTGAGTCCGGTTGAGGAACTTGCTCATGGCCCCAGAACTAGTAAGTATCTGAGACAAGATCTGAAGTTTCATATCTTTCCTGACTCTAAGTTCAGCACTCTGTCCATTGTGCCATTTATATATGCCTGAGGAGTTGTTTATCTCTCCTAGACTAAATAAGAGATACACACTAACTTCTGAGGATATTGTGAAGACCTACAATTACTAAACTCTTCCTTTTACCAAAAACAGGGAACTGGGCTTAAAAGACTATGAAACTGACTCAATGTGATTCTTTTATTTATTTCAAAATATTGATTTAGAATATGCATGCTTGGTCTTGGGGCTGTAGAAAAATATTATTCCAAGGTCTTGCCAAACTGTGTTGATAATGATTATTCTTTCAATAAATAGAAATAGAGATATTTCTGACTTTAAGGGGAAAAAACAAAAGAAAGGAAGAAATGGATCCTCATTTCAGATTTCTTTTTTAAAATCTATTTTTGTCATTTCTTAATTAGGTAAGCAGTAATTCCCAGCCTTAGGGATAAAGAAAATACTGGCAGGTGTGAGTATGGGGTCCAAATTTAGATCTAGGTTATAAACATAAAGCCAGGTCAATATCGAGCAAGGAGCTCAAAATGACAACCAGCCTTCGAGTTCTGGGAAGGATGTCCTGAATTGAACCTGAGACTTTAAAGTACAAAAATATGAGAAGATCATCTTTGAACAAGATTGGGAAAATCATGGAGAAAGGGGGAAAAGGGGAGAGCTGATGGGGCAGATGGGAAACATTTAATTTAGACCAACAGTTTGTCTCACAAGAGGAATCAGCTTGAGAAAACTCTTGTGACAATTTATGATAGAACATGGCAGCCATATTCCTCTTCTTTCTCACTAAGTACTCACTTATTCCCATTGCTAAAGAACTTAGGAATAGGAAACCACATCTATTTCCATTTGTTTGAAACATCAATTTAGCTTGTCTCTCCATTTTTTAAAAATTATGTCTTTTTAACTGAATGACCTTCATAGAAACAACATTAAATGACCAATATTTCTCTGCCTGAGGGCAGGTATTGTCTCACTGTGTGTGTGTGTGTGTGTATGTGTGTGTGTGTGTGTGTGTGTGTGTGTGTGTGTGTGTATTGTGTGTATCTCCCTAGGGCAGAGTATACTGTGCCTAGAATATAATAGATGCTTAATAAATGCTTATTGATTAACTGATATTTCCTGGTCCCAACATTCCAATCTGCATGTAAGAGTTCTAAAGAAAAATCAATAGATCGATATTTCTCTCCTCAGTAATAAAGTTCTTATGAATATCTGGTGAACAAACCCATCCAGAAAAGACCTCACAGTGTTTACTTTTTTATGGAGGATGTGTAAAAGGGGTGTAAGTTGTGCCCATTAACAACATTTTTATGGCCATCATAACAATTTTATTATCTCTGTTTAAAGTGCTTGGCTGTGAAACATAAAATTGCAGCCGCAGGCCTTTTTCATTTCATTACAGTATCGGCAAGGACATCACTCAGAGTAGATTTGGTGTCTTCTATAGTCATCAGAAAGTGGCTACACATAGTAGGTTCTTAATAAAGTTTGTTGTATCATCTGCCTTACTGTTTTGCCCATGGCTAGCCCTAATTCATACGGATATCCAAAACATGAAGATAAAATGTTCAGGAAAGACAGATCATAAGGGATAGTTATGTCTTTTAGAAAAGGTAACTTAAGCTGACCTTAAAGGCTTAATATTGATGAATGGCATTAAAATGAATTTAGATATTTCTTAAAGCTAATTGAAATCAACTGAAATTTGAAGAATTCTAATTCAGCTTGTCTTTTCTTGGACCTCATAATAAGAAATGCTTCAAAATGATAATCTTGTGGTTATCCCTCTGATGAATCATTTTGAGCTTTAATAATTATATCAAAATCAATATGTACTTTAAAAGCTCCTAATAAACAATTTGAAATAATAATATGTAGATAAATTTGTTTGTAAATTGTTCCTGATAGTGAAGAGGAAAAAAATATAGGATGCATTAAATTAAAATGTCCAAAATTATTTTAAAGTCTACTATTTAGCTATCAAAGTGATCTTCCCAAAAGCATAATTTTGACCATGTCACATCCCTCTAGTCAATAAACTCTACTGATTTCTTGTTACTTTTGGAACCAAATATATAATCCTCTGTTTGGCTTTACCCTTCATCATTTGGCCCCTTTCTACTTTTCCAAACTGTTTATATTTTATTACATGTATACAAAGATAGTTAGAGCAGTGAATATAACACTGGACCTGGAGTCAAGAAGACCTGGGTTCAAATGTACTCTGAAATACTTACTAGCTGCGTGACTCTGGGCAAGTCATTACTCTGTTTCCTTAATTGTAAAATGGGAATGATAGCAGCAACTACCTCCCAGGATTGTTTCAAGGATCAAATGAGATATCTATAAAGTACTTATCAGAGTACCTAGCAGTTAGTAAGTGCTGCATAAATGCTAATTTCTTTCCCCCTTCCCTTCATCTGCATGTAGATGAAGGGAATGATCCTCTTCACTGAACAAGACACTCTCTTTCTAGATTCTATGTTTTTATTGCTTCCCCTCTTCTCCACTCCCCCGTTTGTTGTTTAATTCTTTCAATCATCAACAACTCCTCCTGACCTCACTTGGGGTTTTCTTGGCAAAGTTACTGCCATTTCTTTCTCCATTTCATTTTACAGATGAGGAAACTGAGGTTAACAAGAAAAAGCTACCTTCCCAGAATCATACAGCTTGGAAGTGTTTGAGAACAGATTTAAACCCAGGAAGATTAGTTTTCCTTACTCCGGGCTCTCTGCTCTATCCATTGTGTCATCTAGTTATCCAGACTTCTGCTAAATCTCACCAAAACTTGCAACTTCTGTAAGAAGCTGTTCCTAGTCCCCCTTGAAGCTAGTGCCTTCCCTGTGAGATTTCCTTTAATTTATCCTAGGTGTAGCTTGTTGGCACATAGTTGTTTATATACTGTCTCCAGGAGAATGTGAATTTCTCAAGAGCAAAGACTTTGTTAATCCAGCTCTTAGCCCAGTACCTGGCACCTACTAAGCATTTAATAAATGGATAGCATTGTTGTTAAAATATTATCACTATTATTATCATTGTTACAAATCACTGTAACAACTTTGTGAAGAGGTGGAGGTTACAGTCGCATGTTCTCTTTGGGAGCCACATAATTCAGGAGTATCTAGTATACCCAGATTGAAAAGAGATGGGAATATTCTAAGAATGGTAATGAAGAGAAGATGGAGGGTTAAAGAATCCTGGAGCAGGTGGAGGAAGAAGGGGAAGAAATAATGGCTGGGAACCAGCACTGGCATCCTGTTTGTCTGAAGGCTGTGCAGACAAGAAGCATTCTCAGAACATCTTACAGTCTTAATGTCTGGCAGGTTCCTGTGCCAAGCAATTGAGGTCACTCAGTACAGCTGAAGCTGTGTATGCTAATCCAGCTCTCTGAGAAGAGGGGCAGAATATTCTGCTCCTGTTTAGCAGGGACAGGAAATGAAGGCTAGGTCTACACCCCAGGAGCCAGCTGCAGAGCTGAGAGCCTTGGGAAATGGGTGCTGAGACGGCTTGATGCTTTATTTAACTCCTCATTATTGACCTTGCATTCTGTCTTAAGAAAATGTCTTTAGCTTCATTATGATGTCACATGATTTATTCTGGTTCAGGCAAGGCAGATTCATTGGGAATGAGCTATGGATCAAGACAGACAGTTGACCCTTATGTGTCACATACTGGATGGGGAGAGAGGAGAGAGGAGGATGGGGAAAGGGGGGAGGGAGAAAGAAGGGAAAGGGAGGTCAATGGGAGAACGGAGGGAGGGAGATACAGAGAGAGACACATACACAGACACAGAAAGAGGCAGAGAGACAGAGAAAGAATTAGAGAGACCGACACAGACACAGAGATAAAGTTGGGGGGGGAGGAGGGAGGGAGAAAGAAAGGGAGGGAAGAGAGGGAGAAGGAGAAAGACAGACGGACAGATAGCAGACAGGCAGAGAGAGAGACAAGCAGACAGAGACACAGAGAGTGAGAGAGAGTCAGAGACAGAAACAGACAGATACAGAGAAAGTGACAGAAAAAGAAAGATAGAAACACAGAGACAGAGACAAAGACACAGAGATAGCGTGAGAGAGCCACAGAGGCAGACAGATGCAAAGACACACAGAAATAGAAAGAGAAACAGAAAAAGAAAGAGAGATACACAGAGAAGACAGAGGCAGAGAAAGTGATAAAGACATAAAGAGACAGACAGAAACATAGAAAGTGAGAGACAAAGAGATACAGAGAGAGTGAGAGAGAGACAGCTACAGAGAGATAAATAGACAGGTAGATATAGAGAAGAGAGACAGAAAGAGACTGAGAGAGACAAGCAGAGATACAGAGAAAGACAAAGAGTGAGAAAAGGACACACATAAAGACAGAGATATACAGAGAGATAGCAGCAGAGATAGAGAGACATAGAGAGAGACAAAGTGAGAGGGGGAGGGAAGGAGAGAAAGAGACAGAGGGAGGAGGAGGAGGTGGGAGAGTGATATCAGAGCAAACAAAGGAAGAGAGAAAGAAAGATAGGGAGAGAGAAAGGCAAAAGTGGGGGGGAGGAAACACTGAGAGACAGAAACAGAGAGAGAGACAAGCAGATACACAAAAACACAGAAACTGAAACAGAGACAGAATATGAATGTGTATATGGGGAGGAGGGTGATGATGCAGGAGGAATGATAAAGGGAATCTAAGCTAGACATGAATTAAAGAGACATGGTCCATAATATTGAAGAGATTGGAAACACGGTCCTAGATAGAAACAAAAGGTATTCATATAGCAAGATAAATGCTTAGCAATACCTTCATTAATATCTTAGTGCTTGGAAATGTTTGTTGAATGAGTGCTTAGATAAATGATAGGTGAGAAATATTAGCATGGGTTAAAAAAACAAAGCAAGAGGAAAGCACCCTGTGACCCCCAGACGCCTACTGAGGGTAAGGAAAGATGGGGGTTTGGAATCAGGGGAATGATCTGGATAGCATCAGTCCAATCAGTCTGAGAACATGTTTCCAAATAGTCACATTCTCTCCCCCATGTCCACTTTCCCAACAACATTCAGTTGCAGTATAAAATCCTGCCCACTTGGCAATGGTGACCCCCTGGGGAATCATTTACTGTAGTAGAGACTAGGGGCCATAGCAAGCCACCTGTCGAGTTTTGTTTTATCTCCTTCTTGTTCTATTTCTAATAAAGTTGCTTCTGGTAGAATGTGGACAATCAGTTGGCAAGGGCAGAGTTGGAACATCAAGCAGCAAGATTCTCTTAGGATTCCAGAGTACAGGCTTCAAGGCAGAAAACAGAAAAACATATTCTCCAAAGGATTTTTCAAGGAGAGTGAACATAAGTCAGGAAAATACACCTTTATTTGTCCTTTTTCCTTTCCACCCTAAGGGATGGGGAGAGGAAAGAGAAAATGAAAAGTCTGATTTAATGCGAGGAGGGGGGAAGCCCCTCTTTCCCTTAAGAATTGTATATCTGAGAGCAAAAGAGTCTTTCTGGAGGACCTAGAGAGCTTGTACACAGAAGATACAAACATTTCCTATTTTTCATAGTATTCAGAGCTCATTTTAAAGCTTTTCCAAGGAGAAAACCCTGACAACAACAGTAGGGCCAGGACATAAGAGGTAGGAAACACTGGGAGACAGAGAGATAGACATGCAGATACATAAATACACAGAAACTGAGACAAAGATAGAATTTAAAATACATACCAGATTTTAAAAATTGCAGAAAATAAGTTCTTCAAGATTTTCTTCATAGAGCCTCTAATCAAATCACGCCTTTTGCAATCGTTATTATCCCTTCCAAATCACAACTTTCCCGATCATGTTTTCAATATATCACATTTGGCATAAGAAACTAAATGGTAATATTTTGGAAGTTTTGTGGAAGTGGTGGACAATACATGAAGGCTAGCAGGTGACACAGAAAAAGTTTAGAAATTCAGAAATGCATAAAGTATATGTAAAGTATTATATAATATCAACTCAAATTTTTACAATAAGGTCCTGTAAATACCCTATAAAAGAAAAATTAAATAATATTCAGATTTTCTCAAAAGTACTTAGAGAGGGCTAAAATTTTTCATGTAAATTTTTCAGATCATGATGCAGCCAAGCTCCTAATCCTCATGAAATGGAAGCATTAACTGTACTTCTAACAAAAAGTTATTCAGCCCTGACTTGAAACTCTTTAGTGTGAAAGAACCCACTGCCTCTAACCCATTTAATTTTGGATTGCTCTAATGATTATGGAGTTTTCTTTACATCAAGCCTAAATATTCCCTAGTTAAACTTCTGCCCCTTGTTTCTGATTCTACTCTCTGAATCCAAGGACAGGTCAAATATCTCTTCCACATAACAGTCCTTCAAATACTTTAAAGGAGAGTGATCATATCCTTCTTAGGTCTTTTCTTCTCAGGCTAGACACTCCAGTTCCTATGACCCATTTGCATATGACATGATTTCTGGGCTCTTCATTGGCCTGTTAGGATCCCCATGTCAAGACCACCCCTCTCTTTTTACTATTTGGAGACACCCTGATTTCTAAAACTAAGGCCAATTCAAGCAAGCTGTAGCCTGAGCTTGGTATTACAATAATCCTTTGTGCTCACCCTCTGGATGATCTCAGCCACAGAAAAATCCCAGAATTGCTTCATTCCAGCATCATGGTCTCTGAGCTTGGATAAACACCTCTTGTACCCATGTTCTGGTCATGAAGTCCTGCTATGAATCAAACTTATCTAGACACATATGTCTAGTTTCCCTCTGTCAATGGAATAAGAAAACCTTTTGCTTATAATCACTGTTGGCTCATTTGTTTTGTTTTATTGTATTTTTAGAATTAACTATGGTTGTACTAACCTGTGTGAGCTACTTTTGTTTTAAGATTAACAGAAGTTCTATGGCTTCTGTGACTCTGGTGATTTATTTATGTTATTTTTCAGAGCTGGTAGTAGGAGCACTACTGTGACTTCTCTGGAGTTTTGGGGTTTTGGGGTTTAGAATTCACAGGTTGTCATATGATCTCTGTGACACTTTGGTTAGGGGTGACAATCTGAAGCACTTCAATGCCATCTCTATGTCTTTGCTCTATTTTTTTATCCCTGTCCTTTTCCCTCAAATTAGCCTCACAGAATCCATCATTGCTTTCAAGACTTAGGTGAAGGACCATCTTCTACAGAAAGTCTTTCTTGATCCCCTCAATTGTGCTTTCCCCCCAAACGCCTCATAGCAGCATCATAATTGGTATAATCTATATATCTTTACATATGTACATATCATTTCTCCCAATAGGATGCAAATTCTCTGGAAGCAGGAGCTGTTTCCATTCTTATTTTTGGTCTTGCTATGACCTATGCCTAGGACATAGAAAGCACTCAATATAGATTATTGATTTTGTTGGCTACTCTTCTTTGGGCATTATCCAGCATGTGATTGCCCTTTCTGGACTGTGGCATTCATTTCAAATGAACATAATGCTCCCTGTGTGGCCTGGCCAAGGCAGAGAAGAGGGATACAAGCACTTTCCTCATGGGGGCCACTACCTTTTTTAATGCAGCCCAAGATTTCATTAGTTATACTTTAGCACATGCTGTCTCATATTGAATTATCAGATCACTAGAACTGCAATATATTTTTTCAAATAAACTGCCATCTAGCAACACCTTTCTGTTAACTTGTGAATTTGATTTTTAAAAATCCTACAAGTTTAAGATTTATATATATTTTTTGGTCCAGACCTACAGTTCCCCTAATTAATGCTGATCAGCATATGATCTCTAAGAGATGAAGTGAGTTTTGCCATAGTTACAAGCTAGTAAATGTCAGGGTAAGACTTGAATTTAGGTCTTGAATCTGTGGACAGTCCTCCATTTACTACTCCATGTTGCCTTTCAAGACTGCCTATTAATTTTCTTTTTAAATTTGTTGCCTATTAAATTAGATTTTTCCCCAATTAAAGTTAATCTTAGATTTGGTACAATACCCTAGATGAATAACATCTTTTCAGATTCTGAGTGTCATCCACTGAGTTAGCTATTTCAAAACCTGACAATTGTGCTATTTATGGCTTTATTCAAGCCATTGGTAAAGATGTAAAACAGCAGATATTCTGGAGACACTCCACTCAAATCGTCCTTCATGGGTATATCCTGAGCCATTAACCACTTTTTCAGAATTCTTTGGGGGTAATTTGCATCAGAGATTGCTTCTCCAAGGAAGTAAGTCTGAAAATGGGTCTAAAGGGAAGAATAGAATTTGGATAGGTTTGGATAAAAGAATCAAAATACCTTCTTGAAAAATGCAATTCTTGCATTAATGGAAGAAGAAGGTATCAAAATACCAGAGAATGAGAAGGATTCAGAGGAAGAAATGAGCTCTTTCCATAATTATCTATTACTTGCATTCTCATTCATTCAACTAATATGTTCAACACTGGGACTTGGGGAGTGATAACAGATCTATGACAAATAAGCAACTGTTCCTGCCATTATCAATCAATAAAGAAATTTTTTTTGTCTATTATGTATTAAATATTGGGAATGAAAATGTATAAGTTAGGCACTCCTTGCCCTCAAGGAGAATAGATTTGTTGTTACGACTAAAAGGAATGAAGGATCATGTACACAGTGTAAAACTGAGCCTAATTGGAGATTAAGTGATTTCTTATAGTCCCACGAGGGACATATAAATGATCACACAATGACTTTTCCCGCAGAACTGTCTATTAATTTTAATTAGTTCATTTGTTTGCTATAAAATACATATAAAGTACTATCTCACTAGTATTAAGTTGTTTTGTCACTTTTTGGAACTCCAATATCTAACAAAGGATTTTACAAATGTGGTGGGAAGAAAAGGCAAATGGAAGAAATGATCTGTTCAGCCAGTTATATGAACAGTCAGAAATTACCTCTAGCTTTTTCAACAGTTATTCTACAATCTCTTTCCCCCACTAGCACATCCTTCATATTCCTGCCAGTTATCTCCTACCTGCATAAATATGATCATTTTACTTATCTACTCAAAATCCTTCCAGGTTTCTTATTGCCTCCTGAGTAAACTGCTTTCTTTTGTAAATATGAACTATTTCTAAGACTTCAGTTATCACCACTATTCAGACAGCTACTAGGACTATGTATGTCCAGCTCTGAATTCTAATCATGAGTTCCAGTTTCACATTTCCAACTGTGTTTATTGCACATCTTTACCAGAAGGTCCCAGAGATACATCAAAGTAAAAATTGAACTCATGATTTCCTTTCCAAAGTCTAGCCCTGTAAATCAGGACATTTGGGCAAAATGGTAACAGAGTAGAAATCTACTACACTGTCAGTTCCCCCCTCCCCCACCTTGCCCTGCCCCAGAAACCAATAATGGTGTATGCTTCCAGAGTAAAGGTCTTTAATTGCATAGAAATGTCAGAAGCAAATTCATTCCCCTTAAAAGGAAAAGGTGATGTGAATTAAGGGCAAATTACTGCTTGAAGCACATTATAATAAATTCAATTTCTTAAACGGAAGAAAATAGGTTACATTTTTCATCCACCCTAAAATTTGGGTAGAAGGCAGAAACAGCAGATGAAGTGGGACAAAGAAGACAGGGTTTGCTAGTGGCAATGGTGGCAAAAAATTTTAGTCACTTCGACTTCCACTCCTACCTCATTCATTGAACTATACATTATATGCATCATTATAATTCCATTCTGATAGAGGTCAAATGGAGAACAATGTCATCTAGAAAGAGATCCCCTCTCTTACATTTGCTAGTGGGAATTTGCATAACTGGAGGAAAAAATCCTTCTGTATAGGTTCATCAGGGGCAAACAACCTAAAACATAATGGCATCTGAAACAAATACTGCTTAGCCTTACAAATTGGCAGCAAATTATATGTTAAATGATTTAGGGAATAGCAAGAAATTCAAGACCCTCTCCAATCTTGCTCATGTGTTAGATTTATCCATCTATCCATCCAGCATTAATTAAGCACTTACTATATCGGGTAAGGGACACAGTTTAGATAAGGTATGATGTCGACCTTATGAAGCTCATGGTTTAGTAAAGGAATAACCCAAACATAGGAAAATAGAATTAAAAGTACATCAGAGAATTTAAAAAGACCTTGAGAAGGAAATCATTGCTTACTGATAGAATCAGGAAGACTTTAGAGAGATGGTGGCTCAAAGCTTTAAAGGATAGAACTATTAAATAATAAAGAAGGAAAGCCAGGGGGAACAAAAATTCTTTGCTTACAGTTTTTTTTTTTTTATTGGCAAGGCAATTGGGATTAATTGACTTGCCCAGAGTCACACAGCTAGTAAGTGTTAAGTGCCTCAGATTGAATTTGAACTCAGGTCCTCTGATTCCAGAGCCCAGTGCTTTTACAAAAAGGCCATTTCTTTCTCCAACTTTTTTACAGTTGAGGAAACTGAGGTAAATAAAGCTAACTAACTTGATCAGGCTCACATAGCTAGTAGTATCCCAGGACAAGTTTAAACTCAAGATTTTAAAACTTGAGGTCCAGTACTCTATCGTACCACCTCCCTGCTCAATATGGCAATACAGAATGTTACATTGCTTTTTTTTTTTAATTATTAGTGTTTAACAAGGAGCATTGTTTACATTTCAGATTTCTCATCTCCTTCAGCTATAGCTCTAGTTGAGCTCTATGATAATCAAAACAATAAAAATTGGATAAAAATCTAATTTACAGCAATGATTTTGACCCTCAGCTCTATCCTCAGCTTGTCACATACATATCCCATTAACATTTTAGCAGTTCAAAAAATAGCTAAAATGATTTTCATTTCTTTTTAGCCTCTCTTAGCTCATAGTTAAATGGTCAGGTTGGAGATAGGTATAAATGGGAAAGAAGCTGCAAAAAGTTGGATAACAGGCTGTAAAAGTAGAAATATTTACTCTGGCTACCATCAGTAAATCAAACAATATATATTCACCAAACATATAAAATGTCCTTAGAATTTATTGCATGAGGAATCATTGAATACTACTTTGCAAGGAATGTGGATATGTGAAACTTTGCATATATCATATTTTTCAATATTTTGCTTGACTTTGCTCTTTTTTTAACCCTTTTTATTCTTCCTCTTTCTTTTAAAGAAATCATTATTATATAGGATAAATTTCTGGGAGGATGAAGGATGTTAAAACAAAAAGATATCAATGAAATTTATTTTTAAAAATCAGTGGAAGACCTGCTTCTTATCTTTAATGAATCCTTGTAGATTTGTAGATTCAAGTCTAATAAGCATGAATGCATATGAGAACAATGCAAGATATATAAAATTTGGTAGTTTACTGTATTGTGCAAAAATAAGTACTATAGGAATTACATTTTAAGGAGGGTGGAAGTAGTAAGGGAAGACCGAATGAGAATCATAATCTATGTATAATCTTCCTGATGTGTTGCTGTTTCTTTTTACTAATATCTTATGTTTTAGATATTTTATGTTGCGGTTCATTAGGGATAATGTCTATAGTTTTCTTTCTCTGTTTTAATGCTGCCTGGTTTAGGTATCAAGATCATATTTATATCATATCAGGAACTTATTTATGTCACAGAAGATAGAATTTCTTTTCCTATTCTTGCAAACAGTTTATATAATATGGAAATTAATTATATATCAACAAAGCCAAAAATCTAAATGACATGGATGGATATTTACAAAAATACAAACTGCCGAGATTAACAAAACAAAATGGGGAATTTACATAACCCAGTCTCAGAAAAGGAAATGGAACAAACCCCAGATAAACTCCTCTCCCCACAAACCAGCACCACATGTGATTTATAAGCGAATTTAAGTATATACTGAATTAAAATATGAAGGATGGATAGGATTTACAGAGGTTGAGAGAGGAAGGGATTTTTTGTTGGGTAAAAAAAACATGAATAAAGATAATAAGTACAGTGAATCTGAAGGACACTATATCCAGTCTGACTACCACATGCTGGGAAGTAGGAATTCTATCTTAAAGAGCAAGCTCTAGGCAACCAAATTTTCTCCTTCTTTGAATCCCTAGTGTTTAGCACAAGAGTTTCTTTATCAATGGTGATAATGATTAGTGAGATAAGTTAATGCGGCCAAATTTGGAGAATCTTGAAGTTGTTGAAATTTGCTTCAATAGGAAAGAAAACATGGTATATGCAACAGAGAATTGAGTTCTAGTTTTGCCTTTGTCATTGGCTAACTATTTAACTTTGGACAAAGCACTTTATATCTTGAAGTTCTGGTTTCTATCTATATAAAATTAAGGTGCTGGATAACATCACTGGTGTCAAACTCAAATAGATACAGGAGTCTTGAAATCAAACAAGGATCTCTGAAGACTGCAGGTTGACTTAAAAAACCACATGCCAACAATATACATGTAGTACTGTAATTATTTTTTAATTATTTTGTTAACCATATCCCAATTAAATTTAAATATGTTTTAGGCAGCATTTGGAAATGTTGTGGGTTGTAGAGCATGAAAGCATGCCTGATACCTCTGATTAACTAAAATTCCTTTCAATTCAAAATTTCTCTCAATCTAAAAATCAAGGAACTATTGAAAGTCATTGAACTGAGGAAGGTCATGTTTCTGAGTCAGCATATATCATAGTCTTAGAATTGCAAATTTGGAAGAAACTTTTAAGATCTAATTTTTTTTGATAATGGATTCTTTTCTATAACATCTTTTCCAGGGTAGCCATGAAAACTCTATTTCATGCTCAGAAAGCAAAACTCACTTCCTAAAAAGGGAGTTCATTTATCAGTCAATCTCCCTTGGGCTTCAATAAATACTCAAATGGTTTGTAAATATTTGTGATTTTAATATTTCTTTTTCCAAAACCAAGGTTCTGTACCCCCTTGTAGTTTACACAATCTCTCCTATAAAGTTGCTGGTGCATAACTTAGTCCTCCTAGCTATGGCGGAAGGAAAAATGGGACTGATCACTAATTGTGTTGCTTTAGTTTTTCATCCTCTGAGTCATTCTGTCTTGCACCATGTGCAGTTTCTTGAAAAGTTGGCCCTGTTCTGCAACATTTAGTGTTTGTATTCTCAGCTGACAGTGATGCTTTGCTGGCTGAAAGAGATTGCTGTGTATAATCCAGGAAGAGACAGAAACAGAGTTGGGGGCAGGCAGAATTGCACTTTAACTCCCTGACGCTTCCGGTTCTTGAAGAGCTAGCTAATTAACTGATTTCTTACATTTTATCCTCAAAGCTCCCCAAACATAATACAGCTACTTTTCCCAGTTCTTGACCACTGCAGTCCAGAGTACACCTCATTACATAGCATGTTTCATTTTCTAACTATTGAATTATATTTTAAAAATGGGGATCTGAAAATAAATAATATATGTTTGTTTTCTAAATTTGCCTTTTAGAATCACATCTGTGCTGGGGTGACTGAATTTTGACCATAAGCACTAGGATTTGCAAAAATTTAGAATAATGATTTTAAAAGACTATACAATTTAAAATTGTGTTAATTAATACAATGGCAATATTTTAATTTCTTCAGCACAACAGAAACTAAATTTCATTTCCTTCTTTTGATTCTTGTTCCCACTGTTGTAATTAAGTAAGGTCCTGTCCAGACTAATTTTTCTCCTGATGATAGGTTTCTTATAGGGGATGGTATCCCATGGGATCACTGTCAAGGACTCTTCTTTTCCATGGTTGATTGGAGGACATTTAGCACTGCTTATCTCAGGGATGCTTCCAAGTGTTTGGCTCAGGTCCCCAGACTAAGAGTTATAGCTCTGTCCCTTTTCTTGTTGAACTGCCCACTAGAAAACTCCAGCTCCTGTTACACTATACATTTCAGGACAGAATCATAACCTTCAGACTGTGGAAATATGTGAAATGGTCAAAGTGGGCTGCTTAATGTCACTTTAAATCTGGGCACACAGCTCTATACTCACAACCCTAGTTGGAAACATATGGCACTGAAGTAATGGTTTAAAGACTGGAGGGATAACTTTCACTTCTTTGGGAGGCAAATGTACTCTGTTTCCCCTATAAATTATTTTGGCTCAAAATAAATTGGTTCAACATAATCTGTACTACATATACATATACATACATATACACACATGCATATATATACACACACACATATCTATACATACACATAATACATATACACACATACAGTGCTACACTTGGAGTTAGAAAGTCCTGGGTTCAAGTACCACTCTCAATGATTATAAAATAATTACTATTAATGTTGCTATAGGTAAGTTATTTATCCTCTGGGAGTCTTAGAATCCTCATTTGTAAAATAAATTAAAGCACACATTCTGCTGCACATCATCTTCACTTACTCCATCAACTCAGGAGGGATACAAGATAATTTTTTTAAAGCAGTAACTGTTTTCAGCTCAAGATGGCACAATGCCTTCTGCTGTGCCTCTGCACAGTACTTCTGGAAGGTGGCAGGAATTGTTTGGATTTTGAGATTTTTATCTTCTGTATATTGACTGCTTAATGTTTCCTAATAGATGAGTTCTCAGTGCAAATCACACATAATAGCTACAAGACAACTGCAAATAGACAGAGCAGCTAGGTGGTAGAGTGGGGAGAGTGTTCAGCCTGTAGTCAGGAAGATGAATCTTCCTGAGTTAAAATCTGGCCTCAGAAACTTGTCAATTGGGTGACTCTGGGCAAGACATTTCAATTCTGTTTGCCTCAGTTTTCTCATTGGTAAAATGAGGGAGAAGGAAATGGTAAACTACTTCAGTATCTTTGCCAAGAAAATCACAAATAGGTCATGAAGAATCAGACAACTGAAAATTGACTCCACACACATACACCTCCCTTCCCTCCTCCTCCCCCCATGCACAAATAATGACTTTGTTTCCCTCATTCCAGGATTTCTGGCTTAGCTGCTATTACTGGTATTGATCTACCTTTATAAGTCCCAATTCTCTATCTATAGCAATAGGGATAATAATAGCACTTATCATCAGGGTAGTTGTGAGATCCAAATGAGATAAAATGTGTTTTGTAAGCTTTAAAAGCATTATCTGAATCTAGATTGTTTATCATCATCATCAATATTATTATTTTAGAATGGAAATAATTCTAGTCCACAGAATAAGTTTGAGTCACTATCCAGCCAGAATTTTCCTTTACAATGGTACTGAGAGGAGAAAATAACTGAGACAAATGAAAGAAAGAATAGAGAAAAGTGTTTAAACATTATGAGTCAGGGTTTTTCCACTAAGATTCAGTCCACAGAACGTGAGATAGGGAAATAAGTATATAGAGCTAAGAAGTTTAGACCATGGGTATTATGGACAATACAAAGGATGAAGAGGAGAATCTGAATATTGGCATAAGGGAAGAAAAATGCTTGTTTGCTTATCAAGTTTGGGAAGTCATATCTTTTAAGAATGTTATGAAGACATGGGATAGATTGGCTTCTAATCTACTTGATAACTCCTTGCTGCTCAAAGACAAACTGAGGGAATTTGGGGAGTTTTTATTGCCTGGAACTCTTCAAAAGTATTCAGCTATTCCTGCGGATATTTTTTGAATCTTGACTGAAAGTGGTCTGTGGAAGGACAACATTCCCAGAATTCCCTATTTATGGATAGTAGAGTGATCTTCTCCACTCATATTGACCTCTGACTCGCAACTGATAGAATCACAGATGGTAAATATAGTTGCATAAAATATTGAAATTAAAATTTTTTGAATTCACTATTAGCTGACTGAAGTTATATGAGTTCAAAATTGTTATAGGTATTAGTAGCAATAAAGTTCCCAACTTTGAAAAATTGATAGTTACAGTGAAG
Organism: Antechinus flavipes; assembly: GCF_016432865.1. Classification (NCBI taxonomy): domain Eukaryota; kingdom Metazoa; phylum Chordata; class Mammalia; order Dasyuromorphia; family Dasyuridae; genus Antechinus; species Antechinus flavipes. The sequence goes on from NC_067402.1 coordinate 86,298,886, forward strand.
AGAAGTGACAGATATACTTTGATTACACATCATGCACTAAATTGTGCAGTACCAACAGAAAACAAAGAAGGGAGAAAACAGTGGGCTGGAGAAGTCTGAAAAGACTTTATGAATGTGGTGAGATATCAGCTAAACCTTTAAGGATGAATATTATTTAGAAATAACAAATACAATATCTGGGTTATAATATTTTGATTATTAAGATAACTAGCTGGCACCATCAAGGATTAAATCTCTCTGGAATTAAAAAAGATAAAGCTGAATTGATCTCAATATAAGCAAATCTGAGTTAGTGCTCAATTAGATTATTTTCTAATCCTTTTCACAACTCCTTGGTGAAAAGACAAAATGTTCAAAAATCTTTGCGGGATATTTTTGGGGTGTTTGTTTCCAAAGCCTGATTATTTTAAAATATATTTTATTATTCCTGTTTTTGTTCAGTCCTTTAAGTTGCGTCCAGATCTTTGTGCTCCCATTTGGGTTTTTACTGGCAAAAATACTGGAGTGGTTTTCCAATTCTTTCTCCAGCACATTTTATAGAGGAAGAAACTGAGATAAACAGAGTTAAATAACCTGTCAGGGCCACACAGCTAGTTATTGTATGAAGCCAGAATTTAATTCAATCTTTCTAACTCCAGGTTCCAGTACCCCATCTACTGCGCCATTTGGCTGCACTAGTTATTCCTATAGATGCCCTTAAATCTGATGTCAGAAAGTAGTTTGTAAGACCACAGATTACTGTTAAAGATTATGGTCTTACTATCTTAGCCTCTGACTTTATTATTGAGCTATAATCTATTTACAAGATAAGAACTTGAAAGTTTATAAAACACTTTTCTCAAAACAACTCAATGATGTAGATAGTAAAAATATTAGAATCATAGATCATAGATTTAGAGCAAGAAAGAATCTTAGAAGTCACATTTTGAAAACAATAAAACTGAGGCTCACAAAGAAAGTGAGCTAAAGTCACATTACTAACAAATATCTGAAGTGGGATTCAAGACTATCTTCCTCTGTGACAACTCCAAGACCATCTTCTTTTCTGTAGAACAGCTAACTAGCACCATGGATAAAATCTGAGAAATTGGTCAAAACGTTTTCTGAGCAGCCACTGAATGTCAGATGTCAGCTATCATATGGAGGACAGGCACTGGAACTGTGACTTCACCAATAGTAGGAGGAAACTCTCTTCCAATGAAGACTGATACCTTTCTTGCAAGGACTCTTGTGCAGAGTCCCATAGCTAAAATGAGAGGTGATACTCAAACCCAAGAGAGAATCTTACCCTGGCTTTGAGTTGAGTTCTCCATCTATGTCACACTGTCCCTCATTTCAATATAACCATGTTAAATGTCAAGGACACTTATCAAAATACAAGTTTGTTTGAGAAATTAGAGCTATCATAATGAACTAAAATCTAGTGCTTAAGCCTGCAATCTTGAGTATAACCTTTCATTGTCTTTGAAGGTAATCAGGATTGAGAAATTGCTAAATGAGATTTTTCACTTTAACTGAAACAGACAGCTTAGATTTTCTAGATGAACTTCCACACTAATGCAACAAATCTGCTAGACTAAGACTCCAGGAACTTGAGGGAGTTCAAAGGCTAACTATGAAACCATAAGATCTCAGGTGAAGAAGGGTAGAGAAGGGAAAGAGATCAAAGTAAATAACCATGTAATTGCCTCACAATCCAGTGAAAATGAACATCCATAGGATCAATTTACCTTTGCTGGTGGAACAGTCTTCTCAATCCTTGGTTAGAGAAGAAGAAATATGACCAGACCCATTCTGGGTTCTTTAATGCTTCATGTATTTATGTTGATGCAATCAGTCAGTCCATAAACATTTAAGTGCTTACTATGTATCAGCCACTGTGCTAAGTGTCAAAGATACAAGGAAGGCAAAAACATAGTCTCTGCTCTCAAGGAGTTTATATTCAAATTGTGGAGACATGTACTCAACTCAGTATACACAAAATATATACTGAGAATAAATGGCAATAATCTAAAGGGAAAAGGCATTAGCAGCTGGAGCTAAGCCTTGGAGGAAGCTCCTTGGAGGGAAACTAAGTAACATTAGTGAGGGAACTAACATAGAATCCCTCTATTTTCCATTATGCTGGTGTTATGGAAGGCATCTCCAGGATGTTTTGAACAAGCAACTTAACCTTTTCAGGCCTCTATTTTATAAGAGGAAGTGTTGGACTAGAGAATCTCAAATGCTCTCTTTAACTCTCAATCTATGATTCTTGGAAGTAATGAACAATGGACATGGGAATGGACACAGGTCTAAGTTAATTCATGTCTAAGTTAAGGAAGCAGTGGTGTGTAATGGGCTAAACAAGTCTCTGGAGTCTGAGGACCTGAATTTAAATCCCACTTCTGACATTACCTATATGACCTTGGACATCCTAACTTATAGGGGCTGCATTTTTTCCAATCATAAAATTCGGAAGTTGGTAGTGATAGTCTTTGAAATTTAGGAGAGAGGAAGTGGCAAAAGCAATAAAAGAGTGCTGGACCTGGAGTCAGGAAAAGCAAATTATTGAGTAACTACTAAATGTCCAACTCTTGATGAGTTTTTATTATAGTTTTTTATTATATTTTTATTATAGTTATTAAAAACTACAGTTTGATAGTTGAATTTTATGTTGCAGGCTAGAGTTGCAAAACTCAAACAATACTGGATCTCAGTGTTCATTTTGACATAAACCAATTCAATTTGTGATGTATGAATTATCAAGCCATGGCATCATTGTGCTTCCTTACCTGACCTACTCCCTTTCTAGAATCTTAGGTGTAGAACTTCAACTAGGACAATGCTACCAGAACTTTGCTCTAAGGAAGGATATTGTGGGGGGCCAGTAGCATTTTTTGGCAGTTTACTTCCTATCCTGCTTTGTTCTGCCCCCATCCTCTTCAGAGGGATATTTACTACCTCCTTTGGATCTTAGAAACCTCATGCTATATAACAAGTTTGCTTTTTCCTTTGATGGCCACATTACAGATGATCACTAAACCTCAGCAGCTGCCTCCCACCCCCCTCTCCTGGATCAACTGAAAAAAAATGGCTATTTCCAGTTCTGTATATATGGGTACATGTAGTTGGAACAACGTATAGAAAAAAATCCCACTTTAAGTGAGGATGGGGTTGAGAATCTTCTTGAAAATACTAATAAATGAATCTTAGAAACAAATCCATTTTCTACATTTGAGTTCTTAGCTCAAATCTAACCTTTTAATATGATCCAATCTTTTAATATTAGAAATGACTCCCAATCAGGATATCTTTCAGGAAAATACTCACTTCCAATACATATGATTGTCATTATTTTAACAAAATTTGGGCATTACCCAAAATACCACTGTTTTGGCCAGGAAAGGAAGAACAGGGGACACAAAAGAGAGAACATAAGTGGGTGGCTCAGAGGTTGAGCTCACCAACCTACTGGCAGTATAAAGTTTCAGTGATATGCAAAAAGCATATTTCTGTTTTCTAAGACTGGTGGTTGAGTGCAGTAAAGAAATGTCAAATATATTTTTCAATAGGTTGAGAATTCTTATTTTAACAAAAGAGATTTATCTATTATAGGTATGTTCTGCTTTAAAGAAATACTGAGTTCAAAAAATCCTAATCTGCTCAAAAAGATAAAATATAGAGTTGGGTCACACAATAGTGGAGAAACCCAGAATGTCTGTTCCTGAGAAGCTCATACTGAGAAATATGAGACAGAATGATTAAAATATTGGATTGAAAACATATTACTAACATGTGCTATGGGAAAAACATAAAGAAGCAAACCTCATTCTTGGATCATCTGGTGGTGTCATTTCCAGATCATGAGTAGGCCCATTTAAACCGATGACATGTAAGGAAATGCTTGGATTTTCACACCCAGCCTAGGATACAAAAGAGAACAGGGATAGTATTAGTAATAATTGACACAATACTTTTTTTTGCCTTGTAAAAGATTTTCACATTTATTTCATGGGTTATACAAACTTATGGACACTCCTAAGACATAGCCAACAGAATTTAATTCTCATAGAGAATGGCTAAAAATGTTCTATGTTGGGATATTTAACACTCTCGTTTGGGAAATACGTGGGGATTGGATTGATTTTCTTCCTTCTCAATTTCCTGTCTCTTTCTCTTCCTCTCTATAGCACTTTCCCCCTATCATCCACAACTTTATCATCTGCTAGAGAAAGAAGAGGGAGAAACCAGAAGAAAGTAAGGAAAGAGTTTTGGAGTAGCAAGATGACCGAACAAATGGGAAGTTATTCAAGAGGAGTTTTCACAGCTCTCAAGAGGGATGAAATTAAAGCCTTCCAAATAAGATTGAGTACAGTGTTCTGCTTTGAACTCCTCTTATATTCTTGCTATTGCCAGTTTGGCTGTGGTATGTACCCACCAAACATATTACATACCCAAAATACCACTGTTTTGGCCAGGAAAGGAAGAATAGGGGACACAAAAGAGAGAACATAAGTGGGTGGCTCAGAGGTTGAACTCACCAACCTACTGGCAGTATAAAGTTTCAGTGATATGTAAAAAGCATATTTCCAGTTCCTAAGACCGGTGCTTGAGTTCAGTAAAGAAATGTCAAATATGTTTTTCAATAGGTTGAGAAATCTTATTTTGAGGACCACTTCTACAAGGAGGAACTGCAAAATATTTTTGGCTGGAATATGAAGGAGACCTATTTAACTCACAACTCTCCAGTTCCTAAATATGCTAGGGATTAGCATCTTTCATGCTTAAAGGAACTTGTCCCTGGATTTATCAGAAACTGAATGGGCAAAATGAGGGATCCTTTCTCTCTGGTTTTTTTTTCACTGTGAGGAGAGATATTTGTCATTCATTCAAAGAGATACTAAATAGAGAGACATTCATTTTATATTTCTCACACTACAGAGCTTAAGGATTGGGTGAAAGAACTGGGAAAAGAGAAGGACATAGAAGACATGAAAATACTTTTTTCAAATATCTGAAGGGCCTTCAAGTAGAAAAAAGATTATATTTTTCCTGCTTAGCTCCAGAGGGCTATATAAGAAGGAATGATTCGAAAAGGCAGAGAGATACACATTTGATTTAGTGAAGACCTTCCTAACAGAACTCTCCAGAAGTGACATGGACTGTCCCCAAGAGATATTGAGATCCCACTCTAGAGGTCTGCAAGCAAAGCCTAGATGCCTACCTTGGTGGAATGTTGTAAAAGGTATTTCTACTCAAGTAAGAAATGGGTGCAGATGATTTCTGAGCTTCTCTATGAAATGATGACATTCCCACATAGTTCTCCCTTTATTTCCCACCATGCTCTGCTACTGGCTGTAGAATCAAATATATCTACCTCTGGATGGTGGCTATCATAGTCATCAGTTTGTACACATTGTATCCTCTCTTTAGTTTCATGCAAGTGAACTGCCAGTATACATTAAAAATGGAAAAAATACTGAGCTAAGAGTTGGGAATCCTGAGTTCTGGTTTAAACTCTGCTATTGCTTTGTTGTGTCACTTGGATTAAGTTATTTAAATTCTCCGTGCCTCAGTTTTCTCATATGTAAAATAAGGAGACTGGGCTAGATGATCTCTAAGGCCCTTTCAGCTCCAAATCCTATAAATATTCTATGATTCATGAGTGAAGGAGGGAAAAAGAATGAGGGTGGGAGGCAGATATAGTCACTTACTGAGGGAAAACAAGATTTTTTTAAAATTCTATTCTAAAGTTTAGTTAAATGACTAACCCCAGCTTAGGCAAACACAAAAGGTAAATTTACCAACCATCAAATTTAACTAAACAAAGATGGCAATTTAATGAGAAATAATTAATCTTTTCTCTGTTTACTGTAACGCTCATAAGCATCTCTGATTAGTACATCTCCACATCAGAGTCAGCTGAAAGCGGAAAGACCTATGAATAATGCAAGCAATCAGTTCAGCAAAAGGAAAAGTCGAGTGCCATTTCTCTTACCTTGGGATAATGATAAGGCTTAACAGTGGGGTAGGTAGCGCCAGTGTAGGTGGGCAGTTCCATGATGGGCACTCGGGAATCATTGATTGTGGCATAGGCTAACCTAGTCCCGTCTGGAGACCACCAGTGAGCAATGTGAGTCTTGAAAATCTCCTCTGGGAAAAGAAAAGAAAGTAGAGGAAACAGATGGAATAGAAATCAGTTAAATGCCATTACAAATGGTATGATGTCCAAGAAAAAGCACTACCTCCACTTCTAGGTGGCACAGGGGGCAGAGTGCTGGACCTGGAGTGAGTAAGTTCAATTTTTTTTCAGTCAGGTTCTACTTTGTGACCCCATTTGGGGCTTTCTTGGAAAATGTACTGGAGACGCTTACCATTTCTTTCTCCATCTCATTTGATAGATGAGGAAGCTGAGGCAAACAGGGGTAAGTGACATGCTCAAAGTTACATAGCCAGTAAGTGTCTGAGGTTGATCTGCATTCAGAAAAATGAATCTTTCTGACTCCAGACCCAGCACTCTCTATCCATGGTGTTATGTAGGTGCTTCTGGAATTAGGAAAACCCAAGTTCAAATCCAGCTTCAGATACTTGCTCAACTGTAAAATGCTGGGTAAGTTGCTTAACTCCTGTTTGCTTCAGTTTCCTCATGTGTAAAAAAGGGTTAAAATACTATCTCCTATAGTTGTGAGATAATAATTGTAAGGTACTTACTTAGTACAGTGCTTTGTAATATTAATTCTTAGTATGACTTCACAATGTCTTGTATGTTTTCGTTCATTTCATGGGTATTCAATAAGTATGTGATGATAATCACAGCTTAGAAAAACTTTGTTCAATTCAAACTTTTATTAAATATCTAATACACAGTAGGCATCATATTAAATGTGGAGGAGACAAAGATAAACTGATACAATTGCCTCTCAAGAGGCTTCCACTCTTTCAGAAGATATCAAACCTCTAATCTCTAACTGATCATTAAAAAAATCAACTATCAGGAATGATTTGAAAAGTTGATTTTTGGATGGTGACAGGTCTTAGATCATGTAATATGCAGCTGTATCTGGATTGAGGTCAGGACCTCTGACACCTAACTATATGTTCTTTTTATCATACCACATTCAATCACATGTTCCACACAGTTTATAGTTCTCTTCGGATACAGGCAGAATGTGAAGTTCTGGGACTCAGTGAGATTCTCAAAAGTAAATTTCATTCTGATCACTATAGTAAAGTAGGAAAAAACATCTTAGAAAAATTCACAAAGGTTGAAACAAAAAAAATCTGTGGAATCATTCTCAGTTATCTGATTTTGGAATGGAACTATTATCAGCAGAGACCAATAGTAGCCAATCAATTAGTAAATAAATAACATTTATTGAGTTGCTACAGAAGCACTATTGGAGGGAAATCTGTAGGGGTTATGTTTTACAATGCTCTTATGAAGCTTATAAATTAGTTGGGGAAACTGGATGTCTGGCTCACCTTGAAGAAAAAATATGGATGTATGTACGCCTTAAAGTAAAGGGCATATCATCTACAGCACCATATTGCATGCATGCATGTGGACAGAGAGTTACATTTGGTGTCAGCAAATCCTGAGTCCAAATCCTGCCTGTGTGACCCTGTGCATCAGGAAGACCTGGTCCAAAACCTCTCTCAAACACTTATTAGCTACATGATATTTTCAAATTCAGGATCAAATGAGATAATAGATACAAAGTACTTTGCAAACATTAGAAGTATAAAAATGCTAGATATTATTATTGTTAATGACAAGAAAGAATAGTAATCTAATAAAGCTTTTGGAATACAGAATGAATGAGCATCCACTATATATGTCTGATCATTTCAAGATTAAAATCTTTTACAGTGACTAATTTGTTTTCCAAACAGATTTACGATAGTGATGATCAAAGGAAAAGGTATATAGATTATAGAAGGAAGAAGGGGAAATGGAGAAAAAATATAATAAGAAAAAAAAAGGATCTGCAATTTCTCTATGTCTATAAATGGCTGGGAAAGTGACTTCACATTCAAGTTTGGAAATGAGGTGCATTGAAAATGAAAATGAAAGGAGTTAATTCTAACCCATTCTCTTACTACAGTGAATAATAGAGATTCTAGTAGATGGTAACCTGGAAAAAATAGTCATCATTTGCAATGCAATGAAATTTGCTGATGATTCTGCTCCATTCTGATGGCACTTCAGGGCTAAAATGAAATGTTAACTGAAAGTTTGCTTGAGTGATAGCTAGAAGTGAACAGCATTCAAGGAAAGGAAGTGAAGGAGAAAAATGGGATGAATAGAGAAGCATGCTAAAAAAAATTACATTCCAATATCCAACAAAAATGTGTCTTAGAGTAGTTTTCAAAGGACATTAATTCATATCCAACACATGAAAATCCAGAATAGGAATTTGAAATGATGGACTGCCACGAAGAAGTTAATGAAAAAACTTGATTCTTAACTAATCAAATAAGCCTTGCTAGCTCTGTGATCTGGGAAAGACATTTAACCCTATTTGTTTCAGTTTCCTCATCTGTAAAATGAGTTGAAGAAAAAATGGCAAATTATTTCAATATCTTTGACAAGAAAACCTCAAATGTGGTCATAAAGAGTCAGGCAAGAGTGGAAACAACTAAACAAAAACAATACTTCTATTGTAAGCTCAGGATCATCTCACTCAAGCCCAGAGGGGAAACAAGACAATCCCCAAGGCTACAGAGGGTCAAACTATATTCCAGGCCATGTTGGCAAAGCCATATAGGACATGTTGCATAAAAGCAGACTCTTCTAATGACCCTTCAACCCTCAATTGCAATTCTACAAGTGATATCAAATTCAAATAGAAATAAGGCTGCTAAACCACGTAAAAGAATCTTTGTGGGTTACATATTGACATAGAAAACCACACATTAACATTACCTATGTTTTATTGTATTTTCATTAATTTTGTAAAATATTTCTTAATTACATTTTAATCTATTTCTGGATGTACTTATGAAGAGTAAGGACTTCATTTAGCAAATAGGTGATCTCTCTGTTCTAGATTTTTCACCTTCTGGGGTTTCATTTGCTACAGGGTTTTAATTTTGTTGTGTGTGTCACAGGTCACTTTGGAAGCTCAGAATAGCTTTTTTTAAAGCACAAAATTAAAATACATAGGATTATAAAGAAGATTAATTATATTAAAACAGGTGTTGCAACATTAAAACAAAAACATGAGCTCCAGGTTAAGAACCCTTAATTAGAAAATAATAACTAAAATATATAAGATGCTTTGAATTTACAAGAATATTCATATATATGATCTAATTTGAATCATAAAACAATACTATCAGGTAGATTACCTAAAAGTATCATAGGCTTAGTCATTTTCAATTGTGTCTTATTCTTCCTGACCCCATTTGGGAGGATATTTGTAAAGTGTTTTGCGAACATTACAGCATTTTTTGTTCTTGTTTCCATTTTGTCTAATTTTCTATGACCTCATTTGGACTTTTCTTGGCAGAAACAGTTGAATGATTTGCCATTTCCTTCTCCAGCTCATTTGACAGATGAGGAAATTGAGGCAAACAGGATTAAGTGACTTGTCCAGGGTCATACAGCTGGTTCCAGGCTCAGCAGTCTATTCACTGTACCACCTAGCTGCCAAAAAAAGTATTATTATGCTAGTTTTCCTACACACCCAATTTATTCCCAATAAGTCTCTTTTTCTGCAGACCTTTCTGGCTCTATCCAGATCAACCATCACATTAATCAATCAGCAAAGACATTTAAACATCTACTTTTGTGCTAAGCCTTCCAAAACAAAACATGAACAGTCCCTATTCTCAAATGAGTCTTCTCCTTCACTTGACAGTCAATGATCTCCTTTGGTAATGTGAATTAAACTTTCTGGATTCCTGATGGTGCTACTGTTTTCAGCTTGCTCCAGATCTTCCTGATCTCTGACTTTCTGAAGTCAGGGGCCTAAGGCTAGCTTCTGAGACCTCCAATTGATTAATCTGTGGTTTCATCATCATCATATGTCAGCCTATATCTTGATGCTGATTAAGTATGCCATAGCAACATTGAAAAGAGAGCTTGAACCTTCGCCCAGAAGAACAGTTCTGCAGGATCACAGATGACATTTGCCTATTACTTTGAAGGCATGTTTTATTTGAACTGAAGTAAAAAATCTAACAGTTCACTGAAGAGACCATCTCAGTCACAGTGGTGACGAATAAGTAATCGACATTTTTAGATGCTAGACTCTTAAGCCAAACAAAGCTGGAGTAACCTTAGCTATTTTCCTAAATGATGGTTCTTTAATACACTGTTCCCTCTGCAGTGGTTAGATTTTTTTCCCCTCCTTTTTCTTATATTAGCAGCTCATTAAAGAGATAATTAAGTGTAAGAAACTAAGGGGAAAAAAGGGACCGAGTAAACGAATTCTTGACATTTTAGCATTAATTACGGATGTCTTTATTCTGCAAACATTTTCTCCAGAATCTCTGGCTTAATGAGGCAGTTTGCTTGAATGTGGAACGCCAAGTGGAGTTTTAAAGCAGAGTTTTGTAGGGAGAAAATCCATTTCTTTAGACAAACTTAATTGTCTGAACCTTCACCTTGGAACATAAAAGAACATTTTGCCATTCTTGGAAAAGTAATTAAGTTGGGAAAACCTGAGGACATTTCTTTCCGTCACCTATCCCTACCCTATCAGTGTGGAGCCATCTTAGAGTTGAGGAGGAACTTAGGGCTATTTGCTATTAAATGCTGTCACATTTCCTTTTGAAGAGACAGAAAGATATATTAGTGTAGTGTCAGCCTTATGGAAGTGGTTGGACTTTTTCTCCAATTTTTTAATCACAGAATTTTAAAGGAGCAAATTTCATATGTTTGCCTACTTATGAAATCTGGCTGCTGCATAGCTGAAAGGATGCCAAAGGGCCAATCTGGCCAAGTGCATGAAAAACATGAAACTACATTTGCAGAAAGAATATAAGAACTCAGTTACAGAACTCAAGTGCAAACCCCACAATTGCCACTTACTACCTGTATGAGATTCAGCAAGTCCCTTCACCATTCTGCTTTGGTTTTCTTAATCTGCAAAAATGGGATTGGAGTGGGATTTGGTTAGATCATATTTCCTTCTTTCTTCCCTCTCTTCCCCTCTTCCTTCCTTCCTTCCTTCCTTCCTTCCTTCCTTCCTTCCTTCCTTCCTTCCTTCCTTCCTTCCTTCCTTCCTTCCTTCCTTCCTTCCTTCCTTCCTTCCTTCTTCCTTCCTTCCTTCCTTCCTTCCTTCCTTCCTTCCTTCCTTCCTTCCTTCCTTCCTTCCTTCCTTCCTTCCTTCCTTCTTCCTTCCTTCCTTCTTCCTTCCTTCTTCCTTCCTTCCTTCCTTTCTCCCTTTCTCCCTTCTTCTCTTCCTCCCTTCCTTCCTTTCTATAGATAGTTTTTTAAAAACCCTTCCCAATTATATTGTCTTCCCTCTAATAATTATTTCCTATTTGTCCTGTATATAGATATTTTTGTACATATTCATTTACTGGCTGCCTCCTTAGTTGACTTCCCATTAGCTCCTTGAGGTCAGGGACTGTCTTTTGCTTTTTTTGGATTCCCACTGCTTAGCACAGTGTCTGGCACATAGGAGTCACTTAATAAATGTTGAATGATTATTGAGTACTGATTTTAAATCCTTTCATAATCCATTCTCTTCCTATTCCCTCCTGCATGCTTGTGATCCAGGGATACCGGTCTCCTTGCTATTCTTCACACCAAATACTTCTTCTCCTAACTCCAGGTATTTTTGTGAACTATCCCTCCATGCCTAGAGGTCTCTTTCTCTGTTTCTGTCTTCTGATTTTTCTGGTTTGCTTTAAATCTCAGCTAAAATTCCACCTTTTGCAACAAGCCTAGTGCTAGTGTTTCCCCTCTGTGATTATCTCTAATTTGGCCTATGTATATCTTGTTTGTACACAGTTATCTGTAAGATGGGTCCCCATTATACTGCAAACTTCTTGAGAATATGGATTGGTTTTTGCTATTTTATGTATCCCCTATATTTATTCCTATGCCTGGCATTTTCATAGCATGTGCTTAGTAAATGCTTGTTGATTGATTAAATGGTTAATTAACTAAAGGACAGAGTGTGGGAGAAGGAAAAGTTATGACTTAAAAAAAAAAAAACACTTTCTAGATGTGCTGATTAAGCCCTAAATCCCAGAGCTGGGCAGGAGAATAGAAGGAAATAGGTCATTTATGTCAAGAATGGGTTTCAATACAGTGTAATACTACTAATACATACTACACCAAAGCACTGTATGCAATGGGAACTCATTAAAACCCTTTTAAATGACTGGTATACCAAAGACATAATAGTTGTTCTAAAAGGTATTTCCTAATGATCTTCTCTTACAGTATGTGCCATTCATACCTAACCCTTTGGCCTAAACTATCTTTATAAATGACAGTAGCTCTTCTCTTCACTTGGGCTGTGGTGACCTAATTCCAATACAGCTTTTACCTATGGGTTTTATTACTGAGGATATACACCTCAAACCTTTATTGGAGGTTTCAGAGATAAAAGGCTGCTTTTCACTCAACTTCATAAAAAAACATTATTAGAGTATAACCTAAAAGGCCAAGTCTCATATTGAACCAGAAAACCTAAAGGAGTTTGTCAATAGGAAGTATCAATATGGCTAATTAAAAAAAGAATTTGGAGAATAGAAAGCCTATATAGAAGAAAAGACAAAGTCTTTTGAGAAAGGAAAATAAAACAGACAAACCATCCAGGGATCATCACTGGTATATATCATATAAAGATAATCATTTATCCAACAGGAGCCTACTGTTTGAAAGTTATATGCTAGATTCTTTCAGCTTGGGCAAGCTGAGCCACCTAGACACAATACTTTTTTTCCTTCTCTGAAATAGCAACAGCATCACTAAATGATGGAAGAAATCTGATTCAGAGAGCCTGAGCATCTGGGAGCATGATCAACCTCGGGAGTTCAAGGAAGTCACATAAATTGTTACTCTTCTTGTCTGTGAAATAGGGACAATAATATCTGTTTTAACTATTTTTACATGATTGTTTCGAGGTAAATGCCTTATAAACATTTCATCATTACACAGTTATTATTTTTCAATATGAAAATGCACAGGCAGACATACTCTCATGCAATGGTCTTCAAATTCTCAATGCTCATAATTCAGGACTCCTAAAAGCTATATCCAGCTACCTTTACCACATTCAAAAATAAAACACATTTAAAAATTATTAATTTATCTAAAATAAAAATACAAGCTATTATGCATGGATAAAAATGATACTTTTATGGAAAAATATTTTCCAAAATAAAACATTTCCTGAGAAGAGTGGTATTATTTTATATATTTGTGCAGATCTCCTTAGCTTCAGCTTAACAGAAAATAGCAAGAGTCTTTTATTTGCTTCCATATTTAATCTGTTGAATACATTGCTTTGGTTGAAGTATATGAAAAAAATTCACTTCATAAAGATATGTAGTTGGAAAGAGGAAGAATATTTTAATAGGTAATTGCTTCAAGTATAGATATAAAAAACAAAGCATAATTAATAAATTTAGTAACTGTTTATCTCTGCCATGGGAGGCAGCCTGATACATATGACAGCTTCTGATCTGTACTGGCAAGTCAATGAATCCATCAATGTTTTAGGGACCTCTTAAGATCTTTAACCTTTGTGACACGTTCAAATCTGCATTGGAAGGTGGATTTTTCCCATCCAGATTTTCCCAGTGAACTAGAGGACCAGTGAAATCACAGCACCAGCCCTATCCTTATGTAAATATAAACTATTATTTTCTCATTGGTATGAGGATTCTTTTCAAGATCACAGATTATAAACTAGACCATGGCCTCTCATCTTTGAGAGAAGCAATATGGTATAGTTAAAATAGAGTTGAACTGAGAACTAAAAAGATCTGGACTCAAGTGAAATCTAGGATACATACAGACTATGTGATCTTGGGCAAACCATTTGATTTTTTAGGGATTTAAGTACTCTCTAAAAATTGTCACTTACAGAGAAGATGTGATTATTACAAACAGAGCTTTAACCTCACTGACTCATGAAAGGGTCTTGGAGAATCCCAGGACTCTGTGGACCATACTTTGAAAACCACTGGTTTGGAATATTTTATCAAAATGACAATTTTTTCTCTAATAATATGTTATAGGGGCAGCTAGGTGATTCAATGAATAGAATACAAGGTCTGGAGTCAGGAGGACTCAAGTTCAAACCCGTCTCAGATACTTAACTAGTTTAATTTAACAGATACTAACTCTGAAAAAGTTACTTAATCCTGTCTGCCTCAGTTTCCCCATATATAAAATGAAGTAAAGAAGGAGATGGCAACGCACTCCAGTAGCTTTGCCAAGAAGACACCAAATGAGTTCACAAAGAGTTAGCTATGAGTAAAATGACTTAACAACAACAGTATGCTATAATCTCAAGATTCAATATCTGGACGTGATGTCAAGGATAAGGGAAAGGCAGAAGAGATTTTTGATTTTAACAATATTCTTTGACCAAAGTCAAGTCAGCACCCACAATATTTAGAGAGTACTTTATATCCCTGAAAAATTAAATGACTTGCCACATAGCCTGAATGTATCCTAGATATGACTTGAATCCAGGCCCTTTTAGTTCTGAGTTCAACTCTCTTTCAACTACACCTTTTTGCCTCTCTCAAACATGAGAAGACATGTTCTAGTATAATCTGTGATCTTGGAGAGTTCTCATACCAATGAGAAAATAATAACTGATTGGATTGGTCCTCCAATACATCTCTTAAAGAGTTATAAAGGTCTTAAGAGTTCTCTACAGTACTGATAAGATCATTGACTTGTCAGTACAAGTCAGAGGTCCTTATATCTACCAGACTGCCTCCCATAGCAGGAACAAACAATTACTAAATTTGTTAATTATACTTTGTTTTTTAATACCAATATTTGAAGCTAATTATTTGTTAATATGAAACTTTTTGCCTTGATCTGATATGTAAATATAAAGAAATAGGGACAGATGTAACTCTTGATTATATACTTCCCAAAGCTCGAACAAACAGAAAGATATTGCCAAAGACAAGAGGCTGTTGTCAAAACAGAAGTATAAGTTTACTGTGACATAGTTGATAAATAAATAGCTAGTAAACAAACTTGGTAAGAATGTATTGATTTATACATGTATAAGCAGAGAAGGTTTATTCTCTCTAGGACTTAAATTATTTCCTGCTACAAGTTAGGTTTTTTGGGAAAGACAGGGAGGAGAGACTATCAGGATGGACTAGGAGAAAATTGTATCTCTAACAAGTGGCAAAAAAGATGAAGGTAGGGAGTCAGAAATCTCTGGGGCTGATTCCTAATTCTGAAGGTCACACAGGTAGTAAGTATCTTAGGATGGATATGAATTCAGGAAGATGAGGTCTGACTCTAGGCCAGTAGCTTTATCTGCCTCACCACTTCCCTGTCCATGGGACATAGGAAGGAAACCAAATTCGGGGAGAATGACAGAAGATCTCTTGACAAAATTTTGCTTAGTGGACCAATGATTTAAGCTTAAATCCCTGACAACATTGTAGCTAGCTTATGAGACATCTACTTGTATTGCAGATCCTGCTTCTAATGTACCCCAACATGAATGGTGCATTTAAGTGGGGGAGACTTTATTGAAAGCATTCTAATACTCCCCTATTCATGTGCTTCTGCAATAAAAGAGTTTCCAAGACAGGAATCAAGTGCATGAAAATATACACATTGTATGTGTTGTATATGGTATATATATGTATACATTTAAGTATGCATTAGAAATTTCTCTTCTTCTCTTCTTTTTTTCCTCTCTCCCTCCCTTCCCAGTCTGGCAACCTCATTTTACTCAAGCAAAACTCTCTCACAAATTCCCTCCACATTCTACATTCGTCCCCAGACTCTAAATTGCCACACTGATATGGAGAAGGCATTTAAAGAATGAGTGGATCCTCGTCAGGGAAGATAATCAAGTGATAATCAAATGTGTGCAAAAATTAGATAAGCAATGAGTTGGAGGGTACAAATTGCTCTGGAGCAATGCAATACGCTAGAGACAAGAGAAGTTCAAGTTGGGACTGGGAGAATATGAAAAAAATAGACAAAAATGATGGATAAAAATAGTGTATTCTAGAAATTTTATTTGCTATTACTTATATACTTTTAGATAAATAGCATTATATTGGGAGCCAGATATTTTTTTCTTTTGCACTAAATGGATAGATGTGCTCAGCAAAGCAGTTTCACATCCCTGGGTCTCAGTTTCTTTCTCTGTAAAACTAAGATTTCCTAAAAGTTCCATCCAGTTCTATTGATCGATTATTCAGTGGTTTTAGGACATTGATTTACAGAAAGGATATCAATATATGTTTTCTAGGGCCTTGAAGATTCAGCAATTTAGGATTTCCTGCCAGGTGCCCAGTTAACACTAGAATAGAGACTTGCCATGCTTTTAAAAGCTCTTACTGATAGACAAAAGCTCTTCAGAGATTAGCATAAATGTAGATATCTAAAGGATAAGAGTTTGACAAGAAGAGCTGTTTACAAGACCACTGGAGGTATGAACACTATTGTCTACTACCCACCATTCATTCAACTGTCATGCCATGAACCCAACATCAAGAAACTTTCTTCCTTTCCAGAACATTTCATCAAATCCAGATCAATCTGATGAACACTTGTGTCTAAAATGGTGCTAGGTGTCAAGTGGGATATTTGTCCCTGTCCAGAAAGATCTTACAATCTAATTGCAAATTTTCACTTTTTAAAT
Organism: Antechinus flavipes; assembly: GCF_016432865.1. Classification (NCBI taxonomy): domain Eukaryota; kingdom Metazoa; phylum Chordata; class Mammalia; order Dasyuromorphia; family Dasyuridae; genus Antechinus; species Antechinus flavipes. The sequence goes on from NC_067402.1 coordinate 86,315,694, forward strand.
AAGAAGTTTTTAAAAAGACATTTAGAAGGCACAAAAATTTCTTCCGTTTCAAAGGAATTTTATCTTTAATAATTCATTAATTTCAGTAAAAAATATTCTTCCATTTTCAAAACATCACAAGAATGTAAAAGACATTTGGGAAGATTAAATCTTGAATTTTATCACTTTGGCATAGTGGAAGGTTTTGCTGGAAACAGAAACTAAATATTTTTGGTGACAGGACATGGAAAGGAAGTGTAGATATCACTAAGAAAGAAGAGAAGGGACCTGGAAGAAAGGGGCAAAGCCTTCCTTGACAAGTCAATTAGTTTACAATTTTTTCCAGGACCAGCTATTTCACAGGAGAAGAAACAATCTAATGGAGGATGATGCCTTCTCCAGAGTCACAAAATTATAGAGTATGAGACCATATAATATATAAAAAATTAAGGACCCATATAATGCTGTACCTAATTGAGCATCAAATTAAATATAGTCACATATCAACATAAATAATATAGAGCACAATAAGTGCTATCAGAAGTTAGAAAGGAAAAAAGACAGTTTTGGCTAGTCATAGGATTATCCAGGAAAGTTGCATGTTTGCCCTCGAAATGGATCTTAAAGAACAAGCAGTATTTGTCTAGGTTGAGAGGGAAGAAGGAAGAATATTTCAGGAAGAAGGAAGAGTATGAACAATGGTGGAAAGACTAGAATGAATATAATTCATCAGCGAATGGAGCAACCTCAAAAAGTGATGATGGTCAAGTTAGGGTGATGTTCTCCATAGAGATATTCCCTGGTCACTGCCTATTCCTGTAGCAAGCTTCCCCTTTAGACCTCAAACAATACAGTTTGAAAGCATTCTAATGCACTTATGTAGTAATGTGCATTAACCTAATGTATTTACAATGTAGTATAATGCATTAAGATTATGCTTATATAGAACAAACTATCAATCAACTCCCTAAGAAAAAATCCCCAGGACCAGATGGATTTACATCTGAATTCTATCAAACATTTAAAGATCAATTAACTCCAATGCTAAATAAACTATTTGAAAAAGTAGGGATTGAAGGAGTCCTACCAAACTCCTTTTATGACACAGACATGGTACTGATACCTAAACCAGGTAGGCTGAAAACAGAGAAAGAAAATTATAGACCAATCTCCCTAATGAATATTGATGCTAAAATCTTAAATAAAATATTAGCAAAAAGATTACAGAAAATCATCCCCAGGATAATACACTATGACCAAGTAGGATTTATACCAGGAATGCAGGGCTGGTTCAATATTAGGAAAACTATTAACATAATTGACTATATCAATAACCAACCAAACAAAAACCATATGATCATCTCAATAGATGCAGAAAAAGCATTTGATAAAATCCAACAGCCATTCCTAATAAAAACACTTGAGAGCATAGGAATAAAAGGACTTTTCCTTAAAATATTCAGGAGCATATATTTAAAACCTTCAGTAAGCATCATATGCAATGGGGAAAAACTGGAACCTTTCCCAGTAAGATCTGGAGTGAAGCAAGGTTGCCCACTATCACCATTATTATTCAATATTGTATTAGAAACACTAGCCTTGGCAATAAGAGTCGAGAAAGATATTAAAGGAATTAGAGTAGGCAATGAGGAAACCAAACTATCACTCTTTGCAGATGATATGATGGTATACCTAGAGAACCCCAGAGATTCTGCTAAAAAGCTATTAGAAATAATTCATAATTTTAGCAAAGTAGCTGGTACAAAACAAATCCCCATAAATCCTCAGCATTTTTATACACCACCAACAAAATCCAAAAGCAAGAGATACAAAGAGAAATTCCATTCAAAATAACTGTTGATAGCATAAAATATTTGGGAATCTATCTACCAAAGGAAAGTCAGGAATTATTTGAGCAAAATTACAAAAAAGTTTCCACACAAATAAAGTCAGACTTAAATAATTGGAAAAATATTAAGTGCTCTTGGATAGGCCGAGCAAATATAATAAAGATGACAATACTCCCTAAACTAATCTATTTATTTAGTGCTATACCAAGCAGACTTCCAAGAAAATATTTTAATGATTTAGAAAAAATAACAACAAAATTCATATGGAACAATAAAAAGTCGAGAATCTCAAGGGAATTAATGAAAAAAAATCAAATGAAGGTGGCCTAGCTGTACCTGATCTAAAATTATATTATAAAGCAGCAGTCACCAAAACCATTTGGTATTGGCTAAGAAATAGATTAGTGGATCAGTGGAAAAGGTTAGGTTCATAAGACAGAATAGTGAACTATAGCAATCTAGTGTTTGACAAACCCAAAGATTCTAACTTTTGGGATAAGATTTCATTATTTGATAAAAACTGCTGGGATAACTGGAAATTAGTATGGCAGAAATTAGGCAAGGACCCACACTTAACACCATATACCAAGATAAGATCAAAATGGGTCCATGATCTAGGCATAAAGAACGAGATTATAAATAAATTAGAGGAACATAGAATAGTTTATCTCTCAGACTTGTGGAGGAGAAACAAATTTGTGACCAAAGATGAACTAGAGACCATTACTGATCACAAAATAGAAAATTTTGATTATATCAAATTAAAAAGCCTTTGTACAAACAGAACGAATGCAAACAAGATTAGTAGGGAAGCAACAAACTGGGAAAACATCTTTACAATTAAAGGTTCTGATAAAGGCCTCATTTCCAAAATATATAGAGAACTGACTCAAATTTATAAAAATCAAGCCATTCTCCAATTGATAAATGGTCAAAGGATATGAACAGATGATTTTCAGATGATGAAATTGAAACTATTACCACTCACATGAAAGAGTGTTCCAAATCACTATTGATCAGAGAAATTCAAATTAAGACAACTCTGAGATATCACTACACACCTGTCAGATTGGCTAAGATGACAGGAAAAAATAATGATGAATGTTGGAGGGGATGTGGGAAAACGGGGACACTGATGCATTGTTGGTGGAGTTGTGAACGAATCCAACCATTCTGGAGAGCAATCTGGAATTATGCCCAAAAAGTTATCAAACTGTGCATACCCTTTGATCCAGCAGTGTTTCTATTGGGCTTATACCCCAAAGAGATACTAAAAAAGGGAAAGGGACCTGTATGTGCCAAAATGTTTGTAGCAGCCCTGTTTGTAGTGGCTAGAAACTGGAAAATGAATGGATGCCCATCAATTGGAGAATGGCTGGGTAAATTGTGGTATATGAATGTTATGGAATATTATTGTTTTGTAAGAAATGACCAACAGGATGAATACAGAAAGGCTTGGAGAGACCTACATGGACTGATGCTAAGTGAGATGAGCAGAACCAGGAGATCATTATACACTTCGACAACAATATTGTATGAAGATGTATTCTGATAGAAGTGGATTTCTATGACAAAGAGACCTAACTGAGTTTCAATGGATAAATGATGGACAGAAACAGCTACACCCAAAGAAGGAACACTGGGAAACGAATGTGAACTATTTGCATTTTTGATTTTCTTCCCAAGTTATTTTTACCTTCTGAATCCAATTCTCCCTGTGCAACAGGAGAACTGTTTGGTTCTGCAAATATGTATTATATCTAGGATATACTGCAATATATTTAACATATATAGGACTGCTTGCCATCTTGGGGAGGGGTGGAGGGAGGGAGGGGAAAAAAACGAAACATAAGCGAGTGCAAGGGATAATGTTGTAAAAAATTACCCTGGCATGGATTATGTCCATACCATAACCATAATAATACAAAGTTATTATTAAATAAAATAAAATTTAAAAAAATAAAATATTGAATGATAAAAAAGATTATGCTTATATCTTATCCTATGCTATTAAAGCATAAGTTCCATGTAGTAAGGGCCATGTATTACCTGCATATTGTATATCCTCCAGCTCATGGCAGTGGCTTCACTGCCAGAAGAAATCTAAAATTTTTCTTAAATTTGCTTTAGCAACAAGGGTAAATGCATTATTGATCATTTTATTGGTCCAAATGCTCAGGGAAAAGGAAAATGACATGTTCTCCTTGCTTCCTGAAAAGAATCAATGTCGATTATCATTAACATGCTGAGAGTTGTTTATGATCTAGGAATATGAATATGGCTATCACAATGTAATTAAAGTTATTTTTTAAAGGATTGTAATAATTTCAGAATGAACCTCCTCTCAAACCAATCTCCATTTTACTCAAAATAAAAAGAAAAAAACAGACCTTTTATTTTGAGAACAAAGTAAAGGGAGGCAATGTCAGACTTCCAAGGCTGGATACTTACAAATTAACTTATGAAGAATACAAAATTTGTCTTTAGGTGCTCCTTCCCATCAATAAAAAGTACAATCCTCTGTGGAATTTTCTGCTTCTTCATTATCAAAACCTGTTATCATTTAACTATGGTTGAAAAGAATCTGATGGGAGGAAGAGAGCAAACACCTATCATGCACCAGATATTTTGCTAAATGTTTTACAAATATTATTTCATTTGATCCTCCCAACAATCTTGGGAGGTAGGTGCTCTAATTATATTGTACTGTTCGTCTGTAACAGCTCTTATTATACTCATTTCATAGGAGAAGAAACAATCCAATGGAGGATGATGCCTTTTCCAGGGTCACGGAATTATAAAGAGTATGAGACCATATTTGAACTCAAGTCTCCTAATGCCAGTGCCAGAGCTCCATTCACTGTGCCATGTACTTGCCTACTGCCCCAATTAGTTAATTCACACTCAACTGTTAATAATGTTCCACAGATTTCTAGCATATCATAAGGATGAACTGTATTTGTGAATTCATTGATATAGGATATTCCTGGGCCCTACCAAAAATAGGATGGCACTTTCTCTACAATTAGAAAGCTGTGTAGAGAATATTGAGAGGTTAAATATCTGCCCAGAGTCCCAAAGCCAATATGTCATAAGCTGGGCTTCAACTCAAGTCTTCCTCATTTTAAGATCAGCTATTTCCATTTTTGGTCATGCTGATTTTACTAGAGAAAAAGTTTTAATGTCCCCTAAGAACAAATCTCCAGAGGAAGAATTTCAGCCCACAAAAGGTCCCAGTGGGGAAGATATTTAGGAAAATTCTTATAAAATCTCTCAAACTAACAGGTAGTCACTTGTTCTACTCAGGAAAGCAGCTGGCCTTGCCAGGTGAGGAAGGAGGTAATGAAATAATTCTGCCCACTGGCTCAAGTTTAAATTCTCAGTGGCTAAGATGAAGTGGGACTTGCTACTAGTGATTCATCAAGTTAAGAAAGCAAAGGCTGGGGACAAGGAACAAGACCATTCTTCAAGGCCGTTAACTCCAGAAATTTTTTTTTTTTTTAGTTAATGGAGAACTTTATTTTATAGCTCCTAAGGCTCTATGTCTCAATTCTAGCATTCCTTATTTACAGAAAACTGGCATCTAAACTACTAAGGATATGAGAAAAGTGGTCAGTGACCTAAAATCCCTATTATTAAAATGACCTGTCAGTAGAATATAGTGGAAAAAGCACTAATCTTGTAGTAGTATAAATCTGATGGTACATTTTTTCCTGAAAGACTTTGAAACTTTGGCCAACACAGTGACCAATTCTAACTTGAGAAGAATGATGAAACAAGCCTTATCTCTACATCTAGAAATTTCCTATTAACTTTATCACCTATTTTCTTTACCTATCTTTAAGTGACAACCTTACCCCCTAAAGAGGTTCTCATCCATCCACCCATCCATCCATCCATCCATCCATTCATCCATCCATTCATCCATCCATCCATCCATCCATCCATCTGTGGCTTCTTTGTCTCCCTCTCTCCAATTACAGGATTTAGAACTATAAGGGATGTCAGAAATAATTTGGTCTAACTCTCTTGTTTTATATATGAAGAAATTAAGGCTCAAAGAAATTGAGTTGCCTATAGAATAGGAATTCTTTTTCCAAATTCAGGGTTCTCATCAAAAAGTACATGTATATGCACATGCACAATTAACCAGAGTCTAATCTCTGCCAATGGGTTGTCACCCCTTTCAAGATAATAAGTTTTTTATTTTATAGAAGGGTAATTATAATAATAGGAATTTTAGGCACCCTGGAAGGCCAATGGGTCATATGTAGGTCCTCTTAAGGTGCTTCAAATGTTAGCCTCTGTAGTCTTTGTTCCAAGATAAGGCTGGAAAACATGCTGGACTAAAATTACTACTTTGCTTTGTAATTATATACTGATTTTTTTAAAAAAATGCCTTTTTTAGAAACACTAATAAAATGTGGTATTGATTTAATAATCTATACAATGCTTGGTTAGTTGTCTATCATAAAATTGATAGCAGATTTAATGACAATTTTTAATTTCCTTAGCTAAAGTTTTGTGTTCTTGGTATTCTGCCAAGACTGATCATTTAAATATTCACAGTAATGCTAAAATGATTAAAATCCTGAAATTAGAGATTTAATTGAATAGTGCATCAACCTCCAAATGAGATTAACTATTCCTATTTACTCAGAATCCCTTTAAAGCTTCGAGTCTAGGAATTTGCACAGTTTTGCAAGCTTGAATTTTCCACCATGTTGCTGAGGATAGATTTAAGAACAAATCCAACTTTCAGTTTTTTTTTTGCTTTAGTTTTAACCCTATACAATAAGAATAATTATTATTCCTCAGATGGATTGCAGAAAACCTCATTACAATATTCTTTTTTTTCTGAGGAAAATTTGTAGGAGAACAACAGCCTTAATCAGTCTGAGTTATTCAGCATCATTATTTCTCAATATCAGTGGAAGAGCACATTTTTAAAAGAACAGACATCACAAAAAGGAAATTAGGTCTCAGGTTTTTTTAAGGGGGAAGGTTAATTAACTATAAATTATAAACAGCCCTTTGAACCACTGCTATATACAACTGCATCAAATTACTAATTATTCTCCATTCCATTGTCCAAGGGTGGGAATCTGCATTTCAATTTGCAGATACAAGCTGAAGGCAGAAAAAGTCTTAGTTCTGCATAAGGGGATAAGGGGAAATACCCTATTACCATGTGAATTATATGCCAAAAATTCATCAGATATGCATAAGATGCTGCCACCCTGTTTCTAAAATGCAAATAGAAAATTCTGGTCATACATGAATGATGGGAAAGCAAAGTAAAATTCTGGAGAATAAAATCTGAACATTGCAGGCTTCTAAAGCTGTCCTTAAAGACAGCCTGTTATACTAGAGAGAGAACTAGAGTAGAGAAATGACATGGGTTTGTGACTCAACTAACTGTGAGACTTCGGACAAGCCATTTAACTTCCTCTAACTTCAACTGATTCATTTTTGAATATGTCTTTTTTTTTTACCTCTAGTAAATTCTATATAGTAGCTAGATGGCACAAAGGATAGAAGGTTCCTTTTCAGGAAAATATGAGTTCAAATCCAAGCTTATATTGGCAGTTGACAAAAGGAAAAAAGAAAGGAAAACACAAAAGTTGGATTTGATCTTAAATCTGTTAACCACCTATGGAAGAAAATTTTCACTTACATAATAACACTGCAAACTCATAGAGTTTAGTGGCTTTTTGGGACCCAGTTTCTTCATCTCCAAAATGATGGAATTGTATATGACTTAAGGTTTCTTCTAGTTATAACATTTATAATTAAGTTATGAGGGCCTGAAATATAAATGGCATAGGAATGAAAAGAAATATGATAGATATTAGCTAATTTAGATAAGGAGAATGAAAGAAGATTGACTCAGATATAAATAGTAGTTATAAAATCTGGATGATTGAATCAATAATGATACATAGACTGTATTAAGGGTTTAAGATGGGGCAAGGTAATGATGAAGATCTTAAGGGTTATGATGTAATAAAACCCATGCTATGGTTTTTTCTCATCTTTTCCTGGGGGTCAAATTGGCCTATCACAGTCACTCAGAATTAGGATTTGATTTAATGTTCCTTTATTTATATCAGGGTATTGATTATATAGACTCTTCACCTCCTTTTGCTTTTTTGGCTTTGTATCAGTTCATAGAAGTCTTCCCATACTTCTCAGAATTTCTCATGTTTGTTGTTTCACAATGTAATAATATTCCAAAGAATTTTATACCATGATTTGTTCTTTCAACCTATAGTTTCCAGGAGCCCATTTTGTTTTCTTCCCAGAAAAAAAAATTGCTACAAATATTTTGCTGTATATCATGCCTTTTGATCATGTTAGGGTATATGCACAGCTGTATCACACTTTAATTTTTGATAGATGAGGAAAATAATACTGAGATAGGAGCAGAGATATACCTATGATCACACAGATTCTTAGTGTAACAATTGTGCTATCTGTTTCTGGCTTGTAATGTGTGAGGAGAGGAGATCATCCTAGAGTACCCCATATAGGAAAGGCTCAAGATTTCCTGTAAGTAAATGCTGACTCTATTAGAAGGGCTTCAGATCAATTCGTTCTCTTTTATCCTTATATGCCTTTTTATTGTCCTGATAAAATGAGTAGCAAAGCAAGAACTTTTATGCTGAGGCAAAAGACAAAATTCTGAATGCTCATGCTTTGGTAAAGATCTTTTCCTGCATCCCTGCAGAAATTCCCTCACCATGGGTTCTTGGCAGGTCCCTGAATGTGTTCGTGGAATGCTAGTTTAACAGAGTCACAACAATACTCTGATTAAGCTTTGCAACCTCACATTTATTTAACATGACTTTGAGATTGGCTGAAAACAAGTGACCATAGCACCCTTTATTCCAACAGTGTAAAGTGTGTATTTATTTCTATATCCTAATCATGGAAGAGGCAATTTCATTTAAGTATTGTAGAATTTACAAAATAGCAAATACTGAAAAACCAACCTCTCTTCTTCCTCATCTATAATCCACATGATTCAGCTATATATTTTTTCCCCTTATTTCTAGCCATAATAAGTGCCCAAGTTTCCAGTAAGTGGCAAGGAACCTCAGCTCCTACTCTAACATCAGAGATCCCAACTATAATCACGTGAACTGCATTTCTTACCCATTTATTCCTTGTCTTTGTTGCTTTCTCAGGGCCCAGGACTGCAGACCTCCTTGGATTTACTCCATTATTAGTCTATTTAATGTTTCCTGGTCTTTATTCCTTTCATTGCTATACCTGGGATACCTGCCAGAATTTATCAGCTTAGCTAGCTTGTGGTTGGACTTGCATTTTCCTTCAGGTTCCATCCCATTTTATTCATGTTCTGGGTTGACTTTTGCATCTAAAACATGGCAAATTATTTAGAAGAACAGCGTGTAAGCACTTGTTCATTTTAAAGGTTTCTCTTTTCTTTGATGGAGTCTCTATCAAGAAGGATGAAGAAGTTTTAAATTTCTCAAAACCCACCAATGACACTAGCTGGCTGGCTGTATTAGCTTCAAGAAACAAGTCACATGGTAGAAAAGAACCAGATGGGTTAGAGTCCTCATGGCTCTAGGGAATCAATCTGGTCAGCACAGATGGTAGTGGAATAGGACAAGACAGGTTCCAATGTTAGACAAGGCATAGTGAATAAGGTTTCAGGAAGACAGAAGAGTAAACTAGGCTTGGATGCAAGAAATCAAAAGCTCTGAGAGAATAGTTCCTCCAACAGAATTCTACTGTCCTTCGGAAATAGATGATAGTTGTATCATATTGGAAGCAACTGGAATCTAGAACCTTGAGAGATCTACTAGGGTGAGAGAAATGATAAGGTCCTAGCATCAGTAGACAGTATGAGAAAATACAGACAGATGGGGAGAGGGTTGGCAGGAGAATGTCCATCTTTGGACAATAGGTAGTTCAGTGAAGGGAAATCTGGTGGTATGTATTGATGACTCCTGTAGGAAAAACTCCAAAACAGGTTTCTATTCTTTAGGAGGACTTAAAGAAACAAGTCAAGGCTAAAGTCTCTGATAAAGCTGTGTCCTGGTTCGAGAATCAAAACAGGGATTTAAGTCAAGGGACAATTATTGGGACAAAGCTGGACATTGGTCACAAGGAATAAGGCAAAATCAAACCAAATTAACCATCAGAAGTTTAGAACTAGGACATAGGGTCAAAACAGAATGAGCAGCAAAGCTCATTTAGGATTTAGAAGTGGAAGAAAGCTAAAAAGATGATGTGTTCCACCCCTCTCATTTTGCAGAACAGTTAACAGATCCAGAAGGTTATACAACTTGCCAAAGTTATAGCAGGCAAACAGTACCTCTGTGTTCCTGGCATCACAAATATTTAAGTGCCATGGAAAACAGCAATTTCTGGCAAAAATAAGTGTATTGATGACAAATAAGATGAAAAGAATCTTTTGTAGTACTCCAATTCCCATTATACCGCAGCAACTTGCTTCGCTTGCTTACCTCTGGTCTTAGACATGCTCAAAGTAGGTGCCATCTATTACTGGCATTTTTCCTGTTCTGCCCAGCTACACTCTAAGTTTCATATTTCTTTGTGTCAATGTTAGGATTTGTCCTAAGGGTTTCCTGACTCCAAATCTGGTTTTCTTTTAGCTAAGCCATGCTGCCTTGGAGTGCCCTGACCGGAACAGATGCTCAATATGTGCAGCCATGAATAGTGCCCCTCTCCATTTCAGTCAAGTCTCTCTCCTACAATCCTTTCCATATGAATGGACAGAGAAAATCAAGATGTTAAGTATCGAGTAACTGCATATACTGCTCATTTATCAATACACAAAAGTTTAATAAAAAGAAATACAAAACAATATCCTGTTCTCCTCCAAGCCCAGAGTCTTTCTTTCTTTCTTTTTTTGTATCAGATAAATTCTCACAAAGAAACTTTCTCAATCAATGAGCTGTTCCGACATTTCAGAACCTTAGTGAGTTCCTTAGGATCTTGAGAAGTTAAGTAATTTACCTGGGTGCCACAGCCATAAGCATGTACTGAACCTAAGTCTTCTTGAATTTCTAGATGACTATCTACCAACTAAATCTTTTAAATTCCCTTTAGCCTCTACTAGCTTCTGTGGTTGGCATAGTATAGGCCCATTCGGAAGTGTCTGTGATACTTATTATCTAAGTCACCCTCCTGGATTTAAGTGGATATTGGTAAGGCTAAAATATTCATGTTTGGAGGAGAGGAAGGGGAGTGATGAGCTGCTTAAAGTTCTATTTTATTTGCCATTGAGTTGTGTCTGAGAGTGGCCATTGACATTTCCATTCTCCTGTTTATAATCAGAAAGGGGAGCTTGAAGTCAGATGACTGGATGGAAAGATGCTAAAGTTCTAGTGAAAACAAAAAAAATTATGTAGAAATGTAGGAATATTGTTAATGACTCCCCATTATCACCTTATGGAGAATTAGTTAATCACAGGAGTTTCAGTTACCTCCAAAGTCCTAAGGATACAAGGCAGGTAACTTTTTGAAGTGTGGTGAGGAAATAGAGAGGAGAGAAAGAGTAAATTGCATGAAGAAGTCCCATCTAGAAGGAGAGATATCTGTATAGGAACAATCCAAGGACCATGGTGGGTGAGGGACAGTGTAAGGTCAGAGGCAAAGGGATGAAAGGAGGATGGAAAGACAAGATTCTTGCTCCTTAGTTTGGTGAATGGCTGGCTCCACATGGGAACATACATCTCTCCTCTTTCCATGACTGGTGTGCAGAAAATGCCATATTCCTATGATAAAAGAGAAGGAGCTGCTTTGTCAACCTACACAGCCAGCCAGCCTTTGCCTACCTCTTTCAGTTTTCCTCGTGACCTGTCATTCAGCCTTGCAGTATTTTGTGAGCGCCTCACTACAGAGAAGCAAAATGAACTGTAACATGCAGCTCTTGCCATACAACCACCCTGAGCATCAGCTCATGCTGAACGAAAATTGATATTATGTCTACATTTCAATTACTCCCACTCCTTCTCTAACAGAGTAGTAGATGCCATTAGAACAAGTAACCCCACTGAAGTGAGTCTTCTTTGACTGGGAAACAATGGCTCTTTCCCTCAGATCCATCCATTATCCATGGATAGGGACTATGATCGTGGTAGCTTAGAGTATCCTGGACCAGGGCTGGACATTGAATCTGTTCCATCAGACCCTTCAACTGTGATACAGAGAGAAGTCATTGTAGAAGAAACACTGGATTGAGAGATCAGAGTTTTTTCCACTAGGATCTATGAACAACACTGGGCAAATGACCATAGGAGGCTTCAATCAATACTCAGTCATTCAACAATAATTTATTAAGTGCCTATTATGTATAGCTCCATGACTTCATGCTCCATGAAATTATCTATGCCAGCAGCTAGATAAACCTGGCATGTAAATGAAGGTCTAGTGACACAGGACCAATTAAAAATTTGTCTTCAATGGAACACTATGGAGAAATTAACTTTTTATCCTTCACAGAGCAGATGGGATCACCAAGGTATTTCATTTAAGGCTTAATGGCTCTTTGTCCTGTCTTTGTGCCATTCTCCACAGCTGGACAAAGCTAATTCTTATTCTCTCTGCCACTGTCTTTCTGATTTTCTCACTCCTAAAAAGTTTGATCTGGTCATTCTTATCATTAATAACAAAGATCAAGTGGTTTCCATGGTACTATAATAGAAATATAAAAAGATATTAGATATTCTTCCTGCGCTCCAGAGACTTAAAATCTAGTTGAGTCACATAAGAACATAGATTCATAGATGGAAGGAGCTTGAGATCATTTAATCCAAGCCCCTCATTTTAAAGATAGGAGAGAAGGGAAGAGTAGATGAAGAGAATAAGTATTTATGTAGTAGCCACTAAGTGCCAGGTCCGATTTAAGCACTTTTTAAATAAATATAATCCCATTTGAATCTCATAACCTGTAAGGTAGGAACTATTATTATCCTCACTTTACAACTGAAGAAACTGAGATAAGTAGTGGTTTAGATTATTCAGCTAGAAAGTATCTGAGGCCAAATTTGAATTCAGAACTTCCTGCCTCCAAGCTCATCATCCTGCCCACTGTTCTACCAGGTGCATCATAGAGAGATAAGGCCTGGGGAGATAAAATTTGGGTTTTAGATACCTAGATACCCCTGTACCTTGCTGTGCTACGTTAAACAAATCACCTAGCCTTGGTTTCCTTTAATGTTAAGTGACTGTGGTAGGCAGAAAAATAACTCATCCTTATATAGTTCTTTAGGTTTAACAAAACCACCCAGACTCTGGCCCATGAGAAGTCAGAGTCAGGGAAAGTAGAAACAATTAAGAAAATAACTGTAAACCACTTAACATAGTACCTAAACAAAGAGTTAAAGAAATGAAGTTCATTTTTATTTCAATCTTATTGTATGCAGTGTTTTCTCCCTCTCCCTCCCCACCTTTTTGGGGTGGATGAGTAGTATCTTTTAGAAATGCACAAAAGGGATAACATGTTAGATTGCAAATATGATCAGTCCCATTTTACAAATAAGGAAACTGAGGCATTGAGATATGAAGTCAATTTCTCAAGTCGATATAGATATTAAATATTCTTTCCAGCAGTAAAACTCAGATCAGTTCACTTCAAGGTAAAAAAAAAAACCTTAAGTTTAAGAGCTTACTCAACTAGTCACAACCAAAATCTTCAGGAAAACTGTGGTGAAGTTTTTTGGAGTTGATAGGTGTTCAAAGGACAGTGCATGGGATAAGATTACCTGCAGGGAGGCAGGGCACTGATAACTGAGGGATTTGGACAATTTTCTTGGCCATTGGGCACTGCTGAAATGTCCAAAAAGGGAGTGCTGCATTATTTTTTCAAATGTCACTACATGACATTCTTCATGACCCCATTTGGGATTTTCTTGGCAAAGATACTAGAGTGGTTTGCCATTTCATTCTCCAGCACAGTGTTGGCACTTGAAACATGTTGGTTAATTGATTGTTTCCATTGTTGTGAATTTAATGCATGGGGGATGCAAGTGGATACCTCAGCTGCCTCTACAAAGAAAGAAGGGCAGACTACAATCATTTCTAGTCATGGACCATCTTTGGCAATGGATCCTTCATTACATTAATTTTTTAAATGCACAAAATAAAATACATAGGTTTAAAAAAGAAAGCAAATACAACAGAATGCAATTATCAAAAATATTTTAAAAAAAAGATCATAGACTCTACATTAAGAATCTGCACAAGTCTAGACATTAACATGCTAGAAATGCTTTAGACATCCCCTACTTATACTGCCCATTTCTCTCTTTATCCTATATTTACTCTTCTATTCCTTGGATTTTAGAATTTTGAACTGGATGAATATTTCAAGATTACCCAAACCTTTTGTTTTATCTGTGATTCAGTTATGGCCCAGAAAGTTTAAGTGACTTAGGTCAGGCCACAAAGTTGGTATTAAGGTTGGAAGATTGGGATTTGAGTATAGGTCTTCTGATTTGAAATCCATTATATTTTCCACTATGGCAACAATTCTTTCCCTTATGCTTTGTAGATTTTGGCAAGTATAATAATTCTTTACATTTGTATAATATTATACTTGTTAATGGTATCTCTTTAACTTCTAAATCCTTTGATCATCCCAATAACTTAACTGGGTGGTATGGTGGCTACGATGCTGGACCCAGAGTTGGGAGGACCTCATTTAAATCCAGGTCAGATTCTTACTAGTTATGTGACTCTGGTAGGCAAATTGTAACTTTTGTCTGCTTCAGTTTTTTTATCTGTGCAAATGGGGATGATGATAATAGCATCTACCTCTGAAGGTTGTTGTGAGGAGTTTTTATTAAATATATTATATTTTATATATATGGTATAACATAATAAATATATATTGTTATTATTGGGGCAGTTAGTATGGTAGAATGTTAGACTTGAAGTAAAGAAGATCTAAATTAAAATTGAGCCTTAGTCATTTATATAATGTATATTTAACCCGGGATAAATCACTTAATTTTTATTTGCCTCAGATTCTTCATCTGCAAAATGGGGATAAAAATATCACCCACCCTCTAGGAGAGCTGTAAAGCACTTAACTTAGTACCTAACACATAGTGTTATTTAAAGTTCTATTTAAATGTTATTATTATCATTGTTATCATTATTATAAAATTGTCCTCATTATTTACAAATGAGGAAACAGATTCATAGAGAGCTTAAGCAACTTGCTTACCATCACATAACAAATCAGAGATATAATCTAAAATAAAGTCAGGTCTCTTGCCTATAGTACAGCATTTTTTCACTGAAACACACTATTATCTAACTGTCTGAATGGAAGTTTCCACTAATTCTCTGTATCATACTGAACTTTGTACCATTTGGGCACCTTTCAGAGAGAATATTTTACTGATTTAATTAAGTATAATTGCTTTCCCCTCATGAAGAAAAATAAAGATCCAAATAGGATATATAATTTAGAATGTTTAGGGTTGTTTCTTTAAATACGGGATTTAAATAGTCTGGCATAAATAAATGCCTGAATGTGTTGTGACATTACCAAAAAATTTCACATTGAAAAAAACCCCCACAGATATAAATATAAACACATTTTGTACATATATATGTATATACACACATACCACATATATGTGTGTGTGTATGTGTGTGTGTGTGTATACATATCAATGTATCTTTTGATGGGGGAGAAAATCTAACCTCACTGAAAAATCTTAGGGCTGGAAAATTGCAAAAAACATAAACAACATGCCTGATAGATCTGTACACAGAAATAAATGGCCTCATTCTAAATACAGAAAATCCTATTTATCCCTTCCTGCATCTGCTCCCTTTTTTCTTCCACTAAATATTTTATCCAAGGTGCTGAAAGCAGAATTAAATGAGGAGTTGAAAAAGAAATCACCATAAACCAAATCAGAAGGAAATTCTGAGCTTTTGCCTTGCAAAACTCCTGGTCTGGCTCTCTAATCAGTGCCAAGGTATTTGCATATTACACTTTGCTGGCGGGATTATTATCATTAGAGAGATCTTCAAATCTTTCTAAATCAGTAAAGGAGGGCAGGGGGAGAAAGTTGTATTCGAAGAAACAGGAATGTGGGGCTTTTTCTGTTCCCTAAATAAATCATCTTGCCACAAGATGGCAACCTCTCTTTATTTCTCTGCAGAACAGGAGTTAGGATTTTGTTTTCCTATCTCATTAATTTGTACTCTCTGCCATGGACACACACACACACACACACACACACACACACACACACACACACACACACACCCGATAGATTGTCCTTATCAATGTTCTTTTACAGAAACAATTCCTCCATGCTCTTTAGGAAGTAGAAACAGCTCCTGTTCAGGATTCTGGTATCTTTGTCTCACCCTGGGAAGGAATAATTCACTATCCTTTCAAAGCTGAAACACTGGGTGCTTTCACCAAGGTCTGCCCAGCAATCTTGCCCATAACAGATTTAGAACTGGAAGGGACCTTTAACGCTTATAAAATGAAAATCCTTGCAGTTTATAAGGCTGGGTGAAAAGCAGAGTGTGTGAAGATCTTTAAATATTTAACTAAAGTGTCTGGATTTAATCCAAAAGGCAATTGGGAGCCTTTGTGGCTTAACAAGTAAGGGAATGACATGGTCAGAGCTGTTGAAGTATTGAATGGAGAGAGCAGGAAGGAGGCAGGGAAATGGTTTTCTAGTGACAAATTTAACAGCAGTCTTCAAAATGCCATTTAATGCCTTTGTCTCTCAGTTTGTTCATCAATTAAACAGGAATAATATTATTTGTTTTGCTCAGCTCATAGGATAGCTACAAAAGTCATAGGAGGTAAAATATGAAAAGATCTGTGAGTCTAGAAGTAACTAAATGGCTCAGTGGACACAATATTGGGCTTGGAATCAAGAAGATCTGAGTTTGATTGTGACCTCTTTTATTTACTAGTTATGTGACTCTGGATAAATCACTTAATCTCTCCAATCCCTTGTTTCCACATCAGTAAAACAGGAATAATAAACTTAACTCCCATGTTTGTTGTGAAGAACAAAGAAGCTAATAAATGGAAAGCACGTTGCAAATCTTCAAGTGCTATATAAATAGCATATTATGAATGTTAAATTAAAATGTTTAGTTATTAATCAAACTGTTAATTAAATGATTTATGAATTAAAATATTATTTTATAATTAAAATTCAGTGTAAATATAAAAGGCAGATAGGTGGCACAAGAATTAGAGCATCAGGCCTGGACTGAGTTCAAATCCAGCCTCAGACACACAATAGCCGTGTGACTTTGGGCAAGTCATTTAACCCTGTTTGTCTCAGTTTCCTCATTTGTAAATGAGCTGGAGAAGGAAATGGCAAACCACTCCAGCATCTTTGCCAAGAAAACTTCAAATTGAGTTACAAAGTCACAAATGACAGAAACAACTAAACAACATCAAAATAACATTAAGAATTACTTCTCTTGTCACCCTCCTCATTGAGAGAACCAGGTGAGATCATCATCATCATCATTAATATTATTGTTTCCATTCTTTATAAATAATGCCAGAAAATGAATATAAACTGCTTGCACTTATGTTTTTCCTCCCGGGTTATTTATACCTTCTGAATTCAATTCTCCCTGTGCAACAAGAAAACTGTTTGGTTCTGCACACATATATTGTATCTAGGATATACTGCAACCCATTCAACATGTAAAGGACTCTTGCCATCTGGGGGAAGGGGTGGAGAGAGGGAGGGGAAAAATCGGAACAGAAATGAATGCAAGAGATAATGCTGTAAAAAATTACCCTGGCATGCATTCTATCAATAAAAAATTATTAAAAAAATAATGCCAGAGAAATTAAACAAATTATTTAAAGTCACACTATAAGACTGAACTGGAAACATAATTTATCACATACTTAAAAGACAAGCACCAACACCAACACTGTTCCTTTATGCCTCTCTTTAACTTCCAGCTAAAATAAGATGTTTGAGCAATTAATCCAAAATTCTTTTTTCCTCTTCTTTTTTTTTTTTGTGTCCTTTGGACCAAAGGCATTATCTGTTTCTGGAAAAGTAAGTGGGTGAAATGCTTCTTTTCCCTATTACTTTGAAACAGGGATTGGCAAATGTACCGTTAGAATATTAAAGATCTTTCTTTTTGACAATCCAAAAGGCTCCCAAACACATACTTTCTAATCCCTTTTTAAACTTTATCCCCTTTTGGTGGGGAGTTTTTTCAAACTGCTCTCTGAAACAAAAGTAATTATGTTAAAAACTCCATAGATAAAAAGAGAACTTGTATCCCCAAGGAAAAGCTGACAGACCCAAGTCCTAGAGATAAAATATTAAATCACCACGATAGGAAAGCAATTGAACAAATTATAGTTGATGGAAAAGGTCTCCTATTCAACTTGTCGTTCTGAGAACTTCACATCTAACCACTCATAAGCATTTCTTTCTCCATTCATTTCCACCTTGGTGAACAATGGATTTGCATTTAGGAGATCTGGGTTGAGTTTTGAGCTCTCTCACTTAACTTCCATGAGACTTAGGACAAGACACCTACCCTCTTTGTGGGTGATTTGCTGCATCTGTAGCATAGTAACAATGAAATCTGCTCTCCCTGCCACACTGAGAGGTTGTGAGGAAAGTGCTTTAAAAGCTGAAAAAAAATTACATGAATGTGATCAGTAAGCTTTTTAAGGTAAGGGCTTTTTTTTATGTTTTGTCATTGAATCTCTTAATACCTAATAGTTTCTGGAAGTTAGTTGGCAATTAGCAAGGGTTTGTTTGATTCATTTCCAAAATCAGCAGAGCTTCCTTTATATAGCAGAAGCTTAATAAATGTTTGACTATGCTTTATGAAATTAAAAAAAAAGTCTGGGGATGAGTGGAGCACCCCTCCTCCCCACTTTATCTAAAATAAATCAGGGAGAATAACAATTTTAATCTGCTATGCCTTTTACAGGTGTCTTGAAAGGAGAATGTGGTCATATTTCAAGTATTCAAGGATCTCTGGACAAATACTTCAGAGCTTCTTCCTTACACCAATTGATCAGTTCAGGAGAGAAAACTGAAAGAGCAAAACTGATGATCCATGTTGGAAGAGTCAAGAGGACCAGAGTTCAAGTCTTAGCTGTATGACTTTGAATGTCACTTTAACCCTGACTGCCTCCTTGCCCTCCCCACCTCAAAAAAGTTCAGATGGATTCTTACATGATATAATCTGAGAAGCATCATAGGCTGAGCCAAATTCCATTAAACGCATTTCTTTGGGGTCAGATATTATTTATTCAATGCTTTTCATTCACCAATGAGAGTAGAAATCCACTGAAACACTGAACTTAATCTTTCTGGGTCTCAGTTTCTTTATATATAAAGTTGTTATTGTTGTTTATCAATTGTTCTCAAATTTGATCATGACATATAATGCTGAACCAAGAAGGACTTCTTGGTTCCTTTAATTTCTATAGTTATATAATAATATAAATTATTATAATTAACAGTAATAACCAATGACACTGTTGTAGCATTTGGAGGTGGACAAAGTGATTTCTATAATTTCTTGATTTTGTTTTTCATGCCAGTTTGCAACAGGTGCCTGAGACACTGACCAGATTAATCCAGGGTTTTTTTCCTACTAGGAGTTCTAAGCCTGAGTCCTTGAGCGTGATATTTTAATATTTGGTAACTTTATTTCAATATAATTGGTTTCCTTAACAAACTTATATATCCCATTTTATGCATTTAAATTATTAATTTTGATCAGGGATCCACATTCTTCAGCAGACTTCCAGAGGGATCCATCACACAACAAGAGGGAATGATGACTGTTTAAAAAAAAGCCTTAAAAACAAGAATAGGTCTTATTTATCTTTTTATCCCAAAAGTTTAGCATAGTACCTTTCATCCAATGCTTACCATGGTACCTGGCATTAATAAATGTTGCATGATTTATTAACTTGTTGACTTGTACACAGATGGCATCCCAGAAACATGTGAATAAATAGTTTTGTGTGGGGGTCAGATCTTCCCAGCTAAGCAGCAAGATGGCACAGTGATTGAGTCCTGGACTTGGAGTCAGGAAGATCTGAGTTCAAATCTATTCTCAGACTTGTGTGGTACTGGGCAAGTCACTTCAACTCTATCTGCCTTTTCTTCTTTAACTATAAAGTGGAATAATAAGACCACCTACCTCCCAGACTTGTTATGAAGATCAAATGGAATAAAATTTATGAAGTACTTAGCATAGCACTGGATACACAATATGTTGTTAAGTTGTGTCTTATTCTTAGGGTTTTCTTGGCAAAAATACTTTTATTTTCCATTTCCTTCTCAACTCATGAGGAAACTGAAGCAAACAGAATTAAGTGACTTGTCCCTAGTCATAATTGTCACACAATCATTTAATGTTTGAGATTGAAGTGGAACCCAGATGACTCTTCCTGACTCCAGGTTCATCACTCTACTCACTGCACTACCTAGTTGCTTTTGGCATATAGTAGGTAATTAATAAATGGTTATTTCTTCTCTCTTCTTTTTCCTTCCCTCTTCTCCTTCCCTCCTTTCCTTCCCTTCCATTCTCTTCTTTTTTCTTCCTTCCCTTCCTCCTTCCTGCCTCTCTCCCTTCCTTCTTTTCCATCTTCCTCCTTCCTTTCTCCATTTCTCCCTCTTCCTTCCTTCCTTCCTCCCTTCCCTCCCTCCTTCCTTCCCTCCCTCCCTCCCTCCCTTCCCTCCCTCCCTCCCTCTCTTCCTTCCTTCCTCCCTTCCCTCCCTCCCTTCCTTCCTTCCTTCCTCCCTCCCTCCCTTCCTTCCTTCCTCCCTCCCTCCCTCCCTCCCTCCCTTCCTTCCTCCCTTCCTCCCTTCCCTCCCTCCCTCTCTCCTGCCCTCCCTCCCTCCCTCCTCCCTCCCTCCCTCTCTTTCCTCCCTCCCTCTCTCCTGCCCTCCCTCCCTCCCTTCCCTTCCCTCCCTCCCTCCCTCCCTCCCTCGCTCCCTCCCTCCCTCCCTCGCTCCCTCCCTCCCTCCCTCCCTCCCTCCCTTCTTCCCTCCCTCCCTCCCTCCCTTCCTTCCTTCCTTCCTTCCTTCCTTCCTTCCTTCCTTCCTTCCTTCCTTCCTTCCTTCCTTCCTTCCTTCCTTCCTTCTTTCCTTCCTTCCTTCCTTCTTTTGCTTTCTTGGAGAAAGACATCATGTCTTAAATACTACTCAACACTTACTTTTGTAATCTTACAATATCTAAGACATGGTATCCATAGTAATGGACACACAGGAAGCCCTCATAAATATCTGTTGAGCAAGTGGCTCATAATCAGGCTATCAGGTGAATCTAGAAAACATCTTTACTGAAAAATTTGTGTTGTGAACTATTTTGTCCTAATGAAATCTGACCTGCGAAACAGCACAGATAATCTGAGGCAAAGTCATGTGATAATGAGTAAGCCTAACATTGTATGGAACTAGCAAGGGGAAGGAGAAGAGGGAAGAGGGGATTGAGGAGGAAATTGTAAAGTTGCTCTGTTTAGATCAGAACCTCAATCAGCTTGTTAGGTTGAGAAAGAGAACTCTCTAGATAGGTTAAAATTTTGTTCTAGGGGCGGGAAGGAAAGAGTCCATTACCTGGCAGAAAGTTGTACTCTAACTGGCCAAATCTGTACCATTTGAACAAACAAATCTATTTAAAGTCAGAACACTTTATTGGCTTAGTGTCGACACAGCTGTTTGGCTTTTTCTTTTAATAAACTGACTGCCAGATGCACTGATCCCTACAAAGATGACAATGTGGCAGATGGGCACGATTTTCCAACTGCCAGAAGTCCATCAAGTCTTTAGAACATGCCCACATGTGTATGTATGTTTGTGTTTGTATGTGTGTGTGTCTGTGTATGTTTGTGGTGCTGTCTATTGGGGGTGGGTATGGGAGTTCCAAGCCCTAGAACTGCATTCTCCAACAGAAAAAAAATCAGGGTGTGGGCAAGAGCTGGGGAGAGGGTCAAACCCTCTCATTTTCTTAGGGTAGGGAGATTTCCATGGAGTAACTCCTTCCACCAAGGTGAGTCAGCAACTTATCCCTAAGTTATAGTCCTGACCTATAGCCAGGTGCTCTGGTAGATTCCAGAGGCAGTATTTGAACTGAGGTCTTCCCAATGACAAAATTGCCCTTAAGATTCCATTATTAATTAATTCTTTGTGACTTTAATGTGACCCTAATTAGAGCACTGAGGTAAGAAATGACTTCAGTGTGAACTAACCTGGAAACACCTGGTATAGCTGGTTTATGGTGGCCCTGCCTGTCCTTAGAAATGCCCTGAGGTCTAGCACAATAGGAATGTATCCAGTCTGCTGGGGATCACTGGGAACTTAGAAGCCATTCAGTTCAACTACCCACCCAATTGATAACTTTTTTGTCCATCACTTTGAGAGATGGTTCTTCAGCCTCAGCTCAAACACTTCAATTAATTTCCCATAACATCATATTCCGGCTATATTACAGATTACTTACTCCTTCCCATTGCCCTTATTTTATACATAAAAAGTTAAGCTCAAAAAGGTTGTGACTTTCTCAAGATTAAACAGGTAACAACTTTCCTTTTTTCTTTCATCTATGTTAAATTTGAATACAGGGAATGCTTCGGTTTTGCCTTAGCATAGTTGGGTTTTTGTATGACTGATGATAGCTACCAAAAGCCTGTTGACATGTACAGGATGGCTTGGGGAATTAGTATAATGCCTCTAATTTAGATGGATCTGGGAATAAGGAGTTCGTTATTATGGCAAATTGAAAGCTGCCTCCTTATGACTTTTTTCTTCTAAAGCGAAGGTCTCCAGATGGGAACTGCAGTTCTGTGGGATAATCCTAAGAGGTAGGTGATCAGCCAATTAGAGAGAAATGAAAGAGTTATATATCCCTGATCCTCACCTCCTTTTCAATGATGGGCTTGTCTTTAACTACACTAACTTTTCAATACTCTGTTTCACCCCCTCACATAATTGAATTTTGATGGCTGGGCCAAGTGTTGTCCTCTGAAGGTTGATATAATCTAACCTGACCCAGACACTCACAACTGCTAAGCAGATTGATTTCTTATCCTCAGGGCAGGGTTTGATAACTGCCCCTCACTATTTATTTCTCCTTTTCCCCCAAACACACATTTTTTTTTGATGTGTGGCAAAGAATGAGTAGCATAGGAGATGAATTACATTATTCTCCTCATCCCCCACCTTCTAAATTTCCTCATTTCTATGGAAGATACCACAATCCTTCCCACATTCCAGATTCTCAACTTCTTTATTCTTTACTTCTCACCCGGTTGAAAGTTACCAACAACTCTTAATTTCCATGTTGTATGGTCTTGTCTCAATCGTCCTTCTTCAACTTGGCAGTATTCACTGCTGTTAACACTTTCCTTCTCTCTGGATTATTTCTGCTGCTGCTCTTTCTGTGTGATCACTCATTCCTAGTGTCTTTGCTGGATCATCAACTTTAGCATATATTGCATGTGGGCATGTCCTCTCTCCTGGGTTCTCTTCTCTCTGACCATTCATTCACTTGGAGATTTCATCAAGTCTCATGGGGTTAATTATTGTGTCCATGCAGATGAAACCCAGTATTTAAACATCCAGATTTAATCTGCCTCCTTAAGCCTAGTATCACTGCACAATTGTCTATTGGACACTTCAAAGTGGATGCCCTAGAGATATCTCAAATTCAACAGTTCAAAATAAAACTCATTACCTTTCCCCCCAAACCCCACCCCTCTTTTAAACTTCTCTGTTTCTGTTGAAGATACTAACTAGATTTCAAGTTTTCAACCTTGGAGTTACCCTTGACTCCTGACCTCTCCTTACCTCACATATCCAAGCAGTTTCTTGTCATTTCTATTCCCCAAATATCTTTCCCATCCATGTGCTCTCCCTCTTGCTCTCTGCTCTTTCTTCATATAACCATTCATACAAGATCTTCATACAACCATTATCCAAGTTCAGTTCCTCAAAACCTGTCACCTAGAATATATTAAAAGCTTCCTAATAGTTTTCCCTTCTTCAAGTCTTTCCCCATTCCAATATATCCTCCACAAGGCTTCCAGAGAGATTTAGAAATAATAGCAATAATAATAGCTAATATTTATGTAGTACTTATTATGTGCCAGGCACATAGTACTTTACAAATATTACCTCATTTAATCCTCATGAACTTCCTGTGACGTGATGTGTTATTATCATTCTCATTTGACAGAGGAGGAAACTGAGACAAATATAAGTTAAATGACTTGTCCAGGGTGACAATAAAGTATCCAAGAGTAGATATGAATTCAGATCTTCCTGATTCTAAGCATGATACTATGTTACTAAGTTGCCTCTGAATTTGCTAACCATGTTGTTCCCTTATTAGATATACCTCAATACCTCCCTATTGACTCTAAGACAGATAATATTTCATTTACCTTATCCTTTTAAATCCTTTTAAATTTTGATTTCAATTTCAGTTTTACATGTGCACAACTATAAATATATTAACATATAATTTATAAATAAATATACTTATATTAGGGATGAATGCATGACATTTTTATACTGATAGTGCTATATGATTAAAAAAAGTTTTCAGGCTACTATGCTAGTCATGCAGATCCTCATCTATTTCCTCTTCCTCTTAATAAAATATTACTTACAACCAAAAGAGTTGTCATTTCATTCATACACCCCAGGATACCTGACAGCCCCAAACAAACACTTCACAAAATAAGAAAACAATGAGAAGAAAAGGCTGCTTTCTAAAATATTACCTATTCAATTTGACAAATATTTATTAAATATATATAACACATTGCCCACGTAAATGTCACTATTTTATTATAAATACAAAATTGAATCAAGTAACTGAAATCACTATACAGTATGATTATACAATACTAGCATTAAAATCATAGAGCCTGAGGCTTGGAAAGGACTTGATTTAGTCCAACTGTTCATCTAAGAAATGAAGAAATTGAGGTCCAGAAACAGTTAGTAATTTGTGCAATTTCAGTAAATGAGGGAGGGCGATGCTAGTTCCAAAATCCAAATCTAATCCAATAGTTTCCTCCTAGAACCTGACTTTGATATTGGATATTCACAGGGATTTGTGGGAAGGGAATCTTAGGTGCATTCAATCAGCAGGTGACCAGACTGAAACACTATTTACTGCCCACAAGGAAAACATCATTAGGAAAGTTTGCTCATATTGCTTACCTGAATTAGAGGAAGCTTGCTAAAATGAGGATGATCTGGAGATCTTAGCATTCGTTGCAGAAATGAAGCTGAGTAAACTAGTACTGGTATATGGGGACTTTCCAGTGCATAAGTCAGGTCAAACATGGAGTCACTTTTGTTTACTAGCGTCTAGCAATAGGCCTGTTCTCATGCGGTTGTAATAGCAAAACGGGAAGACTAGCAATTAGACTATAACAGCAAGAATGTTGAAATGGTAATCAGCCAGTCAATTTTTGAAGCAGGAGCTGTTTTATCTGTGCACAGGACAGTACCTTGCATATAGTAGGTAGTCAATTTTAAATATTTTTGAGGTTCATGGGTTAATTCTAGTTCTTCTATTAGCTAGATACAAAACCTTGGAGAAAGTGCTAAATAATGGGGGTGGGCAAGATGAGCCCAGAGGCAGCTGAGGGCATAATGATACAGTGATGAGTCTGGAGTCAAGAAGACCAAAGTTCAAATCTGAACTTGGACACATAATTGTGCATGGCCCTGGACAAGTCTGCCTCGGTTTTCTTCATCAGTAAGAGTAGAGATAATAATAGTATGTACTTCAAAATTGCTGGAAAAATAAAATGAGATCATATTGGTAAAGAGTTTTGCAGACCTTAAAGTACTATATAAATGATAGTGATATGACAACTGATTTCCAAGGTTCTATTCACAGATACTAGGATGCTAGTATAAATTTTTTTTAGAAAAAACGTATAATAAATAAATGATACAGTTTACCAAACTAAAGATACTTAGGATAACATAAAGAATACTGAGGATATCATAAAACCCACACCCACACCCATATACTCCCATAGATATGCTTATCCTTTCTCTAACCATCAACCATCAGCACACAGCCATACTAGAATATAGTCATTGTGTATATTATCAGCAGAAATTTTATTTTACTTATTCTCTTAAAATCAGGTAATGTTTTAGGAAAAAAATACCTGAAGGTCAAATAATTTGTGGAATTGAGTTCTTGGATTGTATTTTTATAGGTTTTATTGGTACCTATATTTCCTGATACAACCTTTTCAACCTCTCTCCACCCTCTCTCTTGAAAAAAGAAACTGTCAAAAATGGCTGACATTATAACTGCATCAAATCATGCATGCACCATTCTGTACCTGTATCTTCCCACTCCCACTCCATTATAGCCATTAAAGTTCAAGTGGAAAAAAAATCAAATCTTTCAATTTTGGGGGTAAAGGAGTTGGAGAAGGAGAAATGTGCTTTGTCATTTATATAAACTTTCAGATCAAGCTTGGTGATCTGTTTTGAGCTGTCTGAGGTGCTTCATATACCTTGTTGTAACATTTTGTAATTCTTTTTGGCCATTTAGAAAAATTCTTTCTTAGAGGTTGTTACCATTTCTGTTTTTTGTTATTCTCAGTTGAGTCTAAGTTCATTAAAAATTTTAAAAAACATTTAAAATATTTTGGGGGGCTTTAAAATACTCATTGAGTTTTATTGTGAGAAACAAGCAAGCAAGGAAGAAAAAAATATTTACTAAGTACCTACTATATGTTAGACACTGTACTAAATGATTAATAAATTTTACCTTGTTTGATAATCACAACTCTGTGAGATAGCTGTCATTGTGATCATCATTCTTAAAATAGAAGAACTGGGCCAACAACAGAGGTTAACTGATTTGTCCAGGGTCACACAGCTCATCAATGTCTGAGTTCTGTTCACTAAACAACCTATGTGTCTTTCTTATTAGCTAAAAGCACTGAGATTCCCACCTTGAATCTAAATCATATATTGCCACTAACTAGCTCTGGAACCTTGGACAGCTCATTTTACTATTCTGGGTCACCATATCTTTATCCATAAAATGAAAGGGCTGAGTTAGAAGCTTCAGTTGCTCTCACTGTCTCAGTGAATACACTGTGGTATTCACTACAGACCTTGAATTGGGAGCATACATTTAGTTTGGTTCTATGTCATCCATCACCTGATCAGATCCAATCAGTTTTGGAAATGATTCTCTTCCCATTGTGCAATTAGAAAGATATCCAGATGGAACCACTGCCAATTCTGTACAGAAAAACAAAGAACTTCTAAAATGAAAGATGCCGACCACAAGGTGGCATGTAGAATTCATAAATCTGTCTCAGCAGAATCGAAGCCAGGAACATTGATTATGTCAGCCTCTTACAGGCAAGGTTTCACTTGTTCTTCCTAGACCATAAGTCATTTGGCATAAAAAGTGACTTTATGATGATCAAAGTTTAGAAACTCAGCTCTTTTTTCCTACTATTGTCTCAGCATGAATGAAATATTTATGTGTATATGTATTCTCTTAAAATGTGTATAAAACAGAGATAAAACAGATGCTAGTGCTATTTGAATAATCATACAGACTTGCTATATGACCTTGAACAAATAAGTTACTTTAATTTCTGTTCTTCTATCTATTACTTTTGCAAACTAGATTTCAAAATGGGATGCTAGGAAGATGAAATTAGGTTTTAAAATTAAGGAATATAGGTCTCTTCAAAAACTCTGGAATCTTTAGAAATAAGTATTATATGAATATGAGCTTTCATTTGGGTTATTTTATTACCTCCTTAACAGTTCACTCCTAAGTATTTCTTAAGTACCCTATGGGTGCTGGGTGCAAAATAAAACAATCTCTGCACTCAAGTAGTTTATATTTTAATGTAGAAATAAGTACAGATATAAATATAGCAATAGCCAACATTCACCTAGTGCTTTAAGTTTTGCAAAGTGTTTGACCTATACTATACACCTATAAATATAAAGAAAAAAGGGGACAGTTAGGTGACACACTGGATAGAGCACCAGCCCTGAAGTCAGGAGGATCTGAGTTCAAATATGGCCTCAGACACTTAATATTTTCTAGTTGTGTAACTTTGGATAAGTTACTTAACTCCAATAGTCTCAGGGGGAAAAAAGAGATAAAAGATACAAAAAAATTCAAAGTTGTGAAAGCTAAGATAATTTATAAAGTAGGACACAAGAAGTTGGCAAGAAGGGATTATCAAGAACAATTTGATGTAAAGGTAATTTTGAACTAAGTTTTGAAGAAAAGAAGGATTCTTTTTGGTCAAGATTTTGGTCAAGGCAAATGGACAATATATTTTAAGTGTGGAGATTAGGCAGTTCAAAGGCAAGGAGATGGGAAATTTGAGTGTCATGTGTGAGGAATAGTGCAAGGGCTAATTTGGCAAGGCTGCAGAGTATGGGAAAGAATATGGAACAAGGAGGTGAGAAAGTTAGACTGGGAAAACTGTGAAGGACTTTCAACACTAAAGATAAGAATTTATATTTTATCCTAGTGGCTTTAGGAAATCATCGAAATTAATTAAATAAGAAAGTGACACTGTCTGATTTGTGCTTAAGGAAGCCACTTGGAGAACTGTTTGGACAACTAGATTTGAACAAGCAGGGAGAGGCATGAGCCAGTGAGACCATGAGATGCTGTTGCAATCATTTAGTAAAAAGGCAGTTTAGAGCCTGAATTAAACTGAGCAAATAAGTGCAAAATATCTAGAAAGTAGTCCATGGATGGATGGTGGACATAGGACACTAGCAAGGAGCTGGCACTTCCTAGGGAAGGAGGTAAAGAGAGGGAGCATTAATAGCATAGTCTTTATCCAGAATAAAGGTATTAAAGTAGGAGATGAGCTGTTAACTAAAGTGATTGTAATATAAAAATAATATTTTTTTGAATTACTAGACCTTATGTAATTTTAAATTTAGAAGGGACTTTAAGATTTTCTAGTCAAAGCATAATTTTACAGATGAATTAACTAAAGCCCATAACTACTAAGTGCTGTAGCTGATGTCATACAGTCAGTCAGTGACAGACAGAAATAGTTTTCAAATCCATGTTTGCCATGCCTTGGGAAAGGGTGTTTTAGTCTACAAACAAATGGAAAAGTTAAAGAATTTCCCCTAATTTTTAAAAACGTTTTAAAAAATAATTTCAAAACCCAGATATTGATCAAGAGGCAGTTTGATATAGAATAGAAAATGATGGCCTGGAAGACCTGAATTTGACTATGTATACACTAAGTTGTCTGACTTTGGACAAGTTATTTAACTATTCAGCCTCCACTTTCTCATATGGTACAATAAAAATAAGTGAGCACTCTTCCCTTAGGGTTGTTGTGAGGCTCAAATGAGATAATGCTTATAAGTCATTTTGCATGCCTTAAAGTCCCATAATAAATGCTGGCTATCATCAGTAGCATACTTATATTACATATTAGTAAAAAAAAAAAAAAACAAGCAAAAGGACATGTAAGGAAAAGAGAAAAATAACATATTACAAATGGTAGGATTTCAGGCAGACAGGGACCTATTTGCTAGAGGATAGCTCCCTCAAATTGCTCCTTCACAGCTGCCTCTGGCTTTGACTATGAGGCCAGTCCAGACTGATTTAATTAAGATAAGGCTTCTACAAGATTCAAGGGCTTGCTGCTGACCCCACCTTTGCACTCCAGTAACACTGATCCTTATTGTTTAGTGCTTCCAGGAGGAAAAGGCTTTTTATGTCTGGTTGCAGACTGTGCAGGCTTTGGTATTCTGTATTTCAAAATCTATTAATGGTCCTATCTGCTACCTTAATAATTCATCATCTTGAAAGAGGGTGTTTACATCACAATGGAGTACATTCTGCTTTTTCTGCTATTAATTGTACTAGGAGAGTATGATCAGAAGATAGACAATAGCTTTACTTTTGCCGGGTCACCATCACCCTAAGTTTATTTGATTGAGAATATTTTACAAAGTGAAGACTTTTTGTGGGATGCAGAGGGAATTGGGGGGGGAGCATAAAAGAACTCAATCATGGGATGAAAAGCTCAAATCATGATCTTTTGCCCTCTTAGATGCACCAGAAGTGCCCCCATAAAAATCTATAACAATTCCCTAGAACAGCACCAATTAAGAGGACTTAAGGTCATGTGGAGAGAAGAAGCCTGAATTAATATTTAAGATCTCGGATCATCTCTTGATTTCATCAATTATGAGACTATGTAATCAGTCATCAAATTTCTCTGAGTCTTGGTTTCTTCATATGTAAAATGGGAATAATTATTAATTAATATGAACAATAATATTAATAATAACTGGACGAGAGATAGAGAAAGACTAAATCAGGAAACTCTGTATTAAAACTGTTTTTGACACATACTAGCCATGTCACTATCAACAAATTTTTTAAACACTCAGGGATCCCAATCATTCCTGAGGACTCAAAATTACAGATAACTCAAGGATTCACATCAGTGGAGGAGTTTCTGTCTTGGGTGTTCCTCCTATCAATAACATCACAGATTTGGTAATTACTCACCCAAGATAATAACTGCATATGTGCCATATAGAAAGCTATTGAGAGGCAAATGCTTTGTAAGCCATGAAGCCTTATATGAAAGAGAATCATGATACTGTTCCATCTCTGCTGAGCCAGCTATCCTAAGCATTTTAACAGAAGCCTAAAATAAATAGCATCTTTGGTCCATGGTGCTTCTTCTTCTTCTTTTTTTTTTTTTAAACCTCTTTAGAGTCCAAAAAAACAAAGACTTTAGACAGAGGTAACTTTGAAAGTCTGTGAAATGCCCAGATGATGATTAAGAGAAAGTGGTTATTAGGTACTTTTAAAATGCAACCCTCCACTTGAATGCCCCCTAGGGTGCAAATGCAATAAAATGTAACATTAATTAAATGCCAAAACAACCAGAGGGGGCAATTAGTAAGGAAGTAAAGAATGCAGCAGGAAAACAATGAGAGAGAAGCAGAATTAAAGGGGAAGATTAAAAGCAAGGAAGTCTCTTCCCAGACTCTCTCTTGGGGAAGATAAACACTCAACCAACCATTATGTCTTTTATGTGCTCATTGATAGGTCTGACATGCCATGGAGTTTTCAGCTTGTGTGTGTGTGTGTGTGTGTATGCATATATATATAGATATACATATATAAAACATATATAATATATATACACATCTATATGTATATATATGTATATATATACATATATACATACACACACACATATATGTACATATGTAGAAGTCTTCTCAATTGGCTTTTAGTAGCCATAACAGTCAAGGCAAAATGGACTGCTTATAAGATTCTGCTGTTTCTAGTCATAAGAAAAAATGCACTAAATCACTATTGATTAAAGATATAAAAATTAAGACAAGTCTGAGGGGCCATTTAACACCTCCCAGATTTCCTTAAAGAAAAAGAAAAAAGAAAGGAAGAAAAGAAAGAAACAAGCATTTATTAAGCAAGTATTCCAGGCACTATGCTAAATGATTTATAAATATTTCATTTCATCCTTTCATGGTCCCTATGTTATAGTTGAGGAAACTGAGACAGGCACAGTTAAGTGACTTGACTAGGTTCACACTGTTAGTGTTTAAGACAAAACTTAAATTCACTCCAGTTGCAGCATATTCTCTGCTGTACGACTTTGCTGCTCCATATCTAATTATCATAAGGATTATTTTGTTCCGCTCCCTTATCATAGCTAGATGCATGTCAGTGCTCAAAACCAAAGTCCCTGATTTTGAGTTTTTCTACTATTTCATGCAAGTAAGCCTTGCTGCTTGTCCTGCTTTAAATCTTAACTTCAACACTATCCAACATAATACTGAATACATAAGAGTAAGATTGATAGATGGCCTGATGCAAAGTGGTCCCTATGGGACAATTTTATCTTGCATTACTCTGCTTTCACTTTACCATCAAAATCCTTCCAGAATTCTGAGTCCTGTCCTTGAATTTGAATCCCCATGACCAAGTCCTTAAAACCAGATGCTAGCATTTTCTCAGTCTTGCCTATAGGCTAATGGACTCTGTCCATTGCCTCCTAATAATGCTTTCTATCCTGAAACTTTACTTGTTTGTCAGAGATTGCATCTGCAGATATCCACATGTTGCCTAATACAAGAGAAATATTCTTCTGACTGACTACCTATGTAAATTTTCCCTGTGATTTTTTTTCCAGCCTCTGGACCTTGGTTATCCCTAGTGAGTCCCCTGGTTGACTGAATCCTGTTGATGACACAATGAGTGAAAAGTTCACTGGCATCTGCCTCCATGATTGGTTATGTCATAAGGATATTCTATATGTGTATCTATATCTACACCTACAAATCTAAAACTGAAAGTCTAAAGAGGAAAGTTCATGTTAGCCTATATAAAAGTTATATATGGCGTGATATTTTTAACTAGTCCATAGGATAGAACTGTTTTACTCTGAAGGCATCCAGGTGGCCAGATCTGGAGCCAGGAAGACACATCTTCCTGAAACTATTGGACCTCAAATTTAACTCTCGGTTAAAGCTGCAAGAAGGCTGTTTCTAACAATGATGCTACTGTCTCATTACCTCTCTCAACTCTGGAAAGAAGTTTAAACTAAGAGATAAATTATTTTCTATGATTACATATTGACTTCAGATTAGAATCTTACTCTCTTTCCCTTGTATCCCAATTAATGGGAATAGCAAAGAAAAAGGAAATGAGTAGAAAGGTAGGGAGCAATGTAGCTCCAACATGGTGATCAAGAACTCCAAAATAAATCACCTGATGGTGCGACTTGGTATCCAAAATTCTCTCACGCATCCATGTATCTGAATTGTACTGAAAGGGGCAGGGCTAATAGAGAGACAAAGGGATCTGTTCTCAAGAGTAATTGTATTTCAAACTGTGAAATACATCTAGTAAGTGCTGTAAATATTTAGAAGACCAGGAGATCTGTGGATAATGAAAAGCTGATGGAAGACTACATGGAAATCAAGTTTTCCAGGGCAGTTCTTGGTAGCACTCACCCTTATAGAACAGGCAGCACCTGAAATCATGAAGACAAATAGTATGTGCCAAGGTATTGAATTGGAATGAACTTGTCACGAGAAGGGGACAATGCAAGCACTGGGTGGACGTGTGGAAGGTACATTTAGGGGCAACTGTGGATGTTTGACT
Source organism: Antechinus flavipes (assembly GCF_016432865.1). Taxonomy (NCBI): domain Eukaryota; kingdom Metazoa; phylum Chordata; class Mammalia; order Dasyuromorphia; family Dasyuridae; genus Antechinus; species Antechinus flavipes. Next base: position 86,348,735 of record NC_067402.1, read on the forward strand.
ATGTAAGACAGGTTCAGATTGTAGAGGACCTCAGAAGCTTGGGATTTAGATGGACATACCTCATTCTGCCATGTGTGTCCAGCATGTGTGATTCCTGTGTTAGTGTTGCTCCCATAAAGATAGATGTGCAAAGGACTCGAAGCATTATCTTACCAAATCAGAAAAAGCAATAAGGTTGAATGGAACTTATTTGGTCATTTCGTCAATCTCTTTGTTAATACCAAACTGCTCCCTATTGAGCTTTTTAGAAAGCAATCTTACTTCATGTCTATCTACTAAGTAAAATTTACATGTGATCCAAGTCAAGATTATTAATACTTTATGGGATTGGAGTCCAGTCTAGGCAGGTAAAATTCTCATTTCAGTTACATTAAATAAGAAAGCATTAAGAACACTGCTTGAAATGATTGCTATTTGATTCAGCAGATACCCCACTGCATCACACCTCCAAGAAGCAGCCAATCTGTCCCATTGAAGCTTTGCCAGACACTGATTGAATTATGGATACTTTCATCATTACACTCACTTTCAAATCCTCTTTTGGAAATCGGAGATGAAGCTGAATATCATTTTTTTAAAAACCTACTTATTTCTATAAAAGATCTTGTGGTATCATTTGCAGTTACAAGATACTTGATGTTCCAAGGCAAACTATTTTTTTCCCCTCCCCACCAGGTGTCAGTGAAAAGGAAGAGGATTATAGGTTATATTAGCAATGGCAAAAGTCATAATGGGAACCCAAATAGAAACCTCTGTGTCCAATTTGCAAGCAGGTCAGGTTTCCAGAGGTGATTCATAGGTAGGTTGTTTGGAATGTGAAATGCAATTTTCCCAAGAATCGATGTAATCAGGGTTCCTAAGCTAACCTACAAAATCCTGATTAACTCAAAATATTGCTGAATTTAAGTAAAGGCAGTCTGTCTCTCCCACTCCCTTCAACCTTTTAAAACCAGAAAGGATTCCTGGGCACTGTCTGATAAAGCAGATGGTTATAAAATTACTTTTATTTTTGCACAAGAACAATGTTATAATTAGAGGTTGCATTCCTGGCCAAGAACTTGGCATCAAAGAAATAATAGGTATAGTCAACAATATGTCATAAAAGAAAAGACCCAATAACTACAAACCTGGAGAATAATTTAAAAGAGCAATAATATACTTTAAGTCTTACAAAAGGCATAAATACTCTGCAGACCTTGATTTTACAAGGTGTCCAAAAGTACTTTAGCCTAGACATACAGCACATAAACACAACTCTACTCTGTCATAAATTTTACCTAGAGTATGCTAGGAAGAATAAACATCGATTCTGCACTGTGTTTACATTCTTTGAATTTTAAAGGATTTTTCTGAGGATGATTTGGATTACTTAAGAAACTTTTGAGTTTATACTTCATTTTTTTTTCCAATAAATTTCTCTACAGATGCTGAGACACTTTAAAAGCACTGCATTGTTCTTCAAGTTATGTTTAAAATATGGAGGGAATGAATAAATGTTATGGTATTACCACAGAATTTCAAACTGGACTCAGAGATCATCTAGTTCAGCTATCTTTTTTTAATAGGTGAAGAAACAGGCACAGAGAGGTTTTAAGCAACTTGCTCAAAGCCATGGGGCAATTTAGGCAGCTCAGTGGTTAAAATGCTGGGTCTGAAGTCCAGAAGACTTGAGTTCAAATCCAGATTGAAACTCATATATTGTATGAGTCTGGCTAAGTCACTTGACCTCTGTTTAGATCAGTTCTCTCATTTGTAAAATGAGAGTAATAATAGCACTTATCTCCTAGAGTTGTTGTTTGCAGATCTGCAAAGTGTTTGGCATAGTGTCTAGCACACAGTAGGTACTTAATAAATACTTGTTCCCTTACCCCCAAACCTGCATACAGTTAGGAGTAGAATCCAGGTTTCCCGACTCTAAAGCTGACATATTTAGTTCTCACCATTATGTTTCTCAATTTGAATAAAAATTATGAGCATTATTTTCTCCTTTACTTGCTTAATTTGTTAGTTTATAGAAATGCATATAGGTAGCTAATCAATATCCACTCAAATAAACATCACTTGGAAGCAAAAGCTGTTCAGTCACTTTCTCATCCCTCAGAGGTTACTTGATACTTAAAATCATCAGTCCAATTTCATTTTTCTTAAATTCATAAAAGCAATTACTAGATTTTAAAAGGAAATATTCAAGCACTCACAGAATCACTGAATTTTTGAATTGAGAGAGACCTTGGCGACCATCTAGTTCATCCCATATAAGAAGAATTCCATTATTGCATAGCTGAGAAATGGCCACTCAGCCTCTGCTTGAGGCTCCAGTAATGAGATACTCATTCTAGCTAGCAACACATTTAAAATACTTTTAAACAGCTTGAATCATCAGAGTTTTCCCAACCAGAGTTTTCAAGACTAAATCAGATTCTTTGCAACTTGTGTCTGTGTTCCTAATTTTTTCTTCTGGAGCCAAACAGAAATCAAATCCTTTTCCCATGTTTTTCAGAATGATTGTTGTCTTACTATGATCCACCCATCTTATACTGGTTATTTTGGTGGCCACGTATAAAACTTTTTATTTATCTCCACTGAATTCTATCTTACTAAGTTCAGCCCAAGGTTCTAGATTGTCAAGATCTTTACAGATCCTGCCTTTGACATCTATAGTTCTCACTAAACTGGAATATAACAGCCTTATGCCTATGTGCATACAAGGATTGAATGGGTACTTGCAGCAAAAATGTAAAAGCAGTGGAAGTGAGAAGGCCAGTAGCATAACCACTTTAAGTAAGAGAAGTACTCTAGGACTTTATAGTCTTTTATAACAGCCTTTGGGAAATGTATTCTGTGTACAAATTCAGGATATAAGGGAGAAATTTCTCAGAGAAATACCTTTTCTGTCTCTTCTCTTATCATCCATCATTGATAATGAGGAACTTAGCATTGTTGGCAAAACAAAAGAGACTTTGGGAATGTGATTCTGGTAAGGGATCTTATAGGAACTCAAATGTGGACAGACATACATATGTATATCATTTACAGAAGTCATCTCAAGAATGATGAACAATATAGTGTTCCAAAAGTCTTAGTGCAATTTTAAACTTTAATAACTTTTTAAGATTTAATGCTACAACTTAGAGAACCTCATTTGGAAATTCAATTACTTAAATTTCTTTTTCAGTCATTTAGTTTTTTGAATTTTGATTTGTTGTCGATGTTAAGTCATTTTTTGTGATGTCCACCTCTTCATAATCCCATTTGAATTTGATTTTCTTGGCAAAGATACTGAAGTGGTTTGCCCTTTCTTTTTTCATCTCACTTTAGAGATTAGGAAACTGAGGCAAATTGGATTAAATGTCTTTCCCAGAGTCACACAGCTAGCGTATATTAGAGTACCAGATCAGAACTCATGAAGATGTCTTTGTGATTTCAAGCGCTGCTCTATCTGCTATACTACCTAGGTGCCCATGAATTCTGAAAAATCATTTTTCAGATTTTAACTTCAATAAGCCTGGGGGGGGGCTAGTATTTATGGATTATGTTGCTACAGTTTCTTGATGACACTTTCTCAGACAAATGGATGGGTAGAGGAGGGAAGGCTCCTTTGGTCATTCAATCTTTGTTAGACTTTTGCTTATGAAGTCATGTCAAAACCATCATGTATACATTAAGGCCTTGTTCTTTAGATTCTGAATACAATTCTTTCATTCACTGAGCATGGGCTGATCAAAGTCTTTACAAGATTTGAAAACTGGTTTGAGTGATGTACATAGCCCAATATAAAAATTAGAAACAAGAATAATTTAAAAATAAACAACAGTCTTTCAAATTTTGATTTTTGAAAGTTTGTAGTACTTATATTTCTGAACTTACTAAAAGTTAAAACTATACTATATACATCAGGCATTGTTGATGCTAACAGTAGGTGCTATCATTTTCCTCATTTTCCAGTTGAGGAAACTGAGATAAAGGTTAAGTGATTTGCCCAGGATTGCATAGCTAGGAAGGGAAGCCACATTTAAACTCAGGTGGCTCTCTGACTCATCAAAAACTTCTCTAAGTCTTCTTCTCTATGCAGCTCTACCCTCAATATCGCTGAAGTGTAGAGTATGTAAGTTTTTTTTAGCTGCAGCTATTTTTCTTGTAGTTAAAAAAGGTCTTGTTTATGGAATGAACTTAGTGGTCCAGAGGGGCCATGAGGTAGCTCAAATCTCTTCAAATGACACACTCAGATATCTACTGACTCCTCTGGCTTCTGCTCGGGCTAAATCTGGCCCTGTTTTAAAACTTTTGTTTTCCAAATAAATCAATACTCTAGCAGTATAGTTTCTAATACATCCACGAAGCCCACATATGTCTGTAATAGCTTTGAGGATCTTTGCTTTCTTATCTTACTTCTACAATGATTTAAAAGGCCCAGAATTGAAAAGGTTAAGTCTCTGAAGAAAATGTTTGCAAAACTTATTCTCTATTATAAAAACCAACAGCACAGCAGGACTCCCTGAGGCTTCCATGATAAAATAATTTATGTATTAATCTATACATTTCCAGGGAAAACACTAAGTAGATTAAGCAGCTATATCAGCTCCAATTGATTTAAAGTGTGGGGGGGGAGGTGTTGACTATCAAGTCAACAGTTCAGTGTAAACACCTCAAAGAAAAGTTTCATTTCAATAGATCAAACAAAGTACTCTTAACTTGAATGACAATGAAATTTTACATTTTATGTGAAAGAGTCTCAAAAATCCATTTTAAATCTCCTCCTTATGGATTTTTCCTTGAAGCAAAAGTAGATTAATCCTAGAAAGAATTGAAGCTACTGCAACTAAATCCTTAGAGTGCTCTTTAGACTGGTAATCTAGAAACTGGCTAATTTTAAAAACCAAAGACCTATCTATATTCCCTCTTATCATCCTAGTAGAAATATTACCACATATAAGGATCAGATCTGAGATCCTGGCACATAACACTCTTTCCTGACAAAATGATTAAAAACATATCTTGCATTCAAGAAAATATTATGGAAAATAATAGTCAGGGGAAAAAGATTGAGAAAGATATATTCAAATAACTAAGGTACAAATACAGCATATAATTTGGAGCTACACTTTCAAATCTCCATGTGTACCAAGAGCCTGGGCCTTCAGAGATGTGCTGCTAAGGGTCTAAAGGTAATCTTGAGGAATTGGGAATGGTTTTTCTAGTATAATTGTTCACTATCCCCCACTGCTATGCTTCTTCCATGATCGTCATCAGTTGCTGTCAATTATTAAGCATGATATATTTAGTTTTAAAAAAGGTATTTACTAAGATGATATAGTTGGTACAAAATATTCCTCAGAAGGCCATTTTATATTTTCCCATAACTGAGAAGACTTTTAAAGTGAACTCAGATTTAGAGGACACATATGACAAAGTAATAACTCACAGCTTTTGTTTGCCAGAAGTCCCTTTATCCCACTTATGGAGGCACTTAAATTTTTTCCCTAGGTAGAGTGGAGCTACCACTTTCTTTTCTTTCTTTCTTTCTTTTTTTTTTAAACTTATTATTTTCAAAACATATGCATAGATAATTCTCAACATTCACCCTTGCAAAACCTTGTGTTCCAAATTTCTTTTCTCCCTTCCTTCCCCTCAATCCCTCCCCAGATATCCCGTAATCCAATATATATTAAACATGTACAATTCTTCTATACATATTTCCACAATTATCATGCTGCACAAGAAAAATCAGATCAAAAGAGGAAAAATGATAAAGAAAACAAAAAGTAAGCAAACAATAACAAAAAAGTGAAAATACAATGTTATGATCCACACTCAATCTCCACAGTCCTCTCTGGGTATAGATGGTTCTCTCCGTCACAAAACAATTGGAATTGGCCTCAATCACCTCACTGTTGAAAAGAGCCACATCCATCAGAATTGATCATAACATAATCTTGCTGTTGCTGTGTACAATGTTCTTTTGGTTCTTCTCATTTTACATAGGCCATGTAAGTCTCTCCAGACCTTTCTGAAATCATCCTGATCCTTCCTTATAGAATAATAATATTCCATAACATTCATATGCAAGCTTATTCAGCTATTTTCAAACTGATGAGCATCCATAATGTGGAGCTTTTCTGTTGGATTTTTTCTGGAAACTTTAATCTCCCTTCCTTTATCCTGACTAGTTTATCTTTGTCTTTCAATGAAGATACTGCTCCCAGCCAATAATGTTCTGAAGATGCTGCAAGAATCATGAACAAAGTCCAAATTCTCTGAACTTTCAAGTTCATGAGGTCTTTCTCTGTACATGGTCTGGGGTAGGAGGTAGGGAAGATGAGGACAAGAGCTAAGCATCTTCCTTTACTTCATATCCAAGTGATTTCTTCTGAGGAACTCAGCTGGAGATTTTTGTCCTACATTACCAGATGCCTGAATCACCTGTTTTAAAATGTCTTGCTAGTTTTATAAAAAGTCCCACATGAATGACCAAATCATATTCTAGTCTATTTGAACAGACTTCCTGTGAAATTTTCAACTTTTAGTTTGCACTTAGATTTTCTGATTCTGTTGAGATATTGATGCCCAAACAGATTCTAGTTAGTTATTTTAAGTAGGATGGGGGTGAATTGATTGATTTACTCAACCAAGCCCACCTTTGAACAAAATAAATGTCAAAGAGAAACCTGGGGAAAATACCATGAGAAATGTGAATAGAAAGGTATTACTTTTTCTTCTTACTTATCACAGGGGGCAATGTTCCTAGCTCTGTAGTCAGGTGACCTGAGTATTCGAATCCAATCTCTGTCGCTTATTTTATCTAATTTTTCTAGATTGCAACTCCTTTATCTAGGCTAGGCTATTCAGTGGAAGGTCAAATATTGAAGCTGAAGTTTAAATATCTTGGTCACATAATAAGAAGATGGGATGCATTGGAAAAGACTCATGTTAGGAAAGATTGGAGGCAAAAGACAAAACAGATGGCAGGGGGTGAGATACATAGATAAGTCATGGATACAATGAACATAAACTTGGACAGACTTCAAGAGATGGTGGAGTACCATAGGATCATGAATAATTGGACTGAATGACTGAACAACAACAGCAACAAAAAGAACTTGATGACTTTTAATTTCCTTTTCAGCTCTAAGACTATGATCTTATCAGTGTCAATGACCCATTAAAGCAACTTCAGAAAAGCAAAGCAGCATTATTGATATTGATGCCTTGGAAGGAAGAGTAACACATTTAGATGGATAAGTTCTGGCATATTTGTTAGAAAATCACTTTATTTTATTACTAGTCAGTCACCCAGCATTTATTTATTAAGCACTTACTATATGTTAAGCACTATGATAATTCTGGAGATATGAAGAAAGGCATAAACAGTCTCTGTCCTAGAGGAGGTTACATATTAATGGAAGAGATAACATGTAAATATAACTAGGCACATATAAAATGCATATATGAGTAGTGGATTAGGAGGGGAAAAAAAAAACTCTTAAAGAAGGTGACACTTCAGTTGAATCATCAAGGGAACCTGGAAGAAAAGATGAAGGCGCAGAGTATTTCAGGCATGGAGGATGGCCTATGTAAAGATATAAAAGTGGAAGATGGACAGTCACATTTAGAGCAGGACAGTGTTTGGAGCAGAAGGCTGCAAGCCCAGAAAGGGGACAGGTTATGAAGTCACATGAAATCACTTCTCCTCAAAACCTTTTAGTAGTTAAAATGCTGAAAGTCATTGGATATAGAGTTTGGCATGAATAGTTCATGGAACTTTGTTCTCCATCACTTTAAGTGATTTATCAGAGATTTGTATTACACTCCTTATTAATCACCATTGCCTCTGTCTTATTTTATTCCTGGATTAGAAGCTTTATGACATTAAGACTCATGTCTTGTATCAACTTTGTCTCTCTCCTAATGCCTAGGATGGCATCTACTCAAATGACAACTTAATAAATATGTGTTGAATGAATGGAACTAATACTTAATAAAATAACAATAAGAAGCCTGTTGCTTTAACACCATCCTCAGCATCTTCTTACTTTTCCCTGGGAACTTTAGTATCAAGATGAATATTTTTGTCAGTAGGCATAGAGTTCGAGGAGAGCTAAAACTATTTATATTATTGGTATTAAGCATACTTGACCTATATGCCATGGACTTTGGATTTTTTGATGATATTCTCAAACAAACATTTTCCAACAATCAATGAGGTACAATGATTGATTATAAGTACTTTAAAAGGTAAGTATAACTAACAGCTAGTTATTCCATAGTACTGTACACGTCTGCCCATCACAAAAAGAAATAAAATATATTCACTAGCAGAAAATGTCCAGTAAAATGCCAGCAATTAAAAGAAGAAATTACTTAGGTGTGTTCTTCATTGTAATTTTTATTTTCTTCCCTTGATATCTTATCGTATGCTGGGCAAATCAAACTTTTTTCCAGTTGAAGCTATGTCTACATTTGCAATGATGAGCACTGCCAGGCATCAGGGTCCAATAAAACAAGTCTGTTCATTAAAATATTTTCAAGGAAAAAAAAAGCATTGGAAAACATGGCTGATCAAGTCTGACACTCCTCTCCCACTGGGGCATATCAGGCAACAGTCCCTATTACAACATATAAGTGACAGCTTGAAAATTCCTAAAATTCTTGTATTCCCCTTTCAATTGAACAAAGCCTTGAGAATCTGCAGTTTCAACTATGCTCAAATTCAAATTACAGAAAAGTCCCATTTGTTATTATCTCTGAGCTGGGATTTCTTACCTTCATATAGCCAGTCACTGAGACCATTGTAAATGACACCTTCTTTCCCTGTAGAGACCACCCGGATTGCTTGTTTCCCCACGTGTGCACAGTAGTAGATGTTATTTTCAAAGATAAATATCTAATTTGGAAAGAAAAAAAAAGAATGCAATTAACCAGGGAGGCCCTCACAAAATTGTGGACTACTTTTTTGTAGCAATCTGAAATGGTGTTATTTGGTCTCATGCTAAGTAATAGAATGATTTTAGTATAATGTCTTGAAGGGTTACTTGTGATTTTTTTTCCTCTAATGATAATTGCAATCTCCATATGGTGATTAAGTAATTCATTTTGGCCACAAATACTAAATGAAACAACTGCAATAGCTTATTTGGTCTAGGAATTTTGGTTACCCTCTCAAATCAGTCCACTCTTATTTATATACATGTTGACATATAATCTCTTTCTTATTAGTCTTTGAGTTTGTTGAGAAGCAGCTAGTGAATAGACCATGTGGATTGGAGTCAGGGAAACTCATCTTCCCGAGTTCAAATCTAGCCTCAGACACTTACTAATGATCCTGGACAAATCACTTAATCCTGATTGTCTCAGTTTCTTTATCTGTAAAATGAACCGGAGAAGGAAATGACAAACTCCTCCAGTATCTTTGCCAAGAAAACCCCAAATGGGATTACAAAGAGTCAGATAGAACTGAAAAAATTTCTGAACAACAAAGCTCTTTAAAAGCAAGGTCCACATCATTCATCAGCTTTGTATACTCAACACCAAGTACAGAGTCTCGCACAAAGTGGCAATTTTAAATTCTGCTGAAATGAATTTCACTGATAGTAAAAGCAATGGACTCAAAGTCAGGAAGCTTGGATTATTGTCCTAATCATATCATTAGCTAGGTAGGTGATAGAAATCATTTCATGATCTGAGTCTTTAGTTTCCTCATACTTGAAACGAAGTGATTTCTGGATTTGAATTTAGGAATTCCTGACTCCAATCCAAACATGCTACATATTGCACTAGATAGCAAGTGAATTGGCGGGTTATTTGGACACATAACCTCAGATACTCAGGCTTGAGTTTCCATATTTGAAAATGTTACATCAAGGATATTACTATAGTACCTCCTTTCTAGTAGCCCAGAGATATAAGAACCCAGAAGAGTAGCCAAATGAGCCATCTGTACATTCAAAGACTTATATTGTCAGTGACATTTCCCAACATATAGAGGGTGAGTATTTTACACAGTACAAACATTGGGGCAAATGTTAAATATCTTTTTTGAAAATATAAGAAAGCAATTTCCCTATATCATGCTCATGATAAGGGGGGACCTTGAAATAATATAGAATATTGGCTTTCTGCTTACGTCTCTCAGGCTCTCAAGAGTATGCACTTCAACCAGAAATGACTTGGCAAGCTTCCAAAAGCAAGTATACATCCTAATTTAATTCCTGTAGCTGTTTGGGTGAGTTTGCCTAAGGGTAGGATGCATGATTGAAATTTTAACTTGTTTCACACTTTCTAAGCTTTTTAAGCTAAAAGAGTTATAACCAATTAATAGAGTCTAAGATTTAAAATCTTCTGTTCAATATTAAATTCACTCTTTTAACCTGGTTTTATTTTTTAATAGACTAAGGGGGAAATGAAGCAAAAGGCAAACTTCTGAAAAAAAAAGGATGTTGGTTTTGATGATTTTTTGGGATTTTGTCTTCTTTTGTTTGGGAGGGGGGATATTGGGTACAGTTTAGATTTCATCAATGCCTATATGTGTCCAAACATGTAGATGATGGGAAACTCTGACTGAAGTTATGACATTTCACTCAGATTTTAGGCAATAATTTAGCCACAATCTTTTCACTTGCTGAATTAACAGAGTCTGTCAGACAGGAGAATAGCCTTTATTTTACTGGGTGGAAACCCAGACTTGTCATTTTCCTTGTATAGAGAAGGAACAAATACAATAGCAAGAACTCATTAGGTGCTTACTATGTGCCAGAGAAAAGCAGGCAGCATTGTCTGACCTTACAGCCAAAAAGACTGGATTCGGTTGCTATTTCTGAGGTAAAGAAAAAATTCTGACCTGCACATATAACAACAATAGTAGCTAACATTTATATAATGTTTGCTATATGCTAGGCATTGTACTAAGTGCTTTACTATTATGATCTCCTTGATCCTTACAACAGCTCTGAGAAGTGAGTGTTTAATAACATCCTCATTACTCTTTATTCACTAATCCCCCTAGCTTTCTCTCATATTAAGAAACAGAGGGGGCAATATCTTTGCAATGAAAAAGAATGAGAATCATGACTATAGAAATTCAGTGCAATGGCTATATATTCTAAACACAGCCCTCAAGGTCCCCAATTCTTGGCTATAGAAGAGAGGCTTCCATTAGCCTTCCCCTAAAATTTATAATCTAATTTAAAAGTTTCTTTAGCTTTTGGCTTCTAGCTCTTTCTTCCACTTTCAAACTTTTCAGGCCTTTTCCCTGCTAAGCTGTGGAACTAGTGTAAGTGATTGGAACACAAATGACCCCAAATCTTCCTTTTTTCCAATGGGGTTTATAGAAACTAGTACATTTGTTAGTGACTTGGAGATGTGGCTTCAAGAGTTAGTTCTTTCTTGACTTTATCTGACATGGGGCCATCTCACCATCTCTGATTTCTTTCCCCTTCAGAGCATCCTGATTCTATTATTAAACTAATTTTCTAGAAAACCAATGTTCTTGCTTTCTCAAATATTCAATGATTTTCCACTATCTACAGAAGAAAGTTTAAACTCCTCAGTCTGAATTCAAGACCCTTTACAATCTGGCCCCAATCCACTTGGGTCATATAATTTCTTAACTCTTAGCCAAACTGATCTAGTCATTGTTCCCTGCCACACATTAATGACTTTGCTGGTATTCCCTCTGCCTTCATCTCTGCCTTTAAAAATCTATTTGTCCTCCAACAACAAAATCAAATGTTATGTTCTTTGCTTTAAGGAAGCATTTATGACATGTTAAATGCTGGGAATACAAATATGAAGGAGCAAAGGGAAGGGAAAAAAACATTTATGTAGTGACTACAATATACCAGGCACTGTGTTATGTGATTTTTACATTTGATATTCACAACCTACCTACCAAATAGGCAGATCCTATTATTATTTCTTCTGCTATCTTTTTGTTTACATTGAAGAAACTGAGGCAGACTGAAGTTAAGTCACATGCCTAGTATCACACAGCTAGTATCTTCTTTAATTTGAACTCAGATCTTCCTGACTGCAGGAATAATTCTTTATTCACTGGCCCCCAGCTAGCTGCCTTTGCAAATGTAAGCAAAAATATATTCCCTGCATTCAAGGAGTTTACCTTCTTTTGAGGGTGGGGGGAAAAACATATATAAAAGAAAACTAAAAAGAAAAGAAAGGGAGAGGAATGGAGATGATGAAGTTGAGAGAGTCAGAAGTAGAGGGGGGAAAAATGTAGAATGGCTGGTCTGGATCTGTCCTCAAATTAGTGGTTTGAGGAAGACCTTAATAAGAGGAGGTAGAGGGAGGGAGGGATGTTTTAGGGTGAGAAGGCAGTTGAAATAGATATATCCTTTGTTTGAAGTCTCAGCTCTTAGCATCTCTATTGTTCATCTGGCATTGGTTAGGTACTATTTTATTTCATTGTTATGTGTATGTTGGTGCTGGCTCCTCAAGGAGATTATTATAGCTCTTGGAGGTGAAAAAAAACACATCTTCTACTTGGAGTAATAATTTGGCTAGATGGAGTGGGCTTTGCCCTGGGGCACCAAAAATTAAAAAAGTTAACAGCTCTCTTTCAGCATTAATGTTACTATAGTAACTAATTCTGCTTCTTTCCCATCCCCTGCTCAAGTGATTTTGTCTTAATTTCTATCTACATTATTTTCAAACTGTGAATTATGAAGTTGATTTGAGGGCATGCATTTCATGCTCTTTGCCCTAGGTACCAAAATTGGTAATTCAAATTCTGCTTAAACTTTGAATAAGCAGTAAAGCCTAGAAGAAGGTCCCACACATAGCAAAGGCTCAATAAATACTGGTTAAATGGATGAAAAGGAATCAATAAGCACCTTATGAATTCAGTATGCTACAGTAGAAGCAGCATTGGGGAAAAGAAGGGAAGGGAATGAAGAAAAGGAGGAGGAAGGAACAAGCCTTTATTAAGTGACTACTATAAGCCAGGCACTGTGCTAAGTGCTTTACAAATATTATTACATTTCATCCTAACTAAAAAGCTGGGAAGCAAATATTATTATTCCCATTTTACAATTAGGAAAACTGAGGCGGACAGTAATTTAATAACTTGCCTAGGGTAATAAAGGTAATAAATGTCAGTCATATTTGAACTCAGGTCTTCCTGACTTCATGTCTAGGACTCTATTTCCTGCGCTATTCTTCAAAAGACTTGGTTTGATTATGGCTCTTTCACTTCATGCCTTTGTATGGATGGACAAAGTCCACAGTTAACCTCTCTATTCCTTAATGCTTCCTTTGTAAAATGGGTATAATGATATTTGAAGCGTCAGCTTCACAAGGTTATTTTGAGAACATTAAAGTTCTATCTAGGTTTTTGTATGTGATCTTTGGCATCTCTCATATAGAGTCTGTTACCATATTCTCTCAATGTTCCTTCCTAAATACATCTTAATACATCCCCCCTCTTTGTTTCCACTGCTACCATCATATTATGGCTCCTATTATCTCTCACATGAACTATGACAATGTTCTCCTAACAGGTCTGTCTTCAATCTCTATCCTCTGTACCAGAGGTTCTTAATCTGGTGTCTATGAACTTTTAAAATCTATATGTTTGGTAGATATTTAAATATTATGAGATTCATTTGTAATTCTATTTATTTTATTTTGTGGTTTAAAAAATATTATTCTAAGAGGATATTCATAGGCTTTGCCAGACTGCCAAACATGTCTGTGACACACAACAAAGTTAAGAATTCCAATTCTATATTACCTCAATATGTGAAAGATCTCTGACTTTTGTTAACATGTAGGAATCCAACTACGGGATTTCTTTTCATCAACATTAAGGGTAACCCAAGACTTAGACAAATCCTAGAGATACCTGAGGTATGCAGAAATTAAGGGACTTGCCCAGATTCATGTAACTAGGTGCAGAGTTGAGATTTGAACCTAATTCTCTCCGACTCCAAAGCCAACATTTTTCTTACTCTATCACATCATTTTATTTTCTCTAATCTATTACCATGTTAATCTTCTTTCTCCATAAATCTGGGCATATACTTTGTAAATTTAAAAATCTCAAATGGTTCCTTGTATCTTTCAAAACCTGTTGAACTGGCATTCAGAGACTACTATAATCTGATTCTATTGTGACTTTTAAACCTTTTCTTCATAAATTTCCCTTTACATACTTTCAACTCCAGTTAAAGTAGAAATTTCTCTCTTCCTTTAACATGACACCATTACTATCATTGTCATCATCATTTTCTTTTTGTTCCTCCTTTTCCTCTTCTTCCTTCTTCCTCATCTTCTTTTTCCTTCTTCTCTTCTTTTTCCTCCTCTTCTTTTACTCCTACTACTACCACTACTATCACCACTTATTATCCCTACTACTACTTAAGTTTTACACAGGTTTACTATGTTCTAAGTACTTTAAGATTATTATTTCCTTTGATCCTTACAATTCTGGGAAGTAGGTTCTTATCTTAAACAATTCCCATTTTATAGATGAGGAAACTGAGGCAAATGGATTTAGTAACTTGCCCAGGGTCACAGTTGGTAAGTATCTGAATTTGAACTCAAGTCTTCCTGACTCTAAATACAGTACACTATCTATTATACTACCTTGTTGCCAGTTCCCTTTGCTCCTATCATTCTTTGTAGCTGACTTGCTCTCTGGGGATATTAAAACCTTAACCATTTAAAAAAATCAATTTTAATGTCACCTTTTCTATAAATGTTTCTGTGATTCTAACCATTAATGATGACTTCATCTAACCCAAACATCATGTAATACTTTGTAAAGAATTCCTCTGCTGAAGCTATGTATTATTTTGGATTTTAATTATTTAAACAAGTATTCCCTTGCTTGTTGCTGTCCATGAAGGGAGAGACTGCTTCTTGTCAAAACTCTGTTTTTCTCCTGAAGTCTATGAGTACTTTGCATGTAACAAACAGGAGCTTAATAATGTTTTATAGTGTTCAAATGAAGACAAGTGCAAACTACTGCAATGATTATTTTAGCCCCCAACAGTAATAATAGCTATAGATTTCCTCCTAGGAGATGACTTTTAATGAACAATGACAGAGGCTGTCTTTATATTTTGGGCACTGAGTAGTGAAGATACATCTAGTCTATGAAAGAGGATCAGTCAGTTAACACAGTGGGACTGAATTATCTATAAGGAGACTAACACATGGGACTACCTAAGGAAGAATAGGTATGGAAGCATGGTAGCATATCTGTGAATATTAAAAAAAATATATATGTAGCAGATCAATCAGAAAGGCAACAAGCCCAGTTTAAAAAAAAATTGATAGTGTAACAGAGCATTTGGAATAGGAATTAACAAATTTGTATTTTAGTTCTGGCTCTCCCACTAACTGATAACAAGTGAATGTGAATTGAAGAGGATTTCCATGGTCATCTAGTCTGATCCATTCATGACAACAAATTATTTTTACAATATTCTCAACTGAGTAATACAGACTTTTCCTCTTCAGGAAGCTTACTCAACTTTTGAAAATCACTACTTGTTAGTCTTTGCTTATTTGAAATGTAAAATTGGTCCTTCACAACTTCTTCCCACTGCCAGAAGTTCTGCCCCATCAGGTTAAACTTAGAGAAGGCTAATCCTCTTTCAAATACTTAAAGACAGCTACTACTTCCCTTCCTAAATCTTATCTTCTCCAAGTTAAACATCCTTAATTCCTTCAACCCCTCAATGATCTGGATACTCTCTAGATCATTTACTATCCTTCCTAAAATATGTTATACAGAATTAAACACAAAATTCCAAATGTGATCTTACTACATATGGATTATTAGATTCTTATTACTGGAATTTATGCCTCTCTTACTGAACAAAAGATTGTATTCAATTTCTTGGTTATAATAACAAAGGGTTGACTCACAGTGACCTCAGTAAATGTACTTTACCATTCAAGGTTTCCAGTTTCATAATTAATAAAAATGAATGGACTGAGTCATATGTTTCCAAGACTTCTACAGACTCTCACAATCTAGGAGTTTAGGATTTTTCACTCAGACTACTATCTCTCTACATTTGCTACGGTGAAGAGAACTCCTAACTGTGTATTATACAATAGTTGTTTTTATAAAGTCCAATGTAACCCTGCAGCTGCAGAAGGATGCTACAACTGTGATCTCTTCAGATAGATCAGAAGCTGAGGCTATTTATATTTAGTTTGTGGAAATGCTATTGAAATAGCAAAGCCTTTAATCCTGACTGTTCCACTCCCAGCATGCAGTACTCTATATACACCAACAAACAGAACAAATTGGAGGCACAAAAAAAACTTTGTTCTTCACCACCTGTCCCTGATTACTTTAGTCTCCCTCCTGAAAATGCTTTTTACTTTTTCTTAAATTTCTATTTGGAGACCCAGTTGAATCAGACAAATAAGACTATATTTTATAGAACATATAAAACTATATTTTATAGAGCACAGAGATGGAGCCAAGAATAGATGTCCAAATCTTGCCTCTGACATGTAGTTGTTGCGAGACACTGGGCAAGTCACTCCTAAATATATTAGGCAACTCCTAGAGGTCTTTTTCAACTCTCCTTAAGTCCAGCACTTTCTCTCTTTTAAATATTTCCTATTTATCCTGAATGTAGTTTGCCAATATAGTTGTCTATTTGTGTGTAATCTCCTCCATTAAATGTAAGCTTCCTGAAGCCAGAAATTTTCTTTTGCTTCTTTTTGTATTCCCAATGCCTGGCACCTAGAAGGCACCTAATAAATATTTATTGATGGATAATATAAATAGAAATTGAAGAAAAGATGTTGATTTGCATTGGGAGTTTTCTTACAAGGGATTTCCCTAGACCAATGAAATCAAAGGACCAGTTTCTATATAACACTGTACAAAGTGTTACAGGAATAAAAAAAAACAAAGGCATAGAAATGGATCCTTTCACTTTCAATTAATCTTTAAACTGAAAGGGCAAGAATAGGTTTTGAATTTTGTAATGTTGTTACTGACTCTTTTTTCTGGATCAAAACTTGTGGCATCGGTGGTAAAGACCCTACTTCTAGAGATTTAGGTCAGAACTTGATCTGTTATTTAGAGACTTACAAGATTGCATAATGACAATGAGAGATTAAGTGATTTGCCCAAGGTCTATGACCAAACATGTCAGATGCAAGACTTGAACACCAGGCTTCCTCACTCCAAAGCTGCATTTTTATAGAGTGTGTCAGTGTGCCACAATACCTATGTATGCTCTAGTGTGTGTGGGAGAGAGAGGGGGAAGAAGGGGAGGGGGGGAGGGAGGAAGAGAGGTGGAAAAAGAGGGGGAGGGAGGGAAGGAGGAAGGGAGAGGAAGGGAAGGAGGTATAGAAACAGAGAGAGAAAGGCAGAGACACACAGAGACACCAAGACAAAGAGGGGGCACAGAGACAAAGAGACAGAATGAGACAGAGTAAGAGATAAAGAGTGAGATAGAGAGAGTGAGAAACGCACTCCCCTCCCTTCTCCACCCCCCCCCCCCCCAGAGACAGAGAGAAAAGGGAGAGAGACAAAGAGACAGGGAGATTGAAAAAGAGACAGTGAGACAGAGACAGACACAGAAACAGAGACAGAAAAACAAAGAAGTGTGATGGAGGGGATGGAGAACTAGTCTTAGAAACAGAATGATTAAGTTTCCATTTCACTTTTGATTCCTACTGGTTATATTATCCTAAGCAAGTTGCCCAAAGCAACTCTTCAAGACTAAGTTGAACTAGAAAACATTATGAAATGCAAAATGGATAATTTTGATTATAGTAAATTTAAACCTTTTTGTACAAACAAAACCAATGCAGACAAGATGAGAAGGGAAGCAGAAAACTGGGGAAAAGTTTTATATCCCAGGTTTATGATAAAGGCCTTATTTCTAAAATAAATAAATGACTCAAATTTATAAGAGTACAAGCCATTCTTCAATTGATAAATGGTCAAAAGATATGAACAATTTATAAATGAAGAAATTAAAGCCATTTCTAGTCATGTGAAAAAATGTTCTAAATCACTATTTATTAGAGAAATGCAAATTTAGGACAACTCTGAGGCACCACTACACACCTCTCAGATTGGGGCTAAGATGACAGAAAAATATAATGATAAATGTTGGAGAGGATATGGGAAAACTGGGATACTAAAACATTGTTGGTGGAGTTGTGAAATGATCCAACATTCTAGAGAACAACATGGAACTATGCCCAAAGGGCTATCAAATTGTGCATACCCTTTGATCCAGCAGTATTTCTACTGGGCCTGTATCCCAAAAAGATCATAAAAACGGGGAAAGGACCAATATGTACAAAAATATTGGTAGTAGCTCTTTTTGTAATGACAAGGAACTGGAAACTGAATGGATGTCCATTATTAGTTGGAGAGTGGATGACTAAGTTATGGTATATGAATGTTATGGAATATTATTATTCTATAAGAAATAATCAGAAGGATGATTTTAGAGAGGCCTAGAGACATAAAGGAACTGATGCTAAGTGAAGTAAATAGAACCAAGAAAACATTATGCACAGCAACTAGAAAATTATATGATGATCAGTTCTGATGGATGTGGCTCTTTTCAATACTGGGATGATTCAATCCAGTTCCAATGATCTTGTGATGGAGAGAACCATCTCTTCCTAGAGAGAGGATCATAGGGACTGAGTGTGGATCACAATATAGTATTTTCACTTTTTTGTTGCTGTTTGCTTGCTTTTTGTTTTCTTTCTTATTTTTTTCTTTTTGATCTGATTTTTCTTGTGTAGTATGACAAATGTGGAAATATGTATAGAAGAATTGCACATGTTTAATATATATTGGATTACTTGCTGTCTAGGGGAAGGAGTAGGGGGAATGGAGGGAAAAATTTTGGAACAGAAGATTTTGCAAGGGTGAATGTTGAAATCTATCTTTGCATATATTTTAAAAATAAATAAAATTATTATTAAAAAATGAGGATAATCTCAGAAAACCTTGGAAAGACTTGCATGAACTGATGCAAAGTGAGATGTTTTGTGTACAAAGTAACAACAATACTGTAAGATGATCAGTTTTGAATAACTTATCTGTTCTTGACAAGAAAATCATCCAAGAAAAAAAAAGGCTGTAAGTTGCAAATTATGGCCTGATTTATATTGTAAGAGGGAGTTTTGTCCTTTGGAGTTCCCTGTGTCAGGGAAATCCAAAGTTCAGCCCCAATATGCATACATATACAGGCGGATTTTTATATGTCCTCCATCCACTTGGGTCAAAATGATTTTCCTCAAGTATGGGTCCAACCATGTCATTCCTATTATCTATATCCCCAGTAAACTCCAAAGATTCCCTTTTGCCTCCAAGATAAAATATGAACATTTTTTCTGGTATTTAAAATCCTTTAAAACATACCTTTTACTTTCTTTATCGTCTTCTTTCACTTAACTTTCCTTCACATATAGCAGAACTATATTTGCTCACTCTCAAGCATAACACTTCATCTCCCAAATCCATGGCTTTCCATTGGCAGCCCCTATGTCTGAAATGTTCTCTTTCCGTACCTCTACTACATGGCTTCACTGGCCTCTGGGGCACCCTTGATGTTAGTATGTTCCCTCTGAGATAACTTTCCATTTATTGACATTATATATATCTTATATGGACATATATGTATGTAGTCTCTTTCACTGAAAAACTCAGTTCAAATTCAGTTCAAAATTCAGGGACTATTTTCCCCCTTTCTTTGTATCCCCAACACTTGGCACAGCGTTTAGCACAAAACTAGTACTTAATAAATGCTTACTGACTAATTGATTACATATTGGTATATACACATTTATGTATCCAGGGTTGTTCACTATTTTCAAACTAGTCACACTGTAACTGGCACAGAGTAGTTGCAATATGAATGATTATTCCCATCCCACTCTTACATCCTTCCACAATTTGATATTTTTCAGAGGTTAATAACTTACTGTGAATTACCTAGGCACCTACTTTTCCACTGCCCTCTCATTTTACCTACTTGGCTGTTAAATATTTCTTTAAATAAAATCAATGAATCAACCAACCAACCAACAAGCATTTATTAAGGCCCTATGTGCCAGATGCTGTCTTAGGCACCGGGGAAATAAACACAAAGAATGAAACAATCCTTGCTCTAAAAGTGCTTCCAGTCTAATGGGAAATGAAAGAGAATCCAAAATAGCCAGTTCTGAAAGTCACTATTATATTTGGGGAAAGTTCAGTGAATGAGGCATTTGTAGCCAATGGCCAAAATGAGCTTTTAAAATTACTTGGGGAGTTGAAGTATCCTTGCCCTCATTGCTCCTGTTGCTACAAATTATACAGAGTTGGCTATATTTTTATATCTGGGAAATAACCGAGCTTGAATAGGAACATTCAAATCAAATTTCTGGCTAAAGAAAGTCTCAGAACTCAAAACAATTAACCGAGGACCATTTCTCTCTTTCCAGGTTTCCTGGAAGCAATTCAGATACAAAATGTGTATTGTGTAACCTGAAATTGTTCTGTGTGAATATTTCATGATATTATACAATGTGACAAACTTCAAAATGGAGTAGTTAGGGTGGAGAAAACTTTCTTTTAAAAAAAGAAAACAAAGAAATAAAGAAACATCAATGGAGGATTGCATACTTTTAAAGAATGTTTTTGTGCATGTGATTCTTATATGATTTTTTCTGTAGTTCAATTTTTTAAAAGGGTTTCTTTCCCCTCCCTATTGAGAGAGCACTGAGGTTGGAAATAAGAAAATTTGGACTCTAGTTCTGGATCAACCCCAAAACAGTAAGGTTATGTAAGGTTAATTACTTGATCACTTGCAGACTCAGTTTTCCTAGTTTGGAAAATGGATAAAATCATACTTCATATCTAATTCCATTCCTGTGACTTGACAAAGTTATCTTTTCTGCCTCATATGATCTTCCTTTTCAACTTTCTCTCTTAAATTCCTCAGATCTTTTCAAGTGTCAGCCAAAGTATCAAGAAGCCTTTTGACATTTCCCCAGTGGTTAATGTTCCTGACTTGGAAATTGTAGCTATTTTGAACTGACTTATGTGTACAAATGTTGTCTCTCAGTAGAATGTAAGATATTTGAGAGAAAGGGGTTACTTAATTTCAGTCTTTGTAACTGAAGTGTGTAATATCATTCTTGGCAAGAAGTAAGGACTTAATAAATGTCTGTTGAATTCAATTGAATCTGTTATACAGGACTGTTTAAATGTGTTTTATAAAGCATAAAGGGCTCCACTGGTGGATCACAATACTATCAATCTATCTAATCACTTGCTGCATATTGAGGTTACCAGTATCAGTCCTACCTTGTATTCCTTACTTCTTACTAGTCTCCTTCCATGCCCTTCACTTCAAAAATCAGTGTACGTATTACATTAAATTTCCTCACGGGCAAATTAATACAGGCTTTAATACCAAAGGGCATGGGCTGAAGCCACCTAAGCTGAAGCCTCACAGAGAATTTAAAATTACTCTCCTTACTAGAGAGCACTTGTACAATTCATCCCTTGAAAATGTCAACCAGAATAGAGATGAAACATCATGGGCAAAACAATAAATGCTTCCCCAGTGGCATAGCTTTTAAATGTTAAAGGAAAAGCTTCACTTTCAAAGTCACTCACCCAAAGAGATCTCTTCAGATTTGCCTGACCCTTTGGGAACTCTGATGCTAACTGGACTTACTCTGGGGTGATAAGACATGACACCTTTTCAAAGAAGAAGTATTTTCTCCAAACATAAACAACTTTCTGAAATTCTATTAGCATGGTATAAGAATTCAAGATGACACCATCTCATCTAACATTTCTAAGAATTTCTGGTTACCCAATAATAATTTCTAGTAAAAGCACCTATCTCACAGGGCTGTTTTGAGGATTAGGTGAGATGATAAATTATATACCTATCTAGATGAGGCAAGCAAAGCTATATTTTTTATATATACACATCTCTTTGTTCTTCAGTTTTCCATGCTAGTAGAGATCAAAAGAGTGACCTTATGTCTATCATTTAAGGTCTTCAAGGAAATAAAAAAAATAGCTATGACAATTCTCCCTTGAATTGGTGAAGTAAAGTCCTGAATTTATAGAAGTCTGGGGTAAAGAGGCATAATAAAAAGTGCACTGGATTTGGAGTCAGAGGCATTGGCTTCAACTCTCAAACTGCAATTACTTGCAATTTCAGTTATCCCAATTGTAAAATGATGTTGTTAGACCAGAGGACTTTAAAGTACCTCTCAGCTCTAAATCTTATGATTGGACCAATGGGAAGGTTCCTGTTTTGAGCTCAAAGGATAAGTTTATTGAACAGGAGTTCCTCTATTTCCCCCAAAATACAGGTCAGTCTTGAGCACAAAGATGGGGTAAGTAGAATTGCTTCTGAAACCCTCCCATTCCCCTTTTCTGCTTCTCTCTCTCCCAACCTAATACCTGTGGCTTAGAAAAGTTAGTTGCCCCAATAATCTGTACCTAGATCAATGAGAATCTCTGTCTAGG
Source organism: Antechinus flavipes (assembly GCF_016432865.1). Classification (NCBI taxonomy): domain Eukaryota; kingdom Metazoa; phylum Chordata; class Mammalia; order Dasyuromorphia; family Dasyuridae; genus Antechinus; species Antechinus flavipes. Next base: position 86,371,227 of record NC_067402.1, read on the forward strand.
TGAAATAGATGTTGTGACAATTTCCCAGCCTGAGTTACACCAGAACTGAGGGAGAATCTCACCCATCATTAAGTCTGTAAAGATAAATGGTCAAGAAGTGAGTAGCTAGATTGAAAGGAAAAGAAATTTATGACTGCATTAAGGAAGATCAATTGGGCTAGGAGTAGCTTTAGCTTCTTAAGATACACACGAGGTTTTTTTTTTAATAGCTTTTAAGGTCTTATTACAGTATATAGCCAAGCAGAAATAGATGAGAGAAGTGTCCAAGAATTAGGATCACAGTTATAGCCAGTGGGAAATCTCTAAGATGGTAGAGGTCACTTTCAAAATAGAATCCCTCATCTTCATTCTGTTGTTGGAAGAAAGGAAGAAAGATCTCCAAAATGCTTATCTATTCTATTGTTCCCAAAGGTGATTTTATAGGGAAGAACACATTTCTCCAAAATTCACAATGCTCATGCTCCACACAAGCAAAGATTTCCATTTTGTGCATACAAATGTATTTGTTCCTCAGGTATTAAATGAGTGACCTCAATAGACATAGTACCAGCCTTGGCATAGTTGACAAGTACTCCCATAGCTGAAGAATAGATATTTAGCATGGAGAAGGGAAAATTCAGAGAGGACATAATATCTGAAGGACTGTCATGTGGAACAGGCATGTATTTCATGTACCAAATATTGATTTTAGTTATCATGAAGCCCAGAGATTATAATTCATTTTCCTCCCTGAAATATGATTCAAGCTATGACATTGTTCTCCAAGAAAAGAGAAAGATGTGGAGCAACAGGGAGGGACAAGGAATGGCTTGAGGTTATATCTTTAAGTTCAGCTAAGTCAAAGCTAATAAGAGAAGGAACTAAAGGAAGAATACTAGGTATGTCAAGGAAAGAGCTGAAAGAGAAGATTATTTGGAGCACAAAGGATCTAGTGTCAGAGAAGATCCTGAAGTTCTAAACTCATGGTCTTAGCTTAAAGGATTTGGTACCCATCTAAGAGAGTGAGTGAAAGTGGTAATTTCTTCATCAAGGGACTTTCTACCAGCAGGAAGATTTATTCCAGACATAGTAATAGAGAAGAGAAAGTATTAGCTGAGGATGAGAAAAAAAAGTGAACTTTGACATCTTTAATGGTGGATAAGGGAAATATAAGGCTTTAATTAAGTCCAGAGGGAGATAATCTGGGAAGCTAGAAAGAAGATGGCAAATCCAAACAACACTGTCAGCCAAATCCCTAGGCTAAAGACCTAAAGTTAAACTAATATCAAGAATAAGATGTGGCAGAATAATATTAGTTAAGAAGGAAGAGGGGGGTTAAGAAAAAAAGTAAGACCCAGTTCCCAAATAGTTGTCCAATAGGACCCGATTTATCTCCTATAAATTGTAACTTGTGTACTTTAACTTCTTTATCAGGTATTGTATCCCCTCCCTCTTTCCTGTATGGTTACCCTATCTCCACTTTGAGGTAAATTTCCTATAAAGCATCTGGGGAGGGTGCCTCGTGTCTTTTGAGAAGTAAAAGAAAGGAAGAAAAAAAAAAGATGAAAGATTAAGTGAGGTTGAAGGAGGGTTTTAATAAATCCACAGGTAAGGGAGTCTTAGTTTTCTTGGGTTAAAGGGTATTGAGAATGTCAGTCTTAATTCTGAGGTTGATGTCAAAAAGATCAATAAAGCCCTTCTTTGGGCATTGCAAATGCAAGTCCCATTGTACTGTCTGAGGCAGAGTGGGAAATTATGGCTGGCCCAGCCCTGTCCAGCTTTAAGTCTCTGCAATATTCCCACGTGCTAACCAGCTCGTTTTATTTTGGCTTTTTTTTTTTCCATTACAGATCTCAGGCTTTGCCATCTGTTTGTCTTCCTGGTTTCAACTATGGCCCAAATCCCTTCTTCAGTCCTGTGGTGGTCAGTTGCTCACTTCCTTGATTTGTCATTTGGTGCTCTGTTTTAGAGACATCCTTCTGACTTTGCTCCCTTGGTTTTCTGATCTTCTTTGTTCACTGACAGTATAGCTGTCAATCCCTTACATATGGTTTGCTTCTCTCATTATGACCAGAGAATTTTTTGTCTTTCAACTCGCTGAACCTTTGCAACCTTAAATGGATACTCAACCTCTCTTTCTACTGAGAACCTGTCGGAGTTCTGGAATGGGACAGTATCCTCATCATGAGTTTCTATACTGGGTGGACCACAGGTCTAATGACATGTGGCCTTGCTACTGTTCTCATCTAGCTCAAGCTAGAAGGGTAGAAGGGAAAAAAAGGAAGTTACTTCTCCCTAACAAATGAGTTTCCAAAGGAACAGATGTCCCATTGCATGGAAATGGGCAGTAGAGCAGATATTCAAATGAACTAATTCATAGTTTAAATGTTGTTCTACAGGCTTGCCTCTCTAATGCAACTCTAGAGGGCTTTGAAGAAGTGCTGTAAAACAGATGTTCCTGAAATAAGAGCCAGAGAACAAGAGAGGTGGGGGGCAAAGCCAGGGCCCAATTCCTCCTCTGTATACCACTTTTAGTAGCTGTCTGGTTTTTTGAGTATCTTTACCTCACTATTAAAAATTCATTCATGCTTCGGGTAAAAGACAAGATGATTATGGGAAAGAATAGAGAGTAGGAAAAAAAAAAAAGAAGGGGAGGAAAGGAGGCTGGTTAAGTGCTTTTGCTGAGCTAATCAGTATCTACCATGTGCTAGACATTGTGCTAAGAGCTGGGAATACTAACAAAAGTCAGAGTCTGGTCCTCTGTTTTGAAGATGAAGAAACTCAAATGTTACCATCTTACTCAGGTGATTAAGCTCTAAGAAGTCTACTTGTGAAGAATCAAGAATTGTATTTAAGCCAGAATGACAAAATTTAAAATTTAATGTGGCATATGAGAACTTTTTAGTGATTGGAAGTCTTATGTTTTCTCTCTATTCAGAACTACCCTTCCTTAGTAGCATCAGAGTATTGGGAAAGATGCTTAGAGAAAAACACAATCAATTACAGCCTTAGTTTCCTACACTATAAAAAGGATAGAAACTGATGGAAACTAAGCTTTCTTCTAGCTCTAAATGTATGATCTCATGAATTGAAGCATTTTATGAATCTAGAAAACTATCTTTGAATCATTATTGAGTAGGGCATAGACTTCAAACAGTGGTGGTTTCAGGAGGTTCTAGAAACCTCACTCAGTAGTCTTTGACCATGGGTGATTCTTGCCAACCAATCAATAAGCTAATGAGGTTATACTCCAGACATGATGGTAAGTACTATGGACATGAAGACAGAAATAGAAGTTTATAGTCTACAGATATTCATATAGGTGATTTTAAAATAAGGCAAAATGAAGTCAAAGAAGATTCTGGGGGACACTAACAGTTTGAGATTTCAGGAAGAAGCTCCTTTAGGAGGGAGTACTTGCACTAACCATGGAAAGAAACCATGTCAAAAATGAGTGGAGTAGATCCCAGGCTTGACAGTCTATACAAAATTAGAAAACAGGATATTATATACCAGTATCAATAAGTAGGCCAGGTGGACTGAGATAATAGAGTATGTGGAGGAATGAGTAACCTATCTATAAAAGTAGACAAGGGACAGATTTTAAAGGACTTTAAATGGTGAACAGAAGAATCTGCATGAGAATTAGAAGTAAAAGGGAACCCCTGGAGCTTACTGAGAATGACATGGTCAAATCTGTGCTTTATTGATATCATTTTGGAAGTTGTGGATGATGGATGAGAACAATGACAGAGGAGGCAGAGAGTCCAAGTACAAGGCTATGTCAATAGTCTAAGCAAAATGTGTTGAAGCCTTGAACCAGAATGATAGCTATTTGGGTGGAATAAATTAAACTAGATGATCTACAAAGAAGGTTTTCTTTACAACTTGAAACCCTATGATCAGCCTTTTACACAATGTATTAAATTTACATTACAATAAATAGATTCTGTTTGAAAATGGAAGTACCAATACCACTGCTAGGTTTATATTTCAAAGATATCCAAAAAATGGGGAAAAGGACCTAATTATACAAAAATATTTATAGTACCCCTTTTTATGATAGCTAAGAATTGGAAATTGAGGGGATGCTCATCAATTGGGAAATGGCTAAAAAAGCTGTGCTATTTGAGTGTAATGGAAGACTAATTGTGATGTAAGAAATGTCAAGCGAGTAGATTTCAGAAAAACCTGGAAAGACTTACATGAACTGATACATAGTGAAGTAAACAGAACCAGGATAATATAGAACAGAGTAACAGCAATATTTTTTGATGAAGAACCTGAATGAGTTAGCTATTCTCAGCAATATGGTGTGATCCAAGACAATCCCAAAGTAGTATTGATGAAACATACTATCTGCCTCTGGAGAAAGAGTTGATATTGTCTGAATACAGAATGAAGCATGCTTTTTTTTCACTTTCTTTCATTTTTCTCTTTTATTTGAGTCTTCATGTATAAAATGACTAATCTGATAATGTTTTACATAATTGCAACAAAAAAAAAAAGAGGAAAGAGCATGGATGCACCTAGGATTAATTTGGAACCATCCATTTATTTCATCCATGGCTCAGCAATGGATATAGCAGATTCTCTCAAAGAATTTAATAAGCACTAACACCACTGTTTGATAATCATCCATGAAACGTGGTCTGGGTGAACAGAGACACCTTTCTAAGCTCTGTGCTTAGCGGGGACTATGTGATAAAACTCTTTTAGTATGCATCCTACCTTCTGCTGTGCACTTGGTAATTACCACTTCTAGAAAATCAAAGCACTCTAAAATTACAGCAAAATGAAAATGTTAATTAATAAAGTTAAATTTCAAACCCCATCATAATATCAGGAGAAATTCAAGCTGCATAATCCCACTTTGTGTTATGAAAATGTGACTTTGAGCTGATTTAATGGCCTTAACATCAGTAAAGCCTAAATGAGACTCTTCCAACATTGCCACTTCAGGGCCTGATTTTCCCCTATTAGAGTTTAGCACGTATGACAATTATCACAGGACAGTTACAACAATTCACATTATGTTTAGAGACTATTGCTTTATGAAAATTTCTTGAGAAGCCAAATTACCTTCCTTTTGCCCTTAAAGTTCCTCTTAAAAAGGTAGGATGAGAGCAGAAAGTACATGAGAGCACCAGGAGGGAAAAACACCTGAGGAATGATAAGAATCTAACTAAAAAATCACGGGACAAACTTGATAATTTTTGAACAAATTTATTTTCTGACACTTCACTTTTTTGATTAATGAAATGATCTCATCCTTGTTTATAATCTGGAAATGAATGTAAAAGAAAGAAGAAAATGTGAGGGGAAAACTGAATTATTTGAATCCTAATGGCAATTGTCCATAAATTGCTATGTGGTGTGATTGCTAGAGAAAGAAAACTTGAATTCTGCTTCTTATACTATGTATGGTTTTGAGTAAGTCACTTAATATGGCTGTGACTCAGTTTCCTTATCTGTGAAATGAGGGAGTTGGATTTGATGGCTTCTAAAATCTTTTCCATCTCTAAATCTTAAACTCAGTACGTTACTCTTTCTTGATAAATTTTCATATTTATTTCACTGTTGTCTTTGCATAGCTCTAGAATCATTTCTGAAACACTGCTGACTGTTAGGGCTAGAAGGGACCTTAAAGACTTGTCAAATTCATCCTTTTCATTGTACAGATGGGGAAACTAAGCCCCAGACATTGAAAAAAGACCATGGGTTCATGGTTATATGACTAGTGAATATCAGGACTGGAACTAGAAGAAGGAATGGAGCATTAATTTTTGACAGGAGAGAATACTAGGAAAAAATACAGTTTTATTTAGATCTCTATAGAGTTAGAAAATGATGGCACTTCTACAATCTGCAGTCAAAATTATGGCTGCCATTTTTTTAGCTCAAAGTAAAGATGTTGTAGAGTCCTTCAGACTACATGTGGGGAGAGAAGACAAAAGGCACTGTTACATTACGGGTTGACTGTATAAACATAAGGAGAATGTACTTACAGAAACACTTCAATGACTGGAATGTATCTTCTAAATTCATTCTCTTAAGGGAAAGCCAGTGAATTTATTTATTTATTTATTTGGGCATGGAAAAGATAAGAGTTTTTTGAAAACTAAAATCAAGGAAATACTAGATAATTTCTTTGCTTGTCTGCACTTCCTAGCCTTCTCTGACTCCATTCAGTATGATACAATTTAGAATCCTCAAGGAATACTGATAATGCTTCATGCTAAGATACCTAAAACTTCAGTGTCCCATAGGGGTTGGGGTTATCTATCTTGAGTGAATGGGGAATTAGGATAAGTCATACTATGTGCTTCCCAGAATCCTTAGTATCTTTAGGAAATCAAATGAAAATGGTTATCCTTAAAATGAACAAATAAATCACAAAAGGAGGTGAGATCTAGTGGCTGAGGATTTAAAAAGAGTCATCCAACTTACTAGATCTGCTCGCTGGGGAAGAAATTGGCAATTTATAGGTGGACTTAACATATCTATGTGGGAAAGCAAAAACAGAGATGAATTATTAATGATAATTTAGCTCACATTTAAATAATATTTTATGAATCTCTATATGATTCTGCACAAATCACTTAACCTGAGTTTCCTTAGCAGTAAAACAGGGATAATAATAGCTCCTATCTCCAAAGTTGTTGTGAGAATCAATTGAGATAATGTTTGTAAAGCACTTACCACAATTTTTGCTCATTTATTTCATTCATCTGATTTTTTGTGACCCCAGTTAGAGTTCTCTTCACAAAGACACTGGAGTAATTTGACACTTCCTTCTATAGTTCATTATACAAATGAGTAAGTTTCTGAGGCCAGAGTGGAACTCAGGAAGATGAGTTTTTTTGACTTTAGTCACTATGTCATCTGGCTCTGCTTTACTCAAGATAAAATGGGTAATAAATGTGAGAATAAGACATCTCAGTTCTTGTTTATCATCAGATAGTAAAAAACTATTTTATAATTCCCAATGATCAAATTCACTTAGTCCCAATCCAACACTGATTTCAGGAAGGTATAATTTTCCAAAGTGTAGACTCAGCAAGAAAATTTCAGCCTACATAATGTGTAGAGCCCATAATGAATTTGTTTTCCCTGTATTAAATATACCTTCTTTTCTACTCAAAATTGAAAAAAAATGAAAAGATGATAGCTAACTTAAGAACATACAGTAGAATACTTCAATTGTTTAATGAGTTCTCTCAGAGTTTCTCTTTTAATTAAGGATATCTTTTCCCACTGATTTTATTAATTTTAAAATCTATGTTATACCATTCATCTGATTTCTATTTTTCATAGTATGTCAATATTGTTTTCAATTCAACTGGTACAATTATGGCAGACTTATCATTTCTTCAAATAGAGAGCAACAACAAAAAATCAGACCATTGGTTTCCTTTGAAATGCCTGAGGCCTTAATGATCCAGTCTATTACAGAGAAGCAAAATATTTCCCAAGTGAGTTTTCATGTCTATTAAGCTCTTTTCCATGTTGACAGCTCACTTTTAGGAAGAGCAAAGATTTTAGATTAAAACATCAGTTAGGTGAATGTTGAGCTTTCTTCTTGTATCCTCAGGGATAGTCAAGTGAGAAAAATAAAGACATGGCATTAATAAGAGGTAAGGATAAACACCAAAAGACATCTTATTTTGTTAGGGACATTTGTGCACATGAAAAAAGTAAAAACAATGCATACATCACTAAGATGATTTGATACCTTCAAAGAACTCATATAAAGTAATTTAATCATCATAGAAAACTTATGACGTGAGACAGGTACAATTATTCCTCTCATATAGATGTAGACCTTGACCACCAAAAAAAGTATACACTTTATCCATTTGGATAGTTCCAAGCCAGTGCCACAATTCAGTTCTTCCTATTATGTTATTCTGTTCTTTCAGTAGTTAACAATTTACTTTTTTTTTTTTTTTTGGATAGTTTAATGTGGCAATTGAAAGCAACAATGACAGAACTAAGTGACTCAATTTAGCAAATGTAAAGGATATTATAATAGCTCATATTTGTAATGTTTATAAAACACTGACATAACAAAAACCTTTTTGAGTAAATAGCATAATTATTACCATCCCAGTTTATAGATGAAAAAATTGAGATTCAGGAAATTTGGGTAATTTGCCCAAAGATAGAAGATATAACAGCTAGGCTTAGACTTCAGTGTTCTCAGATAGTCTCCCCGGTATATAATGCTACCCAAGAATGTCTTGGTGGCTTGGACAGAATATGCTACATTTATTTTTATCTCAGCACTAAATAGCAAATACATGTACAATAAAATACATTGTTTTCTAGCTAGAAGAGAAAGTAAAAGGGCTCTCAAAATACTTTTCTTCTTTCTGGCTCATTAAAGAAAACTGAGATCAGGCCAGTTCCAATAGTTTTGTGATAAAGTCATATGAACCTAGTGAGAGGACTGTGGGAATTGCATGTGGATCACAACATAATTTTCACTTTTTTTATTGTAGTTTGCTTGCATTTTTTTTCATTTTTCCTTTTTAATCTGATTTTTTTTTTTGTGCAGTATGATAATTGTAGAAATATGTATAGAAGAACTGCTATTGTTCAACTTATATTGGATTATTTGCCATTGATGGGAAGGGAGAAAAATATTTAAAACACAAGGTTTTGCAAGGATGATGGTAAAAACTACCTATGTATGTGTTTTTGAAAATAAAATGCTTTATAAAAAAAAAGAAAACTGAGATATTACTTGAAAGAATAGGCAATGTACATTGAAGGAGAGAAAAAAGGATAATGTTGGTAAAGAGGCAGAGGGGAATCCAAACCCTGAAAGATAAAAGAAGAATGTGACATGGAGTAAGAAGGGACAAAGCAAAAGTACAGACTGAACTCAACAATCTCTGATAACCCTTCTAAACCTGGGAGTCCAAAAATCCATGGCTCTGAAGCATAATGAATTACTGATAATCTTTAGAAGGCTTGAAATTGTTTCCACAAAACATGGATGAGCATTCCTGGAGAAGAAGGTCATTTCCTATGATCAATGGTATAATGATGAAAATACATATTCTTCAATAGGAAGGAAACGTGCCAACTGAAAAATTGCCAATTGTAAATTTCAAAAAGATGGTCATGTATTAGCATGAAATGAATAAAGAGATATACTGTCTTCCAGTGATATGATGAAGAGCTTTCTCAGACTCATCAAATATGGACAATTAATACTATGAGAAGGATCTTAGAAAACATCTGTAGGAATTAGGAAATTTTAAGCTAATGGTGGTATTAGAGTTTGATGTGAATATTCTGGGAAGCAATATGACAAAATATAATTAGAGTCACAACATGGATCACATTCTTTTACCCAAGGATTGCATTGCTAGGATTCCTAAAATATCATGTCTTAATATACAACAAAAATAATATCATAGAGTAAAATATTCTAAAAAGGAGTAAAAGATATATTGGTTATATATAATGTGTTACATATTATATGTATAACTTTTATTTGAAATAGCAAAAATAGAAATAATGTGTATATATATACATATATATATATATACATACAGTGCATGGAAGATGGCTAAAAATTAGGTTATATTTATGAAATGAAGTATTATGACATTATAACAAATAATACAAAGCAAAATGGAAAGACATGAAATGATAAAAAGTGAGAAAAGCAGAATTAGAGTTGTATATATATACAAACTAAATTTAAAAACAACAAAAAAAGCCAACATTATAACTTCAGGGTCATCAGTAATTAGATAAAATAAAATTTGTCCCTCTCACCTTTTGTTTTGTTACCTGTTAATTTGATATTATTTTCAAAGCTAAGGTATTATATAAAACTTTATACTTTATCTTATGTTTGTTTACTTAATTCTGTTGACAATTCATTAAATCAGAGAAACCAAGGAATACAAAGGTTGCTTGAAAGGACTAGGCCAGTTTAATATTTAATATTTAAAAATCTCACCCAAGAGATCAGACTTGTTTTAACTTGATTATAGAGGGCAGAATAAGAAGTAATAGCTTAATATACTTCAGAGGTATAACGAAGGTATCCCAAAAGCCTTGGTGCAGTTCTAAGCTTGGAATCTTAAAACTACACCAATACTTTTGGTGTACCCAATGTACCCTATATCCATTGAATACCAAAAATCCAAACTCAAACACAAACAACGAGGGGGAAAAAAGCTTAAAAATGTAGAACTCTTCAAAAGTAGAACTATTTAGTTTCACAATCCATGGATTTTCTCAAATAGAAGACTGATGATTGGGGACATTATAGTGGGGTTGCCTGCTTGTGTACTAAATGGTTTAAATGATTTTTGAAGTCTTTTTCCAATCATAAGATAAGATTAGATATCTAATTTCTATGATTTCTCTTCTGAGGAAATCAAATTAAAGCATTACTATTAAGTACAGCATTTCCTGAGGATGTTTACATACTTGGTGTCATAACATTTAAAAATGGAGCCATCTTATTTCATTGGTTTAATCTTCATCAAAGAAGGATTAAAAGATGCTGAGAAATATGAGATGCTCTAATAAGGTACTTCCATATACAAGACTAGAAGAGCATCTTATAACTCCTCAACATCATTCACCCATTCATTTTACAATTGATGGAAATTATTGTTATTATTTTACCATTCATTTCTTCAAGGTTGGGAAATTTTGCCATTAACTAATCCTGTAATGTTATAACACAAAGGAATTTCAAAGAAAGAAAAGGTGAAACATGTTTGTATTGTACCATGCCTTTTAGTGATTAGATTTATAGGAAATAGCAAGTGGAATACTTTTGGAGGGCATTTCAATAACTCCAGATCTTTTCAGTGATCATGTATCTCAGTTGAATGAAGAAAATAGACTGAGTTTTTCTTGTTACAGTGGAAATTGGTTTAATTAAATCAAGACATGTTCACTGCACTCTAACATTTCCTTTCTGTTATTTTATTGTTGCTTAATTTAAGATTGACTGTGATGTCACAAGCATCATCTGCATATTTGAAATTCAAGAGAGAATACTAATAATAAGTTTATCTATCTTCCTTTCTTCCTAGCTTGGTTGTTTGCTTCACTAATAGATGTTTTCTCTTATGATCCACACAGTATACTAGGGAGCTTCCTTGTATGACAATAAAATAGATTTGAGAGAGTACAAGACCAATTAGGAGATTATTGCAATGGTCTAAATCAGAGAGAAGAAAGACAGTAAGGATATGAATCAGGTAGGCTATAGTACGGGCAGAGAATTGATTATGGATAAGTTTTGGAGGCCAGTTGATATGCTTCTATGAGAACATGCAGTGTTTATTTTTCAGGAGGTATCAAAATAATGCAAAATTATTTACAATTGTGCATCATCATTTTCTGTATTATTCTTATGTAGGCTAATATTTATCCCTATGGCTATGATAATAAGTAACATTTATACAACACTTTGTTGTTGCTTAGTTGGTTTTGATTCTTTGTGGCCCTGTTTGGGGTTTTCTTGACAAAGATAATAAGGTAGTTTGCCATTTTCTTCTTCAACTCATTTTACAGATGAGGAAATTGAGGTAAACAGGGTCAAGTAACCTTCACAGGGTCATATGGGTAGGAAGTGCCTGAGGCCAGATTAGAGCTCATGAAGATGAATTTTCCTGACTGCAGGGCTGGCATTCTATCCACTTAGCTGACCCCCTAAATTAGCACTTTAGAATTTTCAGAAGTCCTTTTCTCATAACAGCCCTGTCATAGAGGTTATCATTTACATAATGCTACAGATGAGATGATTGAGATTCTGTCTTCATCATGATCATAGTATCTGAGATGGGATTCAAACTCCTTTTTCTTGATTGTACTTGTAGCACTCTATACTTTATGCCAAGCTGCTTCCCCCTGCCTGCTTCGCTGTCTTCTTCTTTCATTTTAAACATTAGAGGCCAGTTTCCTTGAATTCTGTTTAATTAATACTTGAATGTGACATTTAATTTTACCCTATTATTTCTTGCTTTCATTTTTTTTTTAAAAGGATGCATTGAATACCTATTTTCTGGCTGCCACTGTGTGTTCTCAAAAAAAGAAAGCAACAAACTTATCTTTGAATAGTACTTTACAGCTGTAAAAATAATCTGCCTTATTTATATCTCATGGGTCTTCAAAGCAGAAAAGATCTGGATGCAAGTCCTTGCTCTTATACTTATTAGCTATGTGATCCAGGGCAAGCCACATAAGCTCTCAGTGCTCCAGACCGTTCTGAGACTAACCTTCAGAGAAGGTGTCAATCTGTATTAGTGTATGAAGTCTCCTCATCCAGGAGTTCCTCATATCAGTAAAGTCACATATACAATTTCTATCTTTATTCTAATGACTATGAAATAGTCAGGCCAGAATTCTAAACTCAAATGACTTTGCTGATCTGCTCCTTCCTCTACCTACTCCAGCTACTGCTGCCCCATAACCACATTATATTCATTTTGTTGTATTTGTCTTTACCTTAGCCTCCTAGAGTCTCTCATTTTTCTTGAGAAAAGACAGTTTATAAATTAGCTTTTTCATGAAGCCTTTTGATAATTCCAATGACAAATTCAATTGTTCAGTTATTTCAGTCATATCTGACTCTTTATGACCCATTTGGGGTTTTCTTGGCAAAGATACAGAAGTGGTTTGTCATTTCCTTCTCCAGTTCATTTTGCAGCTGAAGAAACTGAGAAAAACAGAGTTGAATTATTCTCACAGGTTAGATGACTAGTGACAGAAAATGAGTCTTCCTGATTTCAAGCCCAGTGTTCTATTGAACCATCTAGGTGTTCCAATTACTAGTATCCTCCTCCCAAAATATTGTGTATTGAACTACTTTGTATGTGTGTGTGTACATATATATATGTACACACACATATATAGATAATGTATATATGTTTGTATATACACATAGATGTATATTTACATATGTGTGTATAAAGGTACATATATGTAGATAGTGTCCTCCATTAGAATATGAAGTTGGATACATGCATAGCAAGCACTTAATAAATGCAACTTGGTTGACTGATTGTCCAGGATGACACATAGTATTAGCTTATATGAGTTACCTTCTTTGATCATCTACTCCAATCCTTCTCATTTTACAGGAAAAGAAATTGAGTCCCTTATATTTGAGTTTTGAGGGCTACATTTCACCTACATTTGCTCCTCATACATCTATGAGGGTGATACTATTATTATTTCCACGTTGGAAATAAGGAATGTGAGGCTAAAATAACACACATTTTGCTAGGGGTTATAGTCATTAAGATGTCAAGACAAGATTTGAACCAAGGTCTTGTGACTTCCAATCTACCATTCTTTCCTGCCATTCCATGCAGCCTGATTCACACAGTTGGGAGTTGAATATGCGTATTGGGACTCCTAGTCTAGCACTCTTTCCACTATAATATTCATCATTCCTGCCCTCAAGGAATTTCTGTTTAGCAGGAGAGAGAAAGTATAAACTTTATGGTTGTTTGTTCTCCTGTCTTCAAGATGATCATAACATGAGGGAGGAAATGCCATGACACACAAGTAAGTAGGATTTAAGTGAGGGAGGGCTGTGCAAAGTCACCTGACTCACATTCCCTTTCAGAGCCATCTGGATCCAGTGGCCAGATATAGATCAGGATGACTGGATATGGGTTGGGAACACAGTGAAAGACTTGGCCTTTTAAAATTATGGACTTTAACAGGTCTCACTTTGAGAGGGAAAGAAGGACTTTTCCCCACTATCTACAAAAAAAAAAAAATCAATCTGGGAGAGGAAGATCCTCAGAGTTTCTGGCCAAAACAAAAAGAATGGCTATTTACATTCACTCTGAAGCAATCAAGGCTCAAACAATGATCCAATAGGGTTTGGTCTGGGACCTTTTGTTGGCCAATCTTTGAGAGCTGAAGTTGTTCCGGTTTAGGGCATGGTCCTTAAGAAAGAATAAACCCCAAGATATCTTTCAAGGTTTCTTAGGAGATTATAATAAGATTAAGTGTTAAAATCAATTGTATAATAAAATTTATAGGATTTCAGAACAAAAAGAGATCATGGATTGTCATTGTTTTTGTTATATATAATAAATATAAGCCATAGAATCACTAAAGGATTTACTTATGATATTTTAAGCCCTTAACAAGTATCCTTTCCCTGATGATGAGAAAATTGCACAATATAGGCCAGGCAAATGATAATTACCAGACTGCCAAGAAAACTATCTGGAGGATCAGGTGACTACTGTTTCCTTACTCTCCTTGAAAAAAGTCCAAAGGGCTCAGACCACTGGACAAATGCCCAACCACCCAATGAGACAGTCCAGTATCCTCAGGCCAGAACTGAAGATAATGATTTTGCCTGAGGCCATAAATGTAACTGTGGTTCTTTTCTATCCTAATGTCTAATGTAGTTATTTTAATTTATCGTTGCCTTGCTACATTATCTAAAGAATTTATCAGTTAAGGGAGTCTTAACGCAGAACTCTGAGTATGCTTTTAAATTCCACTTGATGAATCATCTTGAAATTTGCTAACCTAATATTGCTAAGGCTTATGTAGGGCATCCTTAGAAATAAGAGTCTTCTTAAGAAATAATACACTGTTTCAATCACAATTGCATTAAAGAATCTCTGATTAGGAAAGGAGTTTTATGTCATGGACCATTCAGGCAACTAGATTTAAGACTCCTAGGTCAGAACTGTTTTCACCTTAGATTCTAGCTTTTTCTAAGTTTTTCCACAGCAGCAAAGTAGGAAATAAAACACACTATAACTTAAAGGGGTTTAGGGAACTAATAATAACTGGTCAACATTATAAAATCAAAGAGTTGAAGGACTTCAGAAGTTCCCTGGATTCTTCCACCCAAATGATCTAAGGCTCATTTTCTTATGGCTTTCCTTCATTCCTTTAAGACAACAGAGGTAAGCCATTGGAACAATGGAATACTTAATTAGTTGATTTCTCCCACTTCCTTCTTATTTAGGGCTAACTTTTGATAGAAAGCATGACTCAGAGAGTGATGAACTTAAGATGGAAGATCAGACACACATTTTTGAACAAAGCTGATGTGGACATTTGTTTTGTGTGACTGTATAGTTGTTATAAGGTTTCATTTCTGCTTTTCTTTTTCTAATACTATGAGGATGGAAGGGAAAGAAATTAGTTAATTAAAAGCTTAATTAGTTAAAAATAATAGTGTCATGAAAAAGCATTGGTCTTGTCAAAAAAAAGTTTATTTTTGGAACTCTCTGACTGTGAGATTCTTGTCTAAAAATTAAATTTCTCTGTGTGTCTTTCAATTTTCTTATCTGTAAAATGGGAACAATAATATTGCTGGCTAGTGGAAAGAAAATGTTTTAATAAAACTAAAGCTTCTATAGAAATGTGAATTATTAATATAACAACTTTCTTTCATTGTGAAATCAGTATGTCTTCCATCAAAAATCTTTGTAGGTGTGAAGAAGCTCCTTCTTATAGTCACTGCTTAGTTATACTGGTCATTTGTTATTAGTCATTATATGGTTCAATGTTATACTTGCCCTTTTATCCAGATTGATTCATTCAATTAATAAACATTTATTAAACACTATTTGCCATGCATCATATTAAACTCAATCTATTTACATGGATCTATGTATGAAGTGATTTAGGCCTACAGGTTCATGAAGTGATGCCATATTGCATTAAATGTCTTCAGTTTGAAGGATACAGTTGGGAGAGCTATTAAATCATACACTAATATGACTCAATCTATTATTTGGTATATATAAGGGGATTTCCAGCTCTGGAATATTAATTTCTTATTAATTTCTTGGCTAACATCAGCCTTCAGAACCCATGATGAATGTTCTTACAATGAATACCAAATTAACCCTAACTAATTAGATGCTTTTATAAGTTATTAATGGGGTGTCATTTTGGCCCGATTCTCACTCTGTATATGATGTTCCATAAAAGAGTCTACTTGTTTAGGAAATAGATCAATTTACCTCCCTTATTTGGATTTGTGAACTTCAATTAAATGTTCCCCAGACCCTTTGTTTCTGTCAGAGAGTATAAGTTAAATGCCCTTGAAAAATGACTTTGAAATATGAAGATTAAACAGTCCTTCCCCCCACTCTTCCCAATCTATTGCTTGTAATTGGAGAAAGACTTTGTTGCCTGGCCAGAGGCAGCCTATTTGTGGTCAGACTGATTGATGGCTGATGGACAGCATAAGGGCAGAAGATATGCAGCCTCCTAATAAGGGTCATATCCCCTGCATTTAGAAGACAACTTATGGGAAGACATCAGGGAAAGAGAATTGCATCTGTCATCATATTGATGCAAATGACATTTGCTGAATGAGACAAAGAGAAAAAGCCATAAGGGGCAAGCAATTAACTCAATGTTTTAAGGTGTATTCACTTAAGAGTTTACATACCACTGCTATTTAAATAAAAACCCTTTTCTCAGGGAAGGAGCAAAGACTTAAACTGGACAAAATATGGCTCACATGGAAGGGTGAGGGTAGCCAACTTCTGCATTCTAGGAAAACTGGTTCTGAATCTCAGTGGACCCTTTGAAAATTAACCCTACTCATTCTCTGAGGCACATACAAGACTTCCAGAGGGCATACTAGTCACTATTCTAGTGCTTCACATTCCAAGGAAGGCTAGATTTCAAAGTTGAGCTTCCTAAAAATTAGAGTTATCCCAAAATAGAATGGACTGCTTTGAGGGTAATAAGTTTCCCTTCACTGAAGATCTTTAGTAGAGGTTAGATAACCTCTTGTGGGATGTGTTATAATAGGGATTCCTTTCAGCTGTCACATGGATTAGATGATAATTGAAAGGGGTCCCCAAACTCAAATTCAAAATATAATTGCTTTCACTATTATCATTAAGTTACCTTCATTTCCATCATTTGTCCTTAGCGTGGTATTAGACTGGCTAAAAGCTGGTAGGAACTCTCTGCTCTTGCTCTTGGTCGGCATCTTGCCATAGCAAGACATCAAAGCTCCCTCAGTCTAGCCCCAAACTGAATTTTGAGTTCTGTGTCACTCTTTATCTTTTAATAAAGTGCAAATGGACATCACTGATAACATCTATTTTGGTTTGTCTACTTTGTTCCCTTTGCCCAAGCATTTTGGCTTTTCAGAAATAATATCACCATCATTATCCTTTGTTGAATTGTATTTTCATCCCAATCTCATAGCTACATGCAATTTTTGTATTCTCTGCTCTTTTTCTTTAAAAAGAAATTTAATGATTTCTCTTTAATTTAAATACAACTTTCACATTTTACTTATTCTCATTTTACAAGATGAGAAAATTATAGCTCATTGTAACTACTATGACAACCCATAAGTGTCAGGGCCAAAATTCAGATCTAGGTCTTCTGACTTCAAGTCTATCAGTATTTCCACCTAAATGAGGCTTTTTTGAACCAAAAAACTGACTCCAAAGAAGCATAATGAAGAAACACCTTGGGTGTCAGCAATATGAGACATATAGCTTCTAGGAAGATGTACAACTGGACTCTATCACTCTTTAGCCAATAAATTCCTGGACAGAAAAAAAAAAATCCAGCATCCAAGTAAATAAATGTTCTTTAACACTATGTAAAAGTCCTGTGGAAAGGAGTTCTGCCAGATCACTGGTAAGATGAGGGGGATATGTGCATGTATGTGGGTAGGTGGGTGGAGGATGGACTTCAAAAGTACTTTCAATAGGATTGTTTAATTCAATATGAAGAGTCAACATGTGTAACTCAAACTAAAATAAGCCCTTTCACGTAACTGTGCTACCTGACTGATTTGAACATCCTTTCAAGAGATAATGTCAGATAACAAGGGTGTGAAAAATTACTGATGCAGAAGAAAGGCTGTGATGCTTGAAATAAAAATTCCTTTTCTGTATCTCCACTCTAACCATAAGTTCAGGGCCGAAGAGGATGAAGAATAATAACAAATGATTGAGTTAGTCCCAGAAACAACAGTCTGGACTCTGGGCTATCAGTTCAGCCCTTTTGCTTGGGTTTGAATTGGTCTGACAGCTATGACTTCAAGTGAGCAAGGGATGGTTAATTAGGGGAGTTGTGCTTGTCAGGTTGTGTTAGTTCCAGGTGACATCACTTTGTTGTGATTTTCAGATTGAAAAGTCTTCCTTAGGGCAAAAAAGGCATCAACATGAACAACTAAACTTAGCACTCAAGATTCCTACATACATTTTGGGTAGAACCTATTGCAGCTAGAAAAATAATCAAGAATTATGGGGAGCTAGCTGGCATCCTATTGCTATTGAAGTAGTGACAGTGAAAACTTCTAGCTGTGAGGAGTCAAAGACACAGAGACAGGCAAATGGAAGGGGCAGGATATTTGAAGGAAAAACAGATGGTAAGTCCAAGTTATCTTAAAATATGGTTGCTAGAGTAAAACAAACTTTCTGCTCTAAAAGCAGATCTAACACTGCTGATCTATTTACTAAAATGACAATACGGTGCTGAGTTTTTGTGTTGCATTTTTTTAAATAAATGAGATTGATGCCTTCATTTTTATATTCCAATCTTTTTTAGATCCATATCCAACGGTGACATATAAAAAGTCTGAGAGATTAATTTTTGGGCAGCATTTTATTCATTATGAGTAATGAATAATTAATAAAAGGGTGGTTACTTGGCTGTCTCTCAGAAGCCAAATATGAATCTTGGCAGCTCCTTGAGGTTTCAAGCAGGGGGCAATTAACTGATTGGTTAACAATGAAAAGAATTAATATTGTAATGACAGGTGGATCTATTCTAATGTAAGATTGGGGAACTTGACACTGATTATGTCACTCTTACTCCCAGACTACCCCCTGCCCCAGGCAATCTAGATAAAAGATCTATCCTCCTCCCCTCTCTACCACAAGCCAAAGTAGAACATAAAAGACTTCCCTACTTGGGTGGGGCATAAAAGAAATTTAAAAGAAAGTTAATGTATGAACAATGGCTCAATAATCTATTAGGGGCTGAATGAATGAAGAATGAATGAAGAAATAGGCAGGTAAAAATAATACTATTCCTAATTCAATAATTGCTTATTAATATGGGCAAGAAATAATCATTTTTTTCCACATCTAATCAGTGAGTCTTCCTTTGTCAAGCAAAAACAAATGACACAGAATTGACAAGGTCATTCAACCTTGGATAGTTTACCAGCTATCCAAGAAAAGGTATGTTTCCTACTCATTCCTTTATAGCCAATATTGTTCTTGTTTACATTACTGTAGTCATTGTGCATATTGTTTTCCTTTCTTCACTCTGCTTCTGTTCAATGAAGACTTTCTGTTCCTCTCAATTCCTCATATTCACAATTTCTTATTGAGTAATAATATCCCATTGCATTTATTTATCACAATTTGTTTGTCCATTCTCTATCATGTTAACAGATTTTCATTTCCACAAAATGTTCTATATATAGGCAGGTATAAGCACAGTAGATAAAGCATGAGACCTGGAATAAGGCTATCCTCAAACACATACAACCTGTGTTACCCTGAGCAAGACATCTGATCTATCTGTGCCTTGGTTTCCTCCTTGAGAAAAGGGGGTTAATCATAGAATCAACCTCCCAGGGTTGCTGTGAGGATCAAAGGAAATAATACTTGCCCATCATTTAGTTAACCTCACAGCACTATATACATGCTAGTAATTATTATTATTATTATTATTATTATTAAATAGGTAACTCTTTTATCTGTCTTTGACTTCCTTAGGTATATCTTCAGCAATGAGATTTCTAAGACACAACATATAAATAGCTTGATATGTATTTTATCTTCTTAGTAATTATTGGGAACACAAAACCAGTATATTAAGTACCACAGAATCTTACAGTTGGAATGGATCATAGGACTGAGAGATAAAAATCCAGCAAAACCAGAATAAGCACCACATGTTCCCTCACATCCAAATTTTAAGCTAAATTCTACTAAGGTGCTCCATCCCATATATAATTTGCATATTGTTTCTCCTGTTATACTATAAACTCCTTGAGGATAGGGACTGTCTTGTTTTCCTGTGCATAGTACCATGCTTGGCACGTAATAGGTGCTTAATAAATGTTTATTGATTGGGAAGAGATTTTGGATTTTAGAAAGCAAGATCCCAAGGGAGAAAAGATACTAGAACACCTTGAGGTCACCTTAAGAAGGCCATCAAAGCTCCCAATGGGGAAAAAGGAAACAGACCGAGATGGTTCTCATCTGTGCTGTAAGCATGGACTGCCATCTATCTGGTCAACTTCCATTTTGTCTAAATAT
Source organism: Antechinus flavipes (assembly GCF_016432865.1). Taxonomy (NCBI): domain Eukaryota; kingdom Metazoa; phylum Chordata; class Mammalia; order Dasyuromorphia; family Dasyuridae; genus Antechinus; species Antechinus flavipes. The sequence goes on from NC_067402.1 coordinate 86,391,497, forward strand.
TCTTAATAAATAAGGTCCATTCTCAGTTGTCACTATGCTGAAGGAGTATTAGTATTGTCAGCAGCTTCTAAATTTTGGAGCCTGGAGAAAAGCTCTTGTTGCCATGGTCTTTCCTCAGAGATAGTTCTGACAAGAAAGTCATCTAGCTGCTCAAGAATTCTGATGGACAGATTAGTATTATACTCAAGAGTGTATCACCTTCCATTCCTGGGCAGCTTTTATTGTTAGGAATCTATACGATTACATTATAATTTTCATTCAATGGTTTTAAGCTCTGCCCTCTGGGATCCAGAAGAATAAAATATAATCCCTCTTTCATTTGAGGACCCTTCAAAACATTTGAAGACATTAATCATCCTCTTTAAATATATTTTCCTTCAGGCTAAACAGCTTCAGTTTTTTTCAATTAATTTATTTCAATTAAATAATAGCTCAGTTGACTAGCTTATATCTATCAGATTGGCTATTATGACAAGAAAGGAAAATGATGGATGCTGGAGGAGATGTAATATGGGACATTAATGCATTGTTGGTGAAGTTGCGAACTAATCCAATAATTCTGGAGAACAGTCTGGGACTATGCTTAAAGGGCTATAAAACTGTACATACCCTTTGATTCAGCTACTATTAAGTCTCTATCCCAAAGACAGCTAAAAAAAAAAAACCCACAAAAAAAAGAAAGAAAAAAGACATATTTGTACCAAAATTTTTGTGTTGGCTAAGAATTGGAAATTGAAGGGATGCCCATCAATGGGGAAACAGTTAAACTGTGCTATATGATTGTAATGGAATACTATTGTGCTACAAGAAATAACAAACAAGATGTTTTCAGAAGAACCTGGAAAAACTTACATGAACTGATGAATAGTAAAGAGACCAGAACCAGGAGAATGTTGTATACAGTGAGAGCAATTTTATTTGATGAAGAATTGTAAATGACTTTTCCAGAAATATGATGTAAGACAATCCCAAAGGACTAATGATGAAGCATACTATCTGCCTTCAGAGAAAGAAATGATATTGTTTAAATGTAGACTGAAGCATGCTATTTTTCATTTTCTTTCATTCTTTTTCTTTTGTTTGTGTCTTCTTGTACAAAATGACCATATGGAAATGTTTTACATGATTGCTTATGTATAGATATATCTGTTTACTTACCATCTCAGGGAAGGGGAGGGAGGAGAGGAAGAGATAAAAGAATGGAAGGAAGGATAGAATTTGGAACTCAAAACTTTAAAAAAGCCCAAATAAAAAATATTTTTTAACATGTAATTGGAAGGAAAATAAGATATTTAATTTAAAAAATAGTACCTTAAATTTGTAACTGTGACCAAAGGTTTATCAAATTGTGCATACCCTTTGACTCAGTAGTTTTTCTACTAGGCTTATAGCCCAAAGAGATTTTAAAGGAGGAAAAAGGAAAATGTTTGTGGCAGCCCTTTTTGTAGTGACAAGAAACTGGAAACTGAGTGGATGCCTATCAGTTGGGGAATGACTGAATAAGTTATGGCATATGAATATTATGGAATATTATTGTTTTATAAGAAATAATCAGCAGGATCATTTCAGAGAGGCCTGGAGTGACTTATGCTAAATGAAATGAGCAGAACCAGGAGATCATTGTACACAACAACAACAAGATTATACAATGATCAGTTCTGATGGACATGGTTCTTTTCAAAAAGGAGATGATTCAGCCAGTTCCAGTGATCTTTTGATGATGTGAGCCATCTGCACCCAGAGAGAGGACTGTGGGAACTGAGTGTGGATCACAACATAGCATTTTTACTCTTTTTGTTGTAGTTTGCTTGAATTTTATTTCTCTCATTTTTTTCCCTTTTTGATCTGATGTTTCCTGTGCAGCAAAATATATATGCCTATATATTTTTAAACATTTTTTTTTACCATGTTTAACATATATTGGATTACTTGCCATCTAGGGGAGGGGGTGGGAAGAAGGGGGAAAAATTGGAATGAAAAAATTTTCAAGGGTCAATGCTGAAAAATTATCCTTGAATATGTTGTGAAAATTTAAAAAAAATCAATTAAAATAAAAAATAACAGCTCAGTTGATCAATGATCATGTGGGTAATCCCTCATCAGTTCTAATCATACCCTATTCATACCTTCCTATATCTGATTCTTGTTGTCTATGTCCTCTTATAAATCCTCAATAGAAGATCTACCTAGAGATCTTCCTCTGGATCTTATAAAATTTTGCCCAAGGAATTCTTCTATTATCTCTCACTCTCATTTGATAGCTATGTATCTTGGGTAAATCATTTTACCTTTTCTAGCCTAAGTTTCCTCATTTTATAAAATGAAATCCCCTGATGTCTTTTCCAACTCGATAATCTTACAACTGACTGCTTGTTAACTGGATATCAGGCATAACTAGGGCAGGAAGTTTGGGGTTTGGGCCCAGAGCATCAATATTTAGGGAGTTTTGACAGCATTTACTCCTCTTCAATAGCAAAGAAAGAACTCAGTTTTGCCTTTGTTTAACAGAGATAATTAATTTAAAAAGGCATGGAAACTCATGAACTGAACTCCTGACCAACCCTAGCAGGTTCTACTCCTTCCCCTCAATTGATTTTTATCCTAAAATGTTGATTGGAAGATATATTTTATATTATTTGCCTTTGACATTAAAATTGCTAATTAAGGTTCCAGCTGCCAGCCTGAAGGTGTCAAAAGGGCACCAGTGACCCAGGAAAGACATCAAAAAAAAAAAAAAAAAGGAGGGATAAGTATACAAATGCTACTTATTTCCCAAAGCTGCCTAGCTCTGGTCCCTAGCAAGCCTAGTGGACTAGATCAATTTAAATCCAATTTAATAGACTGCCTGATGACCAGTCTAGAAATTGTTGATTCAAATCTATGTTTTCTTCTCTACCCTCAAACTTATAAAGTCATATGGTTACAGAAGGTGATTAAATCTTACTGACATAAACCCAAAGAATCAATCATTGATTGCAGTAACAGACCCATGCAGTTAAGCCATGCAGTCGACATGCCAAATTTCTAAGAACTGCACTTGGGGAAAAAAACAAAATTACTCCACATCTGCTATCTTTTTATAATAAAAAAACAATAACTTTACACCTTCAAATATTTCACGCTTCAGCACAGAAATGATCATAAGACCAAGTAAAACCATTTCTATTTTGACACTGTTGGCCACCTGTACTGCTTAAAGTCTATTACATTTTTAAAGCTTTGTTTTACTGCAAAAGAAATATATCACATTGTTTGGGCATTGCTTTTATTTTTAAACTAAAACAATACAAAAAAAGCCAAGAGCAATAAAATTCCCCCAAAGAAATAACTATCTTCTTTGCTTCATCTTAGCTCCTATAGTTATTAAAGAGCTAAAAACTTCAGCTCAGAAATCTCTCTTTCCCCCATGCACAATAATAACTTGAATTGCTATAGCACTTTGAGATACAGAAAGAACCTTTTTACAACAATACTGTGAGTTGGAGAGGTAGCTAGTGCCTCACAGGTTAAGAACTAGAAGGGACTTTGTCTATCCCACCCCTATTTTAAAGATGGGGAAATAGGCACAAGGAAATGAAATGATTTGCCTCAGCTAACATAGGTAGTAAGCATCGGAAGAAATGTAAACTTTTATTCTTATCCCCACTTTATAGATGAGTCAAATGAAATATAGGGAGGCAAATCAACTTGCCTACAGACACAAAGAGTTGGCAGCAGAGAAAAGGGAAAGCTCAGGTGGCAAAGCTAGTGCTCAAAGGACTAATTGGAGAATGGCAAAGATAAATTTTGCCAGTTTTGTTCAGGGTTAGCCTTAAAAAATCAGGAAAGATGTCATTCCACTCTGGGTCTCTATTACATTATGACTTTAAACATAGATGCTGATCACTAGCAAGCAGTGTTCTTTGAGGTTCTTTTCAGTTTTATGATTCTGGGATGACAAACCAACATTTTATATGAGATCCATCTGGTAGAGAATGGTTGCTTCCTGGAGATTTCACTGAGGCTGTTTTATCTGTGACCCCCTCATCTGCTAGAAGGCAGTCTGATTCATAGAGGAGTGAAAGAGACCAGGTTACTTGGGACTGAGTGGGAAGGTATGTGGAGCACCAAGCCGTCATATACCTACTACCCTGTCATTTTCTGAAGCCAATCATCATTTTTCTGGGCAAGATCTGCCTTCCATGTTATTATCTTGATGCTGACTACTGTGACTCCCGTTGGTTTTTGAAAAGCTGCTTTGAGAACTCACACAATATTTTCCTGCCTAGTCCTTGAATCAGATAATTCACACATTGATGGATTTCCAACTTTGATGTAGGGGCTGTAGTGACCAGCTACATTGGTCCAATTTTTTCCTGTCCTTTGACTTTCTCACACACGCTGGGCAGAGCCACAGCCCTGCTAATCACATATGCCAATTCTTGGACAAAAATGCCCTTGTGCCAGCACTATAGTGACTAGCAGAATAAAGCATTGGGAACTGTCACTGTCTCATAAGTTAATTAGTTAACTTTATGTGGGCTACTTTCAAGCCCTCAACAGATTGATGTGTCTGTCTGCTCAGTGTTATTTATTCCTTTATTTCTTGTTGTTCTGTGGTCTATGTTCCATACTTCTCATTTCATCCATTTCTATGGATTATCTAGCAAATGATTCCCTCTACTTCTGTCCCCTAAAAATTCATTGAAATAAAGAAATAGGTTCTCCTCCTTTGAATTTAGGATAATTTCCTAGAAGCCTACCTACCTCTGTATTTTTTCCTTTAAAATTTCAGATTCTAAAAGGCAGGAGCTGTATGTCATTTTTATGTGTTAACACTGGTAGTGCTAACAATGGTGGCAGCTAGGTGGTATAGTGGACAGAATACTGAGTCTGGAGTCAGGAAGACTCAATTTCTTAAGTTCCAATCTGGCCTCAGATACTTATTAGCTATCTGATCTTGGACAAGTCACTTCATTTTGTTTGCCTCAATTTCCTCATCTGTAAAATGAGCTATAGAAGGAAATGACAAAGTACTTCAGTACCTGTGCCAAGAAAACCCCAAACAGAGTAACAAAGAGTCAAAACTGAATTATAACAATAAAAGATTGCACTGTGTGAACATGGGGACAAAATAAATACTCTGAGAGTAATTATTCTTTTGATAATACAGAAGAGAGCAGAAGGGCCAAATTCAGTATTATAAGGCACAGTGAGTGAAATAATGGAGAGAGAGCTGACTTCCAAGTCAAAAAGATCTGTATTCTAGTCCTGTATCTGACATATGTGTGCTGTATGATTCTTCTCAGAGCTCTAGGTAACTCTCTAACATTCTAAGTTTCAGAGAAGGTGAAGATTTCCACTGACAGATGTCCAGCCCTTATCCTTATCTCTCTTGTTGGTCAAAGAAGTAAAAAATGTCTAATCACAATGTTATATTTCATTCTCCTACACAAAGAAATTCAGTAATTCTATAAGATGCGATGATGTAACAGATTACAAGCTACATAGGGACAGAGTTCACTGGAAGATATCAGTCAATAAATATTTATGAACTAACTAAGTCCTTATTAATCACCTACAATGTGTCAGACACTGTTAAGTGCAGATGTATATTGAAAGAAGGGAAGACTATTTCTTCCCATATCCCTTCCTATATTAGAACTCAATAAATTCCATTTTTAGATATTAATTCCCGTGAACCTCAAAGTATTTTATATTCAAGAATTTTCTACTAAGGAATAATTATTTGTATAAGGAATAGAGCCTTACCAGGATTAACTTTAGCCCAACACAGTGAATAGATGGATATTTCTCACTCAGTCCCTCTCTGGAGTTAGATTATCTGCTCAGTCCTTTTTCTTTGGGATATGATGTGACTGTTGCAATTTCAAAATACTTGTCACTGATCTTCAAGCTTGTGGTGGTAGTTAGATTGCAGTAAGAGCTAAAATGGCTTCTTGACATATACAAATCCCCTGCTTCTCTGAAATGACCCTAGAATATAGGGTTTATCCAGTACTGGTAGAAAGGGGATAATATTAAATAAGACAATTTAATCCCCAAAGATACTTGACAGTCCATCTAATAGCTTCCTATAGGGAGTCCTTTCAGAAATGATCAATTTTGTGCTATTTCAGGAACAGAAAGCTTAAAAAATTCAGTTTATTTCACCAGTTTTTAAAGGCACAGAAGCATGGAATGATGGTGAAATACTACAAAGGTATTGCTGTCTGCTCATCAGACTCCTACTTTTGCAGAATCAGTAATATTTCTTCAGATGGAATTGTAATTCCAGGATGAGACAGAACATCTGAAAATCATCTGTATCATACATAGTTGGATCTGAGAGATGACCCATTACAATCTAATAAATAAAAATTCACCCAGTCACAAACAATACAACTTTGGTAGGCATGAGTTCCTTGAAATAGACCTGGACTCTTCCAACTCTTAGTTCTAACTTTTTAACTGTTGTATACTTAGCTTTCATAAGATTTTTACCAATCTCTATCTGTGACTCCTTAAACCAATAATTTATAATGTCTGTGAACTGAAATTCCTCCATCTCTATTAGTAGTCCATTCCACTGGAGCCCCATTTCAGTAAAGTTTATATTAAATTGTCACATAGGGAAACAATGTACCCCTTGGTCAAACTGACTTTCTTTTTTTCCCCTGGGTAATTAATAATTAGTTTATTTAGCTAATAATCAATGAATCAACCAGTTCAATTCAGATCTCATAAAAAATCCTTCATGCTAACAAACCCTACCCTAAGATCCTGTTAATTTACTTTGTGAATTCTAAGTCCCTTAGTAGAATTGAAGTTTAACCAAGATAGGAGTAACTTCTAAAAATACAGCTGTTATTATTAGTGAGAATTCTTTAAGTAGTCTTGCATATGGAGGAAAAAAGATCATAGAATGATAACTTACTTATATTACCAAATAATTTGTTTCATTTTATAAATAGTTCTTATTAGGGTTTTATAAATATTCATGTATATATATGTGCATTTATTTTAAAGGTTGGGGGTAGGAAAAGTTCAAATTGTTATGTAGGAAACTTCTAGAATGAAATTTCTTTTCACTAATACAGATCTATATTTATTATTGTACAGAATTGGCTGGGGTCATTGAGAGATTAAGTGACATGCTTATGATCTTAAAACTCTGTCAAAGCAGGATTTGTGCTCAAATCTTTGTGACACCATGGCTGACCTTCAATTTTATATGCTACACTGCCAACCCTACTTAAAATAAGATTTACTTTAAAATTTATTTGTTGGTGATTTAATAAGCTGATTATGTAAAGTGAGGTCAACTTGCAATACAAAAATGCTATTTTCTCTGAAATTGAAGAGATAACCTCCAAATCTGTCATTAAATCCTTCCAGAACTTCCAGATAAATACAAACCGAACTAAAAGGTCATCATTTTACTTAATTTGCTTGCTTACCAACTGTTGACCTTTAGGGCCCCACCCTGCATACTGGAGTTTTGCATTGCTGACTTCTGGAGGATCCAAGCTTTGAGGATCTCTGAAAAGAAAAGCATGGGAAAAAAATCAGTAGTACTCAAGGATTTTACAAGCTTGGACTTCATTCTTTAGCTAGTACCCACAGCCCTTTCCCTTCTCTTTGCATCAATTATGAAGAGTTCAGCCTGATTAGCACACAAGATAGATCATTCAATCTCTATTTCAATTCCTTGCATATGTAAAAAGTACAAAAAATCTGAAAGAAGTCCATCACTGTCTAGCCCAAATGGTAAATATTCATCAAAAGAAAAGAAAAAAAAAAAGCAAGAATGGCATATTGATCAATTTTTAAACTATTCATAAAAGTCAGGATTAAAAATTGAAGTATATAGTATAGTTCACAATACCTCCATCCTCATCTTTGACATTCCAGGAAAATATTCCTTATTTTTGCACTTAATATTATTTTTTTCCAATTACATGTAAAGATAGTTTTCAACATTCATTTTTGTTTGCTTTTGAGTTCCAATTTTTTCTTCCTCCCTCTGTTCCTTTCTTTTTCCCAAGGCAGCAAGCAATTTGATTTAGGTTATACTGTACATTTATGCTAAACATATTCCCCCAGTTGTCATATTGTGAAAGAATTATAATAAAAGAGAAAATGCATAAGAAACAAAAAAAAATGCAAAAATGACATGCTTTGATCTGCATTGACTTCATAATTCTTTCTGTAGATATGGATTGCATTTTCCACTTTAAGTCTTTCAAAATTGTCTTGAATCATTGTATTGCTGAAAAAAACTAAATCTATCATAGTTGATCATTGCACAATGTTGCTATTACTATGTACAATGTTCTCCTGTTTCTGCTCACTTCACTCAATATCAGTTCATATAAGTCTTTCCAGGTTTTTCTGAAATTTACCTGTTCATTATTTTTTTTAGAACAATAGTATTGCATTACATTTATATGCCACAACTTCTTCAGCCATTCCCTAATTGATGAACATCCTCTCAATTTCCAATTCTTTGTCACCACAAAAAGAGTTGTTATAGATATTTTCTTATATATGGATCCTTCTCCCTTTTTTATGATCCTTTTGGGATGTAGACCTAGTAATGGTTGCTGGACCAAATGATATTGCTGCATAGTTTTATAGCCCTTTGGTCCTAGTTCCAAAATGCTCTCCAGAATGCTTGGATCAGCTCCCAAATCTACTAACAATGCATTAGTGTTCCAATTTCCCCACATCCTTCCCAACATTTATCATTTTCCTTTTCTGTTATATTAGCTAATCTGATAGGTATGAAGTGGTTACCTCAGAGTTGTTTTAATTTGCATTTCTCTAATCAATAGAGATTTAGAGCATTTTTTCATATGACTACAAATTAAATTTAATTTCTTCATCTGAAAACTGCCTGTTCATATTTTTGATCATTTATCAATTGAGGAATGGTTATTTTCTTGTAAATTTGATAGAATTCTCTATATATTTTAGAGAATAGGTCCTGAATACTGGAAGAGACTTTTTTATGCATTAAAATCAACAATAAAAGGTATGTAAACCTGGATACAAAATTAAAAATCTGATTTCTAGCTGGTGTAAAGATCAGATGGTTTCCAGGTTGGGAGGAGAGTGAAAAGGTATAATTTCCTTGAAATCAGAAAGAGAGATATCCCACTCCTGCCCTAATTGACCAATGTAGGGCTAGTTTTCAAGTGAGTCATATGGATTGCCTAAGATGTATAATTGTGAGAAAATCCTTTGTATCAATCTTTGGCTCTAACTCGGTTTTTGGTTAGCATAATCTAGATCCTTAGTTAAGGGTCTCTAAATAAACAGATGGGGGTATGCAGCTTTCCAACCATGTAGAAATAGGTTCAAACAATGCAATAAAACTTTCTTACAATTGAATAAAATTTTCTTACAGAACAGAATTTAGACTACACCCATAATTAAACAGAAATGGAACCAAACTACCTCTAGAATTGAGTAAAAAGATGTAGTCCATGTGGTTCACTCAATTCCCATAATTCCTTCAGAGGCATCCTGCTTCTGGGGAAAAGATATCCTTCATTTTTCTACCATATAGGTAGCAACAACCTCTTTCTATTGGTCATGTCACCAGGACAAATGACATCTCTAAAATTATGAAATGAGGACAGTCATATTTTCTTTTCTATATGTCCTGAAAAAGATAAATGTCCTCTTCATCTATAGTTTGAGTGCCAAGAATTGAGTAAGTAAAATAACTATTATCCTATGGGTGGAAGAAACAATAACTCCACCATGATTCTCTTCTACAATAAATATATATATATATATATATATATTCATCTAGAACTTGCCTTTCTCTGTATCCCTAGCATATCCCTAGTACTCAGCCCAATACTAGCAGGTACTTTTTGAAAAGTTCACAATAATATGGTAAAAATAAATGACTTTGAAAGGCATAAGAACTATGATCAATGCAGTGACTATTAACTATTCCAGAGAACTCATGACAAAATAAGTTACTCATTACAAAGAGGTGATTTATTTAGGGTGCAGAATGTTTTATATACAGTTCTTGAGGGAATTTCTTTTGCTTGATTATAATTTTTTAAAATAATAATAACTGAAAACCATTTAATAATAAAATAGAATAATTTTTTAAAAAGAATATTTTATATTCTTTTTAAAAAATGAGTTGGGATTGGGAAAGAGAACAAAACTTTCTTTTAATTTTTCATTAAAATAGAAGGACTACAAAAATGAAATATTACATGAATTTTCACATGGGATCACAGTATTATTAGTTTTACTTAACTGTTTTACTCTGTCACAAGAGATTTCTCAAAAAAGGAATAATTTCTAAATGTCTGTAAGGTTAAAACACATCAATATAATTTGAAAAAAATGTTTGTTGAGCCGACATGATTTGCCAAAAGTCATAATATTGAGTATATTGACTGATAATATTGAGTATAATATTCCACAGACTAGAAATGTATACCTATTAAAGATTCTTAAGTTGAGTTACGGGAGACTCCAATTCATTAAGAACTTACCGACATTCTTCTGTTATTAATTAAGGATAGTGCTTTGTAAAAGAAGTTGTATTTTGGAATAGTGAGCTGGGAAGGGCATTCTAGATTCTATATGTGATTTATGAGAAGATTTAGAGGCACAGATTTTCAAAATGCACAAAGAAGATGTTTAAATTTGAATCCATTGGTTTTTTGTTTGTTTGTTTGCTTGTGTAGAAGTAGAGCAGATAGGTTTAGGAGCAGAAGGAAATGAAAAACAATGATAACTCTGGGGAAAGATTCTGAGGATGTGAAGACCCTACCTAGCCTTTCTCTGAGGTATATTGGTAATCATGTGACACATTAAGGAAAGGATAATGATATGATCAGAATAACATGATAAAATCAAGTGGATTGTGATAGAAGAGACGTTTTTAGATAAAAAGAATTTGTAATGTTCAAGTACAACATTGTGAAAAAGGCAGGGCAATAAACTGAAAATCAGGATTTACAAGCCTAGCTCTGCTTCTAACTTGCTTTGTAACCTTAGTTATGTTTCCCTGGGCCTCAACAATCACTCAATATGCATTCATTAGGCACTTATTATCTCAGAGGGCAACTAAGTGGTGCCATGGATAGAATACCCAATCTAGAGTCAGGAAGACTAGTATTCCTGAGTTCAGATCTAGCCTTAGACACTTACTAGCTGTGTGACCGTGAGCACTGGCATTTAACCCTATTTGTTTCAGATTCTTCATCTGTAAAATAAACTTAGAAGGAAATGGCAAATTATGAAAATTCCAAATGGAGGGACTAAGAATCAGACACAAATGGGAATGACTGAAAAATAACAAATTGCAGACACTAGAGGTATTAACACAAGTGAGACACATTTCCTCCCTTCATGGAGCTTACGTTCTACATTCAACTTAGCCACATAGTTTAATGGAAAGAATACTGATTATGCAATCAAAGGACATGGTTCTGCTACTCACTGTAATGCCAGAAAACTGAACAAGACAGAGATTAGAGAACAATTTAATAGTTTATTAAATGGAGAGATTTTCTGGGACCAAATGATCCATGTTTGGTCCCAGGGCTGAATGAGACTATCAATCCAGCCTCCTTGTATTGGGACAGCAAGATTTTTTTATAGGATAACAAGAACAATGACATAATGGGGGAGGTACCTGGATGAGGATAACCTAATGAGGGGAGGTACCTAGGATGACACAATGGAGGGAGATACTGGAGAGGTTACTAATATTCTAATGATGTCTAAAATGGATAGACCTGTCAAACATTAAGAAAGAATGATTATAGCCTAAAGATATAAAATCTTTAGCTCATTAAACATTAAGAGGGAAAGGTTATAATTTGAGGCAGAGTAACTAAATAGAACAATTGGAGAAACTGGGTCAGGACATTAAATGGGAACTGGCATAACACCTAAGTAATATTGGACTTGCCATTGTCTCCTTTCAGGACTCAATTTCCTCATCTGTAAAAGACTTTTGGACTCAATGGTACTACAATCCCTTCTAACCCTAATGTTATACGAGGATCAACAGTACCTCCAAGGCAATTTAAGAAACATGTATGGAGAACTCATTATATACAAGAAAGGCAAAAATAATCATAAAACCATTCTTGGTCCCAAGGAATGAAGTCTGAGGCCTCCCAAAATCATGCATTAGTGCAAAGGAGAGATTCGGGATTGGTGGGGGAAAAAAAGGAGGCAGAATATCAAAATAGAAGGAACACTGGCTCTGGAAACAGAAGAGTTGATTTCTAATCCTGCCCCCAAAGCTGAGTACATGTGTGACAATGTGTCACTTAATCTCCTTGATCTTCAGTTTCTTCATCTGTAAAACAAAGGGATTGAACTAGATTATCCATGAAGTTCCTTCTTGTTCTAGCTCTTTGGACTTGTGAATTCGATATCACTTTATATTTTTAGAAAAGGCTTTAACTTTTTTAGGGACCTTCCACAATTATGATCTCCTTTTAGTCTTACATGACTTTTGGAAAGTACATATATTAAAGGGCAGGTATTAGCCCCATTTGATAGATGAGAAAATCAAAGAGAAATGAGGAATAAATTAACCCATCCATTTCATCATGACCTTGATTTTGTTCACACTCTGGTGACATCAGTCAGGTGCTGCTTCTAAAAATATTAGGTAAGACTAACAAACACAGTGAATCAGACCGACTGAGTTTCTTTGGAATTTGTCAGACACAAAGCACTGGGAAGCAGATTAGAGAGAAATGCTGTTTAAATCCTGTAACCTTATTTGATTTTGAAATTCATTTTGTTAGCTTGTGCTTTCCAAATAGGTGCCTAAGTTATTCAGGAACAACAGGGGATTAACCTCTCTCTAATTTAACAACTGTAAATTCCCGTAAATGTTAACTGAAAAGGGTATCGCTGAGTGGATAATGTGTCTCTCAAGATTACAAAAACAGCAGTTCCAATATGCCAAGGTTATACATGCATTTAAATTTCTATTAGCATTTTCATTCATGCAATGGGAGACCTTTATTACTTTTGTGAAGTTGAAAAAAATTCATCCCTACTTTTCCACACATTTGACACATCTATAAACAGTGGGAAGGGTTTCTAGCATGGGGAAAATAGCACTAGGATTTAGAAGACTTATAACAGAGTGCCAGATCTGCCACTTAACTGGTTATTCAATTTGGAGTAAAATCACAACCTCTCTTAGACTTGCTTTCGCCATTTGTGAAATAAGAACCTTGATTTTAACTTAGAAGAAACTCAGAGACACTCATTCAATAATACCCTTAAATTTACAGATGAGGAAACTGTGTCTAGAAAGAATCACTGTGTTGTAAGGTCAATGGCTGTGGATTCAGGGCTTAAAGAGTCATTGGATAGATTTGTGATGGAAAGTGCCATCCTCATTCAGAGAGAGAACCATGGAGATTGAATATGGTTTAAAGCACAGCATTTTCACCTTTTTGTTGTTGTTGTTGTTTGCTTGCTTGTTTTTTTCTCTCATGTTTTTTTCCTTTTAATCCAATTTTTCTTCTGCAGCATGATGAATTTAGTAGAATTGCATATGTTTAACCGATATTGGATTGCTTTCTGTCTTGGGGAGAGGGAGGATAGTAGAGAGGGAGAAAAATATGGAACACAAGGTTTTGCAAGGGTGAATGCTAGAAACTATCTTTGCATGTATTTGGAAAAATAAAATATTATTGTTCTGTAAGAAATGACCAGCAGGATGAATACAGAGAGGCTTGGAGAGACTTACATGAACTGGTGCTAAGTGAAATAAGTAGAACCAGGAGATCATTATATACTTCAACAACGATACTGTATGAGGATGTATTCTGATGGAAGTAGATTTCTTTGACAAAGAGAAGCTCTAAATGTTTCAATTGTTCAATGATGGACAGAAGCAGCTACACCCAAAGAAAGAACACTGGGAAATGAATGTAAACTGTTTGCATTTTTGTTTTTCTTTTTGGGTTATTTTTACCTTCTGAATCCAATTCTTCCTGTGCAACAAGAGAACTGTTCAGTTTTGCACACACATATTGTATCTAGGATATACTGTGACATATTTAACATGTATAAGACTGCTTGCCATCTGGGGGAAGGAGTGGAGCGAGGGAGGGAGGGGAAAAGTCAGAACAGAAGTGAGTGCAAGGGATAATGTTGTAAAAAATTACCTAGGCAGGGGTTCTGTCAATAAAAAGTTATAATTATTTTTTAAAAATCTCTATTAAAAAAAGAAAAATAAAATATTGTTAGACAAAAAACAAAGAGGGGAGGCACTGAAGATCATCTAACATTCTTATTTTGTTGATCAGGAAAAGGGTTCAGAGAGAAATAAATGCCTTGGCCAAAATCACGTAGGTATAGCTGGAAGTAAAAGGCAGGTCAATGGAATCCTCAATCTGAATTCTTTCCACTTCTAAAATTATAGGCCAAGACTATAACTTACTGGTTTTATGAAAGGATCAGATAAGGAAATGGCTTAGCTTAGCTGTGTTTATTTTATAAATTATAAAGAATCATGCACTAATTTAATAATTTATTGAATATTTTGTGCAAAGCACCATGCTTAGCTCTAGAAGGAGATGTAAAATTAATGAGATACTATGTGGATGTAAGATATTATTATTGATCAGTAAAGAACTATCTCTGGATTAATGATAGACAATCAGATGACTTCATAAAGCTACAAGTGAACTACTGGGGCAGCAATGATTTGGCCTTTGAAAAGTTGCTGTAGTTCATCCATTTATAGTGAGATATTGTATAACTCCTTTTACCTACTCAATAATCCCATTTTGGGGAAATGTCAAACAAACAATACTAGTGGAGTGATTTTCTATAGGGAATGAGATCAAATAGATAACTCAGAGGCCCATCAGTGAGCCATTAGTTTACTAAAGACTCAGCCAAAAAGATAAAACTAATCCCAAACTAATAATCCATATTCAAACCTTTCTTTCTCAAGATGGGGCAACTGAGATCCAGAAAAGATAAGGAGGTGGACAGGAGTGGCCAAAGTGGCTTTGAGACCAATCCTTTGCCCTACTCTGGTCTTATGACTTTAAGTCCATTTCATTGTCTTAAAAACCTCTGATGGGTTAAACTTCTGGGAAAGAAGAAAGGATAAATATAGATGGTCTTTCAAAAAAAGATTCTATGATTCCAACACAATCAAATATCAGTACAATAATTTCACACTATCACACTATTACAGACTTGGAAGGGATCATTAATCAACCACCCTCCCTATGCAGAAATGAATTCTGTTGCTTTTCTGGCAGATGTTCATCTACCTTGAATGATTTCCATAATGGGAAGAAAGCTACTTTTAAAAAATCACCCTTTTTCTTTGTTGGAAAGTTCTAAGGAGTTAGAATGATCTTTATGCTGAATCAAAAATGTATTCTCTCTGACTTTATTCATTCTCATTTTGCATTGCAGGTAAGACCAAATTTATTTCCTCTTTGCTCTGACAGTCCTTGCAAATACTTTGAAAACTGATTGTGTACCCCTTAAATCTTCTCCAGATTAAACATTCCCTTCTCCTTAATTATTTCTTATATGAAATTGTTTCATGACTTTTCCTCATCATGTTTGCTCTCTACTTGTTGACTGTCCTTGAATTAGTGTACCTAGAAGTAAACATGTATTATATAGATATATACTCAATAGACTAAAGTTCAATGATTCTATTATCTACTTTGCTTTGTATACTTTACTTCAGTTAATACAAACTAAGGCTTCATTAGTGTTTTTTTTTTTTAAGTAGTTCTGATAAAGTATCATACTGGAAAGGGAAGGAAAGGACATAAACTTGTATATTGTGCATCCTATGAGGCAGCTAGATGGCCCAGTGGTTAGACTGTCCAGTCAAATCCAGTCAAGTAAAAGGACTACTCTTCCTAAGTTCAAATCTGTCCTCAGACACTTACTAGCTATATGACCTTGAGCAAATCACTTCATCCTGTTTGCCTCAGTTTTCTTATCTGGAAAATGGGTTGGAGAAGGAAATGACAATTCATTCTATTATCTTTGCCAGGAAAACCCTAAAGGGGTCACAAAGAGTCAGATACTAATGAAATAATTGAGGAATAATAATAATTGTGCCTTCTATTTCCCAGGCATTGTGCTAAGTACTTTTTACAAATATTAATTCATTTGATCCTTACACGGTAGGTACTGTTATTAGACTTAATTTACAATCAAGAAAACTGAGGCAAACAGGTTAAGTCACTTGCTTAGAATTATGACATTAGTAAATGTTTGAAGTTACATATAAATTCTGGTATTCCTGACTCCAAGCTCACTCATTATCCCATCCAATACATTACTTAGCTGCTTTTATTTGACCCACTAGATCTTATTCTTTTCAACTCATGCCATAGTACTACATGCCAGGGAGGCACCTTATTGGAGTACAGCCTTTAAGGTAGCATTTGCTCTATTAAATAAAAAGAGTGTGTGTATTTAAATAATCAATAAGCAATAAACCCAAAGGGATCATACATTCTTTTGCTTTTTTTTAGTCAATTGCACGCTATTAGACAAAACTATACAACCCCTCTTCTTCTTCCTTTTTTTTTTCTTAATTGTTTAGAACTATTTACTAATCTACAATTTCTGGAAAACACTTTTCTTCCTTTTTTGAAAACAAGACATTTGCCCATTTTCAGTCTTTCTTTATAATTTCTCAAGGGCTATTAAGTCAAGAATAGAATGGTAGTCATTCTATCATTACTTCCATGTTGTGAAAAGAACAATAATCTTACATTCAGAAGGCCTTAATTTCTCTCAGTCTCAATTTCTTCATAAAATGGAGATAACAAATATACTTATAGGGTTGTTATGAGACATAAATAGAATAATATAGTCAGTTTGCAAATACATATATATCATATAAATATTAGCTATTATTATAATACATATTTTCCTATGTACTCATCATTATTAGATTTATTACTTAGATGATACATA
This sequence comes from Antechinus flavipes, assembly GCF_016432865.1. Taxonomy (NCBI): domain Eukaryota; kingdom Metazoa; phylum Chordata; class Mammalia; order Dasyuromorphia; family Dasyuridae; genus Antechinus; species Antechinus flavipes. The sequence continues at coordinate 86,408,471 of NC_067402.1, forward strand.
GTACTTGGAAAAGAAGAGCCCATTAACTGGGGTCCTTTTGTTTTACAATTTTAATGGCAATGCGACTGCTATTAACAGTGCCCTCCTTAGATGATGTTTTGGGAAAAAAAAGACATGGCTTTATAAATGTGGATCCTTTTTCCACTGAAAGAAATGACTACTTCTCTACATTTTCATAGTCTTTGAAGTTATCATGACCAAAAAAGAATCACTTAATGACCAATTCTTTGGTGCTTAGTATTTCTGAACTTATCTGAGCTGAGTTTTAGACAAATTGTCAACAAGCTGAAAATCAATGCAATCAAAAGTTTGGGCTCCATTAAAAGAGGAGGTCCAGGGTCACTTTTCATGGTTAAAGAGCCAAATTAGGCAGTAACAATAAAAGAAACTATCATACAGGAGTTTTGACTCCTGGAATCATTAGGTTAGCTGTAGAAATCAGAGCTGCATTTTCATTAGCACAGGGAACTTTTGGTGAGGGAACTCCCTATATCAAGGTTATTTAGCATCTTCAGTGAAACTTAAAGTTATAGAGTTGCCTAGGTCCCTAATAGTATAAGCATACAGTAGCATTTTAGAGATGGGAGATGAATTCTGGTTTTCTCAGACTTTGGGACTGGCTTTTTCTCCCACTCAACCCATTTCTCTTCATAGTTGAAGAGGTAAAGACCAATAATGTGAATCAAGAGCTTCATGTAACTTTTCTGTCTTTGGAAGAGATTTGTGCATTTCAACTACAATAACAAACTTATTTCCTCTTAAAAATATTTTTAGTTGTAAACCCAATTCATTGACCTTCTCTTTCTCTATTTTATACAAATAGGCCTCTAGAGATATGAAATTTCCCCTTATTACCGCTTTGGCTGCATCCCATACATTTTGGTATGATGTCTCATTATTATCGTTTTCTTGGGTGAAGTTATTAATTATGTCTATGATTTGCTGTTTCACCCAATCATTCTTTAGTATGAGATTATTTAGTTTCCAATTATTTTTTTGGTCTACTTCCCCCTGGTTTTTTGTTGAATGTAATTTTCATTGCATCGTGGTCTGAAAAGGATGCATTTACTATTTGTGCCTTACTGCATTTGAGTTTGAGGTTTTTATGTCCTAATATATGGTCAATTTTTGTATAGGTTCCATGAACTGCTGAAAAGAAAGTGTATTCCTTTCTGTCTCCATTACATTTTCTCCAGAGATCTATCATATCTAACTTTTCTAGTATTCTATTTACCTCTTTGACTTCTTTCTTATTTATTTTGTGGTTTGATTTATCTAATTCTGAGAGTGCAAGGTTAAGATCTCCCACTATTATAGTTTTACTGTCTATTTCTTCTTGCAGCTTTCTTAATTTCTCTTTTAAGAATTTAGATGCTACACCACTTGGTGCATATATGTTTAATATAGATAGTGCTTCATTATCCATGCTACCCTTTAACAAGATATAGTGCCCTTCCTTATCTCTTTTAATTAGATCAATTTTTGCTTTAGCTTGATCTGAGATCAGGATGGCTACCCCTGCTTTTTTGACTTCACCTGAAGCATAGTAGATTTTGCTCCAACCTTTTACCTTTAACCTGCATGTATCTCCCCACTTCAGGTGTGTTTCCTGTAAACAACATACTGTAGGATTCTGGCTTTTAATCCATTCTGCTAACTGCTTCCTCTTTATGGGGGTGTTTACCCCATTCACATTTATGGTTAGAATGACCAATTCTGTATTACTTGCCATCTTGTTAACCCCGGTTTATGCTTTTCTCCCTTCTTTCCTCTTTCCCCCCTTCCCAGTATTAAGCTTGTGAGCACCACTTGCTTCTCACAGCTCTCCCTTTTTAGTATCCCTCCCCCCGCCTTAGAGTTCCTCCCCCTATCTTACCCCTTTCCCTCCCAGTTTCCGTATTCCCTTCCTCTTAGCTTATTCCTTCCCTTTTCACTTTTCCCTTCTCACTTTTCAATGAGGTGGGAGAAATTTCACCATAGATTGAATATGTCTTAAGATTTTTCACTTAAAGCCAATTCTGAAGGCAGTAAGATACCCACTATATTCATCCCCCTCCATTCTTTCTCTCAGATATAATAGGTTTCCTATGCCTCTTCATGAGATGTACTACCCCCACTTTACCCTTTTTCTGGTACAATGTCCTTTCCACATCAATTTCTAGAACAAGGTATACATATATTCTTTATACATCTATATAGTCGAAATATAGTTCCCAAGATTAATCTTTACCTTTTTAGATTTCTCTTGAGTTCTATATTTGTAGATCAAACTTTTTGTTAAGTTCTGGCTTTTTCATCAGAAATAGATGAAATTCGCTTACTAGTTGAATGTCCATCTTCTTCCCTGGAAAAAGATGCTCATTCTCACTGGGTAAGTTATTTTTGGTTGCATACCAAGTTCCTTAGCCTTTCGGAATATCATATTCCAGGCCCTTCGATCTTTTAATGTGGATGCTGCCAGATCCTGGGTGATCCTTATTGTGGCTCCTTGATACTTGAATTGGGTTTTTCTAGCCGCTTGCAGTATTTTTTCCTTCGTCTGAAGGTTCTGGCATTTGGCCACTATATTCCTTGGTGTTTTGATTTTAGGATCCCTTTCAGTGGGTGATCGATGAATCCTTTCAATGTTTATTTTTTCCTCTGTTCCTATGACTTCTGGGCAGTTCTCTTTGATAATTTCCTGGAAAATAGTGTCCAGGCTCTTTTTTTCATCATTCTTTTCTGGGAGTCCAATGATTCTCAGATTGTCTCTCCTGGATCTGTTTTCCAGGTCTGTTGTCTTCCCCAGAAGGTATTTCACATTTTTTTCCATTGTTTGATTTTTTTGGATTTGCTTGACTGATTCTTCTTGTCTCCTTGAGTCATTCAATTCCAATTGTTCAGTTCTGATTTTCAGTGAAGTATTTTCTTCACTCACTTTTTAAAAATCTTTTTCTAATTGTCCCATTGAGTTCTTTTGTTCTGTGGAATTTTTTTCCATTTCGCCAATTTTGTTTTCCAGTTCACCAATCCTATTTTTCAAGGATTTTACTTCTTTATCCACTCTCTCTTTAACTGACTTCTCCAGGCTCTTTTGCCAAGCCTCCCTCTCCTTTTCCCAAGCTTCCCTCTCCTTTTGCCAAGCCTCACTCTGCTTTTCCCATTTTTCTTCTAGCTCCCTTGTGAGAGCCTTTTTAATTACTTCTATGAGGTTCATCTGTGCTGAGGAATAGATGATCTCCTCCTTTGGGGATTCACCTGGGGACTGTCTGTTTTTAGTCTCCTCAGGATTTAGAGTCTGCTCTCTATCTGTATAGAAGCTGTCAAGGGTTAAAGTCCTCTTCAGTTTCTTGCTCATTCTGTCTAATAATCAAAGACAAACTAGCAAAGAAAAACAGAAAAAACTGGAGTCTTTCTTTGGGGGAGGGGCTGGGTGGTGTTACCAAGCTTCCTCTCCAGACTGCGGGGGGCAGCAGTGAGGCACTAGCCCGACTGTGCTGTGCCTGCGCTCTGAGATCCCAGACCATGCTGAGTCACTGGCAGAGGGAGAGGGGGGGCGGCCAGGTCCTGAGAGACTCCAGCTGTTTGGGGTTGTATTCTTCACCCCCGGTGTTTTTAGCTTCTCTGCTGGGCTGCTGACTAGCTCCCGGAGCAAAGTATCTAATCCTGTAGCGAAGCTCTCCCCGCAGAGACGGCTGCGATCACTCCCCACCCCCTCTCCAGTCTGCTCCTGTGCTCTCACTGCCGCTGCCCGCCGCCTGCGCCCGATCTAAAACGTCCCAGCCCTCCAGTAAAGACAAACCTTTCTTGGAGAATCTCAAGGATGGCTTCTCTTGGTAACTATTTGTGGGTTTTTTTTTCAGTCAAGCATTAATTCAGAGGCTTGTAATGAAATGGATAGTGAGAGAAAACATGGAGCTACACAGCTATGTGCCTCCTCTCCACTATCTTAACCGGAAGTCCTCTTAAAAATATTTTTATCTTTTTTTAATAAAAATAAAATCCTAAGAGATCCTATTGAGATCTGAAATATGATATCATATTATTCACAGAATATTAGAAATTGGTGGAATCTTAGAGATCTCTAAGAATAATAATTTCATTTTCCAGATTAGGAAACTGAAGCACATTGTTGTGGAGAGACATGGCTATGTTAACACAGCTATTTAAGTCATCAGATTCCTCCATTACTTAAGGAAAATAACAAACTTTGAACGAGAGAGAGAGAGAGAGAGAGAGAGAGAGAGAGAGAGAGAGAGAGAATATAAAATAAATCTAGAAAGCCAAGCAAAAGTCAATCCTGGGAAATTTTTCTTTTAGATCAAAGAGAAATATGGTTCCTGCTGCAAAAATAAGGCTAATCCTGTTTTTTCTCTGGGAACAAATGTTGGTAGCATCACTGACATATCTTAGAAGTCAACATTGAAAGAAGGTAAAGATTTAATTTCTACTCATCTTAAGTCATTCCTAGTGACAGTGTGTCTTCATTCATACTTCACACTCAGTGGCTTTTTGTTGTACTGGATAATTCCTTGCTGAAGTTAATTTTTACGACTGAACAGTTAGGTTTCTTACAACTTTAACAGACTATGATCCACTGACTTTGAAGTGGGCACAAACTGGTGAGAAATGATTCACAAAGAGGAAAATTAGATGGTCTTACTATGGGAAATAATAGCAGAATCTGCTCCAGTTTTGACTATTTAAGCAATAAGCAAAACAGGACATGAATCATTTTGAATTTCTGAGGTAGAAATGAATATGGCATAATTTATGCTCCCCTTTAAGACTGAGTCTCCCTAACTTGCCAAGGTTATAAGTGCAGTGGCTACCCAATGGCCCAATTTCATTGCCAATCAGCATAGACCTTTTGACCTGCTTCTTTTTTGACTGGAGAGTTTGCCTCTCTTGGGAAGACTGATAACCCCTCTACTCCTGGAGGTGTCAGACTGTGGATACCCAATCAATTTTAGACCTACTGTAGCTCAGAATTCTGAAGCTAAAGTGTCTATGAGCCTTAGATACCCACAAATAGTAGGCATTATAGGCATGAACTACTGTGCTTAGCCCATATTTGTGTTCATAAAATAATCTAGAGGAATTTGAAAAAAATCCAATGTAACTAAACTATAAGGCTGCTGTAGACCCCCTTTTTGACTACTTTCCCTTTCACAGGAGAAAACTTAGTGGAACTCTATCTTTAATTCTAATCCTAATATTTTCTTTTATTATTCAAAAAAAGGAATGCAAAATAATTGGAGTTGTAAATAAACAAAAAACAACAGGACTTCCAGTTTGACATTCTCTAACCATGGGAATTTTTTTGCAATTTAAGTCATTTCACTGGTCTGAGCCTTAATTTCTTCATCTATAAAAAGGAGGTAATGATAATTGTACTATCTTACTCACAGGATTATTAAAGAACATACTTTGTTAATTTTTGTTTTTGGGTCAGGACTTATGATTATATCTGTGTCCAAAGACCCTTTCTACAAAAATGGACAGGTAATTCATCGGTAATTTAATTTTAAAGAGTTCTTGAGAACATTTGTAATTGAAATGCTTTGTGGAAAGGCTCATAGCCAAGAACAATTATATTCAGGATTTTTTTTGTTTAAATCTTTATTTATTTATTTATTTATTTTTATTATAACTTTTTTATTGACAGAGCCCATGCCTGGATAATTTTTTTTACAACATTATCCCTTGTACTCACTTCTGTTCCGACTTTTCTTCTCCCTCCCTTCACCCTCTACCCCAGATGGCAAACAGTCTTATACAAAGTTAAATATGTCATAGTGTATCCTAGATACAATATATGTGTGCAGAACCGAACAGTTCTCTTGTTGCACGGGAAGGATTGGGTTCAGAAGGTTAAAAATAATCTGGGAAGAAAAACAAAAATGCCAGCAGTTTATATTCATTTCCCAGTGTTCTTTCTTTGGGTATAGTTGCTTCTGTCCATCCTTGATCAACTGAAACTGAGTTAGAGCTTCTCTTTGTCGAAGAAATCTACTTCCATCAGAATACATACTCATACAGTATCGTTGTTGAAGTATATAATGATCTTCTGGTTCTGCTTATTTCACTTAGCATCAGTTCATGTAAGTCTCTCCAAGCCTCTTTGTATTCATCCTGCTGGTCATTTCTTACAGAACAATAATATTCCATAACATTCATATACCACAATTTGCTCAACCATTCTCCAATTGATGGGCATCTATTCATTTTCCAGTTTCTAGCTACTACAAACAGAGCTACCACAAACATTTTGCATAGGCAGGATTTTAAAGTGTGTCTTTCTTATTCTAAGATCACTCCTTTATTTACTAAACTGCCTCTTACACTCTAATGAAATAGAGGATTTAGATTCTACAAGAGCAGTATGTCTCTTTTTCTTTTTCTAGATCACACACAGAGAATATGGTGTATTATCAATCTTGGGTTTTTCTTTGAAATAATAGGAATTGTAAGATACATACATTTGTCTTTGGTCCTCTCTCTCTCTCTCTCTCTCTCTCTCTCTCTCTCTCTCTTTCTCTCTTTTTCTCTTTATTTCTCTCTCTCTCTCACTTGTTAGTTGTTAATCTCCTCTTGTTAACCTCCTGTGCCTCCAATATAGCAACATCCAAAAGGTCCTAAGTGAAATCCCTTACTCAAGTCTTCCCCTACTCTAATTTCATCCTTCTCTAAGTTATCAAAGTGAATTTGTTAAAATATAGATAGGACCAAGTCAACCTGCTATTCAATAAACTCTAGTGCCTTCCCACTAGGAACAGGATCAAACAAACAAACAAAAAAATTGTTTGGTATGTAAAGCCTTTCACAACCTGGCCCTTCCTGCTTTTCCAGTCATCCACTTTATTCCTCTTCACGTATCCTAAAGGCCGATTCAACTAAAATTTATTTAGTATCCACTCTGTGCCAGGAACTGTACAATACAAAGAGTTCCTACTTTTAAATGCAATGGGCTACTTGTGTTCCTTATACCCAATCCATACCTACTCTCTTTCTTTGAGTCTAGAAATCACTCCATTCTCACCTCCCACTCTGGCCTCCATTAAAGGGGAAAAGGAAAGGGAACCATCATCATGAAATGGCTATTATATGCCAGGCATTGTGCTAAATGCTTTACAACTATTATCTTATTTGGACCTCACAAAGATCTAGGAAGCAGGTGCTATCATAATTCCTATTTTACAGATGAGAAAATTGAGGCAAATAGAAATTAAGTGATCTGTTTGTCCAGGATCCATATCAAACTCAAGTCTTCATGACTTCAGGTTCAGTGCTCTAACCAAAGCACAACCCACTCCATCTAAAACTCAGCTCAACTATGGCCTTCTGTAGGAAGCCTATTCTGTTTCTCCTTCATCCCTTAAAAGAAAATTTTGAATCCCCTTCCCTCGATATGCTCCTTATTTATCTTGCTTCTAGTTGTTTGTATACTTATTATTTTTTCCCATTAGAATGTAAATTCCTAGAGAGCATTTTTATATCTTTTTTTTTTTTTTTGGCATTGTGCTTGGTATAGGGTGTTTAAAAAAATCCTTGTAATTTCCAATCCCTATATTTTTGCCTGCTTGCATTTTAGATTTCCTTCACAGGCTAATTATACAATATTTCAGAGTCCGATTCTTTTTGTATAGCAAAATAACTCTTTGGTCATGTATACTTATTGTGTATCTAATTTATACTTTAATATATTTAACATATACTGGTCATCCTGCCATCTAGGGGAGGGGGTGGGGGAAAGGAGGGGAAAAATTGGAACAAAATGTTTGGCAATTGTCAATATTGTAAAATTACCCATACATATAACTTGTAAATAAAAAGCTATGAAATTTTAAAAAATCCTTGTTAGTTGCCTGCATAATTGGAGTCAGTCTATCTTTCTAGACTAATTTCATACAAATCCCCTTCATTCACTCCACATTTTAGCCAAAGTAGCTAAAACTGCCCAATCACTTCCTTTACACACATGTAGTTCATTTCCATGCATAGAATGCTCTCCTTCCTTATCTTCAACTGTTTTTGGCTCAGTACAGGGGCTATTTCCCAGGAAGCCTTCCCTGATCCCCTTAGCTGAAAGTGAGATTTGTCTCTCCTTAATTTTTGAAGAGCACTCTATTAAAATCTTTTTACTTTGGACTACATTTATTTGGACATATGTTATAGCCTGCCATTAGAAAGTAAGCTGCTTAACAGCAAGAGACCCATGATATTTTCTTTTAACTGCAGCACAATACCTTGAGTAGAATAGGACCCCTTTCTCTTTTCAATGATTAAACTGAAAGTGCCTAAATGTCTACTCTTTGGCCCCACCCAAGTTTTCTTGCAATTATTGGGAAACTTCCTTTATTTCAGTACTTTCTATATTCTCTCAATCCATATTTATACTACAGATGTCCTTTTATTTAAAAAAAATGCTGATCTAGCTCTACAAGGTGACAGATAACTAATTTGTTACCTTGTGTTAGTGCATTATAATGTCATACTCCTCACGTATAATATATGTGTGTAAATTAATAGCATCTAGCTAGGAATAAGATAATTCATCTTTCTATAGCACTCAAAAGTTTATGAAGAATTTTTTTTACATCTGTGATCTTTTTAGAAGCTCATGATAACCCAGGGCAGTATCACAGAAATTATTATTCCTATTTTACAAATGGGAACCCAGAGGTTCAGGGAAGTTAACTTGCCTGGGATCACAGAGTTTATAAGTATCAGAGGCACATTCAACACTATCCATTACTTTGTGAGGTCTGCTAACAATTAGACATAATGGTTTAGCAAATAGCTACCATTGATGGAGAATTTACTATGCTTTAGGTGGTCAGCTAGGTGGCGCCATAGTGCACAAAGGAAAACTTGCTGAATTTCAATCTGGCCTCAGATACTTAGTAACCTTGTGAACCTTGGTTACGAGTCACTTTGTATATTTCAATTTCTCATCCGTAAAATGAGCTGGAAAAAAAAGCGGCAAACCCATCAACATCTTTCCCAAGGAAACCCCAAATGGGTTACAAAGAGTCATCTAAAGTGACTGAATAACAATAGTATGGCAGGCACATTTGATCACACACCCACTCTGGACAGAGGTGCTGTTAAGTTCCGCTGATGGCTGATCCATGGTATGACTTATAGCCATATCTGACAACATGTTAGTGAGCCTAGGATCCACATATCCATGAACAATGGGTAGTACCTGAGCCCCCTGGTTTTTAAATGGGATAGATATATGCAGATTTCTACTGTTTTAGATTTAGGATCTGTGTGAAATGTGGCTATTACTAAATCCCTGTGAACAATATTTCCAGTTTCTGAAGTGCTAAAAAACGGTCTATTCTTTAGAAAGAAGGATACTATAGGCTTGATAAAAGATCTAGAAATACCATCAAAAGATCTTTGACTGGGAGATGAGGGCTTAATTCAAATCCCAGACTTGCCATGGAGCAGCTTTGTGATTCTGTCTTTCTATATCTGTAATATCTGATGATCTCTAAAGTCTGTGATAGATCTAGTCAAAAGGAATCTTAGAGGTGAATCACCCCGTTTCCTAAATGGAGAAACTGAGGTGAAGAAAAATTACTTGAACTGCCTAAAGTTCCATAGATAGTAAATACCAGAGCTGGTTTTTGAATATGTACATCTTTTATTTCCAAGTAGGTGCTACTTTTATTACAGCATGCAATCTACATGATTGGGTTGTGTAATAGAATTGAAGTCTAGAAGACTTCAGTTCAAATGCTGACATGACACTAACTGGCTATATGATCCTAGGATAATCACTTCTAGTCTCTGAGCCTCACCTCACCTATAAAATGTGAACAGTAATGACACCTACCTGATGGGTGGTGCAGATCAAACAAGATAATGTATATAAAGTGCTTTGCAAACCTTAACATGCTATACAAATACCATTACTATTCCTGTAGAGTCCTGAATTAAAATTCTCTCGAGGGTGGGGGCAGGAAATAAGCATCTATTAAATAACTAATATATGCTAGATACTGTTCTAGACAATTTATAAATATCTCATTTGATCCTAACAACAATCCTGAAAGAAAAGTGCTATTATTATCTCCTTTTCATAGATAAGGAGATTGAAGGTCCCACACTACTAAGTGTTTAAGGTCATATTTAAACTCTGTTTTTCATAATTCTGGGTTCAATGCTCCATCCAATGTGATATCTAGCTGCCTAAAATGCCTCTCATACCACTATCTGAATTTCCCAAAGATCTTCAGAAGAAAAAAAAAAGGTTTCTCTACTTTCTCTTCAGTTTCCTCTCACATCAGAAGATATTAAACATGTTTTTGATCATTTCAAGGGCTTTCTTATCCTGACCTTCAGTAAACCTCTATTGTAGAAGAAGGAGGAATGAGAAAGTAAGTGAGCCTAAAATACTTGCAAACCCAGAGCTGGTGCTTTCTTTTTAGCATGTGTCACTAGTAAAGTAAGATCTCAAGTCTTAGAGATAGGCAAAAAATTAATGAGTTTTTGGAAGGACAAAGAGAAGCTCTTTTAAAAATGGAGAGATTCGAATGTAGGCAATTCAGAAAGGGGTTATCTTCCTTTCCAACCATTCAGGCAGTTTCCCCCCTCTCCTCCTCCCAATTCTTTTATTGGTGCTTCTTAGCTTTCTAAATCCATTTCACTAGTATTGTCTTCCTTTTGACTAGTGCTGAGAGATGGGGAAAGGGATGCTTTTTCTCATTGAATAGGGGAATGGAATGATTCCCCCAAATTATTTTTTAATAAAACCCAGAAAGGGGTAAAAAAATATAAATGTTATCTAAAGTAGTTCCAGAGCTTTTCATTATGGGAATACATTGGGTTTCAATTTCTTTGGAGTCAGCAGAAATCGATACTGTTGACCATCCTCTTCTTTTTCAAAGTCTTTCCATGGCACACATCTCCTAGTTCTCCTCCTACCCCTCTGACTGTTCTTTGTCTACTTTTACTTCTTCTTTGGGTTCATATAGTATTATTAGCTCTATCCCTTTCTCTATCTTTTTCCTCTTTTCTAGTCCTATGGTATTAAGTATCATCTCCAAGCAGATGACTTCCAAATTTGGAATGTAACTCAGACAATGTAGCTACAGTACAGTTACCATATTATCTATTAAAGTAGGGAAAAGTACTATCTGATTTCTGGACCTCTTCATTTGTATGTCCCATTAGTTTTTCCAACAGTAAATCACAAACTTGTCTTTCTTCCAAAGTCTGCTCTTTTTCCTAACGTCCTTATTTCTAATTACAGGACCACTATCCTATTAGTCTTCCAAACTTAAAAGCTCAGTGTTACTTTTGACTATTCTCTTTCTATAATCCACAATTAATCAGTCATCAAATTCTCTTGATTTTATACTCACAAAAACTTTTCTACCCATCTCCTTTCTATCTCTTTACCATAATCCTAGTTCAGACTCTCAATTAACTTCACAATTCAATTCAACATGCATTTATAAATCACCTGTTTTGTTCAGAGCACTATGCAAAGTTTTGGTAAATATCTAATTTAGATAACACACCATTCCTGACTTATGAAGTTTCTAATCTATCGGAGGGACACAAACAAAATAATGAATGATAAATTCAAGTACTATCTGATCCACTACTTCATAACTTAACAGCTTCTGAAGTAATCAATCATCTGGCTTACATTACCATTTAGCTTCTGTTAAGACAGTTAAAATAGTTTGCAGAACATTAAATAGAAAAGAATAACTGCAATGTAATGATTTTTCTTAGCATCATTTTTAGCTATAATTAATCAAAAGAAAATGAGCAAAAAGGAGTCAATAATGAAGAATGTTTTCTACCTTCAGAAAGTGGTAGATAAACTCTGAATGCATATTAAGGAATATTTTACTCTTTATATTTTTTGCTTTTTAAAAATTTTGCAATATGGATAACAGAAATATATTTTGCATGACTCGTGTAACTAATATATTGTTTGAATTCTCAATGGATGGGGAAAGGGTAGAAGGGATAAAGAAAATCTGAAAATCAATTTTACAAAATCAATGTTAAAAATAAATTCATTATATCTAATAGTGAAATGGTGGAGGATCTATATTCAAATAAAAATAGTTAACAAGAAAAAAGAAAAAAAAGCTAAAATTTCACTTTTTGCAAGAAGTCTCTCCTGATCTCACTTAAAGCTATTGCTTTCCCTCTCTTGATCACTCCAATTTATCCTGTAGATGCTTTGTTTGGATAAGGTGATTTCTGTGTTGCCTCCCCAACACTGGATTGTAAGCTTCTTAAGAGAAGTGGCTGCTTTTTTTCTTTTTTTTTTTAATTTTTTATTCGCAAGTGCCCAGTACAAAGCAGGCACTTAATAGATACTAGTTAAGTAACTGAGTGTAGGAGAAGGCAATGGGATGCAGCAGAAAGGATTGGATTAAAACTCAGGAGCCTTTGGTTCTACTATAAGCTCTACTGCTAATAAGCTATGTGACTGTGGAAAAGTTACTCTGTAGGCCTCATTTTTGTGATTTGTAAAATGGGACAAGAACTTCCCTCTCTACTAACTTCAAAAGGTTGTTCTGGGTATGAAATGAGATAATGTGCATGACATTACTTTGAAAAGTACAAGGCACTTTACAAATTTAAGATATTACTAGACTCCTTTTATTCTAGGCTGGTCATTAGCAGTGTCTGGGCAACTGTCCAGAATAGCTGCTTATTGTATATAGCCTCAGACAGGCCATTGGCAATGGGCATGATCTCTGCGTTCACTGGCTTGGCTGGTATGGATTGTGTCTGTTTTTTCTCTATTATCTAACACTCCAAATGTAGTAGAATCTTAAAAAATATTTGTTGAATGATTGAATGAGGTTATCATGTCTGTTCTTACTTACTACCTTTTCCCATGCAATGTCCCCACCTACAAAGGAGAGACTCATACAGTTATGCATATAGAGCAGGGGCTCCTACTCATTTGTGTGTGTGTGTGTGTGTGTATCATAAACCCCCTTCTGGAATCTTCTGAATGCCTTCTCACAATGCTTTCTTGCCTACATTTATAATTGAAAGAGTTAATTTCAGTTAGAATTTAATGAAAATTAAGACATAATTTTTCTTTTTCCAACAAAACTTACAGAGCTCTATCCATGGATCCCAGGTTAAGAGTCCCTAACCAAGAGTTGGAAAGGAATTTAGAAGTCATTTAAAGATGAGGAACTGTCTAGCAGCAAGAGATATAAAGGAGATTCCATTTAAAATAACTGTAGATAATATATAATATTTGGAGTCTAGTTGCCAAAACAATGTCAGGAACTATATGAAAACACTTTCCACACAAATAAAATCAGATCTAATCAATTGGAAGAATATCAAGTACTCATGGGTAGGCCAAGTTAATATAATAAAAATGACAATTTTACCTAAATTAATCTACATATTCAGTACCATCCCAATCAAACTCCAAAGAAATTATTTTACAGAGCTAGAAAAAATAATGACAAAGTTCATCTGGAAGAAAAAAAAGTCAAGAATTTCAAGGTAATTAATGAAAAAAAAACTGTGGCAAATATAGGTGGCCTAGCTGTACCAGACCTAAAACTATGTTACAAAGCAGGGTTCATCAAAACTATTTTGTACTAGCTAAGAAATAGAGTAGCCAACAAGTGAATAGGTTAGGTTTACAAGACACAATAGTCAATAACTACAGTAAGTTAGTGTTTGATAAACCAAAGATCCCACCTTTTGAGAAAAGGACTCACTATTTGACAAAAATTGCTGGGAAAATTGGAAATGAGTATGGCAGACACTAGGTATTGATCCACACCTAACGCCCCATACCAAGATAAGGTCGAAATGATTTAGACATAGCTTATTTAGACATAAAGAGTGATACTATGAGCAAATTAGAAGAACAAAGAATATCCTACCTCAAATCTGTGGAGAAAGAAGGAATTTGAGGCCAAAGAAGAACTAGAATATATTATGGAATGCAAAATAGATAATTTTGATTATATTAAGTTAAAACATTTTTATACAAACAAAACCAATGTGAACAAGATTATAAGCGAGGCAATAAACTGGGAAAATATCAAGGGTCCTGAAAAAGGCCTCATTTCTAAAATGTATAGAGAATTGACTGAAACTTATAAGAATACAAGCTATTCTCCAATTGATAAATGGACAAAATTTTCAGATGAAAAAATTAAAACCATTACTAGTCATATGAAAAAAATAATCACTATTGATCAAAGAAATGCAAATTAAGACAACTCGGAGACACTACTATATACTTCTTATTTTGGTTAAGATAACAAAAAATATAATGATGAATATTGGTAGGAAAAGTAGGACATTGATACATTGTTGATAGAGTTGTGAGCTGATCTAATTATTCTGGAGAGCAATATGGAACTATGCCCAAAAGACTATCAAACTGTGCATAATCTTTGTATTAGTGTCTCTACTAGGCCTGTTTCCCAAAGAGATCATAAAAAAGGGAAAAGGACCTACATGTGCAAAAATGTTTGTAGCAGTCTTTTTTGTAGTGGCAAGGAAAAATTAAATGGATGCCCACCAGCTGGAGAATGACTGAATAAGCTATGGTATATGAATGTAATAGAACATTATTGTTCTATAAGAAACAATAAGCAGGATGATTTTAGAAAGGCCCGGAGAGACTTATATGAATTGCTGTGAAGTGAATAGAAGCAAGAGAACCTTGTAGACAGAAAAATAAGATTATACAATGATCAATTCTGATGGACATATCTCTTTTCAACAGCAAGCTATTTCAGGCCAATTCCAAAGGTTTTATGATGAAGAGAGCCATTTGCACCCAGAGAGAGGACAATGGGAACTGAATGTGGACCATAACATAGTATTTTCACTTTTTTGTTGTTGTTGTTTGCTAGCATTTTGCTTTCTTTCTCAATTTTTCATTTTAGATCCAGATTTTCTTGTAATAGTGTGATAATTGTGAAAATATGTATAAAAGAATTGCACATTTAACATATATTGTATTGCTTGCTCTTTAAGTGAAAGAAGGAGAAAAAAATTTGGAACACAAGGTTTTCCAAGGATGAATATTTAAGACTATGTATGTGTTTTGAAAATAAAAAGCTTTATAAAAATAAAATAAATTATAAAACCAAAAAATTTAAAAGAAATATGAGAAACAGAGGCTTGTAGACATTAAGAGATTTGATCAAAGGGCTGAGGTAGATAAGAGAAGAAACCTTAGTTTAAGTATTACTTTATTGCGTTCCCTCTTCATCCTCTCCTCCACTACTCACAGACCAGGGCAGCTATCCAATCGATATTTTTACAATATCTCAAATTGCAAATCTGCTTTTTGACATATAGAAAAACAGAAGCCTAAAGGCTGTAAATGATTTATTCAATGTCACAAGACAGATGAGAAAATGAACTGGACATAATACCAGTTTTCAAAGCTCTTTTGCTGTTCTCTACTTATTTTTATATGACAAGAGAAGGAAAAAAGAGCTTTGACAGCAGCAAAAAGCAGAAGATAAACTGCAGGAGTTGCCTCCTGGGAAACATTCCCAAATTCAATTGCCTGGTGGTTTGTGCATGTAAACGAGAATAATATGAGATCATACAATAAGTAGCCACAAAGGAAGCACTGTCAGGAGATCTGGAGCTTAGAAGCCTTATTCATCTCTTCCTTTACATGAATAAAGAATTTAGCATAGATGATTTCCAATGTTATATCTCCCCAATTTGTTGTTGTCAGTAAGTCCTTATTTAAGAACTTATTGTGTACCAGATAATGTACTATGTACTGGGAATATAATTATAAGCAAAAGGAAAAACATTACCTGCCCTCAAGGAGCTTACATTCCAGTGGCAGAGGATAACACTTTAATAGTTTGGGATTGGTGACCTGGGAACAAGGTACATGTTCAAAATAATCTAAGAATGTAGGGATTATTCACTTTTACTTCTAATATTCTATGACTCTAGAGACTCTAGAGGGTATGTAAACAGGAGATGCTAATAAATATTTGTTATCACATTTCCTTTTTGCAAAAGTGATTCTTTGGGCCAATATTAGAATGCTCTATTCTCTGACTTTTCTTTCCATTACTGGTTATGAACTGCTGATCCCAATTTGGGGAGCTTGCAGATGGATGGCTGTTTGCATAAAGGCTGACACATGCTGTAAAAAGGCTACAACCTGAAATCATGCATTGCATGACCACTTAGTTGGAATGCTACATTATCTTTACTCTCTTGGCTTGCCAACTGAGGTCCCCAATAAGCGTTGGCAGACATAAAATCTAACCACAAGTGAAATAAGAAGCCATTAATTCCTCTGGATAACAGTTTTAGCATCCTATAACGGAGGGATATTCTGATTTTATAAAGTTCTTGAATTTTTATTAGACGAAAGATGGAGGAAACTTGAGCCATTGTATCTTATCTTCTGCAATATTAAAGAATAGGGCTGGTCCTTGCAAACCATGTAGTATCATTGGAGAGGTGCTGAAAGCACCCAATGATATACACATGCAAACATATATAATATTGTCCTGTTCCCTATTTATCTAAATTATACTCTCCATGTAAAAATGTGATAGAGTGAAGAAATCAATGCATGATGACATTTTAATAGTTTTAGAGACATCCAAGTATCAAAATGCCCCATTTGGAAAGAAAGGAGGTTATCCCACCTTCTCAGAGTAATTTAGTAACCCTTGCTGAATGTTTTTTCTCCCTGATTTTTCCCCTTCTTCCTATTTCCTTTTTCTTCCCTCTTCCTTTATTATATGCCTTTTCTTCCCTTCCTCTAATCTTTTTCAATCTTGCTATGTGAGTGATACATAAAGAATCCCCTTATTTCCGTAGGGGATTTCAAAGAGTTCCACATGAATTTGGGAAAAAGTAAAACTCAATGGTTAATATACAGTATAATAACTTGCTCAAATATACAGTAAAGTTTATAAACGACTGGGAGCAGGCCTTAGTGTATGAGAAGAAAAGTGAGGGACTTGGTGATTATTTTTCCATTTATTTGTGGATAATGCCCAAGAAGTCAGTCACACTAAGAGGGATTAGTGAACTTTAAAAATATTACAGCTTAGAAAGGGGGAGAAAAGGAATAAATTAGGAAGGACAATCATGGGGATAGTAAATGAGAAATCATTTTGAAGAAAAAACTAGTCAAAATTCCTATCTTATTTTTTAAAGGTCACAACTTCAAGCAAATAAGTTATACTGTTTCTCCCTCTTTCCTATTTTAAAAAAGAGATTTTCCACATACTATATATAATTACTGGTAAATATCTTTAGAATCTGCTGGGAAACTTGTCTTAATTGCCACAAGAGACCAATCCTATGTGTTATACTATGAATCATTTTATTTGGCTTTCTGGATATATGAAAGTGATCAGTTTCCATTACCTTCTTCTATCCCTCTGAAGAGATCCAAGCTGATCCTGCCTCAATCCCTCTTCCTTCTGAATAATCCCAAATAAAACTTCCTTTTTTGTGTGTTTTTTCATTTGTTTTGATACTGAAATAAGCTTTGCTCTGAGATACCAATGAGAAAGATTTTCCTGTATATGAAGAGAAATTCTCTAGGAGTATAGAGAAAAAAAAAGGTAGGCTTGGCACTTGGACATAGAAGAGGATATTAGGAAGCTTTGAAGGTAAAGGGTCTTCATGGCAATAAATTTAGAAATTTTCTCATAAGATCATAGATTTCAAACTGGAAGTAATCTTATTTGACAGATGAGAAAACTGTAGCTCAGCAAATAATAACTTGCTCAAAATTACAAAGATCCAAGTGACAGAGCCAGAGTTCAAACTCTCTATCATCAAATCTTATACTCTTTCCATTGCACTGTGATTCTAATTCTCATTTGGTCTACCTGTAAAAGTGAAGTCACAGCACACAGAGTCTGGAGGACTAATGTTTCAGAAGCAATTTGGAAAAGAAAAATGGTGTCCACCTAGACAAGTTTGCAAACTGCCTTAAAAGCTGGTTACATTTCTAGCCTACATTTAGGAAAGGATCTGACACAATTAGAACATGGCTATGCTGTAATTATTTCATTTAAGTGAACTCAAGGCCAAGGTGGTACTCACACTAATAACAGTACATAGGGTTCAAAGGCAAGTTCATTGATTCAAAGGGCACATTCCATTAAGATAACAGTATTTGGTACAACAGCTAGAAGACTGGCATGGGCTCAAGGGGTCAACTTTATAATTAGACAATGGGAAATTCTATCTCCTACAGAGGTGCTAGAGCTAGGCCACTTATCTTGCAGTAATTGCACATGTATATTTGTTTTAATTGATTTAGGCTGGAAGTTGTTTATCTATCCTATTTGCTATATGTATACCACCTATAGATCATTGCAGAAGATGAAGAGAATGGTCTTCATAACATTTTCTTGGAGAATTTTACAATATAATTTTCTTATGTCTCTATTAGACATGGATTGGCTATATTTTAAGAACATACTATAAATGTATATTGTTCTCCTCTGCATAAATGCCTTCCTTGGCCTACTTTATGTGTTTGTTGGTTTTTGTCCTTCATTCTTGAAGAGTACCAAAATGACACCACTAAGTTAATGTGTCTAACTATGATTGATCAGACCAATATGAACTCAGAATTATTTGCCAGAGGTTGGACATAGATGGTTCCTATCAATATTTGGGGTGGCTTCTCACTTTTTTTCTGAATTCAATTCTGCTTTGCTCATAGAGCATAGTACCTTCTTTGACGAGGGCACTACATGCTGGGCAGACCTGTGCCAGTGTCTTCCATGTCATACAATCAATTCTAAAGATCTTAAGAGAGACCTTGAGAATGTCTTTTTCTTGCTTTTTCTGATCACCTTGTTAGTGCTTGCCTTGTATGAATTCTCCATAAAGTAGTCTTTTTGCAAGCATACAATTATATGTATCCTACTGATCTTTGCAGATTAAGGCAAGTTCCACTACTTCTGTGAAGCCTCTTCTGGTAAGTCCATATTATAATATTTTTCTCCCTAAATTTTTAAAAAATTTCCCCTAGCAACAGGTATCTTAAAGAGGGAGCTGGATGGTTTAGTGCAGAGAAAACTGAATTTGGATCAAGAAGACCTTAATTCAAACCCTGCTTCAGTTTTTATTAATTCAAACCCTGTGTCATCATGGGCAATGAAATTAACTTTAGTTTCTTCATCCATAAAATGGCTCACTTATATTAGGGCTGATATGAGCATCAAATGACATATGCTTTTGCAAAACTTCAAGTGCTATATAATGTTATCTATATAATGTTATTTTTATTTCTTTGATTTTACTCATTCATGTGTCATCCTCCAATTAAAGGAATATCTAGGTGGCATAGTGGATAGAGTGCCATATCTGGAGTTAGGAAAATCTTCAAATCTAGCCTCAGACACTTACTATATGTGTGACCCTGGGTAAATCACTTAACCGTGTTTGCTTCAGTTTTCTCATCTCTAAAATGAGCTGCAGAAGAAAATGGCAAATGACTCCAATATATTTGCCACAAAACCCCCAAATGGATCACAAAGAGTGGGGCAGAACTGAAATGACTTAACAACTACAACAAATTAGACAATATATTCCTTAATAACATAAGGCATCATATACTTCCTTTGTGTTCTCAATATGTCTCTTCTGAGATGTGAACAATTAAAAAACAAATGGTAAATGATTGATTTACAAGTGGAAAACTGCTTCCTGTTTCCATTATAATCAATGATCTGTAGGTTTTTTTTAAAATTATAAACATCTATCAGGGGCTTTTTACATCAGTCTTATTTTAAATTTATTAGGAAATATCAGTTTATAATGCATATACACAAATGAAAGGACATATAACAAAACAAAGTACCAGTCCTAGAGACATAAAGATAGGGGTTCAAATTCTTCCTCTGACTTCTTTTAGCTGAGTGATCATGCCAATGCAAGTAACTTAACCTCTCTTTATCTATCACAGGCCTAAAACAAAATGAACAAAAATATATCATGTATATAAGGCTATTTTATTCTCAATTTCTTGTGAACTTTGATATTTTGATGGATTTGACATCCTATTGGTCTGGATTTTCCCTCCAGTGGATAAGATTATAATCAATCTATGTTTGTCTACTTAGTGTCATTTTGGTCCATATCCTTCTATATATCTTCCACAAGGGACTTCAAAATATGATGTAACCCTTCCTCCCAAACTTTTGACATTATATAGATAAAAAGAGAACCAATCCATACCCTTTATATTCTTAAACATACTCAGATGACCTCACATATCAGTATAATTGTGTGTCAATTATCACATATTCTTGCTATCTACCTAAATCTTTGTTTTTTTCTTTAGCTATTCATCTTGGATGACATGCTTTGTCATGATTCTTCCATTCAATTGTTCATAGACAGTATATTGCCACCTGCTCATGATTATCATGTGTTTCAATTGCCTAATGAGTGCCTTTCAACTTGAGTTTTTTGGAAACTATGATGGTTCATAACTCAGTCACAGAGTGTCACCAGTGGAATATTTTTGTTTAAAAAAATTCTTTGTTTCCATGAAAAATTTATTTAGATCAAGGAAAATATTTTAGAATCCTTCTTGAATCTTCATAGCAGGTTGCTCAGGCTGGTCACTTCTCATAAATAATATTAATTTCCACTAATTGGAATGCCTGGAAAGGGCTGCTAATTTAATAAATCTTACTACCAAACACAAAAGCATATTTAGAAAAAAATTACCTGTTAGGACCATTTATGATGGTTTATGGTAAACATCTGGCTTTTACCTCACCAATCACTTTTACAGAGCTTTCATTGTTAATTTACTTTTACTTTTTTTTTTTTTTTGGCATGGTGTTCTTTTCTAATAGGTCTTCTAAGGCCATAGTTTCAAATTAAAATGGCAGGGAGATGAATGGTTCGACTGTATTTGTTCTATAGAGTGATGCTTGTTACTAAATCATAGAGCCCCTTTTCATTAATTGAATGAAGCTCACAAGGCTAATAAAAATCCTTCCATGGATGCATAATCCAAAGAGCCCAAGTTTATGGAATACCATCTAAAAACATTACTTTTCTTTTCTTTTTTTTTTAAATAACTTTTTATTGATAGAACCCCTGCCAGGGTAATTTTTTACAGCATTATTCCTTGCATTCACTTCTGTTCCGATTTTTCCCCTCCCTTCCTCCACCCCCTCCTCCAGATGGCAAGCAGTCCTTTACATGTTGAATAGGTTACAGTATATCCTAGATACAATATATGTGTGCAGAACCAAACAGTTTTCTTGTTGCACAGGGAGAATTGGATTCAGAAGGTATAAATAACCCGGGAAGAAAAACAAAAATGCAAGCAGTTTATATTCATTTCCCAGTGTTCTTTCTTAAAAACATTACTTTTCAAACAACATGGATGAAACTCCCCCAAAGTATTCCTTCTATAGACTCACAAGCTAATTTATTGTTCTTGGATATTGTAAACTGAGAGCTATAGAACAATAGAGTTGAAAGTAAAATTAAAAAGTAAATCAGTTCATGCTCTTGTATATCCTTGTATATACATATGCACTCTTGGAGAAAAAGATGTCTAAAACATCCATGCACAACCTATTTATAAGCAATCTTTCAATGTTAAAAACTTTTGTATTTTTACCATCATCATTTCTTAATATAAAGATTTCTTATGTATCACTTTCTTTTCACAGGCTTATATATGTCTGTGACATTACCTTCTCCTTTGAAGGAGTCCCTTTTAATGCTATGATTTCTCATTTGGAATGAAATAATAGTTTCAATAACAATAATAAATACATTTCAAAAGCATTTCAAATAACGAGTTTTGATCCTATTTATACCGATTAGCACCTTTTCACTATAATTTGTATCTACTTCACAGGTCTACTTGTCCTTGAAGGAAGGCAGACACTATTTTTCTTTTTGTTTGAGGAATTCCCATTGTGGAAAGTACCTCCAGTAGGGCAGATTGTTCACTTGTCTGTAACCTATAGTCTTAAAAATTATGTGGGTAATTTGATTTCTCCATAGTAAAATACTAATATGTAGCAGAGACAGTTCTTAAACACCATACCACTATCCATTATGCCACACTGTCCCTTACTGTATACATAAATACTTCAGAAATGCTTCTTGACCTGAATTGAATAGTAGAGAGACAATGGACAGTTTCAGAATTAAATCAAGATTCTCACTGTTTTGAATCAGAGCATTTCAGTCCATCTTAATGGATTCCAAATAATTACTTCCCTAAAAAAAGAAAACTCACTGCCTAATGGCAAGAACTATTCTTGCCAATCAAATGCTATTTAGTGATTGGAATTAATTTGGCAACAAATCAACAACAGACAGTTTGACAGACTGTAGATTTTACAATAGGGATTACTCTGTCCATTTATGAATTCTGATAAACATCCAAAATATACAACTGAAATAGAGATCTTCTTGAGGCTAATGCGCAGATAATAAGGACACTTGGGGAACTACGAAACTGGAAAAAAAGACCTCTTTCATACAAGACATCTTTCTCATTGGATTTTGGAAATCATGCAAAACGAGTAACAGACACTGCAGAGCCAGTGTGCCCGGGGTTAATATGATGATATTAATGTAATAAGCATCTCAATGGGAAATAAGAAGATGAAGAATGGCAGAGGGCATCTCCACTCTAAAAATGAAAATTTAGCCATAGCAAATAAAGTGATGCTTTATAATATTTCAGAGCTTAAAAAATAATTCAGAAAGACCACCAATCTCCATATAGAGCCTCAAACATTAGCCAGACTCAAAGATCTCAAGGAATCCCTTTCTTCTTTGAGATGGGGCTAATCATTAGGAAGTGTTTCCTTATATTGAGTCAAACTCTGGCTCCATATAACATCTACATTATTCTTAGTCTAATTCATCTTTCACACATGGAATCCAACTCATAATTTTTTAGATACTTATCATGTCTCTCCTTTCCGAATAAGGACAATAATTGCATCTACCCCACACGATTGTTGTGAGAATAAGATGAAAAAATAGTCATAAAGTACTTAGCATAGCCGTTGAGGCATAGTAAAAGCTTAACAAATGATATATGCATGAGACACATTTGCTTGAGGAGAGCATCTGAACAGGAATTCTTAACTTTTTCTTTTCAATGAACCTTTTGGCACTATTGTTAAGACTAGACCATGTCTCAGAATAATGTTTTTAAATGCATAAAATTAAATACATAAGATGACAAAAGAAAAAAATTATATTGCAATAAATATTTTTATCAAAATGTTATTAAAATTCATGAATACTAGGTTAAGAACATTTACACTAAGATGACCTTTTGTTCTACTGAAATAAATATGTTTACAATAAACACAGTAACACTTTGTGTTCTTGATGCATTAAAGTATTTTATGTTCCTCCCAAGATATATTCTATTGTATAATTTAATGTTCAAGAATTTTCCTCTTCCATTTCCAAAGTTTCATCAATAACCTAGATTCTTAGGGCTAATTCCAAAGGCTCTCTTCCTGATGATTCCTAATATTTAGCAGTAAATGATCTCTAAATGGATAGTTATGTTCTATCTTTATAACTGAAAGATGAAGGCAAAATCAGACACATAGTTGACAATTGTTCTATCATTGTTTTTTTGAAGGAATGTTTTTATATGTCAGAGTTGGTCAGATCTAGGACAAAAAACAAATGCAAAGAATAGAAAATCTGTCAAATACTCCTCAGGTGTTTTCATTCCTAAGACATATTTTGCTGGTTCTTAAGGTTTTTGCTCCTCCTTTCAAACTCTTCATGGGAATAAAGCACTAGGATCTCTGCGAGGGTCACAAGATAAGTCTTCCATAGTAGTGTGATTTGAGACTGGAGTGCTCTTGCTTATTTAGGAGGGGAAAGGCTCTACTTGTGACCATTCCTTTTTAGTAAGGCCCTGCTTTTTAAGCATTATTAATTTGAGATTATTGGCCAGGGTATGTGTGCTTAGGAGAATAGGCAATCTTTCTGAAAGGTACTTGACCAAGGCATATGTGCCTGAATTTCTGGACAGTTTTTCCTTTAATAAATGATGGATATTTGTGTTGTCAATTTTGACAAATATTCAAAATCTTAGCTTCTTCAAATGTGGGGAGCTGTTCTTTGGAAAGAAACCTATGATGAGTTGGTTCTTATAATTAAATGTGACATATATTCAGTGACATTAAGAAATAACAGTTACAAAAGAATAGACTGTTAAATTTGAGTATAAATATTTTGAGAATTACCTTAACTAAACTACTATTATCTTAGATTATTGAAGGGGGAAGGGCAATGCTACCTGCAAAAGTTAATAAGAGAGAAACAAAGTCTGCTGAACTTTTGGCTTACTAATTTAGGGGATTAAAAGAGTGACTATGTATCAAAGAAAATTATTCACTCAACATGAAAATAAAAAGTATTACAATAAATTATGTGTATAACAATTTTTGTCCAATTAAGGAAAAGAATCTTCTAAAGGAGATGGGCAGGGCATTTCACTTGCCTTTCAGTAGACAACATGATAAAATCAGTCTTACTTCTTCAGGTAAAAATCCATATCTCAGTAGCATTTGAACTTAGTCATAGAAGAAAAATAAAAGCATTGGGTAATTAAAAAAAATCAACTCAGAACAATCAAGGGTTCTTCTTGTTCATATAGACTATTCTCAAAAATTTTATGGAATTGGGAAGGTAGGAATATGCTAATCATTTTGGGAAGGTAATAATATGGTTTGTTTTTCCCAAATCTTTTCTACCCTCCCATGATTTAGATCAAGAATTGATCCTTGGGGCAGCTAGGTGGCACAGTGGATAAAGCACCAGCCCTGAAGTCAAAAAGGCCTGAGTTCAAATCTGACCTCAGACCCTTAACATTTCCTAGCTGTGTAACCCTGAGCAAGTCATTTAACCCCAACTGCCTCAGCAAAAAAAAAAAAAAGATTCCTTAGCATCCTCCAAATTGTTTTGCTTCCATCCTGGATCTTCTCTGTCTATACTTGATTTGTTTTAGCTGTAAGCCATTGATGAAAAAGTAAGGGGAGGTAGGAATAAACAAATTAGATATTAGCTAATTCTGCTCTGCACCACACTCTGCTATTCTAATTTTATCTCTCCTGAGTGGTGGTCCTATCCTTTCTTTTTTCTTCCACTTTTCTACAAAATAGCTTTAAAACATGATTTCTTCTTCTTAGATTTCCCAGCTCATCCTGAATCTCAGCAATATTAACACAATTTCCATAAGACTTTGCCGCACTCATTTTCATTCTCTGGTTATTGTTCTTGCTTCCAATTTGTATCTATGTCTTTTCAAAATTCATGTTGGTTTCTGAGTAACATACACACATGCATGCACATACATACAAGTCTCTTTAAATAACTTCATCTTTTCCTCTTTATCACTGTTTTCTGGCTTCAGGCTTCTGAAACTCATTCTTTAGAACTTCCCACTAGCCTTAGACTGAATTTTCTTTGTAGAGGTGTAGATGAAAGGATGGCCAAAGAAGAATTAGAAATTTAAATAGACCTTAAAGGATAGGGGAGAGTTAGAAAAAATGGAGATTAATTCAGAGAATATTTTACAGAATTAAAAAAAAATAGCATGGTTAGATAAATGAATCTTCCATAGGTAGAGGACAGTGGAAGAGCTTCTGACTGAGGCAGGAAATGAATGTAGGAAAGGAGTGGCCATTGTTTTTGGTCAAGAAAGTGGGACTTTGAAAGTCAGGAAATTTTATGCTTAGCAGAGAATAGATTGTCATAAATTACTAAGCAAAGATATGGAATGACAAAAGCCAGACTTTAGGAAGTTCTTTAAGTCACTGGTGTGCACAATGCTTTAGTAACGGGCAAGTAGTCAGGCCAGAAAGCTGTTGCAATGATCCAAATTATCATTTGGCTGAGACAATTTGGCCCTCTTTTGGATGATGGCAATAGCAATTGCAAAAGAAAGGGTGATTACATTAACTATCCATTTTCAACTTGTTCCAACTCTGAAAAGAAAAGTATGGTAAGAAGACACACAGGTCTTCAGATGAGTTGGTCTTAGTCAATCTAATGTGAAGAAAAGCTGAGTCCAGGTAGGAGGAAAGAAGGAGCTATCCATCTAATGACAAACTCAAGTTTTGTTGAGATTGTTTTCCTTTATTGTAATGTGGAAGAAAATATTGGTCTTAATTATCTGATTGCTTGAAGAAATGTTGAAATACTACTGGTGTTGAGGGATTCCAGATGCTATGTCCAAGATATAAAAGGTCTAGGAACTTAGTCTTCAGACCACTTCAATAATGAGACAGTTACAAAGGAGTTAAATCTTTCTGATGATATTGTCAATTCTATGAAGCTAGGAACCACACTACAAATATCATCTAAATCCTCTCACAATGCATAGAAAAGATTGCAGAGAAAACATTCAATAAATATTTACTGATTAATGGACTATTTGGACTATTGGATAACCTTAGAATTAGCTTAATTTGTCTGAATTATCTTTTTCATATGTAAAATGGAGAGTAGCAACACTATCTAACAATGCCTAATAAATACATAGGGTTCTTAGAACAATATAATGAAAGAATAGTCATGATAATGTTTCAAAAAGTAGATAGCAATGCAAATATAGGGCATTATGTTATACTTGCTAGTACTGATTTCAAATAGAGCCTTGGAAACACAAGACATTGTTTAATCATTGTTTTAGTCATGTTTGACTCTTTGTGACCCAATTTGGAGTTTTCTGGCAAAGATACTGGAGTAGTTTGTCATTTCCTTCTCCAGCTCATTTCTCAGACAAGGAGGAAGGAAACTGTGCCTCATGAAGTTGTATGACCTGTGTGCCTGAAATTATACAGGTAGGAAGTAGCAGAAACAAGATGTCTCCTTGACTCCATACCCATCACTCTTTTTAAAATAGTTTTTAAAATTATTAATAAAGCTTTTTATTTTCAAAACATACACACAGATAATTTTCAGCATTCACTCTTGAAAAACATTGTGTTTTAATTTTTCCCTCCTCCCCATCCCCTCCCCTAGATGGCAAGTAATCTTATATATGTTCAACATGTGCAATTGTTCTATATGTATTTCCACAATTATCATGCTGCACAAGAAAAATCAGATCAAAAAAGAAACAAATGAGAAAGAAAACAAAAAAAAAAACAACAACAAAAAGGTGAAAAATATGTTGTGATCCACATTCAGTTCCCACAGTATTCTCTCTGAATGTAGATGGCTCTCTCCATCACAAGATCACTGAAACTGGCCTGAATCATCTCATTGTTGAAAAGAGCCAAGTCCATCTTTCTATTGTCACCAGCACTCTTTTTTAATGCACCATCAAGAGCAAGAAATTCTTGTAAACTTAGTAGTCATAAAAAGGATTCCATGGATACAGAGCTTACAGCTTTGGACCTCTTATCCAAATCTAAGTATACAGAAGATAAGCTAAGTACAGTATATTCAGAAGCATATCTCTTATGAATATATTGGTTCTACCTTTCCAGACCAACTCAACATTTCTTTCCCAGCTCCATAGCTGCTGTATGTGATTGCTCCAAAGTGGATAATTTGTGAACATGAGAAACAGGCAAGCTTTTTTGGCAGTTCTTGTAGCACAAACAATGTCAATCTTTAGTAAAGCAAAAGAGGGAGGGCTTGGCAGGCAGAAGACTCTGAGGTCAAAAGCCTAGGTTTATAAATTTATTTTTCTATGAATTTGGTTATGTGAGAAACCAAACCTGCAAATAAAGCATCTTTTGAGAGAGCCAAGGGGAAAGATTTCCAACTGTTAATATTACATAAGACCTCAGGTGTGTGTGTGTGTGTGTGTGTGTGTTGTGTGTGTGTGTGTGTGTGTGTATTCTCCCTCCATCTATTACCTAAGCTCTTTCATTATCAAAGGAAAAGCCTGGAATTATCCTACTTAGCCAGATGTCATCTACATAAAAACAAGTTAAGCTATACAAGCTATTTTACTAGGGTTTTTACCTCCCCTGGCACTTTTTAAGCACTCTTCACTCCTATTCATGTTTTTCTTGCCAAAGACACTGGACTGGTTTGCCATTTCCTTTTCCAGCTCATTTTACAGATGAGGAAACCAAGAGGGGAAGTGACTTACTCAGGGTCACAATTAGTAAATGTCTGAGGCCAGATTTGAACTCAAGGAGATGAGTCTTTTCTAACTCCAAGTCTGGAACTCTATGCCCTGTGCCATCTAGCTGACAGTACTTTTTCACAAGGTGGATGGCAACTGTGAGCCCTATCCAAAGTGTCTACCTCTGGCAGTTTCACTACTATCAAATTAGACCAAAAGAATTTCTTTTAAAGGCCTTTGATATTTCTTAATCCGGAGGCCCAAAATAAGATTGATTCTCAGAATCTATTTTAATCTACCTACTTTTAAGTTCCAATGTAATATATTGTTTCTGAGTGTCAGTTTAAATGTGAAGTTTTTCAGAACTTAAAAATACATTCAATGGCCAAGATCAAAAAAGTAATCACCATGTTTTTAACTATGTTGACTATAAGATTCATGACCTTTGTGACCTAGGGAAAACCATCTCCCAAGACCTCAATTTTCTCATCCATAAAAAAGATGATGATCTTTACATACCTTCTGGCTCTTGAGTACCTATCCATTCAAAACACTCAAACCTTTTATTAACTGATAACTGTACAAAATAAAAATCTTCAGACTAGATGCAGAAATCCACTAGGTGGTGCCCAAGGGTAACCTGACTTCTGAGTTTAGTTTCCCTCCATGTCTTTCAGAGGAAAGAAGGAGAAGGAGAGGAAGAGGGAGAGGGAGAGAGCGAGGGAGAGGGGAGAGAGAGAGAATATTAAGAGATTGAAAAGAAAAGTTAACAGAGATGACATCCAAGTAGAACAAAATTCTTTGGTTTAATACTTGCTGACAAAATGGACATGAATTAAGATGCAGCAATGTGATGAAACCACATTTAGATTATCAGCTTCTGATTCTGATGTATATTTTGAAAACTGATAAACAGTCTTTAGGGACTGTTCCCATCAGACACATGATACCATTTCTTAGTTTTAACAGAAGATTTCTGAGTGGATTTATATTAATATTTTTACAATAACATAATAGCAATGACAGCTATTAGTATAGGGCAAGTGCTTAATAAATGCTTATTGAAACTCATAGGATTTTTAAGAGTTGAAAGAAACACTAGACACTAATTAATTTAAATCCATACATAATTTAAATTCAAACGGAATCCTCCCTCATAGTATTCATGCTAAATTTTGATAAGATTATAGAGCTAGAGAAGAAACTGAGATTCAGGAAGAATAACTGGCCCAAGGTCACACCTGTAGTAAGCAACATAAATGGGGTTTGAATCCATGTTGTGTAATTCTGTAGGCTAATGATCTTTCTGTGTGCCATACAACCTCCCTGGCTAACTAACTTCTTTAACATAATACCTTCACAAGGAGGAAACTACTACCTCCCAAATAGCCCACTCTACTTTTGGAAAAGTTGGGAAGTTCAATTATTAAAAGATATTTTCTCTAGAATCACTGTTCATTGGCCCGCCAAAATGGACAAAAATTGCTGTCCAAAGCCCCAATGGGAGAATTGGTGTTATGATAATAACATTTCAAATAATGTCTCTTTATTTTTATTTTGGAAAACTTTTCATTCAATCACAATTTCCCTAATAGTTCACTTAATTGCCATTATTATTTTATTCTTTAAATCTTTTTTGGATAGAATTCTAATACAAATACTCCATGGAAAATCTTAACTTGCCACTATTTTTTAATATTTAATGAATTTTAGATTATTGAAGGGGTACGTAAACACTTTTATAATTGAATAAAAAGGTTCAAATGCAAGCTCATATTCTTTAGGTTCAGTGCATCTTTTTGACCACTTTCAACCGAACAGGTTGAAAGGAATGATATGTATCTGTTCCTGCTTCCATATTTATTGAATTTCTTCTGCTAAGTCTCTGTGTTTTGAAAGCTTTTAGTTCCAGGCAGATTGAAGATTATTGTATTTGTAAAAGAGCCTAGATTTTTTTGGATGCTCATGAATATAAAACAGCATAAACATCTATGTCTGAGAACTACTCAGATCAGTCTGTAGTTCTGGCAGAGCTTTCCTGCCTATGAATGGATCGCAATATGCTGTGGCATGTTTCAAGTGAGGACAAAAGGTAATTGTGTGGCTATGTCACAGGAAGACCACATGTCCTCAGTAATCTTTGTTTTGATACCAATACGGTCTAACTAGGTAACTATCTTGGGAATGCAAACTATGTTTCTTGGCTTTCAACCCAGAATCTGTTTGAAAAAGCAACAAATATCAATCTACAGCCTACCATAAGCCAAATAAAGTTAGCAGGGACATAAGTGAGATTATAAAATCTTTCTTGACCCTGCTTCAGTGAGGGATGATTAGCACGTAACCTAATTTTATTTCCCTTAGTTTGCTGAGAAAAAAAAAACCCAACAAAACAAAAACAGACAGATGCTCTCTAGATAGTGAACTCTCCAGGGTTCTGAAATGATATAGAAGGCAATTAACAGTGGAATTCTTCCTGTTTATTGGCAGGATATGAAACTATGCAATGACCTTTTCAGGTCTTCTCTTCTTTCTGTTACCTTCTCCTTTTCTTTCATACTTTGCATTTGGTACAACTGTGTTACAGTCACTCCTAGCAGATATAAAGGCAGCTTGGTATGCTGAGCCAATGTTCAGCAATGTCATGGGAAAGGTTCGCCTACCAGATCCTTTGTGAATTGCACAAGAAAAGGAAGAGACTGAAAGCAAATGTGCTATACTTCAAAGGCTCTGATACAGGCAGCTCACTACTCATTACCACTACTCTGTGGTCATTAAGGGACTTATCTGAAAAGCTTAACTCCTTAGAAAACATTCTGCCAAAGTTTTAGTTTATGCTTCACTCAAACACAAACATCCAAAGCCAGTGATTTTTTTTTCTCAAGCAGATTTTAAGTTCCCTAAAAATAAGAAATGTGTCTTCTGTTCTAGCACTTAACACCATACTAGGCAAATGATAAATACATATCAAGTTCAATTGAAGAATCTCTACCAAGAATACAAGAAAGACTGAAGGATACAATTACAGCAAGCAAGTAATGCATTAAAATGTCCTGACTACCTATTGTTGGACAGGGAAGCTAGAGTTATCTTGCACCAATAATTTTTCTAACAAGTCTTTTGTTAGGACTAGGTTACAAATTAGAAAAATCATTATTAGGGATTTTGATAAGTTACAAAAGCACCACGAGAAAACCAATGTTCTGCTATTTTAGTATTCAAATAATTCCCCTCACCAAAGTTGGAAAATATCTGTCAAATACTTCCATCAGAATCCTATTCTTTCTTCACATATTTACATCTGGAAAAATAAAGGCTTTGATCCAAACTTGTAATGCTCCTGTTAAGTTTATTGACTGCTGGTATTATATATAAATTTTTAAAAGTCTGCCATACAATGGGGATATGTGGAATAGGACAGATGGAATAAAATATTTCTTATTCCATGCAAAGAAAATAATTTTAACCATTTGAAGACAAGAAACTTGTAATATTTAGACAAATCTATAAGATTCTATTATATTAGTCACAAGTGAAGGTGATCCCTATGCCAGTGGATACAGATTCCAATCCCTTTATTGTTTCTCATTTAGTATGATTTTTATCCAAATCTTTCAAAAATATTCTTCAGAGAAGCCATCAACACATTTGTACTTTACATTTTAGTGCTACCAATGACGTACTGGGCTATCCATTTCTTATTGTCTATACACATGAAGTCTGTCTCCTTTTCTTGTTACACACATCCCTTGATTTTAAAAGCAAGTTGTCATTGATAACATGCTTTTGCCCACAATGTATCTTTCCAGTGACTTTTGAGTTGCTTATAAATTTGGCTCTTCTGAAATAACCAAATTCTATCATTCTAAGCTATGTAGCACCAATGGAACAATATTGATTAGAACAAAATAATAATGCTACAAATTTTAAAAGCTGTATATTCCAAGTCTCCTACAAATATATTTCAGTTATATTACAGCTAGAAAATTCTGGAGAGATTTTATTCCATAATCTCAAAGGATAAGAGTCTATGCACATGGAAATAGGACTGACATTTTAAGGAACCCATAGATGAGGAAACTTCTCAAAGCCTGTCTTTATCTTGTCTACAACTTAGAGTCTCAGAGAGTTGCTTGGAGAACTAAGAGCTTAAGTAATTTGCCTAGGATCATAGAGTCAAGACTTAAATCTGTCAGAAGTTAAGCTCATATCTTCCTGGCTAGATCTTTCTATTATGCCATTTTTCCTTTCATATATATCCATACATAGATACACATTTGTAAAGATATATATGTATATATGTATACTATGTATATGTGATACATATATATATATAATTTTATAAAAGTAGGGTTAGATTAATAAGAAAAGCTCCCACAGATCATAGAATTTGAAGCTAGAAAGGGGGGCACCTTAAATCATCTGGTGAAACATAGAAGGAAACTTCATTTGACAGATAAAGAAACTTATGTGATAGATAAAGAAATTTATGTCCCAGATGGGAATGGTTCTTGACACAGACGTATTAAATAGAGGAGTTTCCAAAATCCCATATTCAATGTTTTTACACTATACCATGCTGCCTATCATTTGTCATGGCATGAACAGTCATTCTATTTATTTATACAGCTGGGAATAAAAACATATAATTGCAAGTAACCCATATTTTGAAGCATTTCTTGTGGTTTACAAGGCACATTACTGACAATCATCCTGTGATGTAGGTAGGACCATTATTATTATTCTCATTTTATAGATGAAGAAACTGAAGCTCAGAGAGTTGAAATAAAGTACTCATGACCACATAATGAAAAAAAGGGAGAATTGTGACTTGTATCTGGGTCTTCTAAATTCAAGCCAAATACCATATTACCTTAAGCAGGAGGGGCAGAAAAAGGAGGAAGAAAAGCAAAAGGAAGAGAGGGAAGAAAAAAAGAGAAGAAGGGAGGAAAGAGGAAAAGGAGGACTAAAAGAAAGAAGAGGAAGAGTATGAGGAAAAGCAAAAAGAGGATAAGGTGGAAGAGGAGAAAGAAGAGAAATTAGTTGATTATATCAACCACCTGGGAAGATGATTAGCACTAGAACCAATATATCCTTAAGGCAAAGTACCACTGTTACTTTAAAATACTTGGTGAACAGTTTCAATTCCTGCTTTAAGATTCTGCTTAAATTTTGTTCAAAAACTGTCAGATCTACTAAAGAGATACAGGGCCTTTGAGAAAGTGACTTCTGGAAAATCCATGTCTGAAGCTCTTATACTGTATTCCTAGGGGAAGTCACTCACATGCCTCAACTCATCCCATTCCAGCCTTCTATAAGGAGTGAAGAGAAAGGAACTCTCAGGGAAAGGAGGTCGAAAGAGTCAACTAAAACCTCCTTTGTGATTATCTTGAATAATCTATGGTTGAAAAAGAAACAAACGCCCCTGGATATTAGCAGTTCCTGGTGTGCTTTTATGCTGAACAAGTCCAAAGGTTGGAATAAATTTTTTTTTATTCCAAATAATGATTCAGGTGAGGTGAAATGAGGACAGTTAAGTGGGGAGGCTACTCAATAAATCTTAGATGTATCTTTCTTTTAAAAGTTGTTACAAAAAGGATTGTCTATTTACTGATAAATATTGATTTAAAGCAATGTTTCAATATTGAGATCTTTTCATTTTTAGAGAATAAGAAAAATTTTACTCATTATTATTATTGTATTAAACACAAGTTGTTTCAAACACTTGTGGATGCTACCCACAGACATACTAGGAGTCTTTCTTGACTTCTTCTGTACTACCTAGAATGGTTCAGTGGAAAAAAAAACACTAGCCCTATAGTCAGAGATTCTGAGTGGGAATCCTAGCCTTACCACTAATTAGCTGGGTGATTTTCAGTAAGTAAGTTTGAATCTCTCAAAGCCTTAGTTTCCTCATCTGTAAAATAAGCAAATCCAAGATCTTTATAGCATGAAGTGAAGTTGAGGAAAGCAAATGATGCTTCTTTCCTCAGGATTAGAGATCTCATCTGGCACAAAAGTGATACAATATCAAACAAACGTAAGACAGAGCATGCTTCTGCCTCATTGTGTAGCATTCCTAAAGTATGGGTTCATTTTTGCTTTTGAGAAGTCAGTATGACAAGCCATGAATTTCCAGTTCTAGCACTGCTGTTTACTATATAGGTAACATTAGGCAGAACTGGATCAAAAGAAGATGTGTCTATACAATGTACAGACTCTTTGGAAATTTTACTTAGTAATCAAAGTAAGAAAGCAGGATTGGGGTTACTTATCTTGCATGGAGATCAGGATCTCACTTCTATCTGAGTCACTCCCAGAAATTATACTGTATTTTTTATTTCATCTACATTTCTTCTCTCTTATTTAGTGAAACTTGGCACAATCTGGGTTTGTTCTAGCACCCCTAAGGGATGTCTCTTTGTCTGTCTCTATGTCTGTCTGTTTCTCTTCTCTCTTCCCCCCTCTCCATTTCTCTCTTTCCCTCTCTCTCTCCCTCTCTCTTCTCTTATCTCCCAACTGTCTTGCTATCTCTGTCTCTGTCTCTTTCTGTTTCTCTCTCTTTCTTTCTTTCTGTGTATCTCTAATATATGAATCAAATTATTAATATTTGTTGAGTAAGGTGTCAAAAGGACCTCTATTATATCAATTGATTACACAATTCAGTGATGTAGGGGAAAGGTCAGTGAATTTGAATTGAGATAGACTGGATTTAAGTCTAAGTCTCTGCCATTTGAAAACTGTGTAGCTTAATGCAAGTAATTTATCATGCCTGAATCTCAGTTTCTTCTTCTGTAAATGGGAAAGAATGTCAACATTACCATGTATCTGTAAGGTCCTTCACAAATGTCAGCTATTATCGTTATACATGTTGAAATAATGCCTTTAGAGTATAAATCTTTTGTTATTGATAGCTTTGAATGCCTGGGTCTTGAAATAATCTCTCATATGTTACGAATGTTATGTTAGTATGTTATCTTACCATGATGAGAAGAGAATGCTTTTATACTTTTTTTTAAATTATAAGATGCAATACAATATCTGTCATCTACAATAAATGTTATTATTCCCAGAATGGCTAGATAAATCTTAAGACATAATTATATTTGTGGCTGACATGACCTTGGAAGATGTATATCCACATGAAAAATAACATAATAATTTCTCCTTAGTCAAGCATATTTGAACTACTGTTTGAAATATGCTTTTTTTAAAAATGAAAAATACCACCGATATTTCAAGCCTACCACTGTAGGCAATCTATTTCTAATGGCTTTGGTTTTTTCAAAAGTTCAATTGGGTATTTGAATCATATCTTTTCTAGATCTATTCATATACTTTTCAACAATACAATATGCCTAATTTAAAATATATGAATTCCTAATGAAATGTCTTTTCTCATGTTGGTTTCCTTAGACTAGAACCTTACAAGCATCCAACTTGAACTTTGTATCTGTAGGCATCTCTGCTTTCATTAACATATGCTTATGAAACAATTATTTAATTGTTCCTCTTCAGACTATTTATTTCATTGGGAAACTGAAATGTTACTTCCAACATTTCTGTGAAACTATGCAAATTTAACCATCCTACAGCTGAGGGGGGCTGCTCACAAACTTCTCCTTACATTTTGCATAATAAAAATGCACACTAGTATTTTGAGGGCTATAACATGTGAAGAAGAGAACCGTATGCCAATAGTTTTGTTTCTTAAATTAGGGAATAAGAGACATAGTTTCTTATTTCCAATCGCTGTTTCTTGCTCACTTTGTTGCTATTGTTCAGTAGTTTTGGTTATGTCCAACTCTTTGTGGGGTTTGCTTGGCAAAGATAATGAAGTGATTTGCCATTTCCTCTTCCGTGTCATTTTACAAATGAGAAAACTAAGGCAAACAGGGTTTAAGTGACTTGCATAGGATTACATAGCTAATAAATATCCAAAGCCAGAACTGAACTCAGGTTGATGAATCTTTCTGACATTAGGCACCCTATCCATTGTGCTATCTAGATGCTCTCCCAACCCACTTATATTTCTTAAAACTAGACATATATTTCAGAGATGATTGTGCTTGAAGGCAACAAAAGAAAGAAAAATCCTCTTAGGAATGCCACGACCTGATCATAAGAGTACCATACCCTTTCTGGTCAAAAGAACTCAAAGATTTTTCTGTAGTCCAAATATAAGGAATTAAAATGCAATATTTGCAAAATGCCATCTGATTCCCTCTGAGAAGCTTTTAAAGATATTAGCAATATGATTAACAAATTAGCAAACTATCCCTACTAGATAAAAAAAATTCCAAGTATAAACAAGGAAGTTTGAAGCAAATTTGAAGCAAATCATTCTCTTCTCTTACTTACTTTTTAATTTTTTTGGTTAAACAATTGTGATGAAATGACTTGCCCAGGATTTCACAGGCAGTGAGTATTAAGTGTCTGAGGCTGAATTTGACAGGTCCTCCTAACTCCAGAGCTGGTCTCAATCTATTCCAAGTCCAACTATCCCAACTTAAATCTTTTTTTTTTTCCCCTGAGGAAATTGGGGTTAAATGACTTGCCCAGAACCACATAGCTAGGAAATGTTAAGTCTCTGAGATCAAATTTGAACTCAGGTTCTCCTGACTTCAGGGTTGGTGTTCTATCCACTATACCAACTAACTGCCTCACAATTTAAATCTTTTATTCCTGTGATATCTGGTTGTGATAAGCATCAAAAGGCACCTCAATCAATAGAAGCTAGAGCATAAATATTGAGAATAATAGAAAGCAGGTGAAACCATTGCAAAGAAGCAGTGCTACAAAAAGCACTGAGCTGAAGATCCTTCAAGAGATATTAACAATCATTCTATTTTAATTGCTGACACCAATAGTATTTTAAAAACTCAGCTGTCAAGCTCTCTTGTCCTCTTCTGGAAGTTACCACAAGCCACCCCTCCCTTAAAGATGAGGACCCACTTTGGTCACTTCTTCAGATATATCACACCTCAAAGATGTTACTCAATGCTACTGAATAACTTAAGATGCATTGTCCTTACAGAATAATATTCCCAGATTGATGCCCTAAAGGAAAATTTTCACTGATTACATTCTAAGCTTTCTTTTGTTTCATGCATATCTACAAAGATCTTTCTCAAAGGACAAAAAAAAAAAAAAAGGCAGCTTACCCAAAAGGAAGTTTGCTCAGGAAATAATATCCAGTATATGAGTGCTGATAAATCTGTAAGACACAAAGAAAATGCCATGAAACAAACTCTATCACTATCTATACCTCCCCTCCCCCGCCTTCATTGCTGCCAATTTTAGTAAAAGATCTTTAGAACATAAGGAGTTAATCCCTAAGCTGGGAATCAAAGCTTTTTTATTTACTTAGGAAGTTAATTTACATAACATGTTTGTTTTCTTTTCATCCTTTCCGCTCACTACCCAGGGCAGTGTCATTCCCATGGCTACCAGGTTTGTGATTAAATTAAGGGAACATGTTCCCAGCTGTGGCTAAATATAGCACCTTATATTAATGAGGACACCTTGGTCATTTGGAGGCAGTCAGACATGGTTATAGCTAGACACAACAGGACACTGCTGGAGTGAGTCTTCTGGAAATAGTAGCAAAGGGTAAAACCAGAAATGTCATATCCCTGAACCTAGTGAGTTGCAAAATCCCATTTTGAGGTTAAGGAAAGTTTAGCTGGCTAAGTTAATGACCCCTCTATGTAGTCCGATGTGCTGCTTCTGGTTTTTAAATTACCAAAGGATGCCACACAGATGGAAAACCTGCCAGAAAGCCCTTAGGGAACTATCTTTATCATGATTTTCTTGATGTCAAAAGAAGGGTATATTTTTGCATTTGCTCTTCTTTTAAAACTGATATGAAAACTTTCAAGAGTCTTTGAGTTAAAATCACACACACAAAAAAAAAAAAAAACCAGTTTTCGATATTTTATTCCATTTGTCCTCTAATGCTCCAGTGACTACCAAAGCAGATGTGGTGGTGGAGTTTTTGAAAGAATGACTGAAATTCCATCTTATTCATTCATTCAATCAATTGCACATTGCACGGAATTATTTTCTTCTACTTCCTGATAGGAATGATAAGGAATTAATGAATTTAGCATTGTGCTGAAATGAAAACAAACTGTTTCTCTGATTAAGAGAGGCATTGTGGTACTACCAGGGCTCAGGGGCACCCGAATAGTGTTGAGGTTCTAGAACAGTGTTAAGAAGTATTTCAAAAGAAATTATAAACTTAAACATATCTCCAAGTCAAAAGGCGAAGTTTATTATAATTGTGATACCAATTAAAGTGGACTAAATTCCAAAAGAAGTTAGCAAAAAGCAGGCAAGACGGGAAAATTTATTGGAAAAAGTAAGAGAAATCAGGTGCTTCATGTCACCGATATGCTAATTTTATGGCTTAGTAGTAGAGTTGATGGGTGGTCCAGTTCTGACTTTGTGCACAAGTATAGTATTTATAGTATATAGTATATAACACAAGTATAGTTCCCTCGGCAGAGCTCATAGGAGAAGGGGTGGGGAGAATCTTCTGGAAGTATGTTTTTAGGCCTGAAACATCACTAGGTAAAGTGATGGGCAGCTAATTTTGCTCTGCTCCTGCATTTAACGTCAGCCATTGCTTTAATTTAGGAGCCATCATTATTGTTGCTCATTAGTTTCAGGAACTCCATTATTACTGACCAACAGGCTTTTATCTGATAGCCAACAATCTTTTGGACTTACCATCCTGGCTATATAAAGTAAACTATGGGAAGATAGCCTAAGAAATACATTATTTGTAACCACATCATTCCCAACCCCAAGGAATAACCTGGGTTATTCCTAAAGTCTTCACCACATCAGTACAATGGAAAACACTTTGGCAATTTGCTTCTCTTTTAATGGTGATGATGTAAAATATACAGCCATCAAGGTTATATCACCTCAGAATACCTGAATATGAATTACTGAATGGTGGAGCATCCACATTCAGAACATGAGTCAATAAAATGGGTACAAATTGTTAAGGATATGCCTAAAGTTCATTGTATGACTAAATAGTGGAGAAGTCAGTCAGAATAAAATCAGAACATTTAAAATAGGAATGGGAATTAGAGAGCATCACAATGCCCAAGAGTTTTTAATCTAGGGTCTATGACTTACTTTTTAAAAAGAATTTTTGATAAGTATTTAAACTGGCTTCCTTAATAACTCTATACATTTTATTTTACACATTTAAAAACATTGTTTTTGAAGTGGAATTCATGGGCTTTATCATAGTGCCCAAAGCTAGTAAATAACAGAGCTGGCACTCAAATTCAAAGCCTTCCCTCTCTACACTTCAGGCTTTTTCTACTATGCCACACCATATCTTAAGTTAATGGATACAGATAACAACAAAGAAATTGACAACTGTATATTTAAAAAAAAACCCTTGAGAGAAAGCTAATTTAGCCTTTGATGTACAAATTAATTTTTGCATTAACAGTCTTTGAGATTATGAGGTTACACAGATCTTTTTTTGGAGGGGATATGCCCCAGTGGTCAAAAGTGAGACAACATCCATAACTGTGTCAAGAAATAAGCATCAAGGATTTTGTGGTGGTCAAAACCCATTCTGCCCTATGCCCCATATCATTTCCATCTGTAGCCACATCTATAAACATATAGTACACATAATATGTGATTTTTGGAAGAGTGATCCTGAGTCATAAGGAGAAGATTAAATTATCTTTAATAAACTGCTTTATAAGATGAGGAAGTGAATACTACACTTTAGAAAAAATTTCAGCAAAAACAACCACTCACTCATAAGATACTGCTTAAAATCCAAAGTACTCTAACATAGTATATTAACTCTTTATCTGGGAAGGTTGCTAACTGGAATGATTTAGTCCTTATATTCTTGAGAGCTAGAGTTTTATAGTACACAATAGTATTTAAATGCCTAAGGAATAGTTTAACCTAATGTGTATACTAGGATAATCATTAGATAATATCCTAGGGTGAAGCAAGTAAATACTTATTAGGTAAACCTAATATCCCCAAAATAAGCTTATAGGCAAGCTTAAAATCTGCTTATTTTGCAAGATATCTCACCAACCATAAGACTTATTTCATCCACAATATGATTATTGGGAATTCTTCACTAACCAGAACTGCTGGTCCACAATATTGACTCTGACTCTTGGGTAGTATGTTCTAATGGAAAAAGAGAATACTGTATTTTGAGTCAGAAGAATATTATTTAAATCTTTATTTCAATTCTAACCCTCCTGAGTGCCCAGAATATAATTCAGGGAGGTCAATTAGTTAATCACCAAGTATTTAGTAACTACTATGTGCCACATAACATGCTAGATGATAGAGAAATCATTTCATTTCTCTGGGTTGGGTTTCCTCATCTGTAAAATGGGAGATTTGGAATTAAACAGGCATTCTTAACTTTTTGTATCATGGATGGATCCTTTTGGCATCTGGTGAAGCCTTTGGACTCCTCAAAATGCTTTTAAATAATTGAGAGAAATGTTCAATATCACTTAGAGGATCACTGGAAATAAAGATGCAATTGTTGCCCCCTCTGAGTTCATGGATCCCATAACCCCCTTGGTGGAAAAAAAAGTCTCTGCATCCCAGGTTAAGCAAGTCTCTAAGGTGCCTTCCTGCTCCAATATTCTATAAACTTCATTCACTCAATGAATTCTGATGAATTCCTTGGAAGTATCCTAATGTTCAGTTTAACCATTTCAATAAAGGTCTAATTATGTTACATAATCTGAATGGTAAATGTAATTTAGCAATGTGATATAAGAGAAAACTTGTTGGATTGGAATTAGGAGATTTGGGTTTTGATCCTGATTCTGCCACTAAATTGCCATATCGCTTTATGAAATCATTTCCCCTTTTTCAATTTCATTTCTTTCATCCATTAAATGAATTTTTAGACTAGATTAGTAATTTTTAAATTTTTGAAAATTAAAAAAAATATTTTAAAATGCATTTTGAATTTAAATACATAAAGACAAAAAAGGGAACATTTCCATGTACATAGCACAACCTAAAAAGAGGATTCACTATAAAACCATGAATTTATGTTTATGCTGTTTTTAAAAACCATATAAGTACAATATATTGTTTTCAAAGCTCACCATACTGTTTCCCTAAAAATTTAATTTATTCTCTGCAGTGAATTTTTTATATTTTTTCTTTCCCTCCCTAACCTGCTCCAGAAATGGCTACCATTAGATACAAATATGTGAATATATATTTGTATATATGTACATACATACACATATATGTGTACATATATACACATGCATATGTATATACAGATACATATGTATCTATCTATCTATATAGTGTGTGTGTGTGTGTGTGTGTGTGTGTAACCATATTGTGCATTTCTATTTAACAGTTCTTAATCTAAATGTTTCAGTGATTCTTAAAGGTTTTCTTTTAAGGAATCCGTGAGGTCAAACTATTTTCACTATAATATAAGACATTATTTATGTATTAAATACTCCTTCTTTTAATTAAATATCTATATGAAACTAGGCTGTCATAACAAACAAACCAAACAACACAATGCAACATATTGTATGGAGAGGCAAAAATGAAAATCCAACAATCTTCTATTAGGCTGGTCACTAAAGAGATTCACAAAATCATGTAATACATTGCCACTTGTCTCAAATATTTTTGTCTTAAAATATAACTATTTTTCATAAAACAGGTTTGAGATTCCACATAATATAATAAGTTTATTGTTATTTAAAAATTAATAATAATTTTAAATTTTTATCAGTTTATTTTCTAATATGGTAAATACTGATAGATGGAATTCATGTAACAAACTTTTTTAGGCCCTGAATAGTCTGTGAAGAGATCCTGAGACTAAGAAGTGTGAAAACTATTGAATGACTATGATTATAATCTCACTCTTTGAAAAGGAATCTATTGTGGTATATGTAATAATTCAATAAACCAAAGTATCTACTCATTCAGAACATCCTCTTCCTCACTGATTTTGGAAGAGCAATCACTGTATTGAGAAGTGGGGTTTCAGGGAAGTGTGGAAGATGCACTTTGCAAAGCTGCTGAGATCTCTTTAAAAGGGCTATAAATAAAGAAAAATTCCAAAGAGTTGCCATGAACATGTGACAAGAGCATATGGCTCTAGATTTTTCTTTTATTATTAGTAGAGTGATAAAGCAGCTATGATTTCCCCAGGAGAAGCATAGGAACACTGGCTCTTATGTATTAAATAGATGGCCTCATGGAGGGATCCCATCAAGGATTGCTGTAGTTTGACTCAAAAGTGGCTTTGTGAGCTTACAGAACAGCTTGGGAGGTAATGAAAGAAAGCCATATGAGGAAAATGATGTTCCCTGTTCCCCCAAACCACCCTCTCTGTAAGAGGATAATGCTAAACAGGACCACGCTCCCACCATTCAACTCTGCCCATGACAACCTCATGTTCTATATTCATCTCAGACTGGTTTAAGGGTCTGTTTATATTGAATAAAATGGACTAGAGAGAAAGAAGCCAGTCTAAGAGCTTACTCCCAAGTTCTAGATTTTCATGTTAAGGTTGTGAAATCTCTACAATAATGACAAATTTTATTAGCTGCCAGGCAGCTAGAAAAAAATTAGTTTTCTGCTATCTAATTTTCCTTCTCTTCTATCCCAAAGTACTAAAAGTTCAAATTAACACTTAGGTAAATATTAAATTATTCTGTGAGGTATTCCAATCCCCTAACCTGTAGGTA
This sequence comes from Antechinus flavipes, assembly GCF_016432865.1. Taxonomy (NCBI): domain Eukaryota; kingdom Metazoa; phylum Chordata; class Mammalia; order Dasyuromorphia; family Dasyuridae; genus Antechinus; species Antechinus flavipes. The sequence continues at coordinate 86,451,317 of NC_067402.1, forward strand.
ACATGATCTCGTATCTACCACTAATGTCTATAATAGATACTCCCCTTAAATCATATAGCTCAAAATTAATTCCATATCCTGAATGCCAAGATTCTCCTTCCCTTCTCTCAGGAACCCTGAAATCAAATAGGATAATTGAATAAATTTTTTATTTGCAATCACATCACACTTTGCAAACTGTTTCTAATTAAGACAAAAAAAACTGTCAAAATATTCTTTGCTAGAATTCAGTTTCATGTCAATAATGGAATTATGGACAGCTAGATGGCACAGTAAATAGAGAACTGGGTTTGGAGTCAGGAAGAGTTGAGTTCAAATCTGGTTTTGGACACTTCCTAATTATGTGATCTTGGATAGGTTACTTAATTCTGTTTGCCTCAGTTTCCCCTTTGTAAAATGAGCTGGAAAAGAAATGGCAAACAATTCCGAGTATCTTTGCCAAGAAAATGGGGTCATGGAGAGTTGTACATAACAGTGACTGAACAACAACTTGAATATGAAGATAAGACAAAAGACTCAAAAATAGCAGCAGGAGTATAGGAAATGCATACATATATGAGTCAGATTTATGTTGATAATTGTCAATTTCTAAGTAGAGTGGAGCTGAGAGTTCAAAATCCGATGAACAATTCAGTTAGTATGTACAAAGGCACTCTAGTCTAGATCAAAGTAAGTAGATCAGAAAACCAGAAGGAAAAGAAAGACAAAGAAAATACAAACATCTAAATAAAATGTCCAAGCAGCAAAAGTCGAGAAAAAGAAATGTCCAGAATAGAAAAGTCAGGCCAGAGCAAGGAGTAGACCAGAGTTAAGCTGCTGACACAGACTTTACTAAAGGCAATGCTCACTCTAAACAGGAAATTTTTAATGCAGGGGACAGAGCACTGGAATTAGGAGTCAGAGCCAACTGAGTTCAAATTCAACCCAAGATACTAGCTGTGTGAGCCTGAGCAAGTCATTTAATCTCAATTTCGTCATCTGTAAACTATATATAATAATAGTAGCTCCTCCCTATTATGAAGCATTTATTAATGAATTATAATATGACAGACACAAATACAAGTTGGTAAAATGGTTCAGTCAAATATGTTTGGTCAAACCATGCTCACAATTTCCTCTTATTCTTTATCATAAATTCTAAAATAGAATGGTCATTTTCTCTCAAGGTTCCTATAAATTTGCACTTCTTCAACCTGTTTCTTCTTATTAGTGAGAATAAGGTCTAAATTAGAACTGCTTCTCATTGTTTGCTCTCTTTTTAGGAAGACAGACTTCATTAAGGAAAGCCAATAAATTGTTAGCTACCCTGAGAGTCAGAGAACAGACACAAACAGAACTGTAGCAAATAACTAGATAATTGGAGACTCATCACACCTTCTGTTTTTACCTCTGTTGATATTCTCTTAATGCCCTTCAGCATTTTGGTTATTAGATGATTATATCTTTCATAAAGTAGAAGGCTATTAATCTCTTTCCCTTCCCTCTTACCCAGTCTATTCCTTTTATAGTGAGCTATATCCTTCACAAGTCACATTCCAGTCAGAGGTTCACCATGTTTGTTACTCATACTTAGTGAATTTCTCTATGAAGGCCCGAGGCCTTTTATTGTTGGCTCCTTTCCTGGATTTTGTCTCCTGTGAAATTTGGAGTGACTGTAAAGTTAATCTTGTTTATTCAGGGTAGTTAATCTTTTAGTTATCTACATATCCAGGCATTTTTTCTCCAGCTCTTTCCCTTTTTGGTTTAAAGCCCATTTGATTGGATTTCTAAGGACTAAATAACCTTTTTACCAGCCCTTGTTAGGTACATTCCATCCCTGGGCAAGATCTCATCATTCCTAGTTGAATATATGATCCAAAATTTCAAATTCTATTTTTCAAACCTCCCTTTCTAACCAGCCATTTGCATCCCCAAACTGCTTCTCTCTTGCAGATAATTGGCATGAATGAGGGATTTACAATTCACCCCACTAAGATTTTCAGATTCTTGGCCAAGCTTTCATCTTCCTTAAAAATGATTTCTAGATCCCTTATTTAAGTATCATTTGTGCTCACACATATTGTTCAAGATGAAGAATGGTTATCAATTTTGAGGAGTCTTGGTTGACTCTTCCTCAAATCCTGGATACATGTCCCAGATCTCTCTACTTATATGTTAAATTCACAAATACATGATGTAGTAAATAATCTCTTGGTTAAAATGGCCTTGTCTTCTTCGAAGCTTTCTTGGATGGCATTAACAGATTCACATCATTCTTCCTTGGAAGAGGCTATTCCTTCTTAGTGGCATTAGTTTTCTCTTTTTGGGAGGAATCTCATATCTAATATTTACTTCTAAGCAAACACTGTTTCTTTTCTTTTTTCTTTTCTGTACCAGCTATAAGATCTTGGGACATGATTAGAACAGTCTGTACAGTGAATTAATATGACCACAGTGGGTTTAGACAACTCCTTACTTGAATATTAGTCTCAATGCAGGATCATGGTCTTTTTTCTTTATATTCTTGGGGAAATTTTAAAAGCTTTCTTTTCCTTCACTGTTGTTGTCCCTACTGTTATTAATTCCTACATTGAATTTTTATGAGGATTTTTGTTTAGGGCTTGAGAAATCTTGAAAAAAGTAATATTTTATAATTGGAAAAATGTTAGTCCATGGGGAAAACTGACTTACTCAAGAAGTTACACAGCTATTTAGGGCCCAGAAATCATACTTCCTGCCTCATGATTTAGTATTCATGCTACTATCCATTTCTTTACAGATACAACACATACAGTGCTCTAAAATCAAGTGCTTTTAAAAATATTGTTTCATTTTATTCTCAAAACAAAGCTTCAATTAAAACATATTATATTCATTTTATATTGCTTCAATGCAAATGACTTCTGAACCTGTATCTCTAGTCTTTATATTTTCCCTAAGCTCATGGCCCACGATTCCAACTGCATTGCTAGATGGTTTATCATGGATTTTCCACTGGCATCTCATAGGCAGAGCATCTTGGTTCAAATACCAATGTTGGCATTTTCTAGTTATGTAACTTTGGGCAATTTATTTGTCCTTTTTGAATCTTTGCTTCCCACTTATAAAAGAATGGGGTGGTCTATTTGGGCTTTAAAGATACTTCTTATTTTATAGCTATGATTTTATATCCCAAACTCTAAGAACTCATATGTCCTTAAGACTTAAAACTTAAGAACTCATAAGAGAACCACTCTTCTTGTCATTACCTGATCAACAGACCAAGAGATCAGGTAATAGTGTACAATTTCAGTAACTTAACTTCAAAAACATCAGTCAATTTTTTTTATATTTCCTTTTCCCTCCCATCCCATGTTACAGTTCACTGGTTTTAAGACCTGTTGATTCTGTTCTGAATGTCTCTTATCTATAACAGCCTTCCCAATCCCAATGCCCCTGCCGCATTATCTCCTCTACATTTTAATTACCACTCAGCTTGACCATTGTAATAATATGATATGTCTCCTTCCCTGTAATCCATTCTATATGTTGCTGTCAAATCAATTTTCCTAATAGAAGTAATAGATTGATATCACTCCCTTTCTCAAAAATCTTCTATAATGTCCCATTGCCTAATGGATAAAGTCTAAATTCCATAGCTTGGCAGCAAAGGTACTGAACAATATGCCTTCAAAATAACTTCATGACTATACCTCATGTGATTTACCTTTATGGGTTCCATAAGCCAGGGAGAAAAAAAAGAATATGAGACACAAGCCATGAACTACTAATCATTCCCTGAGGATGTTCTACACTTTCCTTCTTTTGTTCCATTGCTCACTATTCTATGTATTGAAAACTACTCATATAAATAGGATTTTAAGCTCTACAAAGCATTTTACATCTCATGTGATCTTTAAAATAATTTTATGAGGTAATATTAGTATTTTCATCTCCTGTCAATTGATAAGGAGATTGAAGCTATGAAAATCAAATTAAGTGACTTTTCTAAAACCACAAAGATAGTTACTGTGTTTTAATTGGGAGTTAAACTTAAATGTTATCCACCTTCAAGTTTATTACTTGGACAAACTGGTTCTTACCAGTATACCTTTTTGCCTATCTTCCTTACCACAGGCTAATTCCTACAATTATCCCTGAATAATTGCATATTACAATACTTTTAGAATGGAAGATATGTTTCATAGTTTTAGAGGTGAAACAAATCTAAGAAGTCATCTAATCTAAACCCTCCATTTAATATTAAGGAAATGAAGTCAAGAGAATTGAAAGGAATTTCCACAAGTCATAGAAATAGAGTTACAGAGATGAAATTTGAAGTCAAACACTTTAATTCAATTCTATGCTCCATTTTCAACATTACTTTTAGACTAGAAAGCTCCAACAAAGGGACATTTCTTTTTGTAGCTAAAAAAGCCAGCTAGGAAAAGACTCTTGGTCAAAGTGTTCTCTCTATTGACAGCTTCTCAGAGTCTCAGGCTGCCAGTCAGTTGCTCTGCCAACTGAAATACCCATGCTTTCAACAGTGATAATGGCAATCCATATTAAAGCTCTTACATGATTACGTGGATTATTTTATATGAAATTCATCTCATTCAGGGGGAGAGATTTGCTTCTCAAAGACCCTCAAACTCCTTGAATCTCAGATTTTTCAGTTGTGAAATGAAGGTAGTTAGAGTAGATAGTTCTCTTAGTTTTAAATGCTATTGTACCATATATTGGTTGCATGATCCCCGAGTGCATGATTCAGCAAAAAAAAATCTATTTGGAATTCTAGGATTTTATTTAGGATTCCTTAAACATCTAGGCTTTCTTAAAAATAAAATTGCAAATGATTGAATGTTTCCATTCACAACTGGCTTTAAGAAATAGCCAGCTCATGATTTGGAAATCCAGTCACATGTAAAAATATGCAAAAACTTAATGTAAGGAGAAAGAGAAAATATAATTAGGCTATCAGATCAGAACCCTAGAAGGAAAATGACAAGGAAAAAGACCAAAAGAGAATTAAGACTGAACAGTTTTTCAATACTGTGTCTGTACTGACAGACTAGGAAATCTGCCTATATGGATGGGAAATGCAATCAAATTTCCAGGCAAATTGAATTTAATCACTAATTAGAAAGAATAAAAATAGAAATGTAGAGATCATCAGGAGGGGGTGGTACAGATAAGCTAAGTTTGTCAAGCATGGCAAATAAGTTACCTGGTGCCTAGTCCCTATAAAACTGGTAGATATTAAAAAAAAAAACAGTAATGATTGAATGTGCTACTTTAAAAATAACAGGGAAGTCACAGAAGTCTAACCTGCCTGCTCTTTGCTCTAATGCAGGATCAGCTATCATCCCTTTGCAAAAACATCCTTCACAGAGAATCAAACAACCAAGGGACATAAAGGAAGTACCTTTTTGAAGAGTATTAAGTCCAAATGCTTTGACTTACACAGTAGGTCCTGACTAAATCTATTTTTTCTTTATTTAAAAGTTTCAGCTCTTTCAACTTTATTTTCCAGATAGAAAAATGAAAAAAAAGTTCTCTTATAGTCATTACTTTTGTTTTTCTTTTGAAAATGTATTTAAATTTAAATAGAAAATAGAAAAAAAGAAGAAAAATTTGTCATGTATACAGCAGAAAATAAAAAAGAATAAAAATATGTAACAATAAATTTCTATTTCAAGAAAGTATATGTAATAATAGAATACATTATATTCAGAACTGTCCATCTTTGCTTTCTTGTAGATTTTCTTTTGTTCTTTGCTGTACACTTTCTCTTTTATTCTTTTTTCTCTCTGTCTTCTCCCCACCTCCCTCAAGCAGGCCACAGTTAAACACAGATTTATTTATGTGCACATCTATATATGTGTGTGTGTCTGTATACACACATACATATACATTCACAATATACACATTACATCCTTTCTGATACTTGTTAATTTTTCTATTTTACTTCTACCTGCTAGCTTGACTTGCTATTATTTAACCTCCCCTCCCTGACCCAATGATACTTCCCATCTCTCATCCCTACTTTTTCCCTTCCTTTTTATCACTTTCCCATTAATCTACACAATTATCCTATTACTGTCAATCTACACATTCTTCTATATTTTGCTTTATCCTATTCTCTCCCCCTTTTCTTTCTTTGTAAATTTTGGAGAATATTATACCTTTCTATGTATACTGTTCTTCATGGATTTCAGAACTATCATCCCTCCTTCCTCATCTAATTCCTCTGTGTTATTTCTTACTCTTACATATCATTTATATATCATAATTATTGTTTTTACATTTTCTTACAAGGTTTTGCTTGTTTTGAATTATATCATCCCCAGCTCTACCCCAATCTTTCTTTTGGATTAACCAATTACTAATGTCAATCTTACACATATGGTTAATATTTCCACATATAAAACATGAATAGTTTGTCCTTATTGAATCCCTTGAAATTAGTCTTCGTCATTAGCTCTTATATGCCAAATTTTCTATTGAGCTCAGATTTGTTTGCAACACAGTCCTAAAAATCTGACAATTCATTTTTTAAATTTTTTTAAATACAGTATTTTACTTAATTTTGCTGGATATATTCTTTTCAGCTGCAGCTTCAGTTCTTTAAATTTTCAATATATAGTATTCCAGGACCTATAGTCTTTTATTGCAGATGCTGATAGGCCTTATGTTATTCTAATTGTAGCTTCAGCAAATTGAAACTGTTGTGATGGTTGTGGTTGCTTATAAAATTTTGTCTTTGATCTGGGATTTTCAGAACTTAGCAATGATGCTATTATATGTTTTTGCTGTAGGACTCTTTGAAGTGGTGATTGATGGATTTTTGCTGTTTCTATTTTCCTCTCTTATCCTATCATTTTAGGAAAATTTTCAATTATTTCTTGTATTATTGTATCAAGGTTCTTTTTTGGGGGAGTCATAGCTTTCAGATAGCCAATTATTATGTTTTCTTTTCTTGATTTGTTCTTCAGTCTATTGTTTTTCTTATGAGGTATCTCATGTTCGCTTCCATTTTTTAATTCTTTATATTTTATTTCAATATTTCTTGGTCTCTTATAACTTCACTTGCTTCCTCTTATCCAATTCTAATCTTCAGAGTCATTTTCTTCCTTAAGACTCTGGATCTACTTTTCTTGATTGTCTTTCTTTTCATAATCTTCTTGTTTTTCTTGGATTGTTCTTATGTTTAGTTTTAGTTTTTCTCCCATCTCTCTAATTTTATTTTTAAAATTGTTTTTGAGTTCTTCTATGAATTCTTTTGGGGCATGTTACCCTTTGGGATAGGAGAGGCTTTTTTTCAACTTCAGTATCCTTCTCTGAAGATGAATCCTGGTCTTCCTTATTTGCATAGTAACTTTTTATAGTTGGATTCCTTTTCATTTGTCTTATCATTTTTTTAAAAATAAGAATATGTTAGTGTAATCACCTCTATCATAGGTTAGAGTATATGATGCCTCTAGAGTCAGGTCTTTCCTCAGTTCACCCTCTGGTCTAGAACCCCAAACTGAATTTCATTTGCCTGTAAGGGTCCACAACCACCAGCAGGAAAGCTTCTGCTTCTGCAATCATCAGACATGCTGGTTGCTTCTCTCCCAAGGCTGAGTTTCAGCAGCACAATTGGGCTTGGCATTATTTATCAGCAAAAGTTCCCCCTTAACCTTCTCATATTTAGACTCCCCACTCCCAACACAGTCTGGGAAGTAAAAATTCTTTTGACTGGGGTTGAAGTATTTCAGAAGCCAACTAAACCCAGGGCTCCCATCTGTTTCAGTAGAGCTAGCCTGGAAGTTTTTATACTTTTCACAGGCCAAACCTCCATCCTGGGACCTTTCTTTGAAGTTTCTCCATTGTTCTGTCCCAACTAATATTTTTTTCCCCACCAATCTATGTTTGTCTTGAGGAACAGTTTCATTTTATTTATGGAGGAAATCTGGAGAGGCTGGAATTTTCTGACCTACTCCACCATCTTCCCAGAATCCTCATAGTCACTGCTTTTGAGAGGCTATTGTCTTTATAACTCTTTCTTCAAAATGTGCTGTACTCAGAGTATTCCAGGTATTGTGTGCCACCAGAAAACCTTGGAGAGTACAGACATTGCATATATATATATATATATATATATATATATATATGTTTCAACATATGAGGTTTTATGGAGTTTGAATACATGAATCTTTCCTTCTTTCTTTTGTCTTACCTAAGAATGGGAAACAAATATTATAAAATCTCTGTTGCTTAGGGTCAAAATAACCAGAATGTTCAACTGACTGAAAAACAATTTCAGGAATCATCATGGAGAAGACAAACTGATATTAAAGAGTAATGAAAATAAAACAAAAAAGTCCCTTTCAAAACTTGTTCCGGGTAACTCCACATTCAATTAATTCTCCTATTGCTTTGTACTAGGCATTGCTGTTCCATTTCATGAGAATTTAAATATCATGTTATTAATTTGTAGTCATATCATCCAACTACTTTATTGTTCATGCAAGGAAGCTAAGGGCTATAGATGTTAAAAAGAATTCACATATAGTTCTTTTTTTTTCTCCTTAGTTTCTGATCTCTTTATTTTATTTATTTATTTATTTAATAACTTTTTATTGATAGAACTCATACCAGGATAATTTTTTACAGCATTATCTCTTGCACTCACTTCTGTTCCAATTTTTCCCCTCCCTCCCTCCACCCCCTCCCCCAGATGGCAAGCAGTCCTTTACATGTTGAATAGGTTACAGTATATCCTAGATACAATATATGTGTGCAGAACCGAACAGTTTTCTTGTTGCATGGGGAGAATTGAATTCAGAAGGTACAAATAACCTGGGAAGAAAAACAAAAATGCAAACAGTTTATATTCATTTACCAGTGTTCTTTCTTTGGGTGTAGCGGCTTCTGTCCATCTTTGATCTATTGAAATTGAATTAGCTCTCTTTATCACAGAGATCCACTTTCATCAGAGTACACCCTCAAACAGTATCATTGTTGAGGTATATAATGATCTCCTGGTTCTGCTCACTTCACTTAGCATCAGTTCATGTAAGTCTCACCAGTCCTCTCTGTATTCATCCTGCTGGTCATTCCTTACAGAACAATAATATTCCATAACGTTCATATACCACAATTTACTCAACCATTCTCCAATTGATGGGCATCCATTCATTTTCCAGTTTCTAGCCACTACAAACAGGGCTGCCACAAACATTTTGGCACATACAGGTCCCTTTCCCTTCTTTAGTATCTCTTTGGGGTATAAGCCCAGTAGAAACACTGCTGGATCAAAGGGTATGCACAGTTTGATAACTTTTTGAGCATAGTTCCAAATTGCTCTCCAGAATGGCTGGATTTGTTCACAATTCCACCAACAATGTATCAGTGTTCCTGTTTTCCCACATCCCCTCCAACATTCCACATTATCTTTCCCTGTCATTCTAGCCAATCTGACAGGTATGTAGTGGTATCTCAGATTGTCTTAATTTGCATTTCTCTGATTAATAATGATTTGGAGCATATTTTCATATGTCTATAAATAGTTTCAATTTCTTCATCTGAGAATTGTCTGTTCATATCCTTTGATCATTTATCAATTGGAGAATGGTTTGATTTCTTATAAATTAGAGTCAATTCTCTATATATTTTGGAAATGAGGTCTTTATCAGAATCTTTGATTGTAAAAATATTTTCCCAGTTAATTGTTTCCCTTCTAATCTTGTCTGCATTTGTTTTGTTTGTACAAAAACTTTTCAATTTGATATAATCAAAATTTTCTATTTTGTGGTCAATAGTGATCTCTAGTTCTTCTTTGGTCACAAATTCCTCCTTCTTCTACAGGTCTGAGAGGTAAACTATTCTATGCTCTTCCAATTTATTTATAATCTCATTCTTTATGCCTAGGTCATGAACCCATTTTGACCTCATCTTGGTGTACGGTGTTAAGTGTGGGTCAATGCCTAGTTTCTGCCATACTAATTTCCAATTATCCCAGCAAATTTTGTCAAATAATGCGTTCTTATCCCAGAAACTGGGGTCTTTGGGTTTGTCAAACACTAGATTATTAAAGTTATTGGCTATTTTGTCCTTTGAACCTAACCTATTCCATTGATCAACTAGTCTATTTTTTAGCCAATATCAGATGGTTTTAGTAACTGCAGCTTTATAATATAATTTTAGATCTGGTACAGCTAGGCCACCTTCATTTGATTTTTTTTTCATTAATTCCCTCACATATAGTTCTAAAGACAGAAAATGGTAGGACTGGGATTTAAATCCAGCTTCTCTGACTCCAATATTTTGCACTATATTATGTTATGGAATCCTCCAACATGGGAACATAACAGATTCTGGAAGGATGTCATGGAAGAGATTGAGTCTTTTTTTTTTTTTTTTTGACTTTCTTTTTTTAATTAAAGTTTTTTATTTTCAAAAAATATGCCTAGGTAATTTTCAAAATTCACCCTTGTGTTGCAAATTTTTTCCTTCCCTTTCCCCCACCCCTCTCCTCAGTGGCAAGTTATCCAATATATGTTAAACATTCAATTCTTCTATATATCTCCACAATTATTATGTTGCACAAGAAAAATCAGTTAAAAAAGGAAAAAAATGAGGAAAAAAACAAAATGCAAACAAATAACAATAAAAAAGTGTGGTCCACACTCAGTTCCCATAAATCTCTTTCTGGTTGCAGATGGCTCTCTTTATCACAAGACCATTGGAAATGGCCTGAGTCTCCTTGATGTTGAAAAGAGCCACATCCATCAGAAGTGATCTTCATATAATCTTGCTGTTGCCATGTACAATGATCTCCTGGTTCTGCTCACTTCACTTAGCATCAGTTAATATAAGTCTCTTCACGCAAGAGATTGAGTCTTAAACTTGACTTGAAGATTGGACCATATGACCTAAGTTAATTTCTAATTTTAAAGTTCTATGTCTTGATTACCTATGCAAGAATCTGTTCATTATATTCCTTATTCCAGTTATGTGTCAATAATGACCATTCTAAGGACCTGCAAGATTCTGAAACATTAAAGATTCAATTCTGTCCAGTGCACTCTGCTGACTAAGGCAGGAAATGAGATTCATATTTTAGAGAGATGCTCAGTAACAGAAATACAAATTTGAATTAACAGAAAACTCCAATATCTCATTGCCTAAGCACTCTGGCATGTAACCTTATATCTTTGGGGTTGTTTTCAAACCTTTAAAGTGAGCACTGTATGATCTTAAAGGTTTCTTCTAGTTCCAATAACCTATGAATTTTATAAGCTCTTCGGTTAATTGAAATTTTACTATATATGGCAAATCAACTGATTCCTTAAATAAGGACCTTTTCCAGATACCTATCTAATGGATAGGGATCATTTTCCAAATACATATCATTCTGGTAGATAACTATTTTTAAAATGCTGAAAAAAATTTCTGAGAAAACCCGAAAAGATTATTTTACATCTGCATTATTAGGAATCTTAAACTTTAGGAACATTCATCTAGTTGCATCACTAGGTCTTTCTGTTAAAGAGAAGAAAGTGACATTACTGAGTCAGTTTCTAGGAACTCTTCCTTCCCTATAGCTCTGAGGCTACAGATAAAGATGACTCAGTTTTTCAATATAATTTTTTTTTGAGAGGCAATTGGGCTTAGGTGACTTTTCCAGGGCTACACAGCTAGTAAATATTAAGTATCTGAGACCAAATTTGAAATATTGTATAATATACATATATATGTAATATAATAATAATAATAATAATAATAATAATAATAACAGGGTTAGATTTCCATCTACTGCATCATCCAGCTGCCCCTTTTTTATTTTTGTTTTTATTTTCTTTTTCAGTTTCTCAATATGAGATTGGCTGTGTAGGTAATGGTTTGCAAATTTTTTTGATCATGGACCCATGTCAATAAAATATTTTTAAACATACACCCTACCCTCAATGTGTACATATTTGTTCATTTATAAATTGTATACATGTACTATTCTTCCAGTAACTACATGTTTTAAACATTAACAAAATGGAGACTTTAAAAATGAGATAAAGATGAAATAGTATTTAATCCTAGAATCAAAAGTGAGCCACTGAAATTTATTAATTAAGGTAATGACATGGCCAGTTATTTAGTTTAATAAAATCACTTTGGCAGATGTGTGGAAGGAAGATGGATTGAAACAGGTAAAGACTTAAAGACAATAGGCTCAGTTAGAAGTTACTGCAGTAGTTCTGGTGAGAATGAGATTCTGAATTAGGGTAATGGCAGTATAAATGGGAAGAAGGGGATAAATACCAGAGAAGAAGAGTACTTGGAAAATAATTGGATAAACGATATAAGGGAGAGTTAATGTGAAGGATTACACTAAGGTTACTAAGGTGGTTGACATTAAAGACAAAACAGTAACAAGGCAGTTTGGAAGAGGGTTAGGTTTTGGGAAAAAGAATGTACATTATAACTTATTCCTGCCTGTTCATCCTGTGTGACTTACTCTGTCCTACCCAAAATTAAAAGGAAAGAAATAGAGCTCTTATTTGTCATTGCTCTAAAGCACAGAGCCCACTACCACACCATTCCACCATCCAACGGATGTCCTTGCTGATGAAATGAAGTAAATCTTGGAATAAGGGTGGAGGGAGGAGGAGATAGGTGTATCTTGGAAGGGCAATTTCCCCAGTGGCATTTGTACAGTTGCTGATAAAGTTTTCCAGGAAATAGTATTTAGGTTATAATTCCTGGAAGAGTCACTGCCGAGGTTGAAAAGGAGGAAGACAGGGATGAAAGAGACAGAGTAGAGGAGTGTTTAAAGATAAAGGTAGATGTGGTTGTGTTGGAGGCGAATGCAACAGTTGGCTATTATGGGACTAGTGGGATATGACTCATTTTTTCACTCTGATTGATTACACATTCATTGAGATCATACTATTGACCTTTAGGAGACTTCACTCTTTGGAGATCCTTAGCTTAGAATAGTAAACTGCTATCCCAAAAACAGCCCATGTATTTTAAGAAATAAAAAATCTGAAGGAAAACCTGAGATAGTTGTTCTGGATAGAGTTTACTTACATAACTAAAAATGCTCACTTATTCTAATAATTAAAAATGTCCACCAACAACAATTTTATTAGCTGTGATCTTCTAGTCACTAGAAGTATTGAAGGAGATATGATATGGATATTGTTTAATAGAGACTTCAAATGCATTCAAACATTAGGAAGAAGGTTAAACTAGATAGTTTTTCAAGATCCCTTTTAATTATGTACTGTATGCTTTTACCAAAAGACAAAATGATTAAGGGACTGCAATGAATTTCTTCCTATTCAAACATTTTCAGAGACTTCATAACCCTTAAAAAACCAATGTTTGATTCCATTGTCAAGCATTCAAGGCCATGTATATTTTGTGTATACCTTTCTGAACAATTTATCTTCATGTCCTTTGTTATTTTAATTTCTCTGTACACATTATAAACTGCAATCACACTGGCCTAATCATACCTCTTGTTGTCTTTGCTCATTGTCCTTGATGTGTCCAAAATGTCCTTGTTTGGAAACATATACGAAGCAAAGAACACTTAATTTGCTATTAGATGATATATTTCAAATATGGAAATATGTTTAAAATTATTGTAATGTATAACCTATATCAGATTGCTTGTTTTCTTGGAGATGGGGCAAGTAAAAGAGGGAAGGAGAAAAAGATTAGCATATAAAATCTTACCTAAATGAATTTAATACAGTCTTTACATGCAACTGGAAAAAATCAAATACTATTGAGAAAAAAGAGGCTTAATTTCAAATAAAGACCTTGCTGTTTCCTAGCAAGATGATTTTGAGTAATGCTCAGTTTTATTAAGGGTAAAATAATGAGGTTGGACTAGACAGCCTAGATGATACCCTTTCAGCTCTAAAACAAAAATACTATTGCTTCTTTGCCTAATCAAAATCTTTAAAGCCAAATTCATATACCATCTCCTTCATTAAATCCACATCTTCAAACCATATTCCCAATTTTTCTCTTTAGATTTCACATAGAACTTTGTGTTTAATACCATAACATAATAAATTGTAATGAATTACAGTTGTATATGAATGTAAGTATGTATAGACTGTGAATAGTGCTGTTGTGGCATTTTTATCATCTCCAACTTGTCATGACCCCATTTGGGAATTTCTTGGCAAAGATAATGGAATGCTTAGTCATTTTTTTCTCCATCTCATTTTACAGATGCAGAAATTAAGTAATTTTTCTGGTATCCCATGGGTAGTAAGTGTCTGAAGCCATATTTGAACTCAGAAAAAGGAGTCTTCCTGATTCCGGTCCTGATGCTCTATCCATCTGCCAACTAGTTGTTCTGCCAGATTCCTTGAATATACACCTACTGGACTTTAAATCATACCATACATATGTTACCTTAACTTTGATGTCCTCAATACTCAAAATAGTATTTTGTACTATTAATTTATTTTATTTTTAATTTATGGAATAAAACAAGTATTTCCATAACATAGTATAATAAGAAATGATTGCATATAAAACTACAAATGCACTATGTACAATGGGCTATTTTTAAAAAAAGATACAACAGAGTTATCATATAAATTTCTTTTTTTTTCTTTTCTTCTTTTTCTTCTTTCCCTCTCTCCACTTTAGAGATGGCTACCATTAGACACAATTTATATATGTGTATATATATATATATATATATATATACATATATATATATATATATACATATACACACATATATATATAATTATTCTCTACATACTTCTATTTATCATTTCTATTTTAGAACAAAGAAGATTAATTAATAATCAATTCAAATGAAACAAAGAAAATGAGGCCACAGATTGATTCAGAGCCTTATTTCTCCAAATCTAAAAAGTCAAGGTGAATATGTCAAAGTCTAGAAAAAGTGAGATAATGTGCTATAAAAGGGAAAAAATCCAGAGGAACTGAGAAAAAACAACAATAGTGTGACTGAATCCCAGAGGACTGAGAATGGCAGCTATTTTTGGAAGACCCTGCATATTAAAGATGCCTTTCCCCCTGTCATTTTAGGATTTTTTTTTTTGTTGTTGTTATTGTTAAAGGACCCCCTATAGCCTACTAGCCAAAGAAACACTCCCTCATGTCCTTGGTCCAAGGAGGAAGAGACAATGACTTCAACATCAAAGAATATGTAATGAGCAGTCATATGTATGTGATATTCACTAATCAAGGTGTCATCCTGGTTCTTCCACATTCTCTTCAACAACCTGTACTTTTGATTTTATTTATTAATTTCATCAATCATGATGATCATCTCTACTGTGCAGCAGATGCTCTCCTTCCTTAAGTGTCTCGATGTATCCTTCAGTGGAATGACTAATAGCTGGGGAGAAGCGGGGGAGAGCCCATCCATGTCATTCTTTGAAGAATTAAAACAAATGAGCACAGCTCTAATTGTGGGGGCTGGGGTGAGTGTTCTGTCTTCAAAGGAAGAAATCATGTGCTAATTGTATTCCAGAACCAATTCTTTACCACTTCTGATATACCCCCCATTCAGTTCTACATGTCACACTTTAAAATGACTAAGATGGTAAAAGGGCCTGGAAGCATATCATTTTAGGAGTGGTTTAGAAAATCTGTAGTGTTTAGCCTGGAAAAGAAAAGACTAAAGGGAAATGTTAAAGATGCCTCAATTAGTGGTTTGTCATACAGAATACTATACTTGCATTATCACACGGTATATAGACAAATGGATTTGAACAAGAAGACTAGGTTTCAGATTTTTCCATCTGATACACTGACCTCCCAGGGATCTGGGTGGCTTTATAAGACTGCAAAGTCAGTGCCACTCTGCTTTGGCAGAGGCAGTTTTCTCATTTACAATTTACCTGTACCAAGGCAATCACAGATCAAGTGATTGTTCTATGTGAGAGATTGGAGCAGAATAATTTTATGTTTCTGTTAAATAATTCAATGAACATTTATTAAGTGATGTGTTAGGATGGGACAATTAAAAAATATTGCCTGCCTTCAAGCAGTTTATATTCTAAAACATTAATTGATTGATTGATTTCTAATCTAATATATTAAGTCCCAATTCCCAGAAGTAGGAGCAATGGGTAAAGATTATAAAGATGATATATATATATATATATATATATGTATATATATATATATATATATATATATACACACATATATATGTATATGTATATATATACACACACATATATATGTGTGTGTGTGTGTGTGTATGTATACACACACACACACACACACACGCACACACACACATACACATATAAAAGTTGCCAACAATAAGAGTTACCCAACAAGGGTGCAGTTTGTCTCGGGAGAAATACTGTAGAAGGAATTTTTGTCCTGGGCTAAAAATCGGATTATATGACTTTCTAAATTTCTTTAAAATTTTAAGATTTTACATTTCCTCCTATGCTATTCATGTCACAATTTGTCTCGGTACTCTCTATTCCAGTTGGCTGACTTCACATACTTCCAGTCTTAAACTCTAGACTGTCCTGGAATTGATTTCTACTTCAGGAGGATACATGTTGTAGGAACAGTATACTAAAAACCTATCCCATACTGATTAGGCTAACTTTTCCTTATGAGGTATTTAACCATACTCAGGATTTAAGTAGTTTAGACTGCTAAAGACCCTGTGACATAGTTTCCTGATGCCTATAAGTAAAAAATAAGTAAGCCTTGCTGACTCCCATTAAAAGTAACAGAGAGGCAGGGAAGTTATATCTACTAATACTATATCTCTGCTTAATATCCTTTTCATGAAATAGCAAAATAAATCTTTACATAATTGTCTGGTAATTCTACAGATTTATCATTTCAGTCCAATCTTGAACCTGGATCAGGGACTGATCAGGTTTGGCCCATTGTAAGTGTGGGGAATAAAGTGAAGAACTTACAGGAATGTATGAATTCTTTTTCTGCATTTTATTATTTCTGTGTTTCCCCTATGACCTGTATAATATTTACTTAACCTGAGCTGATGACATTTATTGGTATTTGACATTTATCAATATTTAGTCTATTAGCTGGACCACTATCTGCTTGATTAAGCCTGAAGGCCTGACTTTGTTTCCCTGAAATCAAGAAATTTCAGGGAAACAGAAACCTTCCGTTCCAATCTCCCCAAATAGCAACAACCAATTAGAAGCCTTCCCTTCCCCTTCTCAATGTTCTCTTACTTGTGATACAATTTCTTGTATAAAAGCTATGTATCTTTACTACTTCTTTAGCCCTCCCACCACGAGCTTTCTCTTTCTTATCTCGTGATGGGACGGTTTATCCTCCGGAGGTTTTCAATAAACAACTGTTCTGCCTTCTACTGAGTGATCTCTGAGTAATCATTTTGGGTAAGGGTCTTCTACATCCCTCACATAAGGTACATAAGAAACAGCTTTATTGGGGGCAGATGATGCTTAAGAATTAGGTCAACTTGATATAAGCAATTGCTACTGGTCCTCCTGCTTTACCCTCCCCCTTTGTTTAAAGTTGAACTCCTCATTCTAGATGCTTTTGCCTTTTTGATCACTTATTGTAACTTGGGTCTTTCTTATTTTCACTCTATTCTCTCTGATTTTCCATTTATTAGTCATAAAATCATATATTTATCACTGAGAGGAATGTAGAAACTATCCAGTTCAACCCCTTTATAGATGAAGAAACTGAAATAATTATCCTACTTAAAAAATCTCAAACAGCCCTTCCCTCTTCTAAACATTTTTTGTTTACCATTGAGTACACTAATATACTCCCGGTTATTGAGACTCATAACCACAGTGTTATTCTGAACTCCTCATCACACTCTTGTGATATTTTAATCGATTGAAAAGTTACATATTCCTATCTTTGCAACATGTCTCATATGCCACCTGGCAAGATAAAGTACTAGGCATCAAGGTAATTTCGTGAGTTAAAATGCCAAGTATTCAAACTCTACCACAGAAAGTATAACTCTGTTGGATTAGTCATATTGCTTGAATGCCAAATGTATGTTTGCCTAAAAGACTATTTTACAAAGCAGGTACTCATATGGTAGTCAAAAGTGCTACAAGGACAATTTCAAGATCTCTCTGAAGAACTTTGGAATTGATTGTGAGAAATAGGAAATACTGGCAAAGAACTGCCCAGCATGGTATATCTGCCTCAAAAAAGGTGCTGTGCTCTATGAGTGAAGCAGAATTGCAGTAGCTCAAAAAATGTGAGATGTGCAAATTTAGAGATATCTCTACTTCAAATGTTCATGTAGACTATTTGTGTCTGACCTGTGACAGAGTCTTCTGAGCTCATATTGGTCTGATAAGCCACATTATACCTTCACTCTAACAAAGTAATACCATTGATCTGGTATTCTTCAAGTGTTGACTGACTCATTCCAGCGTTTACTCTACTACACTCCTGAAATTATTATTAATCCAAGGGTCCATTATTCGACCCAATGAGCCAACCTTTTTCCTAAAGAAGAAAAAAAAGGTCACCTGGGAATCAAAGGAATCAAAATTTTCTAGGATCAATGAGAAATTTAAAATGTATGTAGACTTTCCAGAGCCAAGATGGGAGAATAAGTAGTAAATCTCTGAGACTCTCTCATATTCACCTCCAAAGAAATAGCATTTTGGAATAAATACTGGAATAGCAAAAGCATTAAAAAGACAAGATGAGACAAAATTTTAGCCCAAGAACTTTGAAGATTACCAACAAAGATTTGTCTCGCTCAGGCAAAAGGGAAATGCAATCCAGGACAGGAAAAGTCTCAGATAGCTAGCAATAAGTCCCATTTTAGCAAATCAGCATGAGATTCTGAGTCCCAGGGCAGTGGAGGGAACAAATGCCAACACCAGGAGCTTCCATATGCCTCAGCATAGTCAGGGGAATAGGCACACTCCAGTTCCAAGAACCACCCTGTATTTGAATATAGCCCTGGACAACTTCCAGCAGCCAGACGTGCATGCAAACAGGCAGCTGCCAGCATTCAGACAGCCATGTGCTTCACTGTAGCCCCTGGGAAATGCAAAAACAACCCACTGGCCTTAGTACATGTTAGATACCAGCAGTAGAATTCTGGCTACGCATCAGGTAAGCTGACAAACCCTTATAACTTCCAGCAGCTAGCTTCCTCCCTCCCCACCCCCCCCACTCCCTCAATAGCACCTAATATGATATGCCTCCATGGATTTCAGGACAATGTCAATGCAGAATCAGGTAAACAGGTAGAAACTACAGTCCTGGCACAAGAAGGCTGAGACTGTGCTCCTTCTACCTCAGAAGCAGAGCTCAAATTTAAAAGAAAAGAAAAAGGGGGAAAAAATGAGCAAAAAAACCAAGCTGTGTATACCCTTTTATTGAGCAACACTACCATTAGGTCTATATCCTCAAAAAATCATAAAAGAGAAAAGGATCTTTTGTGTTTTATATACATATATATATGTATATGTATATATATATATACACACACATATATACATATACACACACACATCCATTTGTTTTACATATTTCCATATGAGTCATGTTGGGAGAGAAAAATCAGAATAAAAGGGAAAAATCATGAGAAAGAAAAAAAGAACCTGACCATAAGAAGTTATAATAATGTCAGGAAAAATCAAGCCACAAGAAGAGATCAGAAGAGATCAACAATATCAAAACACCTATGAGCAAAACTCCAAAGAAAAATGGGAAGTGGTCTCAAGTCCAGAAAGAACTCATGAAAGAGCTCAAAAAGAGCTTAAATATTATAGTAGAGGTAGAAGAAAAATTAGAAAAAGAAATGAGAGTGATACAAGAGAATTATGAAAAAAAAGAATCATCAGCTTGGAAAAACAACTGCTTAAAAAGTAGAATCGGCCAAATAGAAAAGGAAGTATAAACGCTAATAAAAGAAAAAAAACAACATCTTAAAAGTTAGAATTGGGCAAATGGAAGTTAATGACTCTATGAGACATCACAAACCAATCAAACAAATTCCCCCCAAAATGAAAAAAAGTTAGAAATTGTGAAATAACTCATTGGTACAACAACTGACATGGAAAACAGATCCAGAAGAGACAAGGTCAGAATTACTGAAGACCAAAATCAAAAGGAATCTACATAACATTTTAAAAGAAATTATTAAGGAAAACTGCCTTGATATCCTGGAACCAGGGGGAAAATAGGCATTGAAAGAAGGCACTTATTGTGTCAGGAAAGAGATCCCACAATAAAGATTACAAGGAAGGTGACAACTAACTTATAGAATTATAGAACATGATATTCTGGAAGGCAAAGGAGCTAGGACTACAAGCAAGAATCACTTAGGAAAAGTAAGCATAGTAATTCAAAAATAGTTATTCAATGAAAAGAAAAGCATTTCAAGCTTTCATAAGGAGAAGACCAGAATTGAACAAAAAAATTTGATCTCCAATATCAAGACCCAAAAGAAGCCTAAAAAGATAATAAGAGATTCAATGGAGTTAAACTGTTTACCTTTCTATCTGGGAAAAGGATTCTTAAAAACTGTACTACTAATAGTACACATAGAAGGAATATCAATAGAAGATATGAGTATAAGGTGAATTTGAGGGAATGATATTAAAAAAAACTAAGGGATGAGAAAGGAGTACACTGGGTACAAAAGAGACAGAATAGGATAAATTATTTCATATAAAGAGGCACAAAAAACTAATTGATGTGGAAGGAAAGATGGAAAGAAAAAAAAAACAGAAGAAAAAATGCTTCAATCTGCATCAGTCTCCATAGTTCTCTCTTTGATGCAAATGACATTTTCCACCCAAAATTTATTGGGATTGCCTGAGATCACTGGATTGCTGAGAAAAGTTAAGTCTATCATAGTTGATCATCATATAGTTTTTCTGTTGCTTATACATTGTTTTCCTGAATCTGCTCACTTCATTCAGCATCATCTCATATAAGTCTTTCCAGGCTTTTTTGAAATCAGCCTGCTCATCATTTCTTATAGTTTTTTATAATATATATTATATATAATATGTATATGTAATATTATATATAATATATATTATATATAACTATATTTCTTAGTTTTTTATATTAAAAGCATCTATTTGTTCAGAAATACTTATCACAGCCCTTTTCATGGGAGCAAATTATTGGGAATTTGGAGGATGCCTATCAATTGGGGAATGACTGAACAAGCTGTTATATATGAATGTAATGGAATTCTATTCTACCATATGAGATGACGAAGAGGCAGATTTCAGAAAAACTTGGAAAGAGGTGAAATGAACAGAACCAGGAAAAGAAAGTACAAATATCAGCAACATTGTGTGATAATGTACTATGAATGATTCAGTTCTTCTCAGCAACACAATGATTCAAGACAAGTACAAAAGGCTCATGAGGGAAAGTGCTATCCACATCCTATTAGAGAATTGATAGACTTTGAATGCAGATTAAGACATTTTTATTTACTTTTTTCTTTTTCATTAAAAAAAAACCTTTTCATCTGTTTCTTCTTTCACAACTGTGACTAATATGGAAATATGTTTACATGATAGTACATGCATAATATATAAAATGATCTACCATTTTTTAGGAAGAGAGATATGGAGGGAGAAAACTTTGGAAATCAAAACAATTTAAAATAAAAACTCAAAAATTGTCTTGACATGTAATTGGAAAAATACGATTTAAAAATTAAAATATGTAACTCTGTATGTATATATGTGTATGTATGTACACACAAACAGTGCAGACCTATGCTTTGCAAAGGAGTATGCTTGATACTAGAAAACATCACAAGTCTGACCACATCATTTTCCTATTCAATAATCACCAGAGGTTCCCTATTATCTCCATCATTAAACAGAAAATTATCTACTTGGTATTTAAAACCTACCAGCCTTTTTTATCTCTAGTCTTTTTATACTTTCCTCCCTTCCAAATACTCTATGATGTATTAGCACCGAGCTTCTTGCTTGCATAAGACACTCCATCTCTTGCTTCTCTGCTGTTTTTCTGACTGTTCTCCATACCTGAAATGTTCTCTCCTCATTTCTATACTCTAGTTTTCCTAGCTTCTTCCAAATTTCAACTCATCTTCCATATTCATCAGAAGGCTTTTCTTGCTACCTCCACCTCCACACCACAATTAGTGTCATCTCTCACATTATTTTCCATCTACTTTGAATAGATTTTAAATGTATATAATTGTTTTTATTTTGTCTCACTCATCAAGATGTAGCTTCATTCAAGCAGGCATGTTTTTGTTTTTCTTTGTATTCTTAGAGCCTAATACAAGTCCTCACACATAGCAATTGTTCAATAAATACTTGCTAACTAATATACTGAAACCTAGTGACTTCTTCAAGATAATAATTAATAATTAGTATTGTGAAGAGTTGATCCCCGCTCTCTGACTCCAAATCCTGCATGATTTCTACCTTTCCTCCCATAGCTCACCTATTCTCTACTGTCTATCGATATACATGCTAAAGTCTACCTGACTGTTAGATTCTTGCTGATCAACTGTGATAGACTTGGCTCTTTTCAACAATGAGGTGATTAAAGGCAATTCTTATAGACCTGTGATGGAAAGAGCCATTTGCAGATAGAGAGAGAACTATGGAGACTGAATGTGGATCAAAGCATAGTATTTTCACCTCTGTTGTTATTTGTTTGTTTGCTTATCTTTTTTTTTCTTTTTCATTTTTTTCTTTTGATCTGATATTTCTTGTGCAGTATGATGAATATAGAAATATGTTTAGAAGAATGTTTAATCGGTTATTTTAATTAATTTAATCTAATTTATTTAGATAAATCTAATTTAATTAATTTAATCTAATAAGCAAGGAATGCTTGCTGTTTAGGAGAGGAAGAAAGGAGAAAAATTTGGAAGACAAGGTTTTATAAAAATGAATGTTGAAAATTATCTTTGCATGTATTTGGAAACATAAAAAGCTATTTAAAAATCTATCGTGTAGTTAACCTACCACCTACATTTAGAAACTGAAACTAGTCTATTTCTGACTTTTATAGTATTGGCTTCTTCCCATTTCCCTACATTAGGGCAGTGTAAATACTTAGGATAATGATAATAAATCTCTTGAATGAAGCAACTCTCTTTTTGGAAAGACTTATGGAATCACTAATTTCTGCCCTTCCACCTCAGAAATGTCATTTTCAATGCTTTATTCTATTTTACCCTATTTGGCACACACCTCTCCCAGTATGCCAAATGTTCTCCTCCTCATTATTGATATTAATCATATTTATTAAGAATCTACTTGCAAGTACCCCTTATACAGAACATGAATGATAGAAAGAGGTTGTATCTATGTGTCACTAAGTAACTGAACTGAAAGAGAAATATTCCAATACAAATTTTGGGTGTTTGTCTATATGAGGTTCAATCCATAATTAGAAATATCTCTGATTCTAAATGGGCAGCTAGGTGACTGTTATGCCACTCAGTTTCCCTAATCATCCTGAGTTTCCCTAATTGTTCTGCCTCAGTTTATAATTGTTCTGCTCAATCCTGCAAAACCACCCCTCCCTCTTAATCAGAATATTTGAAAAGGATAAAATATCTTATATTTTAGAATATCAGAATGCCTCTCCCCATCCCAAGCTATCAGAATTTCATGATACCATCTTATCAAGATGCCTCTCCCCATCTCCGGGGTTCCTCCCCCCATTATGTCATCCCATCTCTGATGGCTTGCCCCACCCTGTCAGAATCCTGTTCCCACTCTCAGCATCCTGATTCTGTCCCTGCCTCAGTCTACCCTCTGAGCCATGTGAATATATGTCATTCCTGGGACCAAACCATGGACCCATTTGGTCCCAATAAATCTCTCCTTTTTAAATAAATTATTAAATACTCTCTAATCTCTATCTTGCCTCAGTTTCTCTGGCATTAAAACTCAGTAGACAGAGTGTTGGACATGGAATTAGGAAGGCGTGAGTTCAAACCCAGACTCAGACACTCCTTGTGTAACTCTAAGGGTAAATCACTTAACCCTGTTTTGTTTCCATTTACTCATCAGTGAAATGAGTTGGAAAAGGAAATGCAAACCATTCCAATGTCTTGTCAAGAAAACCTCAAATGCGGTCATGAAGAGTTGGAGCTGATTGAAAATGACTGAAAAAATGATCCTAAATGCACAATATGTTTTGTTCTACTTTGTACACAACACATACATATATATATACACACACAAACTTACAAAAATCTGTGAATTGATGAACTATGCTTAGTAAATTTCTATACAAGGCTTTTGTCATTTTTGTCTACTTCATGTATCAGTCAATCAATAATCAGCATCTATTCTGTGAAAGATTTTGTATTAAGTACTGGGAGCAGAAAGACAAAAATAAAATAATCCTTGCCCTTAAGAAGCTCACAAGTTATTGTTAGAGTATACATCTAGATCTATAATGGAGATTTACTGATTTTGATGAAGCATTCATTATACAGAATCATTTATTCTGTCTTTCTCATGGAAGGAAAGAATATCACCATATAATAATCAACAAACACTTTAAGTGCTTATGACATCCTATAGTCAATGTAAGATATACTTGACTTGCAACCATTCTTTGAGGTATGGGCAATTTAAATATGCAGAATCTCATTTTATGCTTTAAGAAATCAGCAGACTAATATAGGTTAAGCAATTTGCCTACTAGAAAGCTATGACAATTTAAACTGGTATGTAAGATACTAACTCAGAGATGATAAGTAAGCTATTCACTTATCTAGCTGTTCCATTTTTCCCTAAAACAAAGATGTTTGGGGTGTCAGTGGTATTGTTTCCCATTTTACATCAATATTCTATACTATCTAGATCCAAATACTTGCTTCTGAATTGGTATCTCTGTGCATCTCAGATTTGTCTTTCAAGAGCAAATAAAATGCATCCTTGGTTACCAGAAAGTTGAGAGGATAACATCTATGAGACTTCCTACTCTCATTTTCCAAGAAACAGATATTGTCTTGCTTCTGAGCATGGCAATGTCCCTGGTCTTTGTTTAGCTGGGTTCTGGTAGTCAAAGGAGCAGAACTACAGGTTTCTTGCAGGCAATGTCAGCTCAATTTCTACCTCACTAGCTTTTCTATTTTCTTGTTTTGACAGGCTTTTCTGCCCACTCTTTCTCCTGCTTTTTGACAGTCCATTAGCTTCCTCCCTCTCTTTGTATTAACCATCATCTTCTTCAAGCTGCATTGCACAGTCTCATTGCTGACCTGAAGAACAGGCAGAATGGATTCTAAACAACATCACTGAAAAATCCCCCTAATTAGTAAAAGCATTTCCCCCCACTAGATTGAAATTCCATTAGACATCACTTTGTTTGGGTCATGAGGGCTTTTTCATTTTCAAGAGTTCCTTTAAAAGGCAAATACTATAATCATACTATCACAGAATTACAGAGCAAAACCCAAGTGAATGGAACCCTAGATAAAAGCCTAGGGTATAGGTCAGAAGTATCCAAAAGAGAAGAAGGAAAGCTAAAAGGGAAGATGTGAAAGAGGGGAAAAAAAAGATCATTCTGTAATCTGGCTAAGCGCCAGTCTCAGTCAATTTCACCTGCCCACAATATGGTTTCCATAGAATCGAAAAGGGGGAAACTACAATTTTCTCAGTGCTTAAATCATGCTAAAAGCAGATTTTCAGAAGAAAAGTGTGGTTTGCTTGTTTGTTTTAAACAGTAGGAAGCAAATTTCTTCAGACTCAGCGAATAGCTCCCCAGAGAGTTATTGGAACACATTATTAAAATGAGAAAGTATTTTTCCTTGACTTACTCTTCTATTCTACAGGCTCAATCAGTTCTGGTGACCTCTTTTCATGAAGACTTCCCTTGCTCCTCCCTGCCATCTCAGTCAGTAACCCTATCTTTTAGTTTTAAGTTTTACTTATTAATTTTCCTTTATCTTCTTATCTTTGGCATTTTGCATATACTTTGAATACAGTAAGCATCAAATAAATGTTAAATTGAAATGCAATGTTTCTTTATTGCTATAAATAATCAAATGACAAGTATTCACTAAATATTTACCATGTGTTAGTGTTTATGCACAGCAGGTACAAAGATGAAAACAGTCTCTGCCTTTAAAAGAGATAGAAGGAAAAGAATATGCATTTTCTTCCAATCTACTCTGTATCAGTATGCTAAGTAAAAATAAATAGCATCTTGTTGAGTCGCCCAACTACTCCAGGAAGTAGGTATTATTATTATCATTATTTTATTGGAAACTGAGCCAAACTGAAATGAAGTGACCTGCTCAGGGTCACACTGCTAGGAAGTATCTGATGTTGAATCTGAATTCAGTTCTTCCTGATTCTAAGCCCTGTGCTCCATGCTACAGTTTGTCACTGAAGAGAACATGAATGTGTGTGTAGATGTGTGTGAATGTATATGAACATACACAAACACATAATACACATATAAAACAACAATAACACAAACAAAATAAATGATTATATTTTCAATGAGATAGCAATGGGATAAAGTTCTAGAAAGGCCTTAAGAAGATGATATGACCAGCTAAGCTCTGAATGAAATTCTAGAATCTAAAAGGGGAAAAGGGATTGTATCCTAGGATTGTGCAGAGACACAGAAGGGAAAAAGAAGAACGAAAGAATAATGAGAAAGCCAGCATGCTAGACTGTAGAGTGTATGTGCAGGGACAATAAGACTTGCTGGAACTGGTTACACGCAGAACTGATTATACATTATATAGTAGATTAGAACCAGGCTGAGAAAGATATAAATGACAAACAAAGGAGGCTGCATTTGGTCCTAAAGGAAGGAAGAAGCCACTAGAGTTTAATGAACAGGGGAGTGACAAAGTTAAAACTGTCCTTTAGGAAAGTCACTTTGGAAACTGTGCAGAAGACAGACTGGGGTGACTAATTTTAAAGAGAAAGAAAATGGTAGAAGAGTAACTGCTTTTCTTCCCTGGTTAGGCAAACATAGCTAATAAGATAAAATCTGATTTTACATAATCTGCATGCCAAAACAGGTGCCTTGCTTCTGGTCCTGGATTAGGATCAGGCAGAATAATCCCTTAAAAGAATAAAAGATTGGAATAGAGAAGAATAAAGATCAGAAATCTGCAGCTGGAGGCAACCTTCATGCTATCTAATCTAAACTCTTAATTTTACAGATGAAGAAACTAACATCCAGAAGGTTTAATGCCTTGTAGTAGATCACACAGGTAGTTAAAGCTTACAGGGATGTAGTATTTAAAGCTAGGACTTCTAATTCCAGAGTCACATGGAATCTCTGAACATATCAAGACAACATAAGTTAAAGTTGGAAATTTCAATCAAGCCCCAAGGAAATATACACATATATGTATGTATGTATGCATAGATATATACACATAAATATATAGATATATGATGGGGAAAGCAAACATATATGGGGAAAGCAAACATATATACTCTACAAAAAAGAGAAAATTTGACTAATCTATTAACATTTCCATATGTTGGACTAAATTGACTGCTGGTCCTGAACAGCTTCAGTAAGACATGTTCAAATGACTTCTAAAATACCTTCATTTGAATGCTCTAATGGAATCTCCAAGTCATCATGTTTCAAAATGAATTAATTTTCTTCTTCCATCTCTCAAAAATGTATCTTCCTCCTAATGTGTTGAGCTGAGTCACCTCAAAATTTATGTGTAAAACTTCAGTGTTGGTTTTGACTCCTTTCAATCTCTTTGGATCCCTTAATATCTGAATAAACTACCTAAGTCTTTTTGAGTCTTAGTTTGCTCATAGATCTGATATAAGGATTGGAATGATAATCTCTTAAATCACTGTCAGTTATAAAACTCTATGAGCCTGGAGCAAAAATTGTGTACATTTTTTGAGCAGGGTCAGAACACAATCATATGCTGTCTTTCCAGAAAGGAAGGCACACTTTATAAAGAATATGTATGTCTGACCATATGGTTAAGTCCAAGAAAGAAAGATAAAAGCATATTATGGTGGGAAAAGCTTTGGATCTGGAACTAGTTTTAATTTTAACTCTACTATTTACCATTTTAAGCAAGTCATGTCTTCTCTCAGACCCTCAATTTCTTTATTTGTAATGTTAAGGGTTGGACTTAAAAAAATTAGAGCAATACTTTACAAATTACTTATATAGCACATTAAGGTTTGCAAAGAATTTTGCATGTTATTTCATTTGATCTTCACAATAATCCTGTGAAGTTGATGTTAAGCATCCTCATTTTTATAGATGAACTACAGCTTAGTAAAATTCAATAATTTTCTTGGGGTTACAGATCTAAGCTATATCTCAAGGCATGAGATTTGAACACCAGACTCTCCTAATTCCAAGGTTAGTGCTTATCTACTAAACCACAGCTGCTTTTTTTTTTTTTACTTAATAACATACAAGGAGGAAGTTAAAGTAAGAAAGCTTTAAGTCTATGGCAAAATCAATTTTTCTTAATAATCTGTTTCTTGTTGAGAGAGTTACATTGTTTTCTACATTTCATGAAACAAATGGAAAAATATAGGTATGTCTTTTTTTGTAATATAACTTACATCTCTTCATATAAAAAATGAGGGTAGAGGAAGAACAATTGAAAGGTATAAAATGCAGGGTGATAGTAAGCATTTAGTTCAAATGTTTGTTGAGCTTCACTAATAAAGATAACAGTCCTGTTCTTTCATACAGATAAATACTAGGCATAGGATTGCTTTTGTACCACTTCTAACCATCTATTCATGTAGATGTTAATACATTTTTGCTGTACTGTTCACCATGTATCGAGATTAAGAAATTGTGTTTGAGAATAAAAAAAGGAAAGTGATAACAATTTGTTTACTAAACTCCAATAACCCATAGAATGGAAAACCAAGTTGCATTCACAACCTGACCAAGTTCAGCCTTTCCTTCCCTCCCAAGTCTTGTCTGTTTTCTACCTAAGATAGAACAGGCTGATAGAAAAGTCTAACTGAAAATCAGGATCTAGTTGATGCTGGTACCTCATTAATTTTGTGTTGCACCTTTGTCACTTTTGGATCTTGTGAAGTGTGTACTGAAACTAGCATAAACTAGTGAAGTGCCCAGGTGAGAGAAAAACAGGGCAGCCAAAATAATGAAGTTTTAAGAGCATTTATTGCTAGCTAGCGACTGAACCCCAACACCAAGACTGGAGGGATCAGTAATGAGTGGCCTCAGGGCCATATATTTATAGAAAGAAGAGAGAGACATCAAAATGTTTCTTGATACATTTGTCATAATAAAGGAATTTCTATTCTAAACAGGAGGCAAAAAAGTTATCACTCTAAGGGGGTCATTCCCAGACAGCAACAGCAGGATTTCTTTGAGCTTATCAGGTTGTCAAGGTCTCGGGTACATGTGGGTTGCTAAAAATACCATCTGCAGTAGGGAGTGAAGAACTAGTAATAAACTTCTAACTATAAAGATTCAAGATTATGTTTCTCACAGTCCCATTTTGGGGTGCTTTTCCATTTCACTAGCTTCTAAGAATTGATTGTTAATTTTTCAGTGTAAGCATTTACATGACAGAAATCAGCAACATAAATCAGGGCTTAGTTTATTGTTTTGTTGACTGTCTAGATTTAAGAAAGTAACAGAGATGATGTTAAATATAAGTATTAAATTTACAAGTGTGTCAGATACACATTTTGCTCCTACTGCAGAGCTGAATGTTAAATATTTACCGTACACTAGTAGTTGTGGCTCATGACTGGATTTTTATAATCAATCTAGTATTGTCTTTTGGAAAGTAGTCCTCATGGTTTTTACCTATCTGTCCATATGATGGATGATTTTTCTCTAATCTGTCAATGTTTTGTATGAACCATTTTTTTGCCTAGCATTCTGACATATGTATATGCCTCAATTGTTGTTTGTTTAATTGATTTCTGTTTTACCTTGACATTTGATTTGTGTCTGCTTCTGTGCTTTAGGCTACTTCCTTGATTGTTGATTCTCTACCCTTTAAATAGCCTGGGGAAAACCCTTAGAGGCTATGGTTTCCAGAACTATCTCTACATTGTAATGTTTCCAATCCTAAGGCTATTTTTAATTTTAAAAAACTAATTTATTTAATTAAAAAGCATTTTTCTTTTCATCTTTCCATTCTCCACCTGAGGGGATGGGGGGAAAATCCAAACCATTTGAAAAAAATATACATAAAATATATTTCCACAATGGTTACATCTAGAATGTGTATCCCTTTCTATATATTTAGCACATCATCTCTCTTTCAGGAGTTGTGCTAATGTTACCTATCCTGTTTGCTTTTTAGATTCTTACCAAGATTACTCCTCCCCTTTGGTTATTTCTTTCTTATTGTTGGCAATGCCTCTTTCTTATGCTACTAAAGAGATTGAGATGCTAGAGATACTTGCTGGTTTCACATAGATAGCTCCTTGTACCCTCCTGTACCTCTTCTTTGGGGGTTTCAGTCTGATTTTAGGGCTGGCAGAAGATACAGACTATGAATCATGACTGTCTCTCCCTCTGTCTCATAGTTGGGGCAAATTTTCCTGGGTGAGGGATTGAGGAGAACACTGAAACATACCTCCCTGAAACCAAGAGCTCCATCTTTAGTATTTTGAAATCCTTCCATGATGTGTGCAGGTTGATCTAAACCTCAATACATTATATTTTTGAGAGATCCATTCTCATTCAAGATGCCATTACCAGCCAAATGCCCTTCAGTTATGTTTTAGATAATTTCTCCATTTCTGTCATTATTTTTCTTTGGGAAATCTATTTGATACCCTCTGCTGCACTGGGAATCTCTATGGCTAGACCTTTTCTTCCTCTTATCCCCTATGCAACCATTTAAGAATCAGTATGGTGCTAGGATATCAGAATGAAATCACTTTAAAGTAAGAAGACTTCAGATCAAATCCTATTAATTGTCACTTATTTCATTTCTCTGAGTTTTATTTGTCTCATCTGTAAATTGAAGAAATCAGAACTACCTAAAACAGTTGGTAAGGAAAAATATTTTGTAAATTGTAAAGCATAGAGGTTCCACTCATTTTCATTAACATCCTTAAATGATATTCTATATCAACAATTTTTTTTAAGTGCAAGTTTCCTTGCAATACAGGAATTATTGCATGACACATATAGCTGGGATAGGAGAAGAAAGATACAGCTGTCAAGTACCATCTTGCTTTCAAGTACTAACTTGCTTTCCATTGTCTTTTGTACTTTTCTCTCACAAAGCTGAATAATATAATTAATTTTAAATAGGCTGAGTCATTGATCTTTAAACAGGAAATGCCTGGAACTTCAGCAGCTATGAAGAATGGAGAATCTTAACATTCAAAATAAATCCATTAATCTCAAATTAAATTATTAAAAAAAACTGTAGGTACAAAGTGGGGTAGTTGGAATTGCAAATATTTCAAAAGCCCTGCCTGTCCTTTGTGGGGGTTGTACCTATTATCCCAATTAGTCCCTTAGTCCCTATGATAGCACACCCTGGGGTGCTATCACTTCTCTGAGTATCCAAATGACAATCAGGTAATTTAGAGTTTAGCGGAAAGCAAGCACTTTAAGAAACCAGTGAATTATTATTCTTAATTGAATAGAGGAAGAAAGGAAAAATGTGTAATTTGGGAAATACAGCTTAAAAAAAAACTTTCTTGATCCCTATTTAAAGATCACATTTTCAAATAATCAGTTAATACTTTAGTTTATGCTTCACACATTCCTCTTTTAATTATTACCTTCAGGGATTTAAAGAAGGAGCTTTATAGCACCCACATTTCCAGGTGGGTACTAGTATCAAGATTTTGGGATAGAGGAAAAAGTAGAAAGGATTTTTTAATGTTCTACTCCCTATTCTTTGTGGTATATACTTATAAGTGGTATCACTGGATTATATGATATGCACAGTATAATAACTTTCTGAATATAATTTCAAATTTTTGTTTTCCAGACTAGCTGAACCAAGTCACAATTCCAACAAAAGTATATTAATATATGTTTCTCTCAGCCCTTCAACATTTGCAATTTATATTTTTTAAATCAACTTTGCCAGTTTGGAAATTCTGATCAATCAAATGATTAACTATGATTTCAGAAGACTCACAAAGAACAATGCTATATTCATCTTCTTACAGAGAGATAATATATAATATGCAGAATGAGGTACAAATTTGTGGACAAAGCCAATGTGGGAATATGTTTCATTTGATTATGAATATTTGTTACTAGTGTTATTGTTGCTATAGTTGTTTTCAGAGGAGGCTGGAGAAGCGGTAGGAAGGAGAAAAAATAAATGCTTTTTCATTTAAAAAATAAAAAAAGAATGATTCCAGTGAATCATTCCCTACCTCATTACTCCTAAACTAGTCCTAGGCACTCCTACCCTACAGGTTTTGAAAGCCAGAAGGGGAAGGCCAAGTAATAAAGGAATTGGAATGCAACATTTTCCACCCACTCCAGAAAAATAAAATTGAAGACCCTTCTCCTCTTCACCAAATACACATTCACACTTAACTAATGCCTCCATTTTTATTCAAACTCCAATTGTTTTGCTGAAGGGATTCTAGGAACCTGGGACTTAATACTCTGAGAATGGAATCAAGATTCCTCATCAGCTTCCAGCCTTTGATCTTTGTCACTTTTTAAAAATAATAGCTTTTTTTTTCCTGAGGCAATTGTTAAGTGACTTGCCCAGGGTCATACAGCTAGGAATTAAGTATCTGAGGCAGTAGACTTGCACTCAGGTCCTCCAGCATTCAGGGCTGGTGCTCTAATCCACTACACCACCTAGCTGCCCCTATAATAATAGCGTTTTTATTTTCAAAATACATGCAAAGATTGTTTTCAACATTCATCCTTGCAAAAGCCTTGTACCTCCTCCCTAGACGATAATCCAATATTTGTTAAACATGTGTTCTTCTATATATATTTCCACATTTTTCATGCTGCACAAGAAAAATCAGATCTAAAAGGGAAAAATGAGAAAAAACAAAAAGCAAGAAAATAACAAAAAAGATAAAAACATTACGTTGTGATCCACATTCAGTCCCAATAGTACTCTTTCAATGTATGCAGATGGCTCTCTCCATCACAAGTCTATTGGAATTGATCAGAATCACCTGATTGTTGAAAAGAGCCACCAGAGTTGGTCATCACATAATCTTGTGGTTGCTGTGTACAGCAACAGTGGTTCTACACACTTCACTTAGCATCAGTTTATGTTAGTCTCCCCAGGAATCTCTGAAATAATCCTGTTTCTCTTTTCTTATAGAACAATAATACTTCATAATACCCATAACATAAATTATTCTGTCATTCCCCAAATGATGAGCATCCACTCGGTTTCCAATTCCTTGCCACTATAAAAAGATCTGCTACAAACATTTTTGCATGTGGGTCTTTTTCCCTTTTTTATAATCTCTTTGATATATAGTTCTAATAGAGACTACTGAATCAAAAGGTATACACAGTTTATAGCCCTTTGGGCACAGTTCCAAATTATTCTCCAGAATAGTGGATCAGTTCACAACTCTACCAACAATATATTAGTGTCCCAATTTTCCCATAACCCCTCCAACATTTATCATTATTTTTTCTTGTCATCCAATTTGAGGGGTATGTAGTGATACCTCAGAGTTATCTTAATTTGAATTTCTCTGATCAACAGTGATATAGAACATTTTTTTCATATGTATGACTAGAAATGGTTTAACTTCTTCATCTGAAAATTGTCTGTTTATATCCTTTGACCAGTTAGTTGATGTCACTTTCATTCAATTCTCCAACTTCTTTCATGTGTTCCTTTCTGCACAACCAACAGCTGCACCATCAGTTTCTCCTTAGAGCAGCCTGCCAAGTTATTCTAGAGGCACCAGATCTACTTAGAAGGAAAAGAAGCAAGAATACAGCTGACTATATGGGAAGAAGGAGAATATTCAATTTTTTTCAGTATCTGTACTGCATTTTCTCAAAACTAATATTGGAGGGAGAAAAAGCATCCGCATTGGAAAAATACTAAGAGATA
The DNA here is from genome assembly GCF_016432865.1 of Antechinus flavipes. Lineage (NCBI taxonomy): Eukaryota > Metazoa > Chordata > Mammalia > Dasyuromorphia > Dasyuridae > Antechinus > Antechinus flavipes. The sequence goes on from NC_067402.1 coordinate 86,485,296, forward strand.
AAAGTGTAGGAAAGTAGAGAAATTAAAAGAATATAAAAGATATTTCTCAGAGGCAAGGAGTCTTTAACCTGAGGTCTAGGAACTTAAAAAATTGATCTCTATTTCAACATGATTGCTTTCCTTTGTAATCCTACATATTTTGTTTTATGGATTTAAACTTTTATTCTCATATGGTGCACAGGATTTACCAGGTTTCTAAAGGAATCCATGACACACAAAAAGTTGAGAACCTATGTCTCAGAGGTTTAAAATGACTAGATTTTCATCTAGGAAAGTCAATATACCTGAAGCAATCTCGAAAGATTTTAAAGGTAAAGGAACTTGGAAAGAGAACTATGGATGATTTTAAGAGGCTATTTCTTCAAAGTTTGATACTGTAAGAAAATTTACATTATAAAGAAAGAGAATAAACTAAAAAAAGAAGACTCTACAGGCAATTTAGGTTACCTTTTTTCACTTAGAATTGAGTGGAATTCCCCAAAATAACCTAAGTGTTCTCAAGTTCTTAGTCCAACTTTGTAAATGAAACTGATAATGTTGCAAGCAAGGGGAAGCAAGTAAGTAGAAACAGATGGGAGATGGGACTCTAACTACCTAAAGGGGAGCAATAATTACTGTTTTTAATACAGCCTTTATGGTAGAGCAGCTTCCAGAGGCAGTTCCAGAAGAAAAGGGACCTCATTTAGAGTAAACATCCCTGAAATTAGTCATGTAGCTCAGAGGGAAAAAAGCAGCCTACTTGCGTCATTAAGATCCCAATTTCTGAGCCTATCATCCTAATTGGCAATTCTGTGTCTAGTGAAACTTTGTGCTCTACACAAAGGGACTCTAAATATATCTCCTTTGATTTTGATGATGCCAAAAACATGAAGGAATCACAGAATGTGATGCCTTTGAGACAGAGAAAAACAGCTACAAGTAAAAGTAGATAAAATCTTTATTCATTTATAATTCTGACACTCTAAGATCAAAATGAAGTCGACATTGAAAGGTTATATTGTTTCCCTCCCCAATATTGGGAGAGAGGGAGGACTGAGAATAGGACACACATGGTGGTTAAGATAAAGATGATCTGGACCAAGATATAACCAGCTTTTGAGAGTCCAATGTTAGATATTAATTGTGTGCATTTACCCTCTGGGCATCTATCTGGACATCCAAACCAGGACTTTACTTTATGTCACTTATCTAGATTAAAAAACTCTAAAGTATAGATTAAACTCAAACACAGTGCATAGTTGTCACATACTTAGCAGCATACCTCTGGGTGTCATAGTAGAGATAAAAAGTCTTCTCCAAATAATAGGAGCATAGATTGGTCAATACGTACTAAGAATGTGTTATATTCATTTTTGACTTAGGGTTTCCTCATGTAGGTTTGAAGCAAGGATCTGAAAACCCTTTGGGGACTCTTCCTGATCACCATATTGTTATTAGCTTTTCTCTGAAGTAAACTATTGGGTCCCAGTTGACTGCTTAAATTGCCTGATTTCTAAAATCTTAAAGAGTACTGTACATCTCATTACTCGCGATCCCACTATTTTCTATGGAACTAAGTGCTCTGAGTTCTAAAGCATGAACCTGATGTATTTTTTTTTAAGCCACTTGCTCATATCTAGGAAGGAAATCAAGATTATAAAGCAAATGATTGTGTGTGTATGTGTTTTAATTTTATATTTTAACATAGAAAGGGGGAAAATATGGGATATTTGAAAAAGCTGAACATGGGACTTGGGAAACCTGGGTTCTTGTCTTGGTTCTGGCACTATTATATGATCCTTAGCCAGATTATGTGAATTCTTTTGTTGTTATTTAAGCTTTTTATTTTCAAAACATATGCATAGATAATTTTCAACATTCACTGTGGCAAAACCTTGTGTTCCAATTTTCCCCTCCTTTCCCCAACCTCTCCCCTAGACAGCAAGTAATCCAATATATGTTAAACATGTGCAGTTTTTCTATAGATATTTTCACAACTATCATGCTGCACAAGAAAAAATCAGATCAAAAAGGAAAAAAAAATGAGAAAGAAAACAAATTGCAAGCAAACAACAACAAAAAAGTAAAAATATTATGTTGTAATCCACACTCAATCCCCACAATTCTCTTTTTGTGTGCAGATGGCTCTTTATCACAAGACCATTGGAACTGGCCTGAATCACTGGCTGTTGAAAAGAGCCATGTATATCAGAATTATATCACGTGAATTCTCAAGGCCTCTTTTAAAATGAAAGAATCTGAACTACACTTAAAATTCTGCAATTCCCCTACTGCCACCCAGAAGAGACCAGATAGTTAGCTTCAACTTTTGAAGAATTATGTTCAACTATGTTCAAGACCAAATTACTTCTGATTTGGGGGAGTAAATCTTCCCTTAACTGAACTTTTCTATAATAATTGACACAAACAAATCTCTTATGAGCTTCACCAGAACTTTATGAGATTGCCATTACAAAAATTGTCCCTATTTGATAGATGAGAAAATTAAGTGTTAAGTACTTTGTCCTAAATTGGACTGATATAAGTGGCAAGAAATGTATTCAAAGCCAGGTTTTCTGATGTCAAATTCATTACTTTTTTTTTTTTCCAAAAAAAATTTACTCTCCCTCACCACAAGGTCCCTTCTTGTTTTTTATCTTTGCCTCAGCATTTAGCACATAATAGGTGCTTTATAAAAGTTGGGTTCAATCGAATTATCTGCACGTTCTTTTCTGGTACTTAAAGTAGCTCTCCTCTCATGGCAAACATGATGGCAGTAGGGATCAGAAAACAGACTATTATTGTTTGTCATTTTTCCTTCCCGACAGAGATCAAGTAATCTAGTAAGAAAACATTCTGAAGTCCCATTGGGAATCATTGCCATTCCCAATTTAGATCATGAGCACAATGGGGAATTCATACTGGGAGAAAGGAATGCACAGTCAGTGCTCTGTTCCCATCTGCACAGCTGGGTTTGTTCAATATAACAAAACATAAGGAGATATGTACTCTGGCAACTCCCCAAACACAAGAATTGTGTGTTTTGTGTTTGATGCCACCTCAGTGAATCATTCTGAAAACAAAACAAATTTTCTCTGCAAAGCATTGCCATACAGGCAGTGGGTGTTCAATAAATATTTGTTGTAGGTGATGATGAGGAAAGAAGTCCAGATTGCACTGCTATTGTGGTACTTTGAAAAGAGTCACATTCTTTGACAAGTCTCTAGCCCTTTACTATAATTTCATTTAATACTTTCTGGGATAGCTTAAGTTATAGGATTAAATGAGCAAACGAGTGAGCACATCAGGGAATTTTTGCAAGTACTTCCAGCAAATGGGTAGGTCTCTTTAAAGCTCACTCTGAAATTCCTTGGATACTAGTTGTACCTAAAACAATAATTACTGTTCTTTCTTAGGCAGTTGGATACCCATTTGATCTATTTGCATTTATTTTCTCTTCTTTTGTAGAGAGCTGGAACTCTGGAGAAGTATACTTGAAAAGGTGCTAACTCAGTGGAATTGATGAGATAATGGTTCTCTAGTATACATATCCTTAGTACTTAGCATGGTAATGTAATGGTTCTCTAAGTTCACACATAATCAGTATGCTGTAATAATATAATTACAATAAAGTATATAAGGGCTAAGAAGGACTGGAAGAGAGACATTCTATCTTTGACCAGCCTCATGGTGGCTTTCATCCTCCTGCACTAAGATCAAGACTGGGACAGAATAAAGAATATAGACTCTATTCCTGACCATTCTTGTAGTGTTTATCCTGCTGAAACCAAGGCCCTTCTGGAGGACCTCCAGAAAGCTAACCCGAACATTACACTCTTTGTTTACATTTTTTCTCTTGGTCCAGATACTAGATAATATGCCCATCATTCAAGTGTATTGAGGCTGTTTTCTCTCAGCTTACTTGAGAATTGTAGTCCAATCCAAGAGTCACAGACAACCTCTCTGTCTCATTCTTTTTTCCCAGTTTGTTCCATTCCCAACTGTCTAGCTCAGATCTTTGTGTATACAATTCTTTCTGATTACCTCTAATACTGTTTAGAGTTCTTTAAGTTAAACAAAGTTCTTTAAGAGGATTCCAGAACTTTGTCATGGATAGTTACAGACAAAGCCAAGACAAGGAACTACAGAATTTAGATCTGCATTGAGTCAAATTTCTTCATTTTACCGATATAGGAATTGAGGTTTAGAAAGAATAAATAACATGCCCAAAGTCAACAGGGAATAAAAAACAAAGGGAGGATTTAAATTCAGATCTTTTTGTTCTACAACCAGTCTTCTTTCTCTTACAAATACAGTTACTATACTCTTGTTTTATATGATCTTATAACTTTAGTTTGCAGAAATTCTTTTTTTTAATTTTTATTTAATAATTACTTTATATTGACAGAATCCATGATGCCAGGGTAATTTTTTTTACAATATTATCCCTTGCACTCGTTTCTGTTCCGATTTTTTCCCCTTCCTCCCTCCACCCCCTCCCCTAGATGGCAAGCAGTCCTTTATATGTTGGATATGTTGCAGTATATCCTAGATACAATATGTTTGCAGAACTGAACAGTTCTCTTGTTGCATAGAGAGAATTGGATTCAGAAGGTATAAATAACCCGGGAAGAAAACCAAAAATGCAGATAGTTCACATTTGTTTCCCAGTGTTCTTTCTTTGGGTGTAGCTGCTTTTGTCCATCATTTATCAATTGAAACTCAGTTAGGTCTCTTTGTCAAAGAAATCCACTTCCATCAAAATATGTCATCATACAATATCGTTGTCGAAGTGTATAGTGATCTCCTGGTTCTGCTCATTTCACTTAGCATCAGTTCATGTAAGTCTCGCCAGTCTTCTCTGTATTCATCCTGTTGGTCATTTCTTACAGAACAATAATATTCCATAACATTCATATACCACAATTTACCCAGCCATTCTCCAATTGATGGGCATCCATTCATTTTCCAGTTTCTAGCCACTACAAATAGGGCTGCTACAAACATTTTGGCACATACAGGTCCCTTTCCCTTCTTTAGTATTTCTTTGGGATATAAGCCCAATAGAAACACTGCTGGATCAAAGGGTATGCACAATTTGATAACTTTTTGGGCATAATTCCAGATTGCTCTCCAGAATGGTTGGATTCGTTCACAACTCCACCAACAATGCATCAGTGTCCCAGTTTTCCCGCATCCCCTCCAACATTCATCATTATTTTTTCCTGTCATCTTAGCCAATCTGACAGGTGTGTAGTGGTATCTCAGAGTTGTCTTAATTTGCATTTCTCTGATCAATAATGATTTGGAACACTCTTTCATGTGAGTGGTAATAGTTTCAATTTCATCCTCTGAAAATTGTCTGTTCATATCCTTTGACCATTTATCAATTGGAGAATGGCTTGATTTCTTATAAATTTGAGTCAGTTCTCTATATATTTTGGAAATGAGGCCTTTATCAGAACCTTTAACTGTGAAGATGTTTTCCCAGTTTGTTGCTTCCCTTCTAATCTTGTTTGCATTAGTTTTGTTTGTACAAAGGCTTTTTAATTTGAAGTAATCAAAATTTTCTATTTTGTGATCAGTAATGGTCTCTAGTTCATCTTTGGTCACACATTTCTTTCTCCTCCACAAGTCTGAGAGATAAACTATTCTATGTTCCTCTAATTTATTTATAATCTCACTCTTTATGCCTAGGTCATGGACCCATTTTGATCTTATCTTGGTATATGGTGTTAAGTGTGGGTCCATGCCTAATTTCAGTTTGCAGAAATTCTTTTTTTTTTTATGATATAGCCTCCTCTTTTCTTTTCTTTTTTTTTTTAATTTTTTATTTAATAATTACATTATATTGACACTCATTTCTGTTCCGATTTTTTTTCCCCTCCCTCCCTCCACCCCCTCCCCTAGATGGCAAGCAGTCCTTTATATGTTGGATATGTTGCAGTATATCCTAGATACAATATATGTTTGCAGAACCGAACAGTTCTCTTGTTGCGTAGGGAGAATTGGATTCAGAAGGTATAAATAACCCGGGAAGAAAACCAAAAATGCAGATAGTTCACATTTGTTTCCCAGTGTTCTTTCTTTGGGTGTAGCTGCTTTTGTCCATCATTTATCAATTGAAACTCAGTTAGGTCTCTTTGTCAAAGAAATCCACTTCCATCAAAATATGTCATCATACAATATCGTTGTCGAAGTGTATAGTGATCTCCTGGTTCTGCTCATTTCACTTAGCATCAGTTCATGTAAGTCTCGCCAGTCTTCTCTGTATTCATCCTGTTGGTCATTTCTTACAGAACAATAATATTCCATAACATTCATATACCACAATTTACCCAGCCATTCTCCAATTGATGGGCATCCATTCATTTTCCAGTTTCTAGCCACTACAAATAGGGCTGCTACAAACATTTTGGCACATACAGGTCCCTTTCCCTTCTTTAGTATTTCTTTGGGATATAAGCCCAATAGAAACACTGCTGGATCAAAGGGTATGCACAATTTGATAACTTTTTGGGCATAATTCCAGATTGCTCTCCAGAATGGTTGGATTCGTTCACAACTCCACCAACAATGCATCAGTGTCCCAGTTTTCCCGCATCCCCTCCAACATTCATCATTATTTTTTCCTGTCATCTTAGCCAATCTGACAGGTGTGTAGTGGTATCTCAGAGTTGTCTTAATTTGCATTTCTCTGATCAATAATGATTTGGAACACTCTTTCATGTGAGTGGTAATAGTTTCAATTTCATCCTCTGAAAATTGTCTGTTCATATCCTTTGACCATTTATCAATTGGAGAATGGCTTGATTTCTTATAAATTTGAGTCAGTTCTCTATATATTTTGGCAATGAGGCCTTTATCAGAACCTTTAACTGTGAAGATGTTTTCCCAGTTTGTTGCTTCCCTTCTAATCTTGTTTGCATTAGTTTTGTTTGTACAAAGGCTTTTTAATTTGAAGTAATCAAAATTTTCTATTTTGTGATCAGTAATGGTCTCTAGTTCATCTTTGGTCACACATTTCTTTCTCCTCCACAAGTCTGAGAGATAAACTATTCTATGTTCCTCTAATTTATTTATAATCTCACTCTTTATGCCTAGGTCATGGACCCATTTTGATCTTATCTTGGTATATGGTGTTAAGTGTGGGTCCATGCCTAATTTCAGTTTGCAGAAATTCTTAAGAAGATATTTAGTTGAATTTGGTGATTCCAGGAATAACTCAAATGTAGATGAGTGGGACAAATAGTTGATAACTGTTTCATATTTTGGAAATTCTGTGAAAGCTCTATGGTAGAAATTGCAACTACTTTTAAGGTTTCCTAACCTATTTAGGTTGGGAAAATTATAAGTAACCTTGGAGCTCTGAACAATGAGTTACATAGAATATTTCACTGGTAGGGATCTTTTGGTAGCGATAGATATAACCTGTAAAGGCTTTAGCTGAAAGAAAAGAACCTAAAAAGATGGTAAGACAGAGAATAAGGGAGGAAAGAAAAAGAAAGGTGATAAAAATGTTCATCTTTCAATTTTTGGTCTAAAGACACCTCTGTCTCCAGTTAGGACCACTCAAAATACTCATTCAATAATCAGTCATTAGGCAGCCTATTTTTTGCAAGGAACTGTTTTGGTTTCTGGAAAACAGTATTTTAATGTGCTTTCAATTAGTGTTTTTTAGAGTTATAACACATTTTTGCATACATTTGTTTATTTGATTTTCACAACAACCCTGGAAGATAACTAATGCAAGTGTTATTATCACTAATTTTGAGGTAAGAAGATTTGAGTCTTACTTTGAGACTCTGAAAGCTGACATGACTTCTTCAAAATGACACTAACAAGGGAGAGTATAGAAGCAGAATTCACATCTTTTGACTCCTAAGTTGCATGTTCTTTCTACTAAACTACATTTTCTCTAACTACATCTAAATGACCACCAAAAAGATGGTAATGTCCTTAGAATTTCTTTAAAATCTAATGAAGAATAAATGGATTAGCATATTTGATCAAATTCTCTAACTTATAATTTAGAAAGAAAACAAAAAAAATATTATGATGGTCAAACTGATGATGCTGGGGCTGACTTAAAGAGTATATTCAGTCCTTTGTAAACTTAATTTTAACATATTTACATAGTTATCATTTTTTACTGTCACTGTTATAATATTACTTGTGCAGTGTAGTTTGAGGTGGTGTTAGAATATATCACTTTAGCTGACATTCCATTATTAGAAATTCATTCCTTAGCATCTTTTTAGTTTTCAAGAGCCCGATTTACAAATAAAGATCCCTTTGAGAAAGAAGATGCTTTTAGTCAACATCAGCTTAATGTGTTATCTTTTGGAAGATGGGAAAAGAACTGGGACAGAAATCAATCAAAAATATTTATTAAATGCTACTCTGTATCAGAGTACTATATTAAGCATTAGGGATACAAAAAAAAGAGTCCTTCAAAGGAAGAATACAATTGGAGAAGGCAACACATAAAAAGAGTAGGAAAAATGATGGAGAAATCCAAAGAAGTGTAGATGGATGTGAAATACAGAGATGGTTAGCATAGGATCCTCCCTTAAATGGAGACTGGAGTTCCTGTCCTGATTCTTCCACTAACTAGTAGAATGATTTCAAGCAAATGACAATCTTTCTAAAACCAGCCTCTGCCTTATAAATTAAGGGATTCTTAACCTTTTCAATATGAATTTCCAGAATCATGTTTTAAATACATAAACATATAGATTACAATATAAATCACTAATATTAAAATATAATCACCAAAATATTAAAAACAAAATTTCCTGAACTCTCTAAAATCTATTCATGGTTCCCCAGGTTAAGAACTCCTAGGATGCATGGTGTTTAAAGGTTTCTTTTAACTCTAATGGTCTTTGAGTTATGACAAGTCCATAATAATTGGTTGAAAACAAGTCTGGAAAAGTATATGACATAGGCTAGATGGAGAAAGATCCAGAAGGAAGGCACTGGTCTATAGAGTTTAAGAAGGAATATAATGTAAGAAATACATGAATTGTCTACACAAGCTCCTCTAAAGTAAGAGGTCATTCAACTTCATATTCCCTGATGGCCTAGAACCTAATAGGAACTCAATAAAAAGGTACTTAAATGCATCTCCAATTTTGTCCAGGGTCTAATCTGAATGAAAATCTAACAGAAAATACATAATAAAGTTAGCCTGGACCCTTTTACTCTCCACTATCTATTACAGGCAAGTGCACAATGATATAAACTACCAACTCAAAAGTGATGGATAGAATGCAACAGTAGCACAGTCTGATTGCAAGCAAGTTCCAAAAGGTAGCATTTCTGCTAATTACTTTGTTGCTAGCATTATTTGAATTGCTGCAAATACAGGATCTCTGGAACAATTCAAACAGAAAGCCGGAAAGTAAAGCTGAGGCAGCTGTATCAAAAGAAAAAAAAAAGGAAGGCAGGGGATAAAGGAAAATCTTAAGAAACTTAGTAAAATCAGCAAGGAAACAATAAGCTATCTTCTCCTCACTGTTCCATGAGTGTAAAGGAAATACTTGTGAAGCAAGATATATCAGAAGTTGAAATAGGACCTACAAGCTCCTCAGTTTCTTTGTCCATAAAATGGAGTTTGGCTACTTGGTCTCTGTTCTTCCAGCTCTGTGACCATATGAAATAGAAAGATATAGCTTACATAGACTTTCAGAATACTTTCAGTGTCAGCATTCTATCACTCTAAATCATCATTCATGTAATGATATTAAACAAATTCAAGCCTGGAGCTGGCTAATCCTCTGCCACTTTAGTTTAAAATGTCATGTAGACTCTGAGGGCCCCTGAGGACTGATGAAAAGAAGCAATTTCACCTTCTTCGAAAGAAGGGAGGTTGGAAGCTTGGGGAAGTAATAACTTAGGGGGAGGAGGAACTAAAAGGATATAGCATGAACACCAGTAAGATTCATATTATTAGCCTGATGTCTCCTAATAAATGTGAAGGTAACTATTGACTATCCCATGTCACCGGAGCCCATTATGTAGATATACTAGAAAGGTTCTGATATGAACCAGTGCAGGTAGCCGACTAAATTCTCACTAAATTCATCAGCATGAGTATGCCAACAGGGAATGGATTTTCAAGTGATGGTGTTTAAAACAGGCTATTCAAGTTAATAGAGGAAAGTTCATTTTGATGGGAGGCCTTATCAAAATAAATCAAGAAATCACAAGCACAATTAATTATCATGAACACCAAGTACCTTTCTAGCTACTTGGGATGCAAAAAAAACAAAAAAAACAAAAACAAAGAATAATACAATCTTTACTCTAACGTATCTTATGGTCCACAAAAATATAAGGTCTAAGCAGGGAGATATTAGCTGTGTCAAGATGGCAGACTGATCTACATGGCTCTTGAGCACTGAAGTTGACAATGTTTTATGATCAGTGAACAAAGGGACATATAATCTTTTATAAATATTCTAATATAGAATAAGTAGACTCTAGGTATCCTTCAATAAACCAAATCATGATAAGGATGCCCAGAGGAATGGGTAACATTTCAGAGGTTTCATGTAACATTTTATCACTAGTTCTCTCCAAGTCCTTATTCCCATTCTGGAAAAAAGAATCTAGTATGATCAAATTTCCATTGGCAACTCATGATTTCAAGTCTTTGTAAAGACATATTTCTATCAATCAGGAAATTAATATTTGAAGGTATTTTGTTATTCAGACTATTCTTATGATAGTATAGCATCTTTTTTTGTTATAGCTCTTTATTTACAAGATATATATGGGTAATTTTTTCAGCATTGATAACTGCAAAACCTTTTGTTTCAATTTTTCCCCTCCTTCCCTTCCACCCTCTTCCCCAGATGGCAGGTTGATCAATATATATGAAAAATGTAAAAATATAAGTTAAAGACAATATATGTATACATGTCCAGATAGTATAGCATCTTGAATTTGACTTGACTTTGTGACTTATGACCTGTGTGATTTCAGAAAACTCATTTTCTACCTTTAGGTTTCATTTTCTTCATGCATAAAAGGAGGGGCTCAAATTAGGTCACTTGTCAGCAGTTGGGGAACCCGGAGAATTATATAAGGGAGCAATATAGAAGTTAGGACTCATTTGTGTGGCACAGACTATAATAGAATGAAAACACTGAAGGCCAAGTAAGTGGGGCATAGGCCATGACCAAGAAATTGGAAAATCTCTCCCATATTAGTGAATTTTTATAGGAACTTTAAAGTGCTGTCTTTGGGTCCTTCCAACAATTCAGTGCTATCATTTTTGTGTCTGGCAATTACTCTTTAGAAGTATCCATTTAATATTAATTTCGCTCCCCTGCAGAAAATAAAGATGGACAAAAAGGTTTCAAAGGACTTTTTCATTGATTTTTTCACTGTGTACGCACATTTGTACACATATGTATGTTTGTGTATGTATAAAAGATAAAGCGAAATAGACATATAATAGACATATAGATTATAATTTTGAAAGAAAATTTAGTACCTTTGACAAAAAGTTTTAAGTTCATAGATCTGGAGATTGAAATCTCTGTTTACTTATATTGCCTAGCACAATAGAGTTAGTACTCAAGGGAACAGGATCTTTTAGATGTAACCAAGAGTAGCCTGTACCTAAGGCTAGAAAATTCATTTCTAATGATAAAAGGGTATTCTACCTATTCAACCTTGAGATGAGAGTCCATAATATATATGTATATATATTTTATATGCACATATACATATATGTATATTGTAATGATAGATCTGAATACCAATTATCAGCAACAAGAGGTTTAAAGCTTTGTGAAGACCAAGATAAAACTCAAATGGATCAGAACATAACAATGGATTATATCTCAGATGAACTCATGAAATATTCAAAGCAAAGCATTATAATATTTACATGAGCATCTTTTTGCCTCCCAAAGATAGATACAGGTTATACTGGCACATGACTCAGCTTCTGGCCCAACAGAGCAGAGTTTCAAATCATTAAGGGAGCAGACAGTAGGCCCTGTTGAGTCTCAGGTCCCTTTCTCTAATTGGATAAAGGTATTTGGCAGGACTTTACTGAAATTGTGCATGGCTGTTTCCAGGGGATAACTGCTGCTGTGTATCTGTCAGAGTCACCATAATCTATTTATAATGCTGTTAATTTCACGCATCAGTGTTTTGTTATAGGAGTCAATGACACAAAAGATGCATGATCTAACGAGGGCTGGCAGTTGGAAACTGGGCTGTGGTTTGCCAGTACACACCATGTCATCATGAGTAGAGTATAAACCATAACTAAAGAAGGAATACCAGTTATTATATGTGCTTGAGAATAATTAGTAAATTCATTAATTGTTATGTTTATATTTCAAGTCCTCAAACTAGATCATATCAAGTCTTAGTTAAAATTTAGAATTTTTACTGAAGCTTTACTTTTTAGGATGAAATGAATATCATAAAATTATACATCCTTGTGAAATGCAGGTTTAAACAATAGACCACAATCCTCAGAACCCTAGCTAAACAAATACCTAGCTGTTCACTGGAAGCATAAAGAAATTAATTATCTAATGCTTCTGTTGATAGCATCGGCCATGTGATAAGTACCCTTACAAACAGGATTAATATATGGGTATATTAGAATTAAATTTAGGACACTGAATTTCAAGTTTTGATTTATGCCATGGAGCTGATTTATTGTATGTAATGCTCTCCAGAAAGAGCTCAGTGATTTGCCTCTTGTGAAATTACTGGATTTAGAATGTTATCATGCATTTAAAGATGATAACTATCAAACTTTGCTGATGTGACTGTTCTCCACATGCTCTATAGTCCAGAGACACTGATCTTGTTACTAGTACATGACCATCCATCACATGACACTTAGTATTTGTACTGCCTTCTCCTTAAGACTTGTTATCTTCCTTTTGGGTTTCCTGGTTTCTTTCAAGTCTCAGCTAAAATTATATTTTCTTCAAAAAAACTTTTCCCACTTTTCCTTAACCTTAGCACCTTGTCTCTAAGACCATCCCCAATTTGTTCTGTGTAAATCTCCCCATAGACGTTTGTGAGTTGCCCCTCACATCGGGCACAGAGAAAGAATTTAATAAATGCTGACTGATTAAATTGACAAGTTCTCTTATTTTTTGAAGATAAAGGGATAGAAATACAACTTCAATGGTGAGCAAACTTAATCTAACCAGTACAAGTTTACATATTTTCTGCAACTTATATTAATTGAAAATCTTTAGGCAATGTTAAAATAACTTTCATTATTAAGATTTGTCACCAATCAAGGCTCAGCTTATGTGGTACCTTGTCTTTGTTCTCAAATCCTCCCTTCCTCATTCTCTATCTTTGTGTCCTTTTCTTACTGAAAATTTTCTAAAGAACATTGTATGACCTTTCCCTGTATTAAATTATTCCCTATTATGCTTATCTACATAAACAATTGTACAAGAACGCTTTATTCTAGTATTTTATAGTGCCTAGTTGATTAATTGCATTAATACCATGAATACCAGAAATTCCTTGTGAGTAAAAAGCATGTTTTACAATTTTGTATCCCTTTCATGGTATCTAATACTGGATGGGCCATATCATATGTGCTCGAAATTTTGCTAATTAATTGGGTTCATCCCTTTTCAGACATATAAATACTCTTGGGATTACCTTCGGAGACAAGTAGGCTTAGGCTGCTAAATCTTATTCATCATCAGGGAATGTGTCTCATAGCTAGTAAAATGATTATAATTTTTGGACCCAAAATTGGGACACACAATCTGGCAAAGGGCATCATTTTTGCAAAGCCTCATTAAAAGTATACTTTCTTTTTCATGAAATTTGATCCAGTTTTAGAAAACCTGGAAAATATGATCATTGTATCCATGGCATTTGGCACTTTGTCAGAAATTGAAATCAACTGGGATCCAATTTAAAATCTGGTCTATTTCTTCAGTGCAGTGAATAAAAAGTTGGATCATTTTAAAAGTAAAAAGCAACAGAACTACTTTTTATATTTTCTTTGATTATATTTTTATTAATGTCTTGTGTTTAATATCTCAGTCATTTCTGAATATAACTACATTTCCTCTCCTTCCTCCATCCTCAGATGAACCTTTCTTAGTAACAAAGTAAAACAGGTAAACACAAGCACAACACAATGATCACTTTTGGCAAAACATGCAGAATTCTTGCCTTGTAGCTGCCCTGCTCTCTCTGCTGAAAGAAGATGGGTATATTTGTTGTATTATTTGTTCTCAGGGACCATATTAGTTTTTCAATTACTCACAGTTTGGTTGCAGACTTTTTTATCCCCAAAATATGAGGGGAGAAAATTGTTCTCTGTGATCTGAGAAAGGGAGCTCTCATGCACCAGGCAATATTAAGAATGTAAAATACATTATTATTCCATCAAGATTTGTGCTGTTATGTTTTCATCCCACAGGCAAATCAGGATTTATTTGGACTGGGACAATTAATCTCTGTTCCTAATGTAAACTGCATTTATGCCTGTCATAAATGTGGGCACTGGTATAGGGATGATGATTAATTTGAAGTATCAGTAACACCCATCAAGTACCCTTACAGTGCATCCTAATCCACTGTCAATAATGTTATACAATTCACTATGGGAACTATGTATGCTAATCACATACAATGCTTCTATGCATTGCTGCTCATTTCTATCCCCAAAATTCTTATGGCAACTGGCAAAGAATTACTCTAAATAACATTTCAAAAGGTTAGGAGGTACATCTCTCCTCTTTAATATGCGTTATCTTTGAAAGCAGGCTACTACTGCTTGCTAACAGTGCATGAACATGAACTTCCTGTGGTTATGATTTGTTGTTGTTTGTCTGAGTTCCCTTAAAGTGTACCTTCACATAATGTGGCTAGCAGCTTGGCCATGGCTATATATCTCTAAGTCATATCTGCCTCTGATTTTCAGCCGCAGATCTAAAGATGAAGTTAGAGATAGATTTGTGGGAGGTGGGAGTGGGAGTTAATATGTAGGTGGAAAGCCATTTAGCTAGTTAAATATTTCTCAGGAAATCAGTCTTTCAACCATTATATCTTCTGCTCTCACCACCTGGAATTCCCTCCTAAATTACTAAAGATTATAGAAATTTTCAAGGTCCCAAAGACTCAGCTAAAATCCTTTAAACTTCCTTGATAATCTTAGCTGGAAATGATATTTTTTGATAATATTAACAATAATATCTAACATTTGCATAGCACTAATTATGTGCCAGGAATTATGCTGCATGCTTACAATGACCCCTTATTATTACTGTTATTAATTGAACTTATTGGTCACCTTGTTTTATAGTTATCATATATATGCCATCTCTGCAATAAGAATATAAGATCCTTGAAGACAGGAAGGTATTTCTATAAATAGCTCATGTTTCCCATCACAGTAATGTGTAAAGAATAACTCAATTTATATAATATCTCGGGATTTACAGTGTTTTCTCACCTTGACAATATATAAGAGGGATAATGTTTACATTATTATCCATATATTGCAGATGAGGAAACAGATCTGAGGCACTAAATGATTTTGCAGCTACCTGAGAGGATATTCAATCCAGTCCATTTTTGATAAATATATGTTGAATGAATGTCATGATAAGGGAAAAGGTCTTAAACCAGAATGCACTAGAGGCCCAAGAGATCTTTAATTTTTATTCACTAATCCCAATAGTCATGTTGATTGTGACAACCCACTGGCAACCTCAAGGACATCAACAGAAGAAATTTTCTTTATAACTAGTGCACCAAGTAGCGACAATTTTTCCACTTTGTGATGGAGAGTGGGCCTGTTGGTAAATATGAAGCAAATGATTAGCACATGAGATGTCAAGCCCATGGAGGATAATTATCGAAGAAGCATCATTAGAATACGACAAGATATCCTTGAGGCCATTAGAATTTCTCAGTAGCTATTGGGATCACAGCTATTTACATCTCATCCAACTTTCTTCCCAACTTCAGGATCCTAGGACAAGAGGGAAAAAAAGATATTCCTGGATTTGAAGTCAATTAACTTGAATCCTAATATCATCTCTGCTGCTAATTTGTTGTGTGATTCTGCAAAAGTCATTTCATCTCTCAAGGGTATTCAGTGGTCATAATTGTAAAACAGGAGGATAAAACTAAATTCTCTCAGATGCAGTCTGGTTCTAGAAACCTAATAATAATATGATTCTTTAGCTATACTTAAAATGCTTATGTTCTGTGATGGTCGAGAGGTCACATGACAGTCAATTTTCTAAAAACAAGCCCCATTAGAACATAGAGATGGTTCACAATTCTATAGTAGGATCACTTATACTAAAGTCATGCAGCATGTGGAAATGCTATCCTTGATCTTTACTGTTCCACTTCCACTTTGTAATGTTGTCCATAAGGGAATGCAGGAATGGGAATGAATGGGACTTGGGACATCTGTATTAGTCTTGGCTTTGCAAAGTATAGCATGATCACTGGCAAATCACTTCTCAGAGTTCTTTACTCAGGAATAAAATGAAAGGATAGAACTAAAAGATCCCTAAAGTCACTTTTTAGCTCTTAAAATTCTCAGATTCTATACTCAGGTGCACAGCTCTTCAATATATTTCCATTAAAAATGCTCCTAACACCTCCTCTCACAATAGACATTTTTCAAAACAAATCCAACCTGGTCCTGCAGCTGGTGAAGGATGTTACAGCTGTGATCTCTTCAGCTGGATCAGGGGCTGAGGCTATTTATATTTACACTGTGAAAACAATGTTGAAATAACAAAGCCTTTAATCCTGGCTCCTTCACACCCAGAGTGCAGCATTTCACACCAACAAAGACACTTTGTGAAATCCAAGGAACCAAGAATCCTCCTCTCTACCTCCTGTCCTTAGTTTCTTTAGTTTCCTTCTGCAGAAATGCATTTTTAAAATAATCTTCTATATTTCTGTTCATACCACTGAAATAACAATGGAGATTTAGATCCTTCTCTTATCCTCCAAAAGTTTTCCTAAATCTCTATTGGTGGATATTAGGGGTGTTGTGTTTTAAAACCCAACATAGAAATCAAGAGCAGTATCTTTCAAGGATTATGAATCTGTATGTGTGTTGATGCAGGAAAAATTCCTATCTTTCTCATTCCCAACACTGTTTCCCCCCTTCCCTCCCCCCCAGTTAATGTAATTACCTTTTGACTCACAAATCCTTCTCTTTGTATTCCAATAGAAGATCTGGACCTGTCCCAGCCCTCATCGGGATCTGAACCAACTTAGGGCTACACCCAAAGGCCCCTCTAGCTAAATCTCCCATCATAAAAAGGACACGCTGGGACCTCCTCTTTGCAGAAGTCCCAAAAATGCTAGCCATGTCAGGACTTTCTGTCCACTGGACCGTCTGACCAGTGTCCTTCTTATCTCTACCTTCACCTATTCCCTTAACTGTGCTTTAACCTTACTTCCAAACCCAATAATAAACCTCTTTTATCAATCTAGTTTTTCAGGCCAATAAATGCTTTTATTGGGGACTCGCGCTGCTACTAGACCTCATTTATCCGTATCCTTGTGCGGAATCCAAGGGGGTTGTGGGGGGAGGGGGGCTCTATTTGACTCCTTGTACTCCGGACCTGACACTAGACCTCAACTAAACCTTAATTTCATTTAGGTACCCCATATCTAGACCTCATCATGTGTGTGTATGTGTGTGTGCATGTGTGCATATGTGTGTGCATGTGTGCATGTGCATATTATAGATCATTTTATCAGTTTGGTGAAACTTAGGAACCCTTTCTCAGAATAATGTTTTTAAGTACATAAAATAAAATGCACAGACTTATAACAGAAGCCAAATATACTGAAATGTAGTTATCAATTTTAAAAAAATCATTCTAGAGCTCAGGTTAGGAACTGTAGTATCTACAATAATTATGAAACCTTCCACAATCTGACCTCATGAAGTTGGTCATCTAAAATTGCTTATTCTTTCTTATTTGCCCAGTTCTATACTATCCTTCAAGACCCTGTTCATCTTGATGCAAATTGTGTCCTCCTTGACTTTTGGGGGGCAATGGGGAGTAAACCTCTAAGAAACTCTCCTCTGAGAGAGGCCCAATTCAGGGAATGAAGATAAGTGGTTTCATTCTGTTGGAAATCTTGCTGGAGACTAGTTGCATCCTCTATTGAGTAGCTACACCCTCTATTAAGTTGAAAATGAGTCTAGGACCATTCCTTGTAGTTTATTCAATTGGAGATCTTGGTCTGATAATCAGCTCAAACTGCCCCCAGCCCCCAGGCCAGGATTTGCCCATAAAACAGAGATCTGTTAACACACTCTTTGCAAATCTCCTCATTAGGGATTTGTCTGCTAAGAGAATTCTTTCTTAGTGAACAATAAAACTTCTTTTTGCCACAGATTTCGGGGTTTGCAAATTCTTTTGCATTTGGACCTGCTTCTTGGAGCAGAGGGGATTTCTCCCTCTTATTCCCATATCTCAACAATCTCACTTTATAAACATTCCAATCCTCCTTTATCTCCCTTACCTCTAATCTCTGATTTCTATCCAAATCATATGATTTAGTTAGTTTCACACAATATTTCCCTGGTCAGTGACCATGTCTTATACTTTTCTCTGTGTGTGTGTGTGTGTGTATATATATGTGTATATATACATATATATATATATATACACACACACACACACACATAAAGAGAGAGAGAGAGAGAGAGAGAGAGAGAGAGAGAGAGAGAGAGAGAGAGAGAAAGAGAGAGGGGGGGGAGGGGGGGAAGAGCAAGAGAGCACAAGAGATTGCATATAAACAAGATTGTATAGCATCATGTAATTATTAGTTATTATTTTGGCAACAATTGCTTTCTTTGTGCTTCTCAAACAGCCCCAATCCAATATATTGTACACCATACTTTTTAACAAATGAAAAGAAGTAAGAAAAGGAGAAAGAATGGCACCTTTTAGAAATCCTTTGAAACAACCAGAAGAGGGGATGTGGGAAAACAGGGACACTGATACATTGTTGGTGGAATTGTGAACACATCCAGCCATTCTGGAGAGCAATTTGGAACTATGCTCAAAAAGTTATCAAACTGCATACCCTTTGATCCAGCAGTGTTACTACTGGGCTTATACCCTAAAGAGATATTAAAGAAGGGAAAGGGACCTGTATGTGCCAAAATGTTTATGGCATCCCTGTTTGTAGTGGCTAGAAAATGAATGGATGCCCATCAATTGGAGAATGATTGAGTAAATTGTGGTATATGAACGTTATGGAATATTATTGTTCTGTAAGGAATGACCAGCAGGATGAATACAGAGAGGACTGGTGAGACTTACATGAACTGATGCTAAGTGAAGTGAGCAGAACCAGGAGATCATTATATACCTCAACAATGATACTGTTTGAGGGTGTACTCTGATGAAAGTGGATCTCTGTGATAAAGAGAGCTAATTCAATTTCAATAGATCAAAGATGGACAGAAGCCGCTACACCCAAAGAAAGAACACTGGTAAATGAATATAAACTGCTTGCATTTTTATTTTTCTTCCCGGGTTATTTATACCTTCTGAATTCAATTCTCCCTGTGCAACAAGAAAACTGTTTGGTTCTGCACACATATATTGTATCTAGGATATACTGTAACCTATTCAACATGTAAAGGACTGCTTGCCATCTGGGGGAGGGGTGGAGGGAGGGAGGGGAAAAATCGGAACAGAAGTGAATGCAAGGGATAATGCTGTAAAAAATTACGCTGGCATGCGTTCTATCAATAAAAAGTTATTTAAAAAAAAAAGAAATTAGTATGGTAGAAACAAGGCATCAAGCCATACCTAACCTAATACTCAATATCCTATATAAGGTTGAAATGGATTCATGATTTAGGTTAGTGTACCTCTCAGATCTGTGGAGAAGAATGGAATTTGTGCTCTATGAAGAAGTAGAGAACATAATGAAATGCAAAATGAATAATGTAATTATATTTAAGTTAAAAAATTTTTGTACAAACAAAGCCCAATGCAGACAAGATTAGAAGGGAAGTAGTAAACTGGGAAAAATGTTTACATCCAGGGGTTCTGATAAAGGCCTCATTTCTAAAATATGTAGAGAATTGACTAAAATTTGTAAGAATACAAGCCATTCTTCAGTTGACAAATGGTCAAAGAATATGAACTAACAATTTTCAGATGAAGAATTTAAAACCATTTCTAGTCATAAAAAATGCTCAATCACTCTTGATCAGAGAAATACAAATTAAGACAACTCTGATTACTATGATCAGCAAGATGATTTCAGAGAGGTCTGGAGAGAGTGAAAAACTGATGCTAAGTGAAGTGAATAGAACCAGGAGATCATTGTACACAGCAACAACAGGATTATACAATGATCAATTCTGATGAACCTGATTCTTTTCAACAGTGGAGTGGATCAAAATAGTTCCAATGATCTTGTGATGAAGAGAACCATCCTATCCAAAGAGAGGACTATAGGAACTGAGTGTGGATCACAATACAGTATTTTCACTTTTTTGTTGTTTGCTTGCATTTTGTTTTCTTTCTCATTAGAAGTAGAGGAAATATTCATTCATCTTGAATTTTGGAGTGGAACATGATATATAGAGCAGAATTAGATCTCTAATGAGTTTAAACTCTTGCCTTAGATACTTTCTGTGTGACTAGGAAAGTCCTTTAAAATGAATTTCAGTTTTGTCCTGGGTAAAACAAGGAGATAACTGAATGGTTTATAAAACGGTTCCTTTCAGGTATCAATCTATGACTCTATGATTCACAAGAGACGTTTAACAAATATTTGTTGTATTCCATTAGAACCTCTGGATTTTGGAATATTTCCATATTTAAACAAATCTGGGTTCTTTTGAATTTACTTGATTTTGGTGACCTATTTCTTGCTTGTCCAAATAGAATCTAAGCCATAACAACTTAATTTTTCTTTCGGTTCTTTCCTCAATGGCTACTGATTTTTATGCTAGGTAAGTAGCACAGAGTTAGGTTCTACCCCCTGATTTACCACTAACTTACTTTGTAGGGTTTTTTTTTTTGTTTCATTTCATTTTTTTAAACCTTTCTTTGTATCCTCAGCACTTAGCACAGTGCTGGACACACACAAAATACTTAATACTAGTTGACTTGTATGTGGCAAATCATTTCATCTCTGAGCCTCAGTTTCTTCATCTAAATAATGGAGCTTGAGCTTGCTGAAAAGATATAAAAGCTTGGTGTACTGAAAAGAGTAGAGGCTTTGTACTTGGAGAACATAGCTTTAAATCCCTGCTCTACCACTTTTCATCTATGCAACTTGGGGTAAGTAAAGTAACTTTGGGTTCCTTCACTTACATAAAAGATGTGGTTGAGTCTCTGTCCCTGAAGGTCATTAACAACTCTTAATTTTGTGATTCCTATGGTCCTTTTCAGTTGGTTCATTCTATAATTCTATTTCTAATTGATTCTCTTTCTACTTGGAATAATTTCACATTTTTCTTCCTAGATTAGATTGCAAATCTGTCAATTTTCTTGTTCCTATTCAGTACATGTTTTGCTTCACTACAAAGGGTAAAATGTGCCACTCTTGTGATAGAAGACTTTTAAAGGCATATTTCTATGTGATATTTATATTGGTTTGATGTCTAATAACAATGGAAGATGTCTTAAATAGTCATCTGGTACATTTTATTCAAACAACTATTGAGCTAATTTTCTACTTTTGTTTTCCAATTTTTCATTTAAAAGAGGAGGGAAGCTGGATTAAATTTTTAATGGTCTCTTCCAGGTTTTAATCCCTTTATCTAGTGGACTCATAACAAGCTTTAAGATGGAAAAATTCTATCATCTTATTTAAGGTTGACTTCATTGAAAAGTATCATGTTTTATCTTTGGGATTCTTCCTGCACCCAAAATGTGCTTTCTTTTTTTTCAAAATATTTGCCTTTATCCTTGGCATCTCATTCTTTAGAGTCAGGTCACATTCATCAATACTCTTAACCAACCAGGGCAGTTAGAGTTACCACTTTTATGTTCCTTCCTACTCTTCATCTATACAGAGAAAGGATGAACTACTACCTTCTAATGGCACATAAATTTATGGAAGGGAGATTATTTTGTGGCAACTAGAGATCTGATTCATTCATTAAATTACACAATTCAGACAGCTAGATTTTCTAAGTACAAGATTAGTTCAGCCAACATTAAAAGCTCTTCAATATCAACTAAATCTGAAATCATGAGATGGGTTCAAATGCCTGCTCTGCCATTTACTTAGATTATCTTGGAGAAAGCCTATTAAAATAGATTTCCCTATTTATAAAATAAAATCTTGCACTAGTTGTTCTCCAAAGTCCCTATAAGCTTTACCATAATCATGCTGGGATAGGGGCAGCTAAGTGGCATAGCAGATAAGAGAACTGGACCTAGAGTCAAGAAGACTCAATTTCTTGAGTTCAAATTCAGCATCAGACATTTACTAACTGTGATTATGGACAAGTCACTTAACCCAGTTTGCCCATTTCCTCATTTGTAAAATGAACTGAAGAGGGAAATGACAAACCATTCCAGTATCTTTGCCTAGAAAACCCCAAATGGGATTATGAAGAGTTGGACATGACTGAAAAGTAGCTGAACAGCAACAGATACTTATTTTTCTCGGTAACTTTTTTCTTGTTTCTCCCTAGTTCTGCTCCTGGTTTTATCTCCAAATACAATTTCTTCTGGTATGCTATTCTTCTAAGTATAAGAAAACAAAATAGATAGAAGTTAAGACAGCATTAAGACAGAAGACAAATGACTGCTGTGACTGCTAAAAGCTTTATTCCTACTTAATAGCATGAATTCAACTTTAGTCATGTTTGTTTTGGGCTCCCATTAAACAACAAGGCCATCTGCTCCCAAAGTATACATTCTTGGCACTTTAATTGATAAATTCCTTTAGAAAACGATGAAGAGTAGAGGATAGTATGGGCCATTTCACCAAGCAAATTACTTTTTGATTTGTGTTCATCATAGAATAAGGATATTTCTTTGGAGACTATGAAATGTGAAAATCTGTTTTTAGACAGGAGATGAAGGAAGGGTAGAAATTTTGTTAAAAGTGGCAAACAATAGAAAAATTAGACAAGTTTCTATCAGAAGACCTCAGAAATTTCATTTTTCCATTCATCAGAGAACAATGAAAGGAATCCTATTAGTAGACTTCATTAACTTACAATGAAAAAAAAACTATTCAGAGTCAGTCCTACACACAGGCATGTGATATAATCTGATGGGATTCCTTCAGTAGATAATAAGTTTCATATTAAAGCTAATCTCTTATTTTTTGTCTTTTTTTTTCAGTGCCCACAATAGCATCTCAGACACAATATACACTTAGTAAACATTTACTGAACTGTTTAAATGTTACTAGAAAAAGTGCCTTCCTACAAAATTTCTCTTTTCCAACTTGTCATTGGTACCTCTATTCATTCCTTTATACTAACAAAAAAATAATATAATAAACCTTATCAATTGACCTCAGTGTCAATTTTCATTAGGGGAAGCAGAACCTTTAATAGGCTCACTAGTTTCCAGTTTGTTGAGGAAAAAGTAAAATCACTATTAACTTCTGAGGTAGGAGAAGAGACAAAGAAATCCTGAACTAGAATACTACCACATCATCAGTACTTACCTAGTAGAGGTACCATACTGATGGGACTTCAATAGTCAAAAAGTTGTAAAACTATGGAAATATCATTTATTTTTATTAGCTGATTTTTAGCTAGATCTGAGAGGATCATTGTCAGTGATAATAATAAATATAAGAAAATAAGATTTAGAGCTGAAAGATCATTTAATTCAATTTCCACATTACAGAGATAAGTAAATGAGAGATGAAGCAACAAAAGAAATATGTTGGGGCAGCTAGGTGGCACAGTAGATAGAGCACCAACCCTGAATCAGGAGGACCTGAGTTCAAATCTGGCCTCAGACACTTAACACTTTCTAGTTATGTGACCCTGGGCAAGTCACTTAACCCCAATTGCCTTAGCAATAATAATAATAATTAATGATAATAATAATAATAATAATATGTCATAGAACCAGGATCTGGATGCAGATCCTCTGACTTCAAAGTCTTAGAACTTTTGCTACTCAACTATGGGTAATCTATCCCCCATAGTTCTAATAATCTATTAGAACTGTTAGATAAATTTGTCAAAATCACAGAAATACAAGGAGCATCACTTTATAGGATGATATTTTTTTTAATTTAATATTTTTATTTTCGCCCAGGAACATGTAAAACAATTTTTTTACATTTGTTTTTAAAACTTTGATTTCCCTTCCTCCCCACTCCCACACCCACTAAGAAGGCACATGTGAAATTATCAAAAATATTACCACAAAAGTCATATTGCAAAAGAAGACATAAATCTCTCCCTCTCAAAAAAACCCTCAAGAAAAAAAGAAGAAAAAAAAAGTATGCTTCAATCTGTATTCACACACAATCAGCTCTTTCTGGATAGTTGGATAGCATTTTTTTTTTCATCATAAGTCCTTTAGAGTAGTTGTGGATCACTGTATTGCTGAGAATAGCAGTCATTCACAGCTGATCTTCCCACAATTTATTCAGTCATTCCTCAATTGATGAGCATTCTCTTAATGTCTAATTCTTTGCCCTGAGAATGGAACTGCTATAAATATTTTGTACATATAGGTTCTTTTCCTTTTTTAATCTTCTAGGATGCTATTAAAAATATCATGAGCTAGTAGATGTTTTTTAACATGAATTTGTGGGATTAAAACTTTTCCTGTCCTCATAGTCTGCCACAATCCTTCCATATCTTTCATGACAACTTCATCTACATAATTCTTGGTTTGTATTGAAACTGCTGCAGAGGGGCCAGATTTAGGGACTGCTTTGGCAGGAGCATAATAGAAACATCTTCTGAATTTCAGTAGCTTTTCTGTTTTCTTATTGAACACTCAAATCTGGCAATTTCTGCTTTAAGATTGTGATTTGTGGCTTGGCACTGATGGTTGCTGTGGCTTTCTTCTAAGTAGTGACTACCCTGGTATCACCCACTTTGGGAGTCTAGATTAAATTTGGTGGAGCACTTAAATCACAAGATCTGGCAAAGGAGCTAGTGGGGAAAAACCCACATGAAACAGGTACAACTAGAGAAACCAAAGATGGGCACATCACACTAGAATGGGATGGAGAATATCTGGAAGCAATGGGGATGGTAGCCTTAGTGGTTGTCCTCATAGAGGAGGAAGAGCAGGAGGTGGACCTGGTGGAGGACCTAGAAGTTTTCCTGGTGGAGGATAGGTCAAAAGGTAAAAGTTGAGGTAAAGGCCCTCAAAGCCTTAGCATTCCAGTTGGTATTAAGAATGGAGGAGCTCTTGGAGGTGGACCAGGGGGAAGGCCAGTGGGTGGCCCAGATAGTGATAATGGTGGTAGTCCAAGAGAGAGATAGTCCCAGCATGGGAGATGCTTGTATTTGGGAAGGAGGAACAATTTGTGGAAGTGGTTGCTGTTGTTGGGAAGCAGGAGATCATGATGCCCCATCAGAAAGAGATTCTTCTTTGTGATGCTGCTGTGCAGTATGCTCTGACTCAAAGTCATCAGAATCTTCTCTCCTCCTCCTCCTCCTCCTCCTCCTCCTCCTCCTCCTCCTCCTCCTCCTCCTCCTCCTCCTCCTCCTCCTCCTCCTTCTTCTCCTCTTCTGAAAATTCCTAAACTTCTGGCCCTTCTTTAGGAATTTCCTGATTTGAAATTCTAAGCATCATAACTTGAAGAGGTGTTAATTCCTTTATGTTTTTCTTTTTCTCTCTTAATTTTCCAGGAATATCAGCAAATTGTACACTGAAACCTGACTTTGTCTTCATTGTTCTCTCTCTCTTCATTGTCAAGATGCATGAACTTCTCTCCTTTACTGTCAGCATCTGACCTATCAGTGTCACTGCCATTACTGCTGTTATCATGCTTATCTTTATCCATGTGTTCATGATAACCTCCTTTGCTGGTGCTGGAAGCATCATCATTCTGATCATGATGAGCAAGTTCTGGACTATATAAAATACCCTCTTGTCCTCAATTTGGAGCAAGTTCCAATGCAAAGCCCATTTTATGGCCATATATCTGCAGAACTTGGGGAGGAGGTGGCTCAGGAGGTGAGCCAGAAGGTTTTCTGTCAGGAGGCAAAGGAGAACACCATTTCCAAGAAGAAGAAGTATAGAAATTGCCCTAGTAGGAGGTCCTTAGGCAGAGGTTTTTTGAGAATAAAGGGTGGCTGTCATCAGGCAACAAGATGTCTTAGATCAGGATGTTAGAAGGAGCATAAGGCAAAATGGGCTGTTGAGTATTCTTTATAGCACTGAAGTACTGGCTGAGTTTGGTCCTCTTCTGCTTATATTTCACCTCTCATTTTTGAAGTTCTTTGTAGATATTTGGATTTTCCTTTTTGGAGAATCAGAGAATGTGTTAAAAATTTCCATGAAGTTTTTTTGCTTATATTTTAACAACTTTTCAGTTAACTATGGCTGCTGTATTGGATTGAACTCCATTTTACCCAATTTATCCATGTCCCGGATAATCTATTTGAAATACTTCATCTTTGGTACTGCTGCTTGCACCATCATTTGTTTATTCTTTCTAAATTTCCCTTTATTGGCTTCTTTTCAAGTGTAGGCAGTGGGATTCAAGAACTTTCCAATTTTGGTAGATGATGTAGATCTCCACCCTATTTCAAAGGTTATATTGTTTAGTCAGTTAATGACAGGGAGGGAGAAATTTTTTTTATTCAAAGTAATATGCCAGATATGAGAACTATGCTCAAAAAGTTATCAAACTGTGCATACCCTTTGATCCAGCAGTGTTACTACTGGGATTATATGCCAAAGATATTTTAAAGAAGGGAAAGGGATCTGTATGTGCAAGAATGTTTGTGGCAGCCCTCTTTGTAGTGGTCAGAAACTGGAAACTGAGCGGATGCCCATCAACTGGAGAATGGCGGAATTAATTGTGGTATATGAATGTTATGGAATATTATTGTCCTGTAAGAAATGACCAGCAGGATGATTTCAGAAAGGCCTGGAGAGACTTACATGAACTGATGCGGAGTGAAATGAGCAGGACCAGAAGATCATTGTATACTTCAACAACAATACTATATGATGATCAATTCTGATGGACGTGGCCCTCTTCAACAATGAGATGAACCAAATCAGTTCCAATAGAGCAGTAATGAGTAGAACCAGCTACACCCAGTGAAAGAACTCTGGGAGATGAATATGAATTCTATGTAGTATTCCCAATCCCTCTATTTTTTGTTTACCTGCATTTTCAATTTCCTTCACAGGTTAATTGTACACTATTTCAAAGTCCGTTTCTTTTTGTACAGCAAAATAACTATGGGCATGTATACATATATTGTATTTAACTTATATTTCAACATATTTAACATGTATTGGTCAACCTGCCATCTGGGCGAAGGGGTGAGGGGAAGGAGGGGAAAAGTTGGAACAAAAGCTTTTGCAATTGTCAGTGCTGAAAAATTACCCATGCATATATCTTGTAAATAAAAAGCTATAAAAAAAGTAATATGCCAGGACTTATCAGCAGAAGTCTCAGGTGATTCTCAAATTTTTCATCAGACTGTAACATCAGAACAGACTTAGCTGTTCTCTGGAGGGATCAAGGTTCACAAGGCTGCTAACTGTGCTCTTCTTGGCCAGGGAGTGAGAGTTTTCACTTTTGCCTCTTGCTTGGGGAATAAACCACCACCATCTAGAAGCTGCATGTTACACTGCCTGATTTGTCAACCCAAAATATCTCTAACAAAGTGCAATGTCTTTGCCTTTGAGCTTGTTCTATCATATATTTTTTTCTAAAGATTTTGTTAAAGATATATAAGAGATATATTTAAAATTTATATATGGCCATCAGGACTTTGGTCCTTTATTTCACTATTATATGGCTCAGGAAATACCCAGTCAGTTGCGGTTCATGACATTTTTGAAGTTTTCTAGTGAATCCAGATTCCCTTCTCCAAACCTTTGAAGGATCTTAATTTAGGCCTAGCCCTGATTTTGATAAATAATGGCCTGCAGTAACACAGGATAATAGGATTTAGATCAAGATGAGGTCTTTAGAAACATCTAGTAAGGTAATAGCCAGTATTATCCAACTATAGTGAAATTTTGTGAGAGGAAGTAATTTTTTTCCCAAAATATGCTATCCTTCCCTTTTCTCCCTTAAAATTAAAATATTTGTCTGAATTCTAAATATGAGGGCAAGTCCCTAGAAACAATTTTTTTTTCTGAACTAGATGACAAATTCTCTTTACTTTACTCTCACATTATAGATTTTTGAACTATACAATATTGAACAATATGAACCTATTAACAGGTTTTAAAAAATACAGAATAAACTGCTCTGCCCTAAGAAACTTCAAATAAAGATCTGATAATTATCAGAATATAGTTCTTACAATCAAGGAAAGCTTCTCAGAAGAGCTGAAAGGCAGTGATAGATCAAGAGTTGGAAAGAGATGACTTCCATGTAGGAGAAATAACTTACTTTTACCTGAGAAGCTATTTCTCTGAAATTCAAAAATAAGGTTAACTGTGTGAATCCTTTAATGTCCTGGGCATATGCTAATTTTATCAGTGGAATACATCTATTTAATATGTATTAATCTGATCTATTTTCAAGCACATTGCTGAAGATATTATGAACCTAATCATCATCATCATAAAAAGACTGCCCAGAAAGGAACAGATGCTGTACATACAAAAAAATGTGTGCAGCAGAGAAGAAAGATCTAGGGTCATTAGTTAGCATATGGGTAGAGAAATATACCAACCAGATGGTCCCTGTTCTCCTTTGACCAGTAGCTTGAGAGAATTGACCAGTCCCTGAAAATAGAATATTAATTCCAGCAAGCTCTGACAGAGGAAAGAATAAATCTTGCTTTAAGCCAGTTTGAAATAAGAAAAAAAGGAATAAAAAGAAAATTTTACTTTGGCTCAGGACTAGGTCAAATATGAATAGTGCTCAAAATCATTTGCTAGGGTGAAGGCAGTATTAGCACTTAATAACCTTAAATCAATGGCTAGATCACCATTATTAGGGATTGTATACGTGGAGGGTTCTATGCTATGTTAATACTATCACCTATGGCATCCCGACCAATTCTCAGTTCCTATGTGTCAGAGAGTGCCAAGGTACTAGAGGTCAAGGGTAAGAAGTAGGTCAGAAACTAAGCAAGAAGTTATGGTTGCATAGAATATGAAGAAGAATCTTTGAATCAGACAAGAAGAAAGAAACCATGGTAAGTTCAGTTATGATAAGCAGAAGAAACTATTAAGAAAGGATAAAAATTAAGATAGTAAACTGTTTGAAATGGCTGACTGAGAGTAGCTATCAGAAGATAAGACATAAGAATATATATTGATACCTTAGTTTCTAAGAAGTAAAAAGAGCATTTTAATTTTTATTGGGTTTTTGAAGAGGTGCAGAAAAATGGTAATAAATCACCAAAAGAACAGCTGGAACAAAGGTAAATTTTGCCTTTTTCAAAGGATGAGCAAAAGAAAAAGCACTTAGTAAAGCATTTCCTAAGAGCAAAATACAAGGCCTAGTAGCCATACTCATGTACTGTAGGTAGATCTGTAAATTGGTTTATCTATTATGGAAAAAAATTTGGAATTATGCTAAGAAATAACTAAAACGTCCATTCTCTTTAACTCCAAGGCTTCACTGATATGCATATACCTGAATGAGGGGAAAGATAAAAATTAAAAGTGTTTTATATTTATAGTAATTTTTTTTGGTAGTTGTTTCAGTATTAGCAGCAGTAACAACAAAGAACTAGGAAGAACCATAAAGAATGGCTAAAAAAAGTTGTGGTTCATAAATATAGTGTAATTTACTGTATTGTAAGAAAAAAGTAATGAATATAAAAAATACAGAGAATATGAGAAAACTTATATGAAATAAAAATAAGGAAAAACAATATTGTAATTACTAATAAAAATGGAAAGATGGAAGGAAGGAAGAAGGAAGGAAGGTAGGGAGGGAGGGAGGAAAGGAAAAAGGAAAGGAGGGAAGGAGAGAAAGGAAGAAAGAAAGAAAGGGAAGGAGGAAAGAAGGGAGGGAGGGAGGAATGAAACTGTGAAATTACTATAATCCCACTTAGTCCTCCAAACTAGTTGTGGGACTATACTTCCATCCCATCTATGAAGAGGTGGTAGAGTGTTACAAGTATAGAATACTATGTTGGACTTGGTTTATATATTAGTAAATTGTGCTGAAGTTTTTTTTTTTTCTTTTTAATAAAGTCTCTGATCTAAGGGTAAATCTGTGGGAGGGGTAGAAAAATTATGGTGGAAAATGTAGGTGTACAGGAAATAAAAATAAAACTTATCAATATATGATACTATGTTTCATTTTATAATGGGGGAAAAAATCAACATTATCTTGGTTTCCAAACTTGTTTGGAAATAACATTTGAAGTATTCCAACCTCCCTTGACCTTTTGTTTTATCTCTATGATACTTAGTGGCAGATCACTTGAGATTGATTCAGGAACCATGGGTACAATTAAATAATGCACTGGTCAAACAGTATTGGTCAATAAGACCATGAGGGCCAATAGGTTGTGAATTGAAGTCAATAAAGTTGTCTGGATATGGCAAACCTAATTTGGTGTGTG
Organism: Antechinus flavipes; assembly: GCF_016432865.1. NCBI lineage: Eukaryota > Metazoa > Chordata > Mammalia > Dasyuromorphia > Dasyuridae > Antechinus > Antechinus flavipes. Next base: position 86,515,987 of record NC_067402.1, read on the forward strand.
ATGCGTGTTCACTGGCACTAAAGGGATAAACACTATTATACTAATAAATGTTCAATGGCAAGAAGCAAAACTTTGATGCTCAGAGTCAAGAAGCTGAAGCAGTTTGTTCTTTCTGGATCACGGATCAGATTTATAGCTGGGAGGAAACTTAAGAAGCCAGCCAATTCAATTCTTCTACTTTGTAGAACCACCCCAGAGAATGGACACAATTTTATTCAGTCATATAGGGAGGAAATAATCTTTAGTAATAGAACTAAAATTGTTAAAAGGTACACACTCACACTTTAAGATCTAAAAAAAAAACTTTGTATATATTATTTTACATATCATCTATACTATCATCATAGACACACACTATCCTCACATTCTGTAAGGTAGGAATAACAGGTATAAACATTGTCATTGTATGCAGGAGGAAAGCTCATTAAGGTTGGATAAGTTCCCTATGGGTACATAGCTACTATGAGGTAGAGGAAGAATTTGAAACAAAGTCATTCTAAGTCTAGCACTATTTTCATTACATTACTCTGCTTTTCAAAAGCTAAAAAACATGATATTTTATAATGGAATTTAATTCAATGACCACTTATTAAGCACTTGCTGTGTTTTATGGTCACACTTTAGCTTCATGTGGAAGTTTATATATCTAGTTTACTCTTTTCCTGATTCCCAATTTAATAGGTCTCTCCAACCCTGACATCATGATTGATATAATCACTGTTCTTCTTCAAATAAATATGAACCAAATCAAGGGATAAAATTCAAAACTCAGTTTCTTAGCACTTAAACTTTCCCACCCTGTTTACCCAGCCTCTTATCTATTCTCATTCCTGACCACCCCTGATACCCATTAGGTGCTTAATAAGTGCTAGTTCCCACTAGCATTAGCTGGATGGGTACCCTACTTTCATCTTCTATTCTGCCCCCTTTCTTTCTTCTCACTTAATAAAATCCTCCCCAAACCCAAAGTCTGTAATTCAGTTCTGCCTCCCACTTGCCAATAGATACATCTTACAGAGCCTTCTTTCTCTTCTATGAAATGTTGTAGCACATACTGTCTATATCACACAGTGCAGTACTTGATCTTTTACTAAGAAGGTTCTCTAATTATTCCTTCATGTAATTGTCTTGTTTTCCCAACTATAGTGTGCTTTTTCTGTGCCCCACAGTGCCTCAAAGTTAGCCATGCATGTAGATCAAGTGTTTGATCCACTTCCTAGGTTTGGAAAGTGTTCCTTCCTAACCATTGTTGATTGATTGAAACAAGATTCCCAGGGACAAAATCTCCAGCAGCCTAACTTTGTTCCTAGTGTCCAACAGTCTGCCTAAGCAGCAGGTAAACCTTGCAGCAACACTATTCCAGGAGTGCAGGTGTGTAGCCTCTGCAGGGAGAAATAGAGCAGAAGTCTAAGAAGGAAGGAAATTATTCTGCTTTTTGTGTTAAAAGAGTTAGCAACAAAACATATTGCTTTGTAAGCAGGTGCTTTGATTTAAAAAAATACATTTAAGATGTTTATAGAGATAGGAATGAAATCTATGATTTCATATATGGGGCCCTCCCAGGTGAAAAAATGTGCTCTGCTAAAGCAGGTAATCACCTCTGCAATTTATAATTTTAGACTTTTCTAGAACATGGAGAGGGTCACACAGCCAGTAGATGTCAAAGGAACTCAAACACAAATCTTGGCTTCCCAATGGGTTCTCTATCCATTAAGCCATAAGCTTTAGAAAAGGCTGAATTTGTACATATATTTGGGGCTGAGTAACTATAGGGATCAGCTACTAAGTGTTCTTAAACATTTATGATAACAGAAAAATTCTTGGAGAGAAAAATATTTATAGACCACCCCAATAGAATCTCTCTCTTAGGTGTTAACTAAGCTGGATGAATAAATCTGAATACTTATCTGAATAGAAGATATTCCAATTATGAAAGCTAAAATTGTTTCCTGCCAGGAGGAATCTCCAAAACAATATATGCAGACTCAACATTTTAATAAATTCACACAAGGTGAGAAAAGCTGAAAATTTGGATGCTGGTATCAAAATAAGGCACTGAAGAATTTTCTTCCTGTCTTTCAACAATTCAGTTTAATTCAACAAACATATCTTAAGTGCTTACTCTGAGCAGGACATTGTAGCAGGCATAGGGGAATGAGAAGGAAGAAGATGCAAAGATTACCTGTTTCCTATTCTCATAGAGTTTAAGTCTAGTTTGTTGGGTAACTTCACTTGTGAACCCATTTGGGATTTTCTTGACCAAGATGCTAGAATGGCTTGCTATTTCCTTCTCCAGCTCATTTTACAGATGAGGAAGCTGAGACAAACAGGATTAAGGGAATTGCCTAAAGTCACACAGTTAGGAAGTGAATGAGGCTAAATCTGAACTCAGGGACATGAGACTTCCTTATTCCAGGGTTAGCACTTTGTATACTCTGGCACTACTTACCTGCCCCAAGACTAAAAGATTTCATTTGGAAAACTATCCTTTAGCTTCAAGAAACATAAGTATAATACAAAAAGTTACAATAGACAGTACTATGTATCTCCCATGGATACAGGCAATCAACCAGCATTTATGAAGCATTACAATGTTCCAGGTGTTGGGCTAAGTCTTGGAGAGAAAAACAAACCTTGTCCTGAAGCAATTTGTATTCCAAAGGGAAGCAACTGCTAAAAGACATACATACAAGACATATGCGAGGTAAATGCAAAAGGAAGTCACTTGCAGTGGTGATGATTGTGATGGGAGGGAACCAAAAAGTGTTGCTGCAGAAGATTGGGTTTGAAGTGAGTTAAAATCATCTTGTGAGATAGAGAAAAAGTTTACTATCTTCTGAAAGGCTTAGAGCCTTCATTATAACAGCTGCTATTTGACATCATATATACTTTTGTGCCATAGAGAAAAGAATCTTCTCACATTAAAAACACCAGCATCTGTAGAAAATCGTCTAAAAATTGTCCCTCATTGCTGTCTTCTTGCTATATGAGTTGTTCTAGAGGCAGCTGCCTGTAATTACTTGCTTTCCCCCTCCCCCAAATCTTCATCACACTCCTAGTTTTTCACCCTTGGTAGCACTACTGCATTAGGCCATTTATGTATTTTCTCTGCTCCAAAACCTTCAGTTGTCCCCTATTATTTATGGAATCAGGGATTCAGAGAAACTTAGGACTGGAAGGGATTTCAGGTCTAAACTCCTTAATGGGTCATTTAAAGAAGATGCTTCATAACCTGGCTCTACCCTACCTTTTCAACATTTCTTCTTACAATTGCATTTCTATATACTTTGTTCTCCAACTAAACTATACTCTTGGATTTTCCTGGTACACACATCCTGCTTTTCTGACCTCCTGCCTTTGTCCATTTCATTTCTTATGGCTGGAATGTTATTTCTCCTTCATTACTTCTGCTAGATGAATTGCTACCCATTCTTCCTAAACCTGGTAAATCACTTCCTCTGTGAAGTGTTTCTTGGTTGGATCTTCCTTCTTCAACTCCCTGAATAGGACTCTCAGATTCTTCTGCTCTATTTACATAAGTGACTTGTATTTCATATCCTCCCATTAGATTATAAGCTCCAAAAAGGTAAGGCCTATGTCTGATTTAAACTCTGTATCTGGCCTAGTCATTAAAGAAAAAGTGCTCTGCACACAGTAAATATTTAACAAGTGCTGATGACCTTAAATTGCTACATTTCCCTCTCTTCACCTGGTCAGCAAGCTCACGCTTCTCTGGTACTGTTTCTTCCACCAATTTTTCACTCCTACCTGGGACAAAGAAGGCATATTGGGGACAAGTAGTAAATTAGGAACTCTAGGCCCATGAAACAGTCAAATGGTGCCTATAACAAAGCATAAGGGCTTATTTCTTCCACATTTAATCACACACACACACACACACACACACACACACACACATATCAAATAATTATGGATCTGAGTTCACTGAACCCTGGGGATGATGTGTCAGATTTTATAGTAAGCCTACTTTACTTAACAGGGCATCAAATAATGTCTCCAGCTATTTTTATGTTAGTACTGGTAGATTTGCAAATCTTTTTATTTGTTCCTTTTGTGACCCCAAAGATATATCTTGCAAAACAACTAATAAAATTTAGGGGCTTTGTCTATGGCAAGACTCATTAGTCTTTCAAAAGTGTCCTGAGAAGTGGTCACTTATTCTCTGCTTCACAGGAGAGAGCCCCTCATTTTTGTTGTTATTGCTTTTTTTGGTGAGCAGAGACAGGAAGCTAAGGAGAAAGGGCATAGTAACTGTCTGAAGTCAATCTTCCCGTCCCCTTAACAACTTAGGGATCTTGGAGAATACTGCTCCTCAGAATGGAGAGCAGGTTGGATTTTTTCCCCTCAAAATTAGCTGGATTTGAAGCCAGAGGGTCTGCATTTCAATTTTAACTCAGTCACTTACTACTTGTGTGACTTTGGCACATCACAATATCTCTTGGTCTTAGTTTCCTCAACTATAAAAAGTTGGGATTAATACACATAATAAGCTCTAAATCTAGGATCCAATGTGTATATTTTAATATTACAGATTTTCTTTTTTGGCCCTGTGACTTCATTAGTATGTCAGTATTCTCCATGTGGAAATATTTTCCACGAATATATATAAGTAACTCTACATTCACCTAGAAAGAATTGCTAGGGGACATTGAGGGATTTAATGACTTGATTAGGGTATGTGTCAGGAAGGACTTGAATCAAGATCTTCCTGGTTCTAAGGAAAGTATTATTGATAGTAATGGTTAATTTTTAAATAATAGAAATTTACATATATTATCTCAATTTGACTTCCATAAAACCCCACATGACAAAAATAGTGCTTTAATTATTAATCCCATTTCAAACAGAAGGAAACAAACTCAGATTAAAGGACCTGCCTTTGATTATACAAGTAAGAAATGGTACAGCCAAGATTTGAATGAATGGATTTCAATATCGCAGTCAGTGGTCTTTACTTAATTTTTAAATTTTGCTTTGTGTAAGCTTTATATTGGGAGGCAATTAAGATTAAGTGACTTACCCAGGGTTTCTCAGTTACTGGTGTTCTTTCTACTGTAGTCCCTAAGGTCTCCAGTTAAGGCAAAGACATTATAATATCTGTATATTGGGAAAATGACTTTGGCTGCAGTGTAGAGGACAGAACAATGATAAACAAGATAGGTAGGAATATCAGGGAGAAGACTATTAAGATAGGGCAACTGTTAGGAAAAGAGAGCTTGAAAGGTGGTGGCAGTATGAATGGGCATAAATATGGGAAATATTGACAAGATTGGAGACGGGGAATGAGGGAGAGAGAAAAGTCAAAGATCTTATAACTGAGATGTGAAGCCTGAGTAATTGGGAAAATGGTTGTTCCATCAATAGAAATAGGAAAGTAGGGAGGAGGAAAATTTAAGGGAGAAGAGGATAAGTTTATTTTGGAATATTTAAAGTTTGAAGTGTTTATAATGCATCCAAGTAGAGATGCCAATTAAAATGGCTAGAAATTTGGAGTTGAAGATTGGGAAGAGGAAGGGAGGGATATCCTTAGTTTAAATTGATTAAACAGATTAACACCCAGTTTTGAAATCCACAAATCAATTTTACTAATTCCTATAAGGAAAAAATAGTAGTTGCTGTTGTGGCCCAAGCTAGAAATCTGTCAAATATAATTATACAATTTACCAGGCTAGTAATTAGCAATACTCAACATTTTATAGTATTTGGCAGGACTCAAAATTTTACAATAATTTCTTAAATTACATCACAATTACAAATAATTACATCAAAAGATGGAAATGGATTACAGATAATGAATGAACCAATTCAATAATAAGCATTGACTATGTATAAGCGCTATGGTAGGTCTGAGTAGGAGTAAACAACATGTAAACAGAAGTATGTGAATAATAATTTGAGAAGGAAAGACATAGGTTAATTAGCAAACATTGCTCATTAAAATTTCATGTAATTTTGTAAATCATATATATAGTTCATCTTGCCATTGCAGAAAAAAGTGAGACCATCAAAAGAAATAGCAGTCCTGGGATCTACAAGTTCATAAAATGATATAATGGTAGAGACTATATAAGAAAACCAATTAAGCAGTGGAGCCAAGATGGTGGAGAGGACACACACTTCTTTCTGATCTTCTCCCACAACCCTCAGCTAATTATCAAATCCTGCCTCTGAATTAGTTCTGGACTGGCAGAATTCATGAATCTTGGGAGTGCAACAAATTACCTGCCAAAGATAATTTTGAAGATCACCAGAAAAGGTCTATTTTGGACAGGTATGGAGGGAGGTGGCCAAGTGCAAGCAGGCCAAGCACAGACACTAGCACAGGTTGTGTAGACTTGGTGTGGATTCCACAGGGAGGTGCAGACTCTGAATATTGGAGAATACGGGGGGAGGATTCTACAGCAGTGTAGGCTACTCTGCCTTGGCTGTAAGCCAGTAGATCAGCAGAGAAATTTTAAAACATACAACACAAACACAAAAGGTAAAGAATAAACTCTGAAGCTCCGGAGTCTCAGGAAACTTGGCTACCCAGCAATGGGAGTGAGTCAGCATGGACTCAGTGCAGCTGCTGCCACGTGTAGAGGAAGCTTGGAAAACTTCCTTTACCCTAAAAGCAGATCCCAACTTAAAAAAAAATAGTAAAAAGGCAAAGAGAACTCTGACCATAGATAGTTTCTATGGTAAAGGGGAAGAACAGATTTCAATCCCTGAAGAGAATAAAAACAGATCATCTCCAGATGAAGCCTCATCACACGAGGCTCTCCTAGAAGAAATAAAAAAAAGATCTTAAAAGAGAGCTAGAAGAAAAATGGGGAAAGAAAATGAAAACTTTGCAAGAGGGTTTGGAAAAGGCATATAACTCATTAAAAGGTAGATTTGACAGAATGGAAAAAGAAAACAACTCCCTGAAAAACAGAATCTGTGAAATGGAAAAAGGTAAACAACTCTCAGGGAAACAGAATTTGTAATATACACCATGACCAAGTAGGATTTATATCAGGAATGCAGGGCTGGTTCAATATTAGGAAAATTATTAACATAATTGACTATATCAATAACCAAATTAACAAAAACAATATGATCATCAAAATAGATACAGAAAAAGCATTTGATGAAGAAATTAAAACTATTTCTAGTCATATAAAAAGGTGCTCCAATCACTATTGATCAGAGAAATGCAAATTAAGATATCACTGAAATACTACTACACACCTGTCAGATTGGCTAAGATGACAGGCAAAAATAATGACTAATGTTGAATGGGATTTGGGAAAACTGGGACACTGATGCATTATTGGTGGAACTGTGAATGGATCCAACTATTCTGAAGAGCAATTTGGAACTATGCTCAAAAAGTTATCAAACTGTGCATACCCTTTGATCTAGCAGTGTTACTACTGGGCTTATATCCCAAAGAGAACTTAAAGGAGGGAAAGGGACCCACATGTGCAAAAATATTTGTGGCAGCCATCTTTGTAGTGGCAAGAAACTGGAAACTCAATTGGAGAATGGCTAAATTATGGTATATAAATGTTATGGAATATTATTGTTCTGTAAGAAATAACAAACAGGATGATTTCAGAGAAGCATGAATTGAAACTAAGTAAAGTGAGCAGAAGTAGGAGATCATTATACACACCAACAAGATTATACGATGATCAGTTCTGATGGAAGTGGCTCTCTTCAACAATGAGATGACTCAAACCAGTTCCAATTATTCAGTGATGAAGAGAGTCATCTACACCCAGAGAGAGGAATATGGGAACTGAGTGTGGACCATAACATAACATTTTCATTCTGTTATTGTTTGCTTGCATTGTTGATTTCCTTCTCAGGTTTTTTTTTTTTTTCTTTCTAGATCTGATTTTTCTTGTGCAGCAAGATAACTAGACAAATATGTGTGTGTATATATATATATATAAGATTTAACATAGCCCAATACATGTTAAATATGTTAAAATATATCTGCCAACTAGGGGAGAGGGTCGGGGGAAGGAGGGGAAAATTTTGAGCAGAAGGTTTTGCAAGGGTTAATGTTGAAAAACTACCCATGCTTATGTTTTGTAAATAAAAAGATATAATAAAATTTAAAAAGAAAGAAAACAAATTAAGAGAGGTGAAGATGTGCCCAAGATCCAATAGTTGGGCAGGGGCAGAGTTTAAACCTCAAATCATCTTTTGTTAATCCAATTCCATTTCTCTTTTTAATTCCTTACCTCCTTAAATTCCAAAAAGCCTCTCTGCTCTTGTAAGAAAAAAATAATTCAATTGTCTGAAATCAAGGAATAAACATGTGCTGACCTGTTTCTAGAAATGGACAAATTTATTTAATTTTATCTCACTCCCACTCCTACCTCAATTACTTTTCAGCTACAATACATGTGATTTTCTTGGCAATATCTTGGATCACATCTTAATATGATTTTTTTATAATGTCATTTTATCTGACAACAACTAGTTCTCAAAAAATCACAAACAGTACTAGTCCTCAGTTATAACAATGCTTACTTTTAAGCATGGATTGAAAGAAGAGCTAGAAAGACACTTCTATTCCATCCATTCTTTTGCACAGGTGGGAAGTAAACAAAAGTTGTACTCTGAATACATTCTCAGACTTCTTCAATGTACTCAACAGTTATGTTTATTTTTTATCTACTTTTCCCTTTTTGGTTTTTAAAAAATACTATTTTGTTCCAATGAGAATGTTCTTTGGGATGAGAAAGAAAGATACCGGGGGGAAAATATGATGGTATAAAAAAGACATTAAGAAAATTTATTTTTAAAAGCAATGATTATTTCCTTGTGGTTTTTAGTTATATGAAAATGATTTAGACCATAAAATAGAGATAATGATTTTTCTGTAGCTATGTAAAAGCCTCTAAATCCTAATTGCTGTTTAGAAAGCCTTAGCAGTTTGGTTCATATTAATCAACTTTGAGTCTCCACATATAATTGCTGTTAACAATTATATTGTTATATATACAATATATACAATACATATACAATATATACAATACAAATAGCTTCTTGAAGGATCTGAATGATGTTTCTTTCATTACATTACAATGTTGGCCATTCATAATAAAAGCAATTAAATATTCTCTATTTAATATCTTACTACATTGCTCAGCAAAGTCATTTTTCTACTCATTTACTTTTCTTCATTTCTTTTCTTCCATGTATACAAACTTCACTGGTTAATTTGACTTATCAATTTGTAAAACTTCATTGAAAAACATAAATATTGTAGAACTTGCCAAAGCATCTTATCATTATCATCACTATTACTATGATTGTTGTTATTTTATCAGTCCAACTGTTCTGTAAGAAGTAGCACTGACAGATAATAAGATGAACTGTTTGAAAATTTTGAAATATATGCATCATTTGTAAGTTTCTGCACATGAAGGTTAAATGAGATCAGAAAGAATTTAACTATTCTTCTGCACTTATCTTTCACTGATCTCTCTAACACTGCTCTTTTCATACTAATCTCCTTTCACAGTGAAATAAAATCTCAAAATTGTTGCGCTGACATCTCTCTTTTTATTACAAATTTACATCATTGCTAATTGATAATTAGCATTCTTCTTTGGTTGACCACCTATCAAATGTAGTCATATATTTTAACACTTAATTTTATACTACTTGCTGTTGGCTTCAGGTACATTAGCTTTTTCTCCTCCACTATCTGGAAGTTTACTCCTTAAATATAGGGACCACATTTAATAGTATTTCTATAGCCCCCCTGATACCACATACAGAGCTGTGCAAAGCATTTTAAAAATATACTTTTTTCTGTTATCAACAAGAACCATCACTAACTGAGTGAGGCATATTGTTTGGATAATTTTTTCATCCAGCCTTTATTCAGCTGTCAACTGATCTTCCTAAAGAGCAAATATCATCATGTTACTACTTTCTTCACACCCCACATTTAAGCAATTTCACTGCTTCCCACTGATACCAGGATCATATAAAATTATGATTTTTAAAGCTCTTCATATGTTGGCACTTTCTTACCTTTCCAGTATTCTTATACCTTATATCCTGCATCCCCTAACTAATTCTGTGACTTAATGTAACTTGCCTCTTTATTATCTCTAGTGCACAATTCTCCATTTCCCAAATGAACATTTTCAGTAGCTACTCTTCATACTTGGAACAGTTTCCCTTCTCCTATCTGCCTCAAAGCTTTCTTGGATTCCCTTCATTCTCAGCTATAGTCCCACATTCTGCAAGAAGTCTTCCTTATCTTCCCTAGTCCTCTTTGATGTTAGTAACTTAGTAAACTTAGTAACTTTGAAATCATCTCCAACTTAGGCTACACAAACACATATACATATTTGTACATAGTTCTTTTTTTGATCTTGCAATCTAGAGCAGAGAATACTATTTTTGGAGAGAGCAGACTTTCTCTTTATTCCTAGTACTTAGAACAGTGCCTAGCATATAACAGATACTTAATAAATGCTTGTTTACTTCAGTTGATATCAAACATATAAATCTGTTTTGCTTAACTGTGTATGACTGTTATAATGGTTTTTATTTCTTTTACCTATTTCAGTGGGGGGAGAATAAGAGGGAATGAAAAAAATTTTCTTAGGTAAAAATAAGCTTAATTTTGTGAACCAATATTAGTATTTGACTCTGATGAAGAATTACATTTTTATTTTCACTTGTAGGCAAGAAAACATAATTCTTAGAAAGGGTCCATAGGCTCCACCAGATTGTCAAAGGTATCCATGAGAAATAAAAAGTTAAAAATTCATGTTCTAAATGCTTTACATTTTTCTAATACACACACACACATACATACATACATATAAACTATTGAACACAATAATAGTCTTACTTGCATGAGTTCTTTTCTCATCTCTATTTCTATGTTCTTATTAGATTTTAGATGGCATTTTTATATCATTATTATTATTATAATCAGAATAAATGTTCATTGTGCTTTATTTTATCTGAATCACTACATATGTATTTCTATCTTTCTTTGTATTCTTATTTGTCATTTTTAATAATGCAGTAATATTCCATAATTTATGTATTCTTTGATTGTTATACAGGCTGTATCCTGTTTGGTTGTTGCTATCATTTTGCTACATTTTTAAAAATAAATTTTCTATGAATATTTTTAACAGTTTTTTTCTTCCTGTAATATTATATTATGGGCCTGAGAAGGAAATAGCATAGCTAAAGGTATTATGATTTTTGTAACCCTCACAATCCAGAGATATACTTCAAGACAACTGCATTCCTTTGTAGCTTTACCAATAATATATATTCCATGTCAATTCAAATTGAAATGTTTATTATATATCTACTATGTGTGGAGCACTGTGCTCGACTGAGTGAGGATTCACGTGTTAATTTTAAACATCCTTTTCTAATAAGCTAAAAGTAGCTTGAATTGCAATATAAAAAAATAGAAAAAAATAAAGTATCATTAAAAATTTATATTCCTTTATTAAAGGACAAACACATTTCTGGGATCCAAGAAAATTCTACAAGACCTGTGATGGAAAATGCCATCCAGAAAGAGAACTAAGGAGTTTGAAAGCAGATTGAAGAATAATCTTTTTACTTAAACTTAAAAATTGTTTTTTCTTTCTTTCTTTCTTGTGGTTTTTCCCTTTTGTTGCAGTTCTTCTTTCATACAAATTTAATATACATATAATTGGAAAAAATACTATTAAGTGCCAAAAAAGAACTCATGCATTTGTTAATATCTTTGAATGATGAATACCAGTTACTATTCTTGAAAATTTGTGTGATTTTTTTTTTTTTTATAGATTCTGACCATCAGGATTTTTTTTATCAGATAATCCATGTGGTTGGTATAAAGAAGAGAATGGATGGATTCAGAAAAGGCCTATGTCTGAGTTTTGCCTCAAAAACTAACCATGTAACCCTGGAATATATTAGGAGCTTAATAAATGTTTATTGATGCTGGCCTCTCTAAGTCATTGTTTCATTATCCATAAAATGGGGATAATAGCAAATCTGCTGTGAGGACAAAAGGGAGATATGTAAAGTGCTTTGCAAATCTTAGAGCACTATAGAAATATTAGCTATTAATAATTAACTAATTTCACAAAGATATTCTGTTTCCTTTATTTTATATATGATAGGGTTATTGTATAGCCTACTAACTCTTTTTGTATCCATTGATTTGATAGAAACAAACTTTCTTTCTCTCCACAAATTAGATAAAGATCTTTTCTTTCTAATTCTTGTTTTTCTTAAGCACATATTCTATGTGTACCTTGTTTTACTTCCAGTGGACTGATTTCTATTTTCATACCATATGAAACCCAGGGCTCAGAAAATAAATAATAAAAAAAAACTCCAAGAATGTACACATCACCCTCCATAGAGGAGATTTTTTTTTTTTGCTTCAGTCAAGGAAAACATTCTCTTTTATCATCTATGATTATTGTTTTATCTAGGACTGCAGAATTACATATCATCTCTCATTTTTTTTGGCAGTATTTCAAATCTAATTCTACCAAATATTTCACCATGTACAGATATTTCGCATCCTTATCCTCATCAGTGATTGTTAATTGAATGTAAAAAAAAATTAGGATAAAATGAACTTAGAGCCTGATATTTCTGGAAAGTTTGGTTCAGGGCCTCTGTCACTGAGTATCTGTGAGACCTATGTCAAAAGACTGAACTTTCCTGCTGTCTGTCTTCCTCATTTGTGCAATAAGAAAGATAAAGTAAGGTTCTTCTAAAGTGCTTTACAATTGTAAATTTATGATTCAATGATGCTGAACATCATAAGGAAGCCAAGGCTGTAATGCCGGAGAAACTGAGGCAAGATAGAGATTAGAGAGTTTTTAATATTTTATTAATTGGAGCGTATAATTGACTGGACAGGACTCTCATCTCAAAGTATACAGTGGTGAATGTGAGTTCTCAATGACATATATAGCCACATGGCTCAGCTACAGGGGTAGACCAAGGCAGGGACAGAGTCAGAACATTGAAAGTGGGAAGTTTCAGGGCCATAAATTTGGTTCTAGCAGGATGGGGAGAAACTAGAAGCCAGACTCAGGATGTCTGAATAAACAGAAGTAAAGATGTCAATGAAGTATCTGGGATAGTCTTATCTTTTGGAATATTTAGATTGGAATTATTTGGAAGATTTTAATAATCTTTTGGAATATTTTGGAATATTTAGAGGGGTAGTTGTTAGAATCCTTACAAAGTGTTAACTCACTGGAATTGATAGAAACAATGCTTAAGTTTACACCTTTGAGAGTTCACACATTAGCTCACACTTTAGAGTTCACAAATCCGGGAGACTCACAAAGTTACACCTCCCACAATCCCACTCTCTCAGAGGAGGAGTCAATCTTTGGGTTCACACCTTTAAGAGATCATATATAAGAAATTCTTAGAGTCAGTGAAGTCAGTCAGTGGAGGAGTCAGAAGTAAGTCAGTTCGGGAGATTGATAGCCAGAATTCAGTCGGGAGATTCAGAACTGGAGATTCAGAGAGAGCTGGAGGTGACAAAAGACAAGCTGCAAGAGCTCTTGGAACCAAGGAGGGAGATAGGCCTCTAAGAAAACTAACCAGGCTATTTTGGAAGAGACAATAAAAGAATCTGAACCTTTAATACCTGGCTGCATTTGAGGTGATTATTGATCTGAACTGAAACTAAGGCTGCCTCCAGAAGCCCTCAAGAAACCTACCCCCAGAGAACCATCATATTTTAGAAAAAGAAGAGAACACCACAGATAGTGTTATAAATTCTTGAGGGCAGAAGGAGTTAGGAGTCAGGAAGTCTGATTTCCCCCTCATCTTGAGTCTTACAATGACAGTTTATAACCTTAGAGCAAATGGTCCTTAGTCTTCATGGACCAGAGGGAGGGTTTACAACTAAGGGGATGAGGCAGAACTGAGGTAGAACAATTTAGGGAAACAGAGGCAGAACCAATTAGGGAAACTGCGTCAGGATAATTAAAGAGAACTGTGGCACAACAAGGCTTTTCATGGTGAGACCATGGAGTGACCGCATTGGCTACATTTCACCATTAGACCTTTTGGAAGAAAGGATATATATGATTTTCTCAGCAAATCACATACATATAGCAGAACAGAGTTGGTCCCATGGCAACAGAACAAAGTACAATAAAAAAGTGAGTTCTTGACACTTCCGGTTAAGATGGCGGAGAGGAGGCTCACAGCTGCATAAGCTCCACGCTTTCTCTCACTATCCATTTCATTACAAGCCTCTGAATCAATGCTTGACTGAAAAAAACCCACAAATAGTTACCAAGAGAAGCCATCCTTGAGATCCGCCAAGAAAGGTCTGTCTTTACTGGAGGGCTGGGGCGGTTTTAGATCGGGCGCAGGCGGCGGGCAGCGGCAGTGAGGGCACAGGAGCAGACTGGAGAGGGGGTGGAGAGTGATCGTAGCCGTTTCTGCCGGGCGAGCTTCGCTACAGGTTTGGATACTTTCTTCCGGCAGCAAGTCAACAGCCCAGCAGAGAAGCTAAAAACACTGGGGCTGAAGAATACAACCCCAAACAGCTGGAGTCTCTCAGGACCTGGCCGCCCCCCCCTTCCCCGCCTCAGTGACTCAGCACGCTTTGGGATCTCAGAGCGCAGGCGCAGCACAGTCCTGCTAGTGCCTCACTGCTGCCCCCTGCAGTCTGTAGAGGAAGCTCGATAACACACCCAGCCCCCCCCCCCCCCCCCAAAGAAAGACTCCAGTTTTTTCTGTTTTTCTTTGGTAGTTTGTCTCTGATTAATAGACAGAATGAGCAAGAAGCTGAAGAGGACTTTAACCCTTGACAGCTTCTACACAGATAGAGAGCAGACTCTAAATCCTGAAGAGACTAAAAACAGGCAGTCCCCAGGTGAATCCCCAAAGGAGGAGACTGTCTGTTCCTCAGCACAGATGAACCTCATAGAAGTGATTAAAAAGGCTCTCACAAGGGAGCTAGAAGAAAAATGGGGAAAGCAGAGTGAGGCTTGGGAAAAGGAGAGGGAAGCTTGGCAAAAGAGCCTGGAGAAAGTTAAAGAGAGAGTGGATAAAGAAGTAAAATCCTTGAAAAATAGGATTAGTGAACTGGAAACAGAAAACAGCTCTCTAAAAAAACAAAATTGGCGAAATGGAAAAAAATTCCACAGAACAAAAGAACTCAATTGGACAATTAGAGAAAGATTTTAAAAAAGTGAGTGAAGAGAATACTTCACTGAAAATCAGAATTGAACAAGTGGAATTGAATGACTCGAGGAGACAAGAAGAATCAGTCAAGCAAATCCAAAAAAATCAAACAATGGAGAAAAATGTGAAATACCTTCTGGGGAAGACAACAGACCTGGAAAACAGATCCAGGAGAGACAATCTGAGAATCATTGGACTCCCAGAAAAACATGATGAAAAAAAGAGCCTGGACACTGTCTTCCAGGAAATTATCAAAGAGAACTGCCCAGAAGTCATAGGAACAGAGGAAAAAATAAACATTGAAAGGATTCATCGATCACCCACTGAAAGGGATCCTAAAATCAAAACACCAAGGAATATAGTGGCCAAATGCCAGAACCCTCAGATGAAAGAAAAAATATTGCAAGCGGCTAGAAAAACCCAATTCAAGTATCAAGGAGCCACAATAAGGATCACCCAGGATCTGGCAGCATCCACATTAAAAGATCGAAGGGCCTGGAATATGATATTCCGAAAGGCTAAGGAACTTGGTATGCAACCAAAAATAACTTACCCAGCGAGAATGAGCATCTTTTTCCAGGGAAGAAGATGGACATTCAACGAAGTAAGCGAATTTCATCTATTTCTGATGAAAAAACCAGAACTTAACAAAAAGTTTGATCTACAAATATAGAACTCAAGAGAAATCTAAAAAGGTAAAGATTAATCTTGGGAACTATATTTTGACTATATAGATGTATAAAGAATACATGTATACCTTGTTCTAGAAATTGATGTGGAAAGGACATTGTACCAGAAAAAGGGCAAAGTGGGGGTAGTACATCTCATGAAGAGGCATAGGAAACCTATTATATCTGAGAGAAAGAATGGAGGGGGATGAATATAGTGGGTATCTTACTGCCTTCAGAATTGGCTTTAAGTGAAAAATCTTAAGACATATTCAATCTATGGTGAAACTTCTCCCATCTCATTGAAAAGTGAGAAGGGAAAAGTGGAAAGGGAAGGAATAAGCTAAGCGGAAGGGAATACGGGAACTGGGAGGGAAAGGGGTAAGATAGGGGGAGGAACTCTAAGGTGGGGGGAGGGACACTAAAAAGGGAGGGCTGTGAGAAGCAAGGGGTGCTCACAAGCTTAATACTTGGAAGGGGGGGAAAGGGGAAAGAAGGGAGGAAAGCATAAACCGGGGTTAACAAGATGGCAAGTAATACAGAATTGGTCATTCTAACCATAAACGTGAACGGGGTAAACTCCCCCATAAAGAGGAAGCGGTTAGCAGAATGGATTAAAAGCCAGAATCCTACAATATGTTGTTTACAGGAAACACACCTGAAGCGGGGAGATACATGCAGGTTAAAGGTAAAAGGTTGGAGCAAAATCTACTATGCTTCAGGTGAAGTCAAAAAAGCAGGGGTAGCCATCCTGATCTCAGATCAAGCTAAAGCAAAAATTGACCTAATTAAAAGAGATAAGGAAGGACACTATATCTTGTTAAAGGGTAGCATGGATAATGAAGCACTATCTATATTAAACATATATGCACCAAGTGGGGTAGCATCTAAATTCTTAAAAGAGAAACTAAGAGAGCTGCAAGAAGAAATAGACAGTAAAACTATAATAGTGGGAGATCTTAACCTTGCACTCTCAGAATTAGATAAATCAAACCACAAAATAAATAAGAAAGAAGTCAAAGAGGTAAATAGAATACTAGAAAAGTTAGATATGATAGATCTCTGGAGAAAATGTAATGGAGACAGAAAGGAATACACTTTCTTTTCAGCAGTTCATGGAACCTATACAAAAATTGACCATATATTAGGACATAAAAACCTCAAACTCAAATGTAGTAAGGCAGAAATAGTAAATGCATCCTTTTCAGACCACGATGCAATGAAAATTACATTCAACAAAAAAGCAGGGGGAAGTAGACCAAAAAATAATTGGAAACTAAATAATCTCATACTAAAGAATGATTGGGTGAAACAGCAAATCATAGACATAATTAATAACTTCACCCAAGAAAACGATAATAATGAGACATCATACCAAAATGTATGGGATGCAGCCAAAGCGGTAATAAGGGGAAATTTCATATCTCTAGAGGCCTATTTGTATAAAATAGAGAAAGAGAAGGTCAATGAATTGGGTTTGCAATTAAAAATGCTAGAAAAGGAACAAATTAAAAACCCCCAGTCAAACACTAAACTTGAAATTCTAAAAATAAAAGGTGAGATCAATAAAATTGAAAGTAAAAAAACTATTGAATTGATTAATAAAACTAAGAGTTGGTTCTATGAAAAAACCAACAAAATAGACAAACCCTTAGTAAATCTGATTAAAAAAAGGAAAGAAGAAAATCAAATTGTTAGTCTTAAAAATGAAAAGGGAGAACTCACCACTAACGAAGAGGAAATTAGAGCAATAATTAGGAGTTACTTTGCCCAACTTTATGCCAATAAATTCGACAACTTAAATGAAATAGAAAAATACCTCCAAAAATACAGCTTGCCCAAACTAACAGAGGAAGAAGTAAATATCCTAAACAGTCCCATCTCAGAAAAAGAAATAGAACAAACTATCAATCAACTCCCTAAGAAAAAATCCCCAGGACCAGATGGATTTACATGTGAATTCTACCAAACATTTAAAGAACAATTAACTCCAATGTTATATAAACTATTTGAAAAAATAGGGATTGAAGGAGTCCTACCAAACTCCTTTTATGACACAGATATGGTACTGATACCTAAACCAGGTAGGCTGAAAACAGAGAAAGAAAATTATAGACCAATCTCCCTAATGAATATTGATGCTAAAATCTTAAATAAAATATTAGCAAAAAGATTACAGAAAATTGTCACCAGGATAATACACTATGACCAAGTAGGATTTATACCAGGAATGCAGGGCTGGTTCAATATTAGGAAAACTATTAGCATAATTGACTATATCAATAACCAAACAAACAAAAACCACATGATCATCTCAATAGATGCAGAAAAAGCATTTGATAAAACCCAACATCCATTCCTAATAAAAACACTTGAGAGCATAGGAATAAATGGACTTTTCCTTAAAATAGTCAGGAGCATATATTTAAAACCATCAGTAAGCATCATATGCAATGGGGAAAAACTGGAACCTTTCCCAGTAAGATCTGGAGTGAAGCAAGGTTGACCACTATCACCATTATTATTTAATATCGTATTAGAAACACTAGCCTCGGCAATAAGAGTCGAGAAAGATATAAAAGGAATTAGAGTAGGCAATGAGGGAACCAAACTATCACTCTTTGCAGATGATATGATGGTATACCTAGAGAACCCCAGAGATTCTACCAAAAAGCTATTGGAAATAATTCATAATTTTAGCAAAGTAGCTGGCTACAAAATAAATCCCCATAAATCCTCAGCATTTTTATACATCACCAACAAAACCCAACAGCAAGAGATACAAAGAGAAATTCCATTCAGAATAACTGTTGATACCATAAAATATTTGGGAATCTATCTACCAAAGGAAAGTCAGGAATTATATGAGCAAAATTATAAAAAAGTCTCCACACAAATAAAGTCAGACTTAAATAATTGGAAAAATATTAAGTGCTCTTGGATCGGCCGAGCGAACATAATAAAGATGACAATACTCCCTAAACTAATCTATTTATTTAGTGCTATACCAATCAGACTTCCAAGAAAATATTTTATTGATCTAGAAAAAATAACAACAAAATTCATATGGAACAATAAAAAGTCGAGAATCTCAAGGGAATTAATGAAAAAAAATCAAATGAAGGTGGCCTAGCTGTACCTGATCTAAAATTATATTATAAAGCAGCAGTCACCAAAACCATATGGTATTGGCTAAGAAATAGATTAGTGGATCAGTGGAAAAGGCTAGGCTCACAAGACAGAATAGTCAATTATAGCAATCTAGTGTTTGACAAACCCAAAGCCCCTAACTTCTGGGAAAAGAATTCATTATTTGATAAAAACTGCTGGGATAATTGGAAATTAGTATGGCAGAAATTAGGCATGGACCCACACTTAACACCATATACCAAGATAAGATCAAAATGGGTCTATGACCTAGGCATAAAGAACGAGACTATAAATAAATTAGAGGAACATAGAATAGTTTATCTCTCAGACTTGTGGAGGAGAAAGAAATTTGTGACCAAAGATGAACTAGAGACCATTACTGATCACAGAATAGAAAATTTCGATTACATCAAATTAAAAAGCTTTTGTACAAATAAAACTAATGCAAACAAGATTAGAAGGGAAGCAACAAACTGGGAAAACATTTTCACAGTTAAAGGTTCTGATAAAGGCCTCATTTCCAAAATATATAGAGAACTGACTCAAATTTATAAGAAATCAAGCCATTCTCCAATTGATAAATGGTCAAAGGTTATGAACAGACAATTTTCAGAGGACGAGATTGAAACTATTACCACTCATATGAAAGAGTGTTCCAAATAATTATTGATCAGAGAAATGCAAATTAAGACAACTCTGAGATACCACTACACACCTGTCAGATTGGCTAAGATGACAGGAAAAAATAATGATGAATGTTGGAGGGGATGCGGGAAAACTGGGACACTAATGCATTGTTGGTGGAGTTGTGAACGAATCCAACCATTCTGGAGAGCAATCTGGAATTATGCCCAAAAAATTATCAAATTGTGCATACCCTTTGATCCAGCAGTGTTTCTATTGGGCTTATATCCCAAAGAAATACTAAAGAAGGGAAAGGGACCTGTATGTGCCAAAATGTTTGTAGCAGCCCTGTTTGTAGTGGCTAGAAACTGGAAAATGAATGGATGCCCATCAATTGGAGAATGGCTGGGTAAATTGTGGTATATGAATGTTATGGAATATTATTGTTCTGTAAGAAATGACCAACAGGATGAATACAGAGAGGACTGGCGAGACTTACATGAACTGATGCTAAGTGAAATGAGCAGAACCAGGAGATCATTATACACTTCGACAACGATATTGTATGAGGACATATTTTGATGGAAGTGGATTTCTTTGACAAAGAGACCTGAGTTTCAATTGATCAATGATGGACAAAAGCAGCTACACCCAAAGAAAGAACACTGGGAAACGAATGTAAACTATCTGCATTTTTGTTTTTCTTCCCGGATTATTTATACCTTCTGAATCCAATTCTCCCTACGCAACAAGAGAACTGTTCGGTTCTGCAAACATATATTGTATCTAGGATATACTGCAACATATCCAACATATAAAGGACTGCTTGCCATCTAGGGGAGGGGGTGGAGGGAGGGAGGGGGAAAAAAATCGGAACAGAAACGAGTGTCAATATAATGTAATTATTAAATAAAAAATTAAAAAAAAAAAAAAGAAAATATGAGGGAGTAGAACTAGAAAAAAAATGAGTTCTTTGGTGGCCCTACCTCTTAATCATTCCCAGTTTACTATTTTAGGAAAAGAGAGGGAAGAATGATGTAAACTATCCCCCTGATCTTTTTGGGGGGGGGGGACGGAAGGGTTGGAAAGGAATCTTTGGGGGAAGGGTGGTCCTGGATCTCAAACCCTCTGGGACTCTGGGAGGGGCCCCACCCTCTTGTTCATATGGGAAACTCCCAGTTAAAGTAATCTCATTCAATTCAATTAGAGATCTTGGCCTGGGCACAGTCAGTGCTCTCTATTGGATTGAAAATCAGTCCCTCAAATTGCTCCCTAGCTTGGGCAGCAAAGAAAACTCCATAAATTCAAACACTGTATGCCCAGACCTTTGCAAATAATCCTAACAGGATTTTGCCTGCTGAGAGAGCTGTTCTCTTAGTGTAATATACCCATTTTTGCCACAAACTGCGAGCTTGTATTCATTGGGGTTTGCAAATTCTTTTGCAAAGCCTGCCGGGCCAGGGGATCCCATTGCTATCAGGGGATCTCTCAACCCTCATTTCTCATACCTCAACAACAGGAGCAGAAGGAAGGAAAGGTAACAAGCATTTATTAAGTAAATACTATGTGTCAAATACTAGCACCATGTTAAGCATTTAAAAAATGTTATTTTATTCATACTCCCAACAGTCCTGGGAGGTAGGTGATATGTATGTATGTGTATGTGTGTGTATGTGTATTTTGCTGAGGCAATTGGAGTTAAGTGACTTGCCCAGGGTCACACAACCAGGAAGATTAAGTGTCTGAGATCAAATTTGAACTCAGGTCCTCCTGACTTCAGGGCTGGTGCTGGTTGGTGGTTACACTCCAGGAATCTGAGGATAAAAGACTAAGTGATTTGGCAGAGTCACATGACTTGTAAAGTATCTGAGGCCATATCTGAATTTCTTTCTCCTTGCACATTAGCCCAGTATTCTATCTACTGCACTACCTACTGCCTCATCTCAGCTTCCAGCATTAGAAACTCCTGAATCCTCCTTCCTCTTCTCAGCAGCAACTTAATTGTTCCATCGTCATAGTGGTATCAGCCTATCCTGTAGAATTCTCTCTCCTTAACATTAGCTAACATTTACATCATTTGGTCCACCCTCTTCATTTTGTCCATTAGAAAATGAGGCTTACAGAGGTTGTTATTTATCCAACATTACACAAATATTAAGTAGCAAAGAAAGATTTGAACCTAGGTGATTAGACTCTAAATCCAGCACTCTTTTTCACTGTGTAAGTGAGAATATAACAGTTACCAGGGGGCTAATCTATCCTCCTCCCTGATAATATCAATGTATTTCAACAAGGGCCTTCTGAATTCTCTGAAAAGTATCACTAATACTGGAAATTTCAGTTGCTATGACAGCTGGGAAGAAAGAGATTTTTTGGCAGGCAGAACCTAAATCACACCACATAGATAGTCACTAAATTCAACCACTGTGCCTTAACAGAGAGTAAGTCTCACAGAGTAGAGTTGTGAGCTATGGGAAAAAAGAATATGAGATGAAGCTAGAGGAGCTGGATTCAATCTCTTTCTTGCTTTCTTATTACCTACATGACCTTGGGCAACGCAATCACAATTAAATCACAATTTTCTTATTGTTAAACATTGGTGCTAGTTGTACTAACCATTCTAATTGCTGTTTTTATTTTGTTTTAAGTTTATGGAATAAAACAAGCATTTTCATAACACTATAAAAATTACACATGAAATTGAAAATCTATTATGTATAACTTGCTATTCTTTTAAATACAAAATAGTTATTATGTAAATTCCTTTTTTTTCTTTCCCTCCCCTCTTTTTATTCTTGCCTCCCTACCCTCATACCTTAGAGATGGCTCTATTAAAAAGAAATAGGAATGTGTGTGTGTGTGTGTGTATAAAATTATTCTCTAAATATTTCTATAAGTTATTTTTCCAGATGTGGAGAACATCTCTCTTCTTTCATAGTTAGTCTGAGTATTTATAATAATCAGAATGACTTATTTACCAAAAAAAAAAAAAAAAAAAAAAACAACTCACTTTCAGTGCTTTTAAAATGTAAACCTTGAGAAGTGCAGCTAGATGGCTCAGGGGGTAGAATACTGGCCTGGGAGCCAGGAATACATGAATTCAAATCTGACCTCAGATACTTAACACTTAAAAGCTGTGTGACCCTTGGGAAGTCATTCAAGGCAATTGCCTTTCCTTCCCCCAATCTGCCCCCACCTAAATCGAGCCTTTTCAGTTATGTGATCTGTACACACTAGGCCTTAAATAGTTTTTGAATGAATGAGATAGACTTTCACTCCTTTTTTTAGAATATCTGATTAAATTCATGGATTAAAAAAATCCATTATCACCTAACTCCAGGATAGTGGTCCTCCAACTTTTTGTTTTATTGACATTATCAGAGTTAAAGTCTTCTTGGGTTTCCTGGTCTCACTTGCCAGTACAAATAGAAACTACTACTACAAAATAAAAATCCATAAACAATAATTTGGTGAAGTTATGGATCTGCTTAATCAGCTACTCCATACAGACTTTTTCCTCTGTTCATTTCTGAGTTTCTTGATGAAGCTTCCAAATTACAGATAAAGATGTATTTTTCATAAACTCCACTGTTATATAATTTGCATATGTGGACTGTTCCATAGAGCAGAGCTTCTTAAATTTCACTCACAACTTCTTTTTGCCTGAGAAATTTTTATGACCCCAATTACATATACTAATATAAAATTGGTATACAAATCAAACATTTATTGATAATAAATTATAATTTTGGGACCTCCTCCTCCACACTTCATAGGGGGTCATGACTCAGAGTTTAAGAAACTGGGCTATAAAATACTTTCTGTAATATTGACTTAGGGACTCAAATGATATAAAATAGTTTTAGGAAAGTAAAATGTAACTCCAATCCCATTGAGATTGTTGATCCCAGTACATTAGACAATAAGATCAGAGAGGACAGGGGCCAAAAAAATAATATCAGCTTATATTTTCAGAGTGTTTTTCAAGTATTTGATGTACTTTCTTGTATAGTATCTGTCTGGATCTTTATCAATATGTCCCGATTTATTCTGCCTGATACCTATAATTTATAAATAGACGCTTCATAAATAATTTTGGCTTATTTAAAATAACCTCTTGCATGACAAGCATATGCTGGATAGAGAGCCAGTTTTTGAAATCAGGAAAACTTGAATTCTAGTCCTCTCTGAGACATAATCACTGTGAGATCCTGGCTAAACGGGGATTCTTCACTTCTTTTTTTAATGGCAGGACCCCTTTGGCAGTCTTGTGAAGCCTATTCAGAATAATCCTTATCAGATTAATTCTTATCAGAATAATCATTTTCAAAGATCAAATGAAATATATAAGAACCCAAAGGAAACCAATTATATTGAAATACAATTATCAAAATACTATTTTCAAAATGTCATGGACTCAGGTTGAAAACCTCCTGCGATAAGCTTTAAGCCTTACCACTTTACCATTGAAATAACAGGTCTAAGTCCCTATGCTCGTACAGTAAATGTAATATCCCTTTCATTCACCATCCTTTCTATGGACTTCAACCAGTGTTGTGTTTCCACTAGAAAAACAGAAATGGAGAAAGGGTTTTACGCTTGTTCAGAACTTGTCACTGAGAAGGACTATAATAAGTACTGCCAATTCATGAAAAAAATCCACTTTCTGTCTGTAGCAAGGACAAATGCCAAGGCCACTCAGGCCTTACAAATCAATTCCTCAATTTCTGTATCACAGAATTTAGGTGGTATTTCATTGGAGAAAACTCTAGGAAATTTAGTTTCATAAGTATGATACCTATATACTAAAGTAAATATAAATCTGTGGAAACCAATAATTACTTTTACCATGAGAACATAACAGAGCAAACTGATTAAACCATTAACTCTCCTAATCATCATCTTTTCACTGTTAATTCTGTAACAGAAATTTATAGTAGAATTCCTTTATGTAATATAACTCTTTTTTTAAACATTTGATTTCATTATATTTAGAATCTTGTACAAATCTTTTTTAGACCATGGGAAATATAGCCACACTTAAAACAGGCTAATTATTTCCTCTCTAATTCTGCTTTCAATGGGAACTGGGGAATCCTTGAACTTCATTCAATTCAATAAGCTATTATCTCATGCCACTGTATTTGACTATTAGGATACAAAGAGAAAATAAAAACACTCCCTGTAATTAAGAAACTTATACTCTACTATGGGATAAAATTTGTATGCAGATAAGTACATGCAATTCAGAATAAGACAATTGCAGATATCAAGGCAATAGGTGACTTTTTGTGTGAAGAAGTGATGTAGTCAGATCTGTGCCTTATGAAAATTAATTTAGAAACTGGGTAAAGGACGAATTGGAGAGAAGAGAGAGGTGAGAGAGGCAAGGAAGCCATTAGGAAGCCATTAAAATATTATAGAAAGAGTTGATGGGAACTACAATTATGACTGTTTGTATGAATAAAGAAAGTGAGACAGATAATGAGATATGAGTTGTAGGTAAACGTAAAGAGGTATTTATTATTATTACTACTATTATAATAGGAGTTATAGTATTTTTATTTTTAACATTTTTATAGTATTTTAAGTTTTGCAAAATTTACATGATTTACATATTATCTCATTCAATCCTCACAACAACCTTGTAATATTATCCAATTTACACATTAGGAAACTGAAGTTAAGTGCTTTTCTAAGTTCACAGGGCTACTATGCATTTGAGGCAAGATTTAAATTTAGGTCTTTCTATTTTTATAACATGACAATATAATTTTTAGTCTTGAGATCCTATGCAGGAATCACTAATACTATGTCTCTTAAATGTATATAACACCGTTCATCAAAAGATCTTGCACATATGTAATCATTTGTCTCCAAATATCCTAATGGGTACAGATGGAAAAATTGAGGGCCAGAAAATATATTCAGTTTACCCATAATCATCTAGTAACAACCTCAGCAGGCATTCTTTTTCTTTTTTTTTTTTTAAAACCAGGGCTCCATTCAGTACACTGGTGAAACCTATGAACCCCATTTCAGAAATATTGTTTTGAAATGCATCAAAACAAAATAGTGCAGTTGTCAAAATATTTAAAAAGAACAAGTTTCCCAGATTCCAGGTTAAGAACTTCTGCACATCAATTTCCTGATCCTTTAGAATGCTGAAAATAACCTGAATTTTTCAGTAGTAGAGTAACTCCTTTGAGTTATTAATGCAGTTTAAATACTGATTCCTCCATCTATATATTCACTTTGTTCAATAGCTAGAAAAAAGAATGAAAATCTAAACTTGCCCTTTATATCCCTGGATTTATAAGCACTTAATATATACAAGCCACTTAAAACCTGAGCTTATCTGACAGTAAAATTGATTCCAAAAACAAAACAACAAAATATCAGATCCAAATAAAGATTAAATTCTGAATGGACTCCTATGATCTCTAAGATCACAGTTCATTCATACATATCAATATAAAATTTAATCCTTTTTTGTTACATATTATGTACTTAGCACAATGCCTGAAACATATTAGGTGCTTAATAAAAGCTCATTATTGTGTTTCCTTTCCATTTTATATAACATTATAATAATCTATCTAGGTCACTGTGCACTTAAAATTTATAGACCTAAGATGGCATATGAAATAACTTATTTCTACTATTTATAGTTTATTTTAAATGTGCATCTTAACTTTAATAATACAGCAAAAAATCCTGCTTTCAAATCCCCTTCTAAATTTATCTACTGTGGGGTTTTGCAGCTCTTGGTTTTTATTATTTATGTAATTATAATCACTTTACATTATTTGAATTATTTGCTTTCTTTACATAGTATCATTTCACATAAAGTTTCCCATATTTTGTGGTTCTCAATATTTGCCAATCTTAGTGATTGAATCACTCTCAAAGAATGCTTGCAAAGAAGGAGTTTTCAATTCAACATAAGGAATTTCCTAATATTTAGAACAGTTCCAAAATGGAAGTTTCTTGATCATCCACTTCTTGGTAAGGGAACTGATGTTCTACATAGGGCCAGAACAGATATCCTCTCAGATTTTTTATGATTTTTCACCACACTTTGTTAGGTAAGTACTATTTTTACTCCCTTTTTATGGATAAGAAAACCAAGGTATACAAAAGTTAAGTGACATGCACAGAATTATGCAACTAGAAAGTACATGAGACTAGATTTCATCTCAGCAGATAGATCTGACTCCATGTCTTGTTCTCTATCTCCTGTACCATTTCTCTGCCTTTTTATTTTAATTTATTTTATTCTGAACTTAAAAAATTAAACAAACATTTCCATAACAAAGTAGATTATAAGAATGATTGTATATGAAACTGAAAATTTATTATGTATAGCTTGTTTTTTCTTTTAACTATATGATAAAGTTATCATGTAATTTTCTTTCTTGTCCTTTCTCTCCATCTCCCATCCTAGAGTATATACTGTTATACATCACACACACACACACACACACACATATACACACACATGTGTAAAATTATACTATTCATACTTCTATTTATCAGTTCTTTCTCTGGATGCAGATATCATATCTCTTCCTATATTCTTTGTTGTGAATTTGAGTATTTATAATAATCAAAATAACTTATTTACTCAAAGTTGTTCTTAAAATAATATTGCTCTTCTCGTATACAATAGTTCCTTTGTTCTTGATTATTTCGCACAAGTATTTCTGTTTTTCTAAAACCACTGAGCTGATCATTTCTTAAAGCACAGTCAGACTCCATCATAGTCACACACTACAACTTGTTACCATTTAATTGGTGTGCATCCCCTCAGTTTCTCATTCTCTCCAACCCAAAGATAGGTTTTCTTTCTTTCATAATCATCTTAAAAATAGACCTAGAAGGGCCATTTCTGGGTCAAAGAGTATACACAGTTTAATAACTTTGGGCATAATTCCAGATTGTTCTCCAAAATGGTTCGATTATCTCAGAGTTCCAACAGTGAATTAGTGTCCCAATTTTTCCATAACCCTGCCAACATTTATTACTTTCCCCTTCAATCATTTTAGACAGTCTGAGAGGTATACAATGATATTTCAAGGTTGTTTTTAACATGTCTTTTTCTAATCAATAATGATTTAGGACATTTTTATATAACTATAAATTGTTTTGATTTCACTGGAAAACCTCTTGTTCATAGTCTTTGTTCATTTATTAGCTGGGGAATGTTGTATTCTTGATTTTACAAAGTTATTTTTATATTTAAGATATGAGACCTCTCTCTGAGAATCTATCTATACTTTTTTTACCCAATTTTTTGCTTTCCTTTTGATCTTGGTTATATTTACTTTATTTGTACAAAATATTTTAAATTTAATGCAACAAAAATATCCCATTTCACACTCACACTGCTCTCTCTCTTGTTTATTCATAAATTGTTCCATCTATCCATTATTCTGATAAGTAATATATTCCATATTCAAATTTTTGTACTTTCTCTATATTTCACAGAAAAAGAAAATTGAATGAGCTCATGGCACTGATTTGGGAAAAGATATTAAAGGAATTAGAGTAGGTAATAAGAAAACAAAATTATCACTCTTTGCAGATGAATGATAGAGAGTCCTAGAGAATCCTAGAGAATCAACTAAAAAACTACTAGAAACAATTCATAGCTTTAGCAAAATTACAGGATAGAGAATAAATCCACAGAAATCATCAGCATTTCTATGTTAGCAACAAAGTCCAGCAGCAAAAGATGCAAAAAGAGATTCTATTTAAAGTAACTGTAGATAATATAAACTATTTGGGAATCTACCTGCCAAGGCAAAGTCAAGAACTATATAAACACAATTATAAAACACACAAGTAAAGTGACATCTAAACAATTGGAAAAATATTAAGTGTTTATGGGTAGACTAAACGAATATAATGAAAATAACAATTCTACTTAAATTAATCTACTTATTCAGCACCATACTCTCAAGAAATTACTTTATAGAGCTAGAAAAAATAATAATAAAGTTCATCTGGAAGAAGAAAAGGTCAAGAATTTCAAGGTAATTAATGGAAAAAAAA
Organism: Antechinus flavipes; assembly: GCF_016432865.1. Classification (NCBI taxonomy): domain Eukaryota; kingdom Metazoa; phylum Chordata; class Mammalia; order Dasyuromorphia; family Dasyuridae; genus Antechinus; species Antechinus flavipes. The sequence continues at coordinate 86,544,699 of NC_067402.1, forward strand.
AACAAAAAAAAAATACATAGGCCTAGCTATGCCAGACCTAAAACTATATTATAAAGTAGTGATCATAGAAACCATTTGTCAGAGTAATAGAAATAGAGTAGTCAGTTTAATAGATTGAGTTCAGAGGACACAATAGTCCATCATTATAGTAATCTATTGTATGATAAATCCAAACACCCTAGTTTCTGGAATAAGAACTCATTATTTGACAAAAATTTCTGGGAAAATTGGAAATTAGGTTGGCAGAAACACCTAATACACTTTACCAAGATAAGATCAAGATGGTTCATGGTTTAGACATAAAGAGTGATACTAAAAACAAATTAGAGCAAGGGTATCTTCTTCTCAGATCTGTGGAGAAGGAAGGAATTTATGGCCAAAGGAGAACTAGAGTACACTAGTGCATTACAAATTGGATAATTTTGATTATATTAAGTTAAAAAAAGTTTTTGTACAAACAAAACCAATATAGACAAGATTGAAAGGGAAACACAAAACTGGGAAACTTTTTTACATCCAAGGATTCTGATAAAGGCCTCATTTCTAAAATATATAGAGAACTGATTCAAATTTATTAGAAAACAAGCCATTCTCCAATTGATAAGTAGTCAAAGAACATGAATAAACAATTTTTGCTCTAAATCACCATTGATTAGAGAAATGCAAATTAGGACAACTTTGAGGTATGACTACATACCTCTCAGATTGGCTAAGATGACAGGAAACGATAATGATAAGTGTTGGAAAGGAATTTGGGAAAACTGGGACACTAATACATTGTTGGTGGAGTTGTGAATTGACCCAACCATTCTGGAGAGCAATTTGGAACTATATTCAAAGAGCTTTCAAATTGTGCATACCTTTTAATCCAGCAGAGTCTCTGTTGGGTCTTTATCCCAAAGAGATCTTAAAAATGGGAAAAGGACCCACATGTACAAAAATGTTTGTGGCAGCCTTTTTTGTAGTGGCAAGGAACTGGAAAATGAGTAAATGTCCATCAGTTGGAGAATGGCTGAATAAGTTATGATATATAAATATTATAGAATATTATTGTTCTGTAACAAATGATCAGCAGATGATTTCAGAGGGGCCTGGAGAGACTTACATGAATTGATGTGAAGTGAAGTGAGTAGAACAAGAGAACATTGTATAGGACAACAAGAAGATTATGTGATGATCAATTCTAATGGACAGGGCTCTTTTCAACAACAAAATGATTCAGGCCAGTTCCAATGATCTTGTGATACAGAGAATCAGCTGCATCCAGAGATGGCGGGGATTGAATGTGGATCACAACATAGTATTTTCACCTTTTTGTTGTTGTTTGCTTGCATTTTGTTTTCTTTCTCTTTCTTTTTTCCTTTTTTTTTTTTTTGGTCTTATTTTTCTTGTGCAGCATGATAATTGTGGAAATATGTATAGAAGAACTGCACATGTTTAACATATATTCGAATACTTGCTGTCTAAGTGAGGAAATGAGAGGAAGAGAGAGAAAAGAATTTGGAACACAAGATTTTGCAAGAGTGAATGTTGAAAACTATCTATGCATATATTTTTAAAATAAAAAGCTAAGAAAAAATGATAAGTTGGAGAGCATATGTTTCTTTTCATTATCAGAAGGAATACCTCACAAGGAGAGGGCTCTTTATATAATGACAATCACAGGTTAAAATATGATATACCGATGTTTCAATGATATGCTGCTCTGATTCAGTCAATAATGAATAAATGTTTACAAGCACCTATATACAAAGCTCAGTGCTAAACAGTATGAGTGATACAAAATGCAACATGATCCTTAACCCTGTGGAAACATGATCTTTTATTTCTTTCCATGCTTTTTCCCCTCCTATTTCCTATGTAGGCCTAAGATTTTTTCCTACTTCAATCCAGTCTCACATTAATGACTGGCTAATCTTCCTTATGCATTGATCTAAGTATCTCTCTCTTCTCCTTAAAAGCATTCAATCAAGTAAAAACCCAGGAATAGAATTCAAATCTTAGATTTAGAGGTCATCTAATCTAAATTAAGTAATTCTAAAATATCTCTGTCCAGTAAAGTTCAAGTTTTCTGACCAACCCCTCCACAATCTGCCAGAATTCTAACTTACTATGATGACAGAGACTGAATTATCCAAACTTTGTTTCTCCCAATACCTAACATAATTATATGAAGCTGGATACTCAAGTAATGCCTATTGTAGTTTCATTATAGATTTAGAGATAGAAAGGATCATGGAATTAATCTACTTCAACCTTTTCATTTTACAGTAGAAAATGAGGTCAAGAAAAGTGAGGTGAGCTTCCAAAGATCACTTAACTAGTCAAGAGCAGAGCTGAGCTTCAAACTCAGGTTTCCCAAGTGTGAAATAAATGTTCTTTCCTCAATGACACATTATTACAAAAATCCACTTGTAATATAAGAAGGACATAAACTAGGTCACTGACAGGATAAAAATCTTCAGTGGATCCTCTTTTGCCTCTCTATAGATAGAGATAATATACAGAACACTAGAATTGACTTCCCATATATATGTCTTGACAATCTTATGTCATATTATTCCTCTTCTTAAACTTTACTGTGATTAAATTGGTCTGGTAGCTATTTTCTATGTCAATAATTCTGTCTCCTACCTCAACTCCTTTGTATTGATGATTTCCTTATGTTTGGAAAACATTTCTCTTCTGTCCATCTCTTGAAAGCTCTAGCTTTCCTCAAAGCACAGTTGAGATGCTTTCTTTCACAAGAATCTTTCCTGTTTCCCCACTTTGTTAGTGTTTTCAGCTTGAGAAGATTATATTATTAAATAAATATTTTGACTTATTTGCATGCATCTTGTACCATGAAGTCCCCAGCCTATCTCCTCACCTACTCTTCAACCAAGTAGAATATAAACTCTCTAAGGAGAAAGATTTTTGTTTTTGAATACATAATGCCTACTCAATTGTAAGTACCTTCAAAAGAATTTACACATTCAAATATACACTTAAAAGGGCAGCTAGATAGCACAGTGGATAGAGTGTTGGGTCTAGAATCAGGAAGAATCTTTTTCTTGAGTTCAAAAATGACCTCAAATACTTACTATCTGGGTGACCCTGGGAGAATTGCCTCAGTTCCCATAGTTGTAAAATGAGCTGGAGGAGGAAATGGCAAATCACTTCAAAATTTTTGCCAAGGAACTCCCCAAGGTGTCAGACACAACAGAAAAATGACTAAACAACAACTAAAACAATTCAACTTCTTAAAGGTTTAATTTTCTTATATAATCTAGAAGACACTATTCCTTTTTTTAAAAAAATAACTTTTTATTGACAGAACCCATGCCAGGGTAATTTTTTATAACATTATCCCTTGCACTCACTTCTGTTCCAATTTTTCCTCTCCCTCCTTCCACCCCCTCCCCCAGATGGCAAGCAGTCCTTTACATGTTGAATAGGTTACAGTATATCCTAGATACAATATATGTGTGCAGAAATGAACAGTTCTCTTATTGCGCAGGGAGAATCGGATTCAGAAGGTATAAATAACCCGGGAAGAAAAACAAAAATGCAAGCAGTTTATATTCATTTCCCAGTGTTCTTTCTTTGGGTGTAGCTGCTTCTGTCCATCCTTGATTAATTGAAACTGAATTAGCTCTCTTTATCAAAGAGATCCAATTCCATCAGAATACATCCTCATACAGTATTGTTGTTGAGGTATATAATGATCTCCTGGTTCTGCTCATTTCACTTAGCATCAGTTCATGTAGGTCTCTCCAAGCCTCTCTGTATTCATCCTGCTGGTCATTTCTTACAGAACAATAATATTCTATAACGTTCATATACCACAATTTACTCAACCATTCTCCAATTGATGGGCATCCATTCATTTTCCAGCTTCTAGCCACTACAAACAGGGCTGCCACAAACATTTTGGCACATACAAGTCTCTTTCCCTTCTTTAGTATCTCTTTGGGGTATAAGCCCAGTACACTGCTGGATCAAAGGGTATTCACAGTTTGATAACTTTTTGAGCATAGTTCCAAATTGCTCTCTAGAATGGCTGGATGTGTTCACAATTCCACCAACAATGTATCAGTGTCCCTGTTTTCCCACATCCCCTCCAACATTCCACATTATCCTTCCCTGTCATTCTAGCCAATCTGACAGGTGTGTAGTGGTATCTCAGAGTTGGAAGACACTATTCTTTTAGCCTTTCTGTAGAAAAAGGCTTCAACTCATAACTCTTTTTTACCTGAGAGTTTTTTACATGATCCTGAGTTTATAGGTATGTAAAATAGTATACAAATTAAGCATTTATTGATAGTAAATTATAATTTAAAATCTCAATTTCCCATTCAGTTATGAGACTCTCTATGGGGTTGTGAACCACAGTCTAAGAAGCTGTACTTTGGAAAGCACATTTCCAAAATTTTAAGAGTTGTCATAATTTTCACCTAAATAACTCTACTTCTGTATTATCAAATAGCTCTAAAGGACCAGAAAATACTTCATAGAAAACAAAGAGTGCCTCAAAGTTTTTAAGTTCAGATCCTGGGACCTGGCCCTGAAATGCAGTGATGACTCATATTCAGGATAACCTAAAAGATTATTATTAATCTAAAAGATATAACTTTAGAGTCTCTTACAAAAGCAACTTTGGACATGGAAAGGGTCAAAATTAGATCAGTCCTAAGGTACAGAATCATAAAATTAGAAATACTGTAGTCCAACCCAGCCAATGCAGCTATACTTTCTGTAAATCTCTGTCAGATAGCTATTTTTCCCCTTTCCTCCACAACTCGCTGGTGAGCCTGTTCTGCTGATTATTGTTGCTGTCATTCAAGTGTGTCTCACTCTTCAACCCTCTATTTGGGATTTTCTTGCCAAATATACTGGAGTGGTTTGCAATTTTCCTTCTCCAGTTATTTACAGATGAGAAAACTGAGGCAAAGAGAGTTAAGTGACTTGCTCAGGGACTCACAGCTAGTAAATATTTGAGACCAGATTCCATTCATTATTGAATAGCTATCACTGCTAGAGATTTTTAGTTTTTATTAAGTCAAAATCTGTCTCCCTGCCACTTCTACCAACTGATATTAGGTCTGATCTTTGGAATCTCACAGAGCAAGTTTACTATTCCTTCGATATACTCGCCTTAGTACCAATCTGCAACATCCATAAAATTAAAGAATGCACTAAGAAATTTCTCAAGTTCCTTTCAACTCTAAAATCCTATGAATATTTGATTATAGCTAGTAAATCAAGAAGCAAAATGATTCAGAATTATGTACCAGACATCATGCTAAGAGGAAATACAAAGATATGTAACATATCTTCCCTTTGTGTTTTCTTATCCAGGCAATATGATATTTTCCTAAATTGGGGAGAAGACAGGGAAAGAAGATGGAGTAACATATCACAGTTTCTCATGTTATAAAGGAAGCAACAACTGTAAATTCTGCTGAATATACTAGCATAAAGGAAAGTAACTATTACCCAGAAGTATTCTGGAATTGGACTGAGGTAAAGAAAAGTCATTTCCAAACACTATCTTCTTTTTTTCACCCTCATAATATCAGTCTACTAATATCCTACTAGCTTAAGCCAAGACAACTGTAACTTAACAGCAAGCTGATGTCAGCTGATGTCATTCTGGATGAATGGATGAGAGCAGACTGCAATCACAAACAACACATTTTAATGGTGTATGCGTCCATCTCTTAGGAATTAATGCTTATTGTCAAATGCCATTGTAAAACACCAGCCTTTTTGGAACTGGGCTGCAAAATCTATGGAATTGTTCAATTCCTCTTCTTTTTACTCTGAGGTTTCTTTCAAATTCATTCAGGAGCCAATAAGACTGGACTAGACTAGACAAACACCATAAAAACACATTTTAATTGAAGAATTTAGAGCTAGATGGGAATTTAAAATCCAAGTAAATTAGTAAAAATGCCTCCTTTTAAAGATGAGGAAACTTAGGACCAGAGACACAACATGATTTGCCTCATGTCCCATAGGTGATAAGTGGCACATATGAGATTTGAACTTGGCTTTCTGATAACCAGAAAGCAGTAGCAAATTTTTACCTTTTTCTTGTTTTCAGGACAGTGTTATTCCTTTCACAAACATATTCTTCTTAAATTTCTACTATTTTCCAAGTAAAACCTCTACTTCTGATTTATAAAATGCTACTTCTTTTTGCCAGTTCTCAGTTATAATGACTTTTTTCTTTTTTTGTTGAAAACAAAGCAACAAATTCAGATATATTGTTCAGTTTTCTGTCCCTGTATTCAAGGTGAATTTTTATAGAAGAGTCAGGGTGAAATTTTATGTTAGAGTTATCTATAACCTGCTGGAAATTGGGCTTTATACAAGGAAAGTGATAGCTCACCCTTAACTATGGCACTACAAATGGTGACATGATAATTAATGTATTATTTCAGTGGAGTGGGATGCCAGCAATTGCTTTTTGCTCCCAGGAAGAAATTTATGGTATGATTGAGAAAAATGGCAAGAAAACATTACATGAAAGGGGAAGATAAATTTTTTTAGAGAGACATCCTCACCATCTCCTCAAGAAAATCTTGGGAAATGTTTCCTTGACTGACGGTGATTTTTTTCGGATGTGCAGTTATTTATACCTTTCCTCTCTCCTAGATGGCAGTATGACATACAGAGAGACAATCCCATGACAGTCCAAGTACCTTATGCTACAAAGATAGCAGAGAATAATGTTCCAGAAAAACTCACTAAATAATGAATCAGCAGCAACAGAAGAAAGAAATACCTGGGTCTCTGGGACACCAAACAGTAATACTTACCGGTTCCACATTATAGGAAAAGAGGGCATACTCCTGATCTGGAGACACCTCATATCGGACAGCTTTTAATGATTCCTTAAAACAAAAAATAAAAGAACAGAATATGTAAAGTTTTGTAAAATAGTCACAAAATAATTATCTTCTGAATATCTTCAAGAGAAAAAAAATAAGGTTCAATTCCAGCGCAGCATTCCTGATAAGGTCACTATATCTCTTGTACTATGTCATGTAAGATAATTCTCCTTTTTCTAAATATTTTTTCTATTCCTCATATTTATTTCGCTAATTTTCTCCAATAGCTTATTGCTTTCTTTTGATTTTGATATCATAGTGATTCTCCAATATACTTCAACTCTTTCTGAGCTCCCTCTTCTCATACCAGTGAAAAATAACTAAAACAAAGTCAACCAAATGATTACATCAGAGAAAGCTTGCAAAATTCTGCTCCAATACCTTCTCAGATCCACAACTGGTTACTGAAATTAATCTGAATGTAACATTTTTAAAATTTATCTATATGTCTGTTTGCCTTTTTTTGTTGTTGTTGATTTCTACCTGCTTGTGCTGTTTACAGATCCAGGTTGTCTTCAGCTTGTGGAGGGGCTGAATTCTAGCACATAGAGATATAGAGGAGATGTCCAGAAAGAGTTAAGAGGGGACTAACATTTGATAAGGCTAAAAAAGTAGGATGGGAGCCACATTGGGGAGGGCCTTTAAGAAGGTACTTTTCTTGTTCTTACAATTTACGATCTAGTTAAAGGGAAAGGACACATTCACATGAAAGACTTTCATAAAATGACAAATATAAATTAATTTGACAAATATAAGATGTAAGAGGAAGACAAAGTCAAGTAGTCTTAAGTTCTAATCAAGGCAGAATCCCAGTGTAGTCTGGATGGGGACATTTACTCTTCCTTTTCTCATTTATAAAATGGTTCTAATAATACATGACTAATTTATCTCCCTCTCTGGGAAGCATCAGGATTAATTAAATTTTGAAGAACCAGATAAAAATACTAATTCTGTAGTCATAAGGTTACATGATATCAAGCGGGGAAGATAAGGCACAAGACAGGGAAATAAAAGATTCTCATTTTATTTAAATATTCTTGGTAAATTAGATAATGGAAATTATAAAAGGTAAGAAAACTTGACATACAAGCATAATCAGTGCAATGCTTTAAACAAAAATTAACAGGCTTTATTCCCTTCTTCAAATATCACTTAGAGAATCCTATGATCTTTAAATATTGATCACAAAGTTAAAAAAAAAGATCTCTTTAAAATCTAAGCCTCACATTTTAAAAATCATGTCAGTAGAAAGAGAACTGGAATTGGCATCAAGAAGACTTAGGTTTGAGTCCATCACAGAAGTTCACTAGCTATGAGACTAGGCAGGTTACCTAACCTCTCTAAGCTGCACTTTCCTGATTTACTATGTGGAGATAAAAGAGGCAATCTTAAAAGGTGGTCGGGAAGCTCCGAAAAGATAATCCATGGAAATTGCTTTTGGAAATCTTAAATCATGATATATATTTGAATTATAATCTTCATCATTTTAAATTAAAGATTATGCATTGATTTAAATTTTTTTTTTTTTAATGAGAGGCATTGTAGTATGGAAGGAAGTAGGCTGGACTGGGAGTTTGATGATACATTATAGTTTTGACTTTGCGAACTAGCTGGATGGTTTTTGAACAACAGCAAGGCCAATCACTGATAAATAGTATACAATTTCCCCAACTCTGTGACAAGTCCTAAGAACACAGATAAAAGGTAAGAAAACTTGACATACAAGCATAATCACTTCAGTGCTTTAAACAAAAATGAATAGATTTTATTCCTTTCTTCAAACATTACTCAGAGAATCCTATGATCTTTAAATATTGATCACAAGATCCTGAGAATACAGATGTATAAATTGAGGTTCCTTCTTCAAAGGAGCTTCCAAAATAGATGAAGATAAGGCACAAGAGGCTAAATCATAATGTGAATATATATGCTAAGTATCAGTAGAGTAGAATGTATAGTGAAATTTCTAGATGTTTAGGAGAAAGAAATATGAACATGGGTTGAGGCAGTTGGAGAAAGCGCTCTCGGAGCGTGGGATGTGAATGTTATAGGAAAGATAATCCTTAAACCAAGTAGAGGGATCATTATGACTGGGCATTCCAAGTAAGATGAAAACTAGAGAAAGGCACAAATGACTGTGTCGGTGGTATGGGGGACTGAAGAAGCTCATCTCAGGGTCTCATGCTCTTTCAATCTGAACTATCCTAAAAACTAATCTTAATCAGTCACTTTGTCACCAATCCAAACTAACATTCCTAAAACATGAGTTTGACCACATAACCCCCTTATTTAAGAAACTAGGTGATCCTATTGTCTCAAGAATAAAGAAATTAAAAAATACTGATTGACATTTAAAGCCCAAACTTAATCTGGCTCTATTCTGTCTTCTTTAGCTTATATAACTTCTCTCTCCCTTTTATGCATCCTATGTTCGAGCAAAACTGGCCTCTTTGTTCCCTTCCCAGCATTATGTCTTGGCACAGGCTGCCCCTTATACTTCTAATATACCTCTCCTCATCATTCTTTTCTCACTGAAACCCAGGCTTCCTTCAAAGCTTAGTTCAAGGGTCAGTGTACTAATTCTTATCCATGGCATATCCTAGTACCCCTTCTTGTTAGTGTTATACACACACACACACACACACACACACACACACACACACACACACACAAACACAGGGAAGTCAGTTTGTTTGCATTTAGTATATATTTTGTACTTATTTATTGTTAATGATTGTTAATGCTGGTCCCCTCTCATAGAATGTGAGTTGAGGATAGGTACTATAGTTTTTGTCTTTTTATCCAACATATATAGCACACTACCTGACACATAGTACATACTTTTCAATTCCCCCATTTGCTGAAAAAGAAGTTGAGGTCTAGGGAAATGAAGCAACTGGCCCAGTGCCATCATGCTAGTTATTGTCAAGAAAGAAAGAAAGAAATCTAAGGTTTTCATTGTCTGATTCCAAGTATTATATTCAGAGGACTCTGTATTTCCACAAGGCTCTGACATAAGGACTTGACCAAAAGGGGAAAATGAATTAAAACTGTCGATCTTTTGATTTGGGGGGGGGAGATTCAAGGGAAAACGACACACATAGATTTAGCCACCAGTATTTTATTTACATAGACACTCGCCTCCCTTTTTCAAAGGACTATACTCTGGGTATGGCTGAAGGTTCCTATTATCATAAATGTTGATCCAGGCCAGTATTTAATAGTTGACTTGTCTAGTCTTATAGAGATGTGTAATGAATGCGCTAGCACCCAGGACACCCCAGAATCAGCCGGAGTCAGTATAAGCAAAAGTCCTCAATCTTTATTCTCGGTTCCCAGACGCAGGATTGAACAGGATGGAAGCTGAATCTCCGTGACACCTTCTTCCTCATCTATCGCTGAGAGTGTGTCCCTGGCTAGTCTTACTCCACCCTCTCGTCCCTCCTACAATCCTCCATATACCAATCATTGAGCCAGTACGGATAGTGGAAAGGACTATTTTCCAAGCATATGCCCATAGATTATTGTGCAATCAGTAGTTAGCTTCAAGCGCTCAGCAGTCCGGACCTCAGTGCATCAACCCAATAGTTTCAGCCCTCCACAGAGATGAATTCTCTCTTCATAACAGTAGGAGATCATGGAAGATGATGAAATTACTGGTTTGATCCATATAAAACATAATAATTTGTGTATCTTAATGATTTAACAAATCTTAATATCCTTTAATAGGGATATTTATGGTGGGCTGCATGTTTCCAATGATGATTGAGCACAAGTAATAATGAAGTTGTTTTCTTTTAGAGCTAGAATGGGGATGGACTTGTGGTTTCATAAGTATAAGGGATCTCTCAGTGAGGAAATTGTTTGACTAATGTTGATTGACAGGTCATCTATAACTTACAATCTTACAGGGTTATCTGGCCACCTACAAGGGTAAATGGTTTATTCTCCAATTGATAAATGGTCAAAAGATATGAACAGACAATTCTCAGATGAAGAAATTGAAACTATTTTTAGCCATATGAAAAGATGCTCCAAGTCATTATTAATCAGAGAAATGCAAATTAAGACAACTCTGGGATACCACTACCCACTTGTCAGACTGGCTAGAATGACAAGGAAAGATAATGTGGAATGTTGGAGGGGATGTGGGGAAACAGGGACACTGATACATTGTTGGTGGAATTGCAAATACATCCAGCCTTCTGGAGAACAATTTGGAACTATGCTCAAAAAGTTATCAAATTGTGCATACCCTTTGATCCAGCAGTGTTTCTACTGGGCTTATATCCCAAAGAGATACTAAAGAAGGGAAAGGGATCTGTATGTGCCAAAATGTTTGTGGCAGCCCAGTTTGTAGTGGCCAGAAACTGGAAACTGAGTGGATGCCCATCAATTGGAGAATGCCTGAATAAACTGTGGTATATAAATGTTATGGAATATTATTGTTCTATAAGAAATGACCAACAGGATGATTTCAGAAAGGCCTGGAGAGACTTACATGAAGTGATGAGTGAAATGAGCAGGACCAGGAGATCATCATACACTTCAACAACAATACTATATGACAATCAATTCTGATGGATGTGGCCATCTTCAGCAATGAGAACCAAATCAGTTCCAATAGAGCAGTAATGAACTGAACCAGCTACACCCAGTGAAAGAACTCTGGGAGATGACTATAAACCACTACATAGAATTCCCAATCCCTCTATTTTTGTCTGCCTCTATTTTTTATTTCCTTCACAGGCTAATTGTGCATTATTTCAAAGTCTGATTCTTTTTGTACAGCAAAGTAACTGTTTGGATATGTATACTTATATTGTATTTAATTTATACTTTAACATGTTTAACATGTATTGGTCAACCTGCCATCTGGGGGAGAGGATGGGAAAAATTGGAACAAAAGGTTTGACAATTGTCAATGCTGTAAAATTACCCATGCATATAACTTGTAAATAAAAAGCTACAATTAAAAAAAATGAGTAAATGGCTTTCTCAAGAGGTTACACAGTTAATATGAGTGAGGGTCAGGATTTCAATCCATGTCTTCCAGACCCAAAAGTTGACCTTTAAGTAATATGGTTATCAAAGATACTATACTTTGGGAATCTACCTACCAAAGGAAAGTCAGGAATTATTTGAGCAAAATTACAAGAAAGTTTCCACACAAATAAAGTCAGACTTAAATAATTGGAAAAATATTAAGTGCTCTTGGATAGGCTGAGCGAATATAATAAAGATGACAATACTCCCTAAACTAATCTATTTATTTAGTGCTATACTAATCAGACTTCCAAGAAAATATTTTAATGATCTAGAAAAAATAACAACAAAATTCATATGGAACAATAAAAAGTCGAGAATCTCAAGGGAATTAATGAAAAAAAATCAAATGAAGGTGGTCTAGCTGTACCTGATCTAAAATTATATTATAAAGCAGCAGTCACCAAACCCATTTGGTATTGGCTAAGAAATAGATTAGTTGATCAGTGGAAAAGGTTAGGTTCACAAGACAGAATAGTCAACTATAGCAATCTAGTGTTTGACAAACCCAAAGATTCTAACTTTTGGGATAAGATTTCATTATTCGATAAAAACTGCTGGGATAACTGGAAATTAGTATGGCAGAAATTAGGCAAGGACCCACACTTAACACCATATACCAAGATAAGCTCAAAATGGGTCCATGACCTAGGCATAAAGAACGAGATTATAAATAAATTAGAGGAACATAGGATAGTTTATCTCTCAGACTTGTGGAGGAGAAAGAAATTTGTGACCAAAGATGAACTAGAGACCATTACTGATCACAAAATAGAAAATTTTGATTATATCAAATTAAAAAGCCTTTGTACAAACAGAACGAATGCAAACAAGATTAGTAGGGAAGCAACAAACTGGGAAAACATCTTTACAATTAAAGGTTCTGATAAAGGCCTCATTTCCAAAATATATAGAGAACTGACTCAAATTTATAAAAAATCAAGCCATTCTCCAATTGATAAATGGTCAAAGGATATGAACAGACAATTTTCAGATGATGAAATTGAAACTATTACCACTCACATGAAAGAGTGTTCCAAATCACTATTGATCAGAGAAATGCAAATTAAGACAACTCTGAGATATCACTACACACCTGTCAGATTGGCTAAGATGACAGGAAAAAATAATGATGAATGTTGGAGGGGATGCGGGAAAACTGGGACACTGATGCATTGTTGGTGGAGTTGTGAACGAATCCAACCATTCTGGAGAGCAATCTGGAATTATGCCCAAAAAGTTATCAAATTGTGCATACCCTTTGATCCAGCAGTGTTTCTATTGGGCTTATACCCCAAAGAGATACTAAAAAAAGGGAAAGGGACCTGTATGTGCCAAAATGTTTGTAGCAGCCCTGTTTGTAGTAGCTAGAAACTGGAAAATGAATGGATGCCCATCAATTGGAGAATGGCTGGGTAAATTGTGGTATATGAATGTTATGGAATATTATTGTTCTGTAAGAAATGACCAGCAGGATGAATACAGAGAGGCTTGGAGAGACCTACATGGACTGATGCTAAGTGAGATGAGCAGAACCAGGAGATCATTATACACTTCGACAATGATACTGTATGAGGATGTATTCTGATGGAAGTGGATTTCTATGACAAAGAGACCTAACTGAGTTTCAATGGATAAATGATGGACAGAAACAGATACACCCAAAGAAGGAACACTGGGAAACGAATGTGAACTATTTGCATTTTTGATTTTCTTCCCGAGTTATTTTTACCTTCTGAATCCAATTCTCCCTGTGCAACAGGAGAACTGTTCGGTTCTGCAAATATGTATTGTATCTAGGATATACTGCAACATATTTAACATATATAGGACTGCTTGCCATCTTGGGGGGGGTGGAGGGAGGGAGGGGAAAAAACGAAACATAAGCGAGTGCAAGGGATAATGTTGTAAAAAAATTACCCTGGCATGGATTCTGTCAATACAAAGTTATTATTAACTAAAATAAAATTTAAATTAAAAAAAAAGATACTATACAAAATAGAAAGTAGAATTATTGTCTAGTGAGAACAAAAGATAACAGATGAAGACCACACATATTGCTCAGTACCTACAGGTTATTTTAAAGCCCTAGAGGAAGATCTTCATCACAACAGGTAGTTCTTTAAATTCTCTGGAGATTCTAAGAAAACTTTAAGAAAAGATAGATAGTGAGTTTTATCACTGAAAGGAGGATCCACACTGATGAAATTACTGACAGTACTTAGCAAAAGATTTTATATATAGGATAAGGGAGATAGTGAGAAGCTGAGTTCAACAACCTTGGTAATAAGCCTTGCTGACTGGTGGTGACCTTCATAGAAAGTTTAGAAGTAGGAAAGACTTTATGATAAAAATAATGAGTCCAGTTTTGGACATGGTGAGTTAAAGATGTCTATGGGACATTCAGTTCAAGATATTTAATAGGTAGGTGGATATGTGAGACTGGAGGTGAACAGAGTGATTACAGAAGGATAAATATATTTGAGAATCATCAGCATAGAGATGACAATTTAATTCAAGGTAATTAATGAGAATACTAAGTGAAAGAACAGAAAGGGAGAAGAAAAAAGGATCCACAAGATTGTCTTGTGGTATACCCATGGTTAGCAGGTGTGAAATGCATAAAGATTCAGCAAAGGAGACTTAGAAGGACCAGGAGAGGATAATGTCTGCAAAATCTAAAGAAAAGAATATTGAGAGGGTAATCAGTGGTTTTAAAGGCAAAAGAGAAGGCCACAAGTATGAGAATTATGAAAAAGTCATTAGATTTGGTAAGTAAGAGATCATTAGTAATTTTGGAAAGAGCAGTTTCAATTGAATAATGATTTTGGAAGACAAATTGTAGGAAATCAAGATGAGAGTGAGATTATAGATATCTACACATAGTCTATCTATACATAGCCTTTTCAAGAAATGTACAAAATATAGGAGAAATATAGGACAATAGAATGGATGGAAGTGATTAAGTGAGGGTTTTTTTTTTTTTGAAGAGGAGGGAGATGCGGATATATTTGTAGGTACTATGGAAGGAGTCAGTGAAAGGGGAGACAATGAAGATAAATGAAAAAATGGGGATACTACAAGGAACAATTTGTTGAAGGAAACAAGAGGTAATGGGATCATTTAGGGAAGCAGAAGCTTAGTCTTGGTAAAGGGAAATGCCACCTTTTCATGTGAGACTGGAAAAGAAGAACAGTGGTAGAATGCATCTGGATGATGTGAGATAAGGAAAAATTTTTTTTTCAATAAAATTTTAGGGATATTCTAAGTTAAGGGGGTAGGGGAAAGACATAGCCATGAAAGGTCTGAGGAAGAATAAAAAAAAATGGAAGAACTGCTGTCTTGATGAGATAGCAAATTAATTAAAGAAAAACAAAAGGACTGGCTAGCTTCAGAGAAGGTCAAGTTGAAGTTATGTAATATAAATCTATAATGACATTTTCTCCATCTTCATTCAGCAACTCTAATTTTTTATAGGCAGAATTAGAACTCGGGACTTCCTACCTTGAAGTCAACACAATATTCATTACACCATCTAAGTCCTGTCTGTTTTCTGCCATGTGAACTTAGTCTAGCTCAGTTTAGTAAAGCTTAGCCTCAGAAAATTCACTATTAGATGATAAAGGGCTTTTTGTTTTTTTTTTTGTTTTGCCATAGCAACTAATAAAGACTGACTACTAATATAAACATAGCTTGCAATGTTACAATCTGCATCAATGAAAGATACACATACAGCACTGAAATTGTGGGTCCCCCAAATATTGAAAAATCTTTTTTCTACTTTCAAATCTTGTACTTGCTATCATATTTACCTAGTTTAATAACACACATAACATTTTTTATTATCAGTTTGAAAAAGTTGTGAAATATAATTGAAAGAGTCTTGGATTCTACATCCTGGGTTCAAATGAGGGTTCCTACTCATACTAACGGTTGACTTTTCTCAGCTTCAGGACTTTTCATCTGTAAAATGGGGGAAAATAAAGTTTCTGCAACCTATCTCACAGAAATATTTCAAGGAAACCACTTTAAGTATTATATAAATGTGAGTTATTACTACTACTAACTAGTACCATCACCACCACTAATATTACTACTACTTTTCTTTGTTAAGAAACACTGATGGGTAATTTCCCTTAGTCATACCTTCAATAATCTCAAAGGAGTCTAAATTTCAAAATTAGAAATATTTTGATCAATTACCCCAAAATTATGCCAAATTTTAAGGCAAATGGTCTGATTCCATTCAGGAAATGGGAATAACTGATTCATAGTAATTGGATTTGAAATCAAGGTTTTTGAGATATTCTAGAATATTATTCAAGTCATAAACTACAATTTCTCTCCTTTGTCATAGAGGCCATTTTAGCCACTATTAAGCTGCTTGAATGTATTCTGGGAATAAGATTAAAATAAGCACTGGAAGGATCATTATTAACAAGGTGCCTTAAAAAGAAGGAAAAACTTACATGATATAGAATGTGTGAATCATTTAGGGAGATAAGAATCCCTTTTCTGTATCAAAGATGGTGTCTGAAGTTGCCCTATTACTTGGCTTAAACGACTTCAGATAAAATATATGATCTGTCATGGGCTATTGATCTTAGAAAGAGAAGGCAGTTCATATTCCAGTATTTCATTACTAAGTGCAGTTGTATGTACAGCAACCTGCTTTTACTAACCTGACACCTTCTCAGGAAATATTGATAACATTCTGACATTAAAATCTAGTCACCCTTGGCAACAGTCTTTGTTCATTTTTGCCTTTCAATTAATATTAGAAAACCTTTTTTTGCACCTGAAATATTTGAAAATGTGTTGAATTAGTTTCTGCCAGCTTCTGCCTTAAAGCGTTTTGTGTTTTTTATATGCAGAAATAAATGTGCATTCGTTCTTACAAGGCCTCATTTAGTAAACTAAGATAGTTGCACTAAATAAAACACTGCAAAACATAAAGAGTTAGCATGCCTTGCCTATATTCAGGAAGCAGCCTTTCTACATGGAAGATTAAGATCTATCCAGTCCTAAGCCTAACTTGTCTCTTAAAAGAAAATTGTATTTTTAAATGAAATGAATGCTAAGTAAATTTTCTGTTTCAAAAGAAGATTAAATTTAAAATTAAGCATTTTTCAAAGTAAGAAATGTAAAATAACAATTCCTACAAGAACCAGTTAATTAAATTGCATGAAAATAAAACTATCCTTTGTATACACTGCATGGAATCCAAACTATCCTTTGTACTCACTGTGGTGTATCTTGCACTGAAAAAAAACCCATGGGACTGGGAATAAGGAAACTGGGTTCTAATCCTTGTTGTTACTATATATATATGTCAATTAGTCAAAAGTAAATTGTCTAATCTTCCTGTATTCTCATTTATTCACCTGTAAAGTGAGAAAGCTAACCTAGAAGACTTCTCTGTTTTTTTCCGACTTTAAAATTCCAAAATACTACATTTCTGATCCATGTTAGTTTCAAAATGTTAGTAATTCTAATTCTGAACTTTTAATTTTGATCAGACTTTCACTATTTGATCTTGTTTAGACAAGTATCATTTCTGACTCTTGGTCTACTTTGCACTCTTTCCCCTGATAATTTGTCAACTTTTCTTTTAAAATAAAAGTCTAGGGGCTTAGTTCTTATCCTAATGAACACACAAAACATGTAAAAGCTGAACCTTCCTTTTTAGGAAGTTACAAGCTAACATTTAAATAACAAATCATGACTTTATTTAAAATATTTAGTACAATATTTCAAAGTTTTGGAAAAAATTGAACTTTCCCAGATTTCCAAGATATGATTCTAACACTGAATTAAGACTTGATTGTTACCACCATTAGAATAACTAGTATTTCAAATACTTTACATGTGGGGATGAATTTTCTGAAAGAGATTGGGTAAGACTTCTTGGAGTATTGCATATGCATTATTACAATTGTTCTGTAAATGTGTAAAAGCCATAGGACTTTATCTTTCAATTATAGATGATATGCAACACTTGTTTCCAATACCTGCAGAGAATTTTCTGTACAATGAAAGAAAGTGAGATTCTAGCTTATTAAATTAGAAGAGGTTCAATTTCACATTCTCCTCACTAGCTTAGCCTGTGGTGTTACAAGTTTATTGCTCCTGCCTGGCTAGAGAGAAAGTTGAAATCTAAAGTCATTTTCTGCTTTATTGACCTGAAGGAGGAAAAACTGAAATTATCCCGGTCATTAAAGAAGGTACTTACAATTTTTTTGCTTTCTATTAATACAGTAGAATTATTTGTCTCAACATTCTGCAACATTACAGTTCCTTTCTGGTCTCTGTAGATGAATGCTTTATCTGTAAAAGAAAAAAAAAACAGAAGAACATGAGACATCAAGCAACTCACTCAGCTTTTGATCACAATGTTGGATGCTTTTGTAGGATGAGCTGAATATTTCTGGGGGAAAATATTCTTTTTATCAAAGACTCTTTAGACAATGAGCATTAGAGTTTCTCTTGATATGAGCTCATTTGACCCTAAATCAGGGTTTTTTTTTAAATCACTTTAGATACTATTATCTGAAAAAATACACATATAAGCATTTTCCATTAATAGTGAATGCAAAGTCAGCACTACAAGACTTGCTACCTTTCAATATTAGGGCAAGGGAGATGACAGGGTCATCAGATTTACAACAGTTCAAATTGAGAATTACACTCTATGGAATCAGTACTAACATAAAATATCTTATGTTATATCGTCAGGTAATGCTGTGTTGTTTTACCACTATTTTGTGACCCATGCACTGCACCATGGATTTAGTTTGGATCTATACACAATAAAGTCATGCTCAAAGCAACCCTCTAGAAGAGTAATCTCTAAATTTTTTTGACTTTGCATTCTTGACCATAAAAATTTTTTAGTATGCATGTCCTACCTAAATATGTTTACTTATTTAACAATTATGTAATAATTATGAATATGTAATGTATGTATGACTTGTAATATGTCATGTGATATGTATATAATATCATGTAATATGTAATATTATGACATGTAATAATAGTAAAAAAAAGCTAGCATTTATGTAGTACTTTATGATTTGCAATATACTTTTTTCTTGTTTGATTTGTATAATGACTCTGTGTGGCAGGTGCTATCATTATTCTTACTGTGTAGGTGAGAAAATAGTGAGAGAGGTTCAAAGACTTCCCCAAAGTCACATAGCAAGTAAATGTCTTAAGGCAGAATTAGAACTCAGATTTTCCTAACTCCCAGTTTCACATTCTACTTATTATGCCAACATAATTATTTACAAATTGTATCTATCCAATATGAGAGAAGAACATTTCTTTGATAAAAGCCTCATTTCTTAAATATAGAAGGAATTGCTTACAATTCAGAAAGAAAAGGAAAATGATCAGTGCCAGAAATGCAGTAGAAATATTGGCACACTGATATACTAGCAGTGAAATTGTGTACTGATCTCTCTATATATGTCTGAAAAATTTTGATAGCAGCTCTTTTTGGTAAAGAGTGTAAAGAGTGGTAAAGAACTGAAAATTGAGGGGATGCCCATCATTTAGGGAATGGCTGATCAAGTTGTGGTATGGAAGAATGATTAAAGTGAGGAGGTACTTGAGGAAGGTTGATCAATTGGGGGATGTTTTGAGAGTCCAGGAGAAAAGTATAAAGACCCATAAGTAGAAAATGTTTTAAATTGCTATTGATTGGGAAAATGCAGTTTAAACCATTCTCACACCTATCAGAGGGGCTAACATGAAAAAGAAAAAAAAGTACTGGAGAAGACCATAGAGACTGTTGGAATTGTGAACTGGTTCATCTATTCTGGAGAACAATTTGGAACTATATTCAAAGGGTTATAAAACTGTGCATGCCCTTTAACCCAGTAATACTTGGGTCCATATCCTAAAGAGATCAAAAAAAAAAAGAGAGAAAGGGACCTGTTTCAACCAAAATATTTGCAGCAGCTTTTAATTATGGTAAATAATTAGAAACTGAGGGACTGTCCATTTATTAGGCAATGGCTAATTAAGTTGTGGTGTGGAGGAAAAATGAGAATGGGGTGAGGCTTATGGAAGGGAGATGAATTAGGGGACTATTGCAAGAGTTCAGGAGGCAGCTAATGAAGGCATGAACTTCACTGGTATTTGTATGAGTGCAGAAAAGAGGAAAGATACAGGAAATGTTTAGGTAGAAATGGCAAGATTTGCCAAGGTGAATAGATAGACAAAAGTTAAGGGTAAATGCATAAGTTTTGAGTCCTAGTGACTTGTTCAACAGCGTGCCATGACAGAAATAGGGCAATCTAAAAGTGAAGTGGATTTGTTTAAAAAGATAATAAAATCTGCAATGCAGATTGAAATTCATCTCATGCTTGTTCATCCTCTGTGATTCACTCTGTTCCTCTGTAAATGTAAAGGGCGAGAGAGTGTTCTTAATCAGCAACCATTTCCCTAGACAACACAGCCATTCCTGCAAGGGGAAAGTGCCATAGCCACAAAGTAATCTGTAAAGTAGACTGTGGCTAGCCTGGGAGCTTGCATAGTACCCAGAGCTACAAGGATCCAGGTCATGGATTATAACCATCCTGAGAGGCTCAAAGCCAATAAAGGAGAAATACTGGAAACTTGCATAGCCACTAGAAGGCCAGCAAATGGATAAAGTTGGAATGAGGGTTTGGGGAGTAATAACGAGTGAAGTGTTCTTATGTTGGAGACAAGGCTCGTGAATGGCTACTGTGGGGCAATGTGATGTAGTCCTTCTTCCTATCTTATAATTTCTTGGTCACACATTCAATAAGGTTGAAATGCTCTAAACTCCTTGGTGGGGAGGCGGGTTGGATAGGGCCAGCTTTATTCTCTGAAATAAGCTATCATATAGCTGTCAGCACATGGTACTCCAGTGTCTTCTATTTGCCTTCCCTGATCATAGATTAATAAATTCCTGGAGACAGAACTAACCAGGATTGAACCTTGTCACAAAATTCTGAAAGGTCATAAGACTCATCTGAAGTAGCAGAAGCAACAGGAGCTGGTAGCAGAATTTACCAGAGGCACTAGCAGTGGTTAACAATTGAGGAAGCACTTGCAGAAGACTATAGAAAGCCTGAAGACAGCAGGAGCTTCAGGGATCATGACCTGAGATAGAGAGGAGAGAGATTACAGAAAGGCAAGGCTCCTTAGAGCCTAGCAGAAAGATACATCGAAGGAGGACTTCGTGAGGATTCCATGAAGGGAAAAAAAGACTTTTAGGCTACGGAATCAAGAGGAACCGCATGAATTCATATGCTTTTTACACAAATGTTTCACTACTATTTAAAATTTTAATTTACTTTCCACAGAGACCTTGTGGATGATATAAAGGAAAGAGTATGTCTCTACTTTCAATTTGGGGAGAGGAAAACTATTATATAACTATTCTTTTTGCTGATAATGGGGGTTCAGAAGCCACATTATTAGAAACCCCAAACCCTTAGAATAATCATTAGCATCTTGAGGACAATCATAATTCAGCTGACATTTCAGGAATCTAACCTGCTAGTATGAGTGTTTGTTGGCAGAGACAGACTAAAGAGATGTTATATTCTCATAATAAATATATAAATCTCTAAAACTCTGATGCTAAGTATAATATTGGTCATTTTTTAAAACTGAATTTTTCTGACTCCTGTCTGTTGCTGAATGTAGGTTTTGATTATTTAAACCTCCCAAGATATCTTTGAGTTTACAAGCTAGGACCATGCTTTAAACCCAATCACTTTAGCTTTCATTAATTGACCAACAAAAGTTCCCAGATCAATCTCCTCTTGGTCATATTTGTGCCCCGATTGCCTCAGAGTGAATACAAATAACAATTGTTTCTGTTGTAACCAGAAACTCTGAAGGTCTTCCCTGTCCAGATTGACTTTTTTTTTCAATTAGGCAAAAGAGGCCATTTTCTGTCTCATTTCTTACCTAACCTTAATCACTGATTGGGTATTGCCTCAATCAAATTAAAAACTAAAAGTCAAGGTCTCCTACTGTATACAGGGCCAGTTCTGCTTATCCTGATCTATGTCTTGTCATTGGACCCGGATAGCTCTGGAGGAAAAAATGAAGCTGGTAAATTTTTACAGCCCTCCCTCATTTAAATAAAATTCATCTGCATGTCATACTATAACCTCCCTGATGTTATGGTCCTCTTCAAGAACAAAGGGCAAACAACAATATGAATGCCTTATCTGTAACTATAAATTCCATGAAAACGAGTGTTATTCATTTTTTGACTTAGTATTTCTAACCAAGGTTTTAGGATAGTCTTCTACACATATGGATGCTTAATGAATGTTCAATGTAATTTAACAACTATTTATCAAGTATAAGACATCATGCTGGGTCCCAGGAAGACATCACTGTGGGATCATCAAATTATACAAATCACCACTTGTTTCCATCCTCTCATTCTAGATCTCCTCATACTCATGTTCTCCCAAAAATGATCCATGGGATTTTGCCCAATAGCCCATTTTTTTTATCATTTACTGTTGTTTACTGTTGCTAAAATACTTAGCACAGTGCCTGGGACAAAGTAAATACTTCTTAAATGTTTGTTCCTTCTTTCCCCATTCTCTAAGCTTTTAAACATTTTACAGTTTTCAATAGGGCAACAGATACATGCCTCTTATCCCTAAGACAGACTGCATGACAGACTGACCTTTTTCTCATTATTTTCTTTAAAAAGTTCTTCTCTCTCACTTATTGTACAGCTTTATTCATTAGTAACAGGAAATAGCCTTTGTTGACCACATGTCCTTCTACTGCACTTTGAATAAACTATAAATTTGATTCTTTGGAAACTGAGGTATTTTGTGAGATGCCGCTATACAGCATCACCTGAACAATCATTATATTAAAAAGATGCTCCCAGGAAGATATTAGAGTCATTAAAGACATTGCCTAAGTAACCATTTGCAGTACATGTGACACTGTCTTCCTCCTATTTGGTTCTGTTATCTATTTCTTGTTTTTGAATAAACTATAATTATTTTGAATGCACTATAATTTTGATTCATTGGAAACTGAGATATTTTGTGAGATGCCGTTGTAGAGCATCACCTGAATAATCTTAAAAAGATTGCTACCATGAAGATATTAGAATCATTGAAAACATTGCCTAAGTAACCATTTGCAGTAAATGTGACACTGTCTTCCTCCTATTTGGCTCTGTCTTTTGTTTCTTGTCCATCGTGATACCTGTTTGAGATATATGTACTGATGGATCAAATTAATGGAACATCTTTAAACCTGTATATAACAGCTTGGACAATATGTTTTTCACATCCATTTTTTTTTTCTGTCTGGATAGTTAGGCTGAAGTAATTTTAGTTATTTTCGTTCTCATTTTGCAAACTCTGTCCTGTTCCAAGTCTTGGTTCAATTACTATATTATTCGTCATCAACAAACAAGTAGGAGTGGGAGAAAGTTGTGGAATGATGTTAAAGAGACTGGAGCTTGACATTAAGGATAATACAATTAGCCAAAAAAATGGAATATGGGTTTATATTTTATTCCCTCTACAATATGTCGTTTATATCCAGCACCACTATACCACTTTCTTCATCTGCCCATCCATCACCATTGACCTTCCATAGTTGAACTAAGAATGGATCCTTCAAGGCAATTAAAATCCAATGCAATCCAGGAATTCATAGGAGATACCAGCTAAAATTTCCTCCCTACTTCCCCTAGCATATACATATTTTGCATTTCCCCATCACTTCAGAATTGCAACAAATGTCTTCTAATTCTACTTCTGTATTCTTAAATGGTGACCAGTGAATAATGTCCATCCTCCATTCCCACCATTCATATTTTTCATTTTTCAATGGGGAAAGAATGAGTAACAGAAGATGAACAGATATGGATTGTTTCAATTATATTGCATCAACCCAAATTCATCTTTCTTCCTCTTTTTTCTGCTTTCAATGAAGGCACTTCCTAGGTTTTTAACATTTTCAGTATTTTTATGACTGTTCCTTCAACTGAAATTGTCCTCTTCAGATTAATGGGGAGAAAACAAAATACACATAAACTAACTGGTTGTTTGAGTTATAAAAAGAAGGTGAATCAAAAGAGGCTCCCTAGTGAAAAAGATAAAAAGTTCTGTTTGGACATGGTTAATTTTAGATATTGATGAGATTTTACACACACACACACATATATATATAGATACACAAACATGACATATACAAACATGTATTTAGCATACATTATCCTTCAATATAATAAATACACCAAGAGAGATACTTTGAAAAGAGAAGAGGTTCCAAAGCAGAATTTTCAGGGATAGCTATATTTGGGGGGCAGAAGATAGATGATCATATAATAAAGGAGACCCAAAAGGAAAACCAAGGTAGGGGAAGAAATAAGAATAATGGGGAGGGACAATAGTATTACTGAAATCATGGGAACAGATGTTTTGGCATGGCATTATTGTCATAAACTACAGAGAAGTTTTACCATATAAGAACACCAAAAATGGACATTATTTTGTAGTTAGGACAACCATCTCACTCTGCTATGGAGGGGACGAAGAAAGGAGAATGAGTATTTTACATAGTGCCTATTTCATTTCAGGCACTGTGCTAAAAGCTTTTTATAAATATTTCATTTGATTTTCAAAATAATTACAGGAAAGTAGATTTTATAATTATCCCCATTTTACAGATGAACAAACTGAGGCAGTGGTTACATGACTTCTCCAGGATCACACAGTATCTCAGGTTCAGTTTGAACTGAGAACTTCTTGTCTTCAAACCCAATGCTTTGTCTAATGCATCACTTAGCTTCCTTAAGCACCTCTCTCCCACCCTCTATCAAATGATATGTATTCTTTCTGCACTCTTTTCAAGAAAAGACTCCAGTAGTAAAATTGTGTTCTTTTTTGTGCATTTTTGTTACACCCTCAAAACCTGTACTATATGAAACAATTTTAGATAGGATTGTTGCTTCTCAATTCTTTTAGTGATAATACATTTCAGGAAATTAAGTAAAAATTATGATCTGAGTACTATACAGTGAATGAAATTATAGTAGATGTACTTATAGATTACTTAGCTTTGTCCAAAACTAATGTCCAAATTAAACCTTCAGGAGTTGTGACAGTACAGACAGATAAATTGATGTTGTGTCATCTTACAGGCTTTGCTATAAGGGTATGCTAACGTCCCACTGTTAAATAAAATCTGTGTATACCTGTGGCCTTTTCAAGTATAATGCTTCTATTTTGATGATAAAATCACTTCAAAGAAATCCTATCAGACTAGGAAAAGATTTTCAGGTCTGAAATACAAAGTACATATAACTAATAAAGGAAGTATATCTGACTTTCCCCCTCTTTAATTTCAACTAATATCTAATTTAAAATAGTATTCCTTCTCTTATATCTTCCCATATTCTTCTTGTGGTTTCAAAGAGAAGCAATATCTATTCATGGAGATTTATTTGAGAAATATTTCCTATGACAAACAACAAATTACGTTTACTAGAAAAGAAAAAAAAAACAAAAGAAAAACTTGTCCAGGTGCCAAGCTGATAAAAAAGAAATAAGATAAAATTCTCTAGTTATAGACCTAAATGAAACAGAGTAATATTTTTTGCTTCTTTACTTTATTTATGTGTCACTTGGCTTTCATGGCAATCCATGACTATGGAGGATCTTTGAAAGTCTGGGTTGCTGGTGATTTTATTACAGTAGCCCAAGACTGTATATCTAAATTCTGAGACTCTATACTGCCATATTGAGATCCAGAAATTGGGAATTACACAAAGAGTGTTTGCATGGCCATATTCTCAGTTGGCCATTGTATAATCAATTTTTTCCACTCCACAATTAGGGAGAAAGGATATGGACTTTTCTCTGTCTCTCAAATTCTAAACATTATGTTGATGTCTTGAGAGAAACTGACCTCTGGTTGGAAATCAAAGAAGAAAGTGGGGTGATTTGGAACAGTAATACATGATAATCAAGAAATTTTGGCATGACCAAAGCAAACTTGATTTTTCAAGCTAAAAGTTTTTACATTCCAATGGTGGGGCTAAATATATATTATTGTGATGCATAAGAAGAAGCATAAGTCCATCTAGACAGAGATGGACTAGACAGAGAAAATTCAATTATCTTAAAGTATAAATGCCAGATGGAAAAAAAAATCAAATTGTATCTCAAGGGATATGAGGCAGAAATATAAAAATTTGAGCTCTTGGTGAATTATTCAAATTTAAGAACTATAACAATGACAGCTGGTAATGACAATTATAATTATGGTGATAAGTTTTTAAATGAACAAGTCTATAAACTACTTGACCAACTCTATTGAAGAGTCTTAGAACAACCAGTACATGATAATACTCAAACTCATAGCCTCTCAAGAATTCTGAATTCTTAAATATATGAGTTCCAGAAATGTTGAGAAAAATAGTAGGTACAACTATCTAATTCTGAAAGGCCTCTCTAGTATGAATATCTAGGAAAAGGTAAACAGACTTCTGATTTTAAAACCATCTTGGAAAAAAATAGCCTTTCCCCCCCCAACCAAAGGAGTCAGAATCTAACATAAAACCACTATTCTACCCAAATACGAAGTATAGATGCTTACTCTCTAATTCATATGGAGAGAGCAAAGTGTCAGAGTTGATAATGAAGTAAAAGAGAAGATAAATGAAATGCTATGCAAAAAACACATTTTTTTTCTGCCAAGATAGCCATTTTACATAAAGTGAAGAGAAGTAAAAAAACAAACAGAAATGAGACCTTAAAGGAAGAAAATGATGAGCAAAATTCAAAAGGTAACAAATTAATGATTTATTGGATGATTCCTATATTCCAGGAACTGTGGTAGGCATTAAGGAAACAAAAACATAAAAGAGATAGAAGGTAAATTTTATGAAGGTAGGATTTATTAGTAATTTAACCAAAGAAATAAACAAATTTTAATGACCTACTATGTGTAGGGGAAATGTAATAGAAAGAAACAGAACAGCTTGGCAATGTTTCAGCTGCCCAGGCATTAAGAATATAGTTAGGAATATAACACATAACAATAATAACTATAATCTAAAGCCAAATGGCTCAAAAAGTTGTGATGCATGGTTGTGTTGGAACACTACTATGCTTTAAGAAATAATGAATTCAATGATCTTAAAAAGGCATGGAAACACTTGCAAGAAAAGATAAAGAGCAAAGTGAGCAGAATCAAGAGAAGATTGTGTACATATTGTTTTAAGAACAACTTTGAGTGATTAAGTAATTTTGACTCTTAAAAACACACAAATTAAAAATAAGAGACATTTGAAGAAAAGTGCTTTCTCCATCCAGAGGAAAAACTAATAAACAGAAGTGTATATAAAATAATTTAACATTTATATGTACATGTGTGTGTGTAAATATGCATGTATCTAAGGTCAAGTCTATAAATAGTCCATATGAGGTATAAATATTACAAGAGTGCTTTAGAAAGTATAGATGAGGGAGAAACCCCTTGCCACTTCCATGGTCAGAAAGAATTTAATAGAAAAGTAAGACTTGGCCTGAGCTTTGAAGGATGGCTAGAATTTCAAAAGGTGGGAAGGGAGGAATGACATAAGCGGATATATGTAATATTAGTTAACAGCTAGGGCATATGGAAGAGATAATATGAGAGTAGATTCACCATCCTGCAGAAATCAATGGTGCCTGAAAATGGAAATATTTCACTGCTTGTCAGAAAAGGGATGAGAGAGATCACTGAAGCATCATAGGGCAATTTAATTTCAGAATTTACCCTTAAAAATCTAACATAATGCCAGAAATATTTTAGAAGCTATTCTCCTCTTACAATCCAGTATGTTCTAGGACCAGTTGTAAGAAATCACCACAGGATAGCATGGATAATGAAGCACTATCTATATTAAACATATATGCACCAAGTGGTGTAGCATCTAAATTCTTAAAAGAGAAATTAAGAGAGCTGCAAGAAGAAATAGACAGTAAAACTATAATAGTGGGAGATCTTAACCTTGCACTCTCAGAATTAGATAAATCAAACCACAAAATAAATAAGAAAGAAGTCAAAGAGGTAAATAGAATACTAGAAAAGTTAGATATGATAGATCTCTGGAGAAAATGTAATGGAGACAGAAAGGAATACACTTTCTTTTCAGCAGTTCATGGAACCTATACAAAAATTGACCATATATTAGGACATAAAAACCTCAAACTCAAATGTAGTAAGGCAGAAATAGTAAATGCATCCTTTTCAGACCACGATGCAATGAAAATTACATTCAACAAAAAACCAGGGGAAGTAGACCAAAAAATAATTGGAAACTAAATAATCTCATACTAAAGAATGATTGGGTGAAACAGCAAATCATAGACATAATTAATAACTTCACCCAAGAAAACGATAATAATGAGACATCATACCAAAATGTATGGGATGCAGCCAAAGCGGTAATAAGGGGAAATTTCATATCTCTAGAGGCCTATTTGTATAAAATAGAGAAAGAGAAGGTCAATGAATTGGGTTTGCAATTAAAAATGCTAGAAAAAGAACAAATTAAAAACCCCCAGTCAAACACTAAACTTGAAATTCTAAAAGTAAAAGGTGAGATCAATAAAATTGAAAGTAAAAAAACTATTGAATTGATTAATAAAACTAAGAGTTGGTTCTATGAAAAAACCAACAAAATAGACAAACCCTTAGTAAATCTGATTAAAAAAAGGAAAGAGGAAAATCAAATTGTTAGTCTTAAAAATGAAAAGGGAGAACTCACCACTAACGAAGAGGAAATTAGAGCAATAATTAGGAGTTACTTTGCCCAACTTTATGCCAATAAATTCGACAACTTAAATGAAATAGAAAAATACCTCCAAAAATATAGCTTGCCCAAACTAACAGAGGAAGAAGTAAATATCCTAAACAATCCCATCTCAGAAAAAGAAATAGAACAAACTATCAATCAACTCCCTAAGAAAAAATCCCCAGGACCAGATGGATTTACATGTGAATTCTACCAAACATTTAAAGAACAATTAACTCCAATAAACTATTTGAAAAAATAGGGATTGAAGGAGTCCTACCAAACTCCTTTTATGACACAGACATGGTACTGATACCTAAACTAGGTAGGCTGAAAACAGAGAAAGAAAATTATAGACCAATCTCCCTAATGAATATTGATGTTAAAATCTTAAATAAAATATTAGCAAAAAGATTACAGAAAATCATCCCCAGGATAATACACTATGACCAAGTAGGATTTATACCAGGAATGCAGGGCTGGTTCAATATTAGGAAAACTATCAATATAATTGGCCATATTAATAATCAAATTAACAAAAACCATATGATCATCTCAATAGATGCAGAAAAAGCATTTGATAAAATCCAACATCCATTCCTAATAAAAACACTTGAGAGCATAGGAATAAATGGACTTTTCCTTAAAATAGTCAGGAGCATATATTTAAAACCATCAGTAAGCATCATATGCAATGGGGAAAAACTGGAATCTTTCCCAGTAAGATCTGGAGTGAAGCAAGGTTGCCCTCTATCACTATTATTATTTAATATCATATTAGAAACACTAGCCTTGGCAATAAGAGTCGAGAAAGATATTAAAGGAATTAGAGTAGGCAATGAAGAAACCAAACTATCACTCTTTGCAGATGATATGATGGTATACCTAGAGAACCCCAGAGATTCTACTAAAAAGCTATTGGAAATAATTCATAATTTTAGCAAAGTAGCTGGCTACAAAATAAATCCCCATAAATCCTCAGCATTTTTATACATCACCAACAAAACCCAACAGCATGAGATACAAAGAGAAATTCCATTCAGAATAACTGTTGATACCATAAAATATTTGGGAATCTATCTACCAAAGGAAAGTCAGGAATTATATGAGCAAAATTATAAAAAAGTCTCCACACAAATAAAGTCAGACTTAAATAATTGGAAAAATATTAAGTGCTCTTGGATCGGCCGAGTGAACATAATAAAGATGACAATACTCCCTAAACTAATCTATTTATTTAGTGCTATACCAATCAGACTTCCAAGAAAATATTTTAATGATCTAGAAAAAATAACAACAAAATTCATATGGAACAATAAAAAGTCGAGAATCTCAAGGGAATTAATGAAAAAAAAAATCAAATGAAGGTGGCCTAGCTGTACCTGATCTAAAATTATATTATAAAGCAGCAGTCACCAAAACCATTTGGTATTGGCTAAGAAATAGATTAGTGGATCAGTGGAAAAGGTTAGGTTCACAAGACAGAATACTCAACTATAGCAATCTAGTGTTTGACACTGAGTGGATGCCCATCAATTGGAGAATGGCTGAATAAATTATGGTATATGAATGTTATGGAATATTATTGTTCTGTAAGAAACAATCAGCAGGATGAATACAGAGAGGCTTGGAGAGACTTACATGAACTGATGCTAAGTGAAATGAGCAGAACCAGGAGATCATTATACACTTCGACAACGATATTGTATGAGGATTTTGATGGAAGTGGATTTCTTTGACAAAGAGACCTAACTGAGTTTCAATTGATAAATGACGGACAAAAGCAGCTACACCCAAAGAAAGAACACTGGGAAACGAATGTGAACTATCTGCATTTTTGTTTTTCTTCCCGGGTTATTTATACCTTCTGAATCCAATTCTCCTTATGCAACAAGAGAACTGTTCGGTTCTGCAAACATATATTGTATCTAGGATATACTGCAACATATCCAACATATAAAGGAGTGCTTGCCATCTAGAAGAGGGGGTGGAGGGAGGGGAAAAAAAATCGGAACAGAAATGAGTGCAAGGGATAATGTTGTAAAAAAAAAATTACCCTGGCATGGATTCTGTCAATATAAAGTAATTATTAAATAAAAATTAAAAAAAAAAACAGTGGAAGGACACACACACACACACACACACACACACACAAAGAAATCACCACAGGATAAATAAAAATATAGTCAAAAGAGGGAGATGGAATAGATTATTTTTGTTACAGAGACTATTAACTAGAATCCTGTTGCTCTTTTCTCCAAACTTCAACAATGTAAATTATCTCTATCACTCAATCAGAAGTAAATGTGATCAGTAGAAATATACTAGATGTAGACAGAATCAAAAGAATTGAGATTACATCCTAGCTCTACCACTTAATAGTTGTATGACCTTAAGTAAGTGAATTAATATTTTTAAATGTAAGCTTTCTTATATATAAAAAAATCTACTTTAGAGGTATATAAAGTTGTTATGAGACTTAAATGAGACAGTGTATATGAAGTATTTTGTTAATCAGAATGAGCTGCATAAAAATAAAGCATCATTATAAGTATATAATAGATTGGATATTAATTAGAGCATATGCTTGTGTATGTCTTGACTATCTGCCTTATTTCTCCAGTTAAGTAGCTTAGAATTCTATATATGACCATAACAAATAACATAATGTCTTGTATATGGTAGGTGCTCAAGAAAGATTTGTTGCTGCTAATATAAATATTTATCTAGAATATGATAGTAGAATTTTTCTTTTTTTTATTTTTTATTTTTATTTTAATATCTTTTTATTGATAGAACGCATGCCAGGGTAATTTTTTACAGCATTATCCCTTGCATTCATTTCTGTTCCGATTTTTCCCCTCCCTCCCTCTACCCCTTCCTCCAGATGGCAAGCAGTCCTTTAAATGTAAGCAGTTTATATTCATTTCCCAGAGTTCTTTCTCTGGGTGTAGCTGCTTCTGTCCATCCTTGATCAATTGAAACTGAATTAGCTCTCTTTATTGAAGAGATCCACTTCCATCAGAATACATCCTCAAACAGTATCGTTATTGAGGTATATAATGATCTCCTGGTTCTGCTCATTTCACTCAGCATCAGTTCATGTAAGTCTCACCAGTCCTCTCTGTATTCATCCTGCTGGTCATTCCTTACAGAACAATAATATTCCATAACATTCATATACCACAATTTACTCAACCATTCTCCAACTGATGGGCATCCTTTCATTTTCCAGCTTCTAGCCACTACAAACAGGGCTGTCACAAACATTTTGGCACATACAGGTCCCTTTCCTTTCTTTAGTATCTCTTTGGGGTATAAGCCCAGTAGAAACACTGCTGGATCAAAGGGTATGCACAGTTTGATAACTTTTTGAGCATAGTTCCAAATTGCTCTCCAGAATGGCTGGATGTGTTCACAATTCCACCAACAATGTATCAGTGTCTCTGTTTTCCCACATCCCCTCCAACATTCCCCATTATCTTTCCCTGTCATTCTAGCCAATCTGACAGGTGTGTAGTGATATCTCAGAGTTGTCTTAATTTGCATTTCTCTGATTAATAATGATTTGGAGCATATTTTCATATGTCTATAAATAGTTTCAATTTCTTCATCTGAGAATTGTCTGTTCATATCCTTTGACCATTTATCAATTGGAGAATGGTTTGATTTCTTATAGATTAGAGTCGATTCTCTATATATTTTGGAAATGAGGCCTTTATCAGAACCTTTGATTGTAAAAATGTTTTCCCAGTTTATTGTTTCCCTTCTAATCTTGTTTGCATTTGTTTTGTTTGTACAAAAACTTTTCAATTTGATATAATCAAAATTTTCTATGTTGTGGTCAATAGCGATCTCTAATTCTTCTTTGGTCATAAATTCCTCCCTCTTCCACAGGTCTGCGAGGTAAACTATCCTATGCTCTTCCAATTTATTTATCATCTCATTCTTTATGCCTAGGTCATGAACCCATTTTGACCTAATCTTGGTGTACGGTGTTAAGTGTGGGTCAATGCCTAGTTTCTGCCATACTGATTTCCAATTTTCCCAGCAATTTTTGTGAAATAATGCATTCTTATCCCAGAAACTGGTGTCTTTGGGTTTGTCAAACATTATATTATTAAAGTTATTGGCTGTTTTGTCCTTTGAACCTAATCTATTCCATTGATCAACTAGTCTATTTCTTAGCCAATACCAGATGGTTTTAGTAACTGCTGCTTTATAATATAATTTTAGATCTGGTACAGCTAGGCCACCTTCATTTGATTTTTTTTTTCATTAATTCCCTTGAAATTCTTGACATTTTGTTTTTCCATATGAACTTTGATGTTATTTTTTCTAATTCATCAAAGTAGTTTTTTGGGAGTCTGATTGGTATAGCACTAAATAAGTAGATTAATTTAGGTAGTATTGTCATCTTTATTATATTTGCTCGCCCAATCCAAGAGCATTTAATATTTTTCTAGTTGGTTAGATCAAACTTAATTTGTGTGGAAAGTGTTTTGTAGTTTTGCTCATAAAGTTTCTGATTTTCCCTTGGCAGATAGAGTCCTAAATATTTTATACAATCAGTAGTTAGTTTAAATGGAATTTCTTTTTGTAACTCTAACTGTTGGGTTTTGTTAGTGATATATAAGAATGCTGATGACTTATGTGGGTTTATTTTATATCCTGCAACTTTGCTGAAGGTGTAGATTGTTTCTAATAACTTTTTGGTAGAATCTCTGGGGTTCTCTAAGTATACCATCATCTCATCAGCAAAGAGTGATAATTTGGTTTCTTCATTGCCTATTCTTATTCCTTTAATCTCTTTCTCAACTCTTATTGCCAAAGCTAGCATTTCTAACACAATATTAAATAGTAACGGTGATAGTGGGCAACCTTGTTTTACTCCTGATCTTATTGGAAATGGTTGCAGTTTGTCCCTGTTACATATGATGCTTACTGCTGGTTTTAAATAGATGCTACTGATTATTTTAAGGAAAAGTCCATTTATTCCTATACTCTCAAGAGTTTTTAACAGGAATGGATGTTGGATTTTATCAAATGCTTTTTCTGCATCTATTGAGATGATCATATGGTTTTTGTTAATTTGATTATTAATATGGCCAATTATATTGATAGTTTTCCTAATATTGAACCAGCCCTGCATTCCTGGTATAAATCCTACTTGATCTTGATGTATTATCCTGGGGATGATTTTCTGTAGTCTTTTTGCTAATATCTTATTTAAGATTTTAGCCTCAATATTCATTAGGGAGATTGGTCTATAATTTTCTTTCTCTGTTTTCAACCTACCTGGTTTAGGTATCAGTACCATGTCTGTGTCATAAAAGGAGTTTGGTAGGACTCCTTCATTCCCTATTTTTTCAAATAGTTTATAAAGCATTGGGGCTAATTGTTCTTTGAATGTTTGGTAGAATTCACATGTAAATCCATCTGGTCCTGGGGATTTTTTTTAGGGAGTTGATTAATAGCTTGTTCTATTTCTTTTTCTGAAATGGGACTATTTAAGCAATTTACTTCCTCCTCTGATAATCTGGGAAGCCTATATTTTTGGAGGTAGTCATCCATTTCGCTTAGGTTATCAAATTTATTGGCATAAAGTTGGGCAAAGTAACCCCTTATTATTTCTTTAATTTCCTCTTCATGAGTGGTAAGTTCTCCTTTTTCATTTTTAAGACTGCCAATTTGATTTCCCTCTCTTCTTTTTCTAATCAGATTTACCAAAGGTTTATCAATTTTATTGGTTTTTTCATAAAACCAACTCTTAGTTTTATTTATTATTTCAATAGTTTTTTTACTTTCTATATTATTAATTTCTCCTTTTAATTTTAGAATTTCAAGTTTAGTAATTGATTGGGGGTTTTTAATTTGGTCTTTTTCTAACTTTTTAAGTTTCAGGCCCAATTCATTGATCTTCTCTTTTTCTATTTTATTCAAGTAAGCCTTTAAGGATATAAAATTTCCCCTTATTACTGCTTTGGCTGCATCCCATAAATTTTGATATGATGTCCCATTGTTGTCATTATCTTGAGTGAAATTATTAATTGTATCTATAATTTGCTGTTTCACCTAATCATTCTTTAAGATGAGATTATTTAGTTTCCAATTACTTTTTGGTCTCTTTACACCTAACTTTTTGTTGAATGTAGTTTTTATTGCATTGTGGTCTGAAAAGAAAGCATTTACTATTTCTGCCTTCCTGCATTTAATTTTGAGGTCTTTATGTCCTAATATATGATAGTAGAATTTTTCACCAAATCAGATTATAGTATTTAATCAACAAGTCAAGATGCATTTATTAAACTCCCAATAAATGCCAGGCATTCGGCCTTAGAGATAATCTGTCCTAACTTCCTCATTTATAATTGAGAAAATTGGAACTCGAAGAGGGTAAAGTAGCTTTTCCTTTATCATGGAAATGCTAAGTGATAGGCAGAGCTAGATCTTTTAATCCACATGGGAAATGCTAAAAAAAAAAAAAAAAAAAAAAAAGAATTTTCTTCAGTGTCACATCCTTTTCCTTCCCTGGAAACAATGACATGCTTATCAGAAATGGAAAAGGTTGAAATGAATAAATGAAACAGAAATGCAGAAAATAAAAATACAAATTTACCCAATCGTATGTCTCCAAAACTAACAATCTTAATGAAATAGATGAATATTTATGAATATATAAAATACCCAGACTAACACAAGAGAACAAAGAGGCAGAACCAAGATGGCAGAAAGAAGCAGGAAGTTGCCTAACTTTCCCCAGTTTCCCTTGGAAACAACATTAAATCAAGCTCTGAATGGATTCTGGAGTGATAGGACCTACAAAAAGACAAAGTGAAACAATTTTGCAGGTTATAATAACATAGAAGGACTTCAGGAATGGGTCTGTCTCACTTGAATAAAAAGGCAATTCAGTCTAGCACATATGGTGAAATAAAAAATTCCCAGTTAAATACCAAATTAGAAATTCTAAAAATCAAAGGAGATATTAATAAAATTTAAAGTAATGAAATTATTGAACTAATAAAATTAAGAGCTGATTTTATGGTTATGGTTTTTGGTTAATTTGATTTATAAAAAAAGAAGAAAACTAGATTACCAGCATCAAAAATGAAAAGGATGAATTCAATATCAATGAAGAGGAAATTAAAGCAAAATCTACCAACTTTAAAACTTGACAACCTAAGTGAAATGTGTGGGTATTTCCAAAAAATATAAATTACCCAGAATAAAAGAAGAGAAAACAAAATATAAAATACTTAAATAATCCCATATTAGAAAAAGAAATTGAACAAGCCAACAATGAAATTGGTATCCCCCAAATCTTGAGAGCCAGAAGGATTTACAATTGAATTCTACCAAACATTTAATAATTGCAATAATCTCTAAATTATTTTGGAAAATAGGCAAAGGAGGAGTCCTAGCAAATTCCTTTTATGACACAAATATGGTACTTATCCCTAAACCAGGAAGAACCAAAACACAGAAAGAAAATTATAGGCCAATTTCCCTAATAAATGTTGATGCAAAATTTAAAATATAACATTAACAAAGAGATTATATCAATTTATCATGAGGATTTTATCATATGACCATATGAAATTTATATGAAAAATACAGGGCTGGTTTAATATTAGGAAAACATTCTGTATTGGGGAAAATATTAGGAAAATCAGGAAAACTATGAGCATAATTATTTAAATCAAAAAGTTTTGCATGAACAAATCCAATGTAATCAAGATTAGAAAGAAAGCACAAAGCTGGGAAATATTTATAACATGCTTCTGATAAATCTTAATTTCTCAAATAGATAAAAGAACTGAATTTATAATAATACAAGCCATTTTCCATTTGATAAACAGTCAAAGGATATTAATAGGACATTTTCAGTTGAAAAAATAAAAGTTATCCACCATCATGGAAAAAAAAAGTACTCGTAAACTAAATCACTATTAATTAGAGAGATGCAAATTAGAACAACTCTGAAGTACAACTTCACACCTATCAGACTAGCTAAGATGACAGAAAAGGAAAATGAATAATACTGGAGAAAAGGTGGGGAATTTAGAACACTAATGCACTGTTGGTGGAATTATGAACTGAGCCAGTAATTCTGAAAAGCAATTTGGAACTTTAACCAAAGGGCTATAAAACTGTACATACCCTTTCAGGGGGTCTTTGAGTTGAAAATTACTTTTATATCAATCACAAGATGTTGTTTGCTACTGAAATATTACTTCCCTTTCCAACTTCTTGTCTCTTTTAGCCCAGATTTCCAATTTCAACCAAAACTACATATTAAAACAAAGAATCTAATTGCTTTCTATTAAGCCAAACTTTATTTCCCCCCTTTTTAAATAGCATTTTATTTTTCCAAATACATGCAAAGATAGTTTTCAATATTCACCTTTATAAAACCTTGTATTCCAAATTTTTCTCCCTCTCTACCTTACCTCCCCTAGACAACAAGCAATCTTATATAAATTAAACATGTGCAATTTTTCTAAACATATTTCTCTAGTCATTATGCTACCCAAGAAAAATCAGATTAAAAGAAAAGAAAACACAAGAAAGAAAAAAAATCAATCAACAATAAAAAAATGAAAATACTATGCTTTGATCCACATTCAGTCTCCATAGTTCTCTCTAGATATGAATGGCACTTTTAATCAAAAGTTTATTGGAATTGCCTTGAATCACCTCATTGCTGAAAAGAGCCAAGTCCAACATAGTTGATTATCCTCTTGTTGCTATGTACAGTGCTTTTTTTGATTCTGCTCACTTCACTTAGCATCAGTCTTTCCAGGCTTTTCTGAAATCAGCCTTGATTCTGAAATCAAACTTTAAAACATTTGAAAAAAAATGTGTAAAGTGATTCCACCCTTCTCGCTATTTTTTGATGTTTTAGAAAATATTATTTTTCAGAAAATACATTATTTATTCT
The DNA here is from genome assembly GCF_016432865.1 of Antechinus flavipes. Lineage (NCBI taxonomy): Eukaryota > Metazoa > Chordata > Mammalia > Dasyuromorphia > Dasyuridae > Antechinus > Antechinus flavipes. The sequence goes on from NC_067402.1 coordinate 86,582,383, forward strand.
AATATATAATTATTTAATTGTTACTTGCCTAAATTAAAATATTACAAAAATTTTATCAGTTTTGTTGCCTAAATCTATAAATATCAAAATGTATGGTCTGAGCAAACAAAAGCTATCTGTAGTTCTTGAGTGGAGAAAATAATGTATTTTTTAAAAAGAAAAATCTTTAAATTTATTTTAATGCTAAACATTAAGTACCTACTATACACAAGGTTAGATACCAGAGAGTATTTATTTTTTTAAACTGATTTAACTGACAGGAAAATTCCAGTGCTGATACAGACTGGAATTTAATTTGTAATTTATATTATTAAAATAATGACTTTGACCGTGAGAGTTTAAGGAATCATCCAGAACCACAGTGTGAGTATGTTTCAGGGATTTTAAGGTGATTTTAAGGTGAACCAGAAGGACTAAAGCAGCACAGTTCCTTCCATCAAAAAGCTTACATTAAAAAAAAAAAGTAACATACTTATGCTTCTATTAGTGACAGATGTTACTAGTAAAGTAACTAGAAGTTACTAAAACTAGAAGTTCTATAAACATCTCAATCTCAACATATCCAAAACAAAACTCATGCCTCTTTCAGAATTATTACATACAGAGTACATCAATCTAAATGTTTTCTTCTATTCCTTACACTCTCTTTACAAACATCCAATTAGTTACCAGATCTTGCCACTTATTACTCTACAATGTCTCTTGGACTTGTACATGTTGTCTCCCCCAGTAGAATGTAAACTTTTTGAGACTGGGGACTATTTTTAATTTTTTTTTTCTATCTCCAAAATGTTTGTCACATAGTAAGTACTTCATAAATACTTCCTGACTGATTTGCTCGAAATCTGTCTCTTGCCCTCTTTTGGAGGCTATCTGTATATCATTGTCCTATGTACTCCAATCAAACTATTTTACTTCTTTCCATACAAGATATTCCATCTTTCATCTCTGAGCTTTTGCATATATGGTTTACTGGGAAGGTACTCTTTCTTGTTCTCTATCTCTTAGGATTATTAGCTTACTTCAAGGTTCACCTGAAGTGCTAACTCCTACATGAGGCTTCTTTCAGTTATTCTCCATTATCACATTGTTGTGTATTTATTTAATATTTAATACTAATACTTATCTCTGTTGTCTCTCCCATATACTCCCTGTGGAATTTAAGTATGTTTGTGAAGAAATTGGATTTTTTAATTTTAATTCCAATGCCTTCATTAGAGTAGGAACTTATTAAACCTTTACTGATTAATTGGCTGATCAATGCACTCTATACTGAAAATGCTTCTTGAATGATTCCTTTGTGGAATGGATTGTAAAAACCCTCTTGGAATTGTGGACAGGAATCTTACACACGACACAGTTATCATATGGGTCCAATGGAATATAGAACTGACAATTATCATATCCTTTATATGGTCTATTAAGGAAAAATGAAAAAAAAAACCTTCCAGGTTACAAGTTAAAAGACCTTGCTTAATAATAATTCAGACTATACTGTCAATTAGGTATATGATCTAAGGCATGTCATTTTAGTGTTCTCAGTTACATTTTCCCAAATGTTAAAGAAGCTTAATAACATCTACCCTCATGGATCTGGAATTGAGATAAAGTGAGATAATATATTAAAGATATTTTAATGTTAAGCATGTTATATAAAGTTATCATCATCATCTTCATCTCTACAAATCTATTCAAAATCAGAGACAAGGGGGTTTTGTAAAAGTTGTCACATACATATTCAACTTAATTTATTCAGCTCTTAATTTGAAGATTTATAGTGTAGTCTGGAAATAGTAGCAGCTATTGCTATATTACACAATAGTACAACTTTAAAGTGCAACTTAAAAAATAAATCCACTATACATGGACATACAAACAGGTGCAAGGCACATTTCATTTGCAAAATGAAAAAACCCATGTGTGTAAAAAGATCCTGTCTATTCTCTGAACTGGAAAAGTCGAGCAGAAATGATTATAGGGTCTTACATTCTCCTTTGGAAAAGTGGGTAGATATTCTCTGAAAGAATCATTCACTCAATTCATTTACAGCCGTGAAACCTGAAAGTGCCTGATTATAGAGTAGCTACTAGAAGGATGTTTCTCTCAAGGAATTTGTGTAAGATCAGCCTCCAATGACTGACCAAAGGAACAGATATAATATACCAGCAGTCAATTTTGTCTTCTTGGGATATAGCACTTCCTTGTTGCTGTTCAGTTTGACAGAGTTCTTATTGTGTGGCCCCTACATGTTACTACAGAGTTCTGAAGAAGGCATGTAACACTGTAAATATTAAATCCATTCCATTTTTTCCCCAGTGTAGCCCATACTCTGTCCAATCCATAGACTTTTCTAAACCTATCTCTGCTTACTCTGAAACCAGAAAAACATTCATTATTCACTATCCATTAGAGATTTATATTTAACTTACTATATAACTCATCACTTCCCAAAGGAGGTAAAATTCCACCTATTAACTTTACTAAAATAGTAGAAAGAGATCAACTATAATTTGATATATGATATTTAGTGCCCTAGAGGTCCCAATAATGTTTGACTAGCTCCTACTGGGCCAGATTCTAAGATCAAAGTTGGCTCCAAACCATTTTTCACTGAATCTCAACAACTCTTTGATTTCTTAGGGATTCATGATGATGTGAATTCATCAGATATTTTGGACTTTCATATTTGTCTGCAATCCATCATAAACTGTGAAGTAGGAGGAGTAGATAGCATTTTCACTGCCTTTTTTTTTTCTTTTGCCACAGCTACACTCTAAATGATGTAGGCTCTACCTCTTTGCCTAGAAACAAAGAATTTCAAACACCAAAGAAAAGCCATTAGCCAAGTAGTTCAACTCATACTTGATCAAAAATCTTACCACCAGAAAATCCCTGTTTGGAGACCTCTAGGCAAAATAAACCACAAGTATTTTGATTTTGCAATAACTCTAATTTTAAGTCTTTTCTTTCGCATTCATTCCAAGTTTGTCTCTTCGTAGCTTCCAACTACTACTCTAGTATTTTCTGACAGATTCTGATTAAAAATCTCTAGAAAGCTGCTTAATATGTAGGACTTCATACAACTACATATAACATCACTAATGTCAGAAGTTCTCTTTAAGAAGGAGCCCAGAATTCAATGACAAGATGATGTTTACTGTAATTGCCATTAGCAGATCAAAGGTTTCAAATTACTCTGAAGTTTGCAAAACTCAAATTTCTGGCTGAGAGTTCCATATATATTTTTGATGCTCATGCATTTTAAACAAAGAGAAAACTAACACTGATTTGTCAGGATTATAAATCTATCATATTCAATATGTGCCGTCAGTCATGGTTCCAATTTAATGAACAACAAATTGGCCTACTTCAAAGAAGAGCAAATTGATCTGTATTATAAGCCAATCTAAAAAAAATAAGGCTCAGATAATCTTTAGGTTAAGTTATTCTAGTCATCCAAAGGATTAATGAATTATATTCAGGTTTCCTTACAATAGAATGCCCTGTTGTTATGAGTGAGGTAGCATTATTTTAATGATCTGCCTCTCAATCAAAGACAAAGGCAATGCAGCAATCTAGATTCTATAATGAATTCTGTCCAGTGAGCTGAGGGGAGTGTTCAGTTCAATTTATGGCTTTCGGTATAACTGATAAAGGTCATCACTGCATCTCATTTATTATACCAGCTTTTTTGAATGGCCTATGTGCAGTGCAAAGGAAATTATAACTTTTTTTGGGGGAGGGGGGAAGTGAATCTTGATTCTATGAAGAATTTTTATTATTTTTATGCAATCAAATTTTCCTAAGTGCTACTTGGCATTATGATTTTCAAAATATGGAATATTTACAAGACTCACAGAATTTTAGCGTAGAAGGTACCTTTACATATCATCCAATTCAATCATCCTACAAATGAGAAATGAAGACAACCCCCCTTCCCAGAAGTCACAAGATATTTTGATTCCAAATCTAGTGTTCTTTCCAGTGTAAATCCCCCTTTAAGAGATAATTTGATGTTATTAACCTTAGTATGAATGGTGGAACTATCAATTAATCAATAAAACTTAATAGACAAAACGTTCCCATAAACTTACAGTTACAAGGGAAATTGTGTCAGCAAGAATTTCTTAGTTCTCTCTTCTAAAGAGAATTTAGTAGCAGTTCCTACCCAACTAACTTAACTGAGGAAAAAAAAAACAACTTATTGGTCCTTATTGGCATTATACATCCAACTCTCTAAACTCTATTTCCATGGAACCTGTCACAGGATGACTAATATGTCAGAAAAAATACACTGCTAGCTCCTCTTGATCCAATATCTTTAAGTCTTTTGGGACTAATAACTATTGTGCCTGAGAAAAAGATGAGAAAATGTTTCCTTACAAAGAGAAAAGAATTGAGAAACAATCAAAGACATCCCATAAGACAACATTTCTGAGGAGGAGAAATTTGATTGCATTTCTTTTTTTTTTATTTGCAATTTATTGCAAATTATTATTATTATGATTATTATTATTTACCATAATAATTCCTTTTTAAATCAATAGTATTTTATTTTTTCAACCACATACAATGATAGTTTTCAACCTTCATCACTATAAGATCTTGAGTTCCAATTTTATTTTTCTCCTTACCCTTACCCAAACTAGCAAGCAATTCGATGTAGACTACATATGAACAGTATTATCAAACATACTTCCGTATCAGTCATGGTATAAAAAAAATTAGTACAAAAGGGGAAAACCATGAGGCAAAAAAAAGGAAAAAAACCCCCACAAAGGTGAAAATAGTGTGCTTCCATCTACATTCAGCCTCCATAGTTCTCCCTCTGGATGCAGGTGGCATTTTCTATCCCATCTCCTGGAACTGTCTTTGATTACTGTATTGGTAAGAAGAGCTAAGTCTATCAAAACTGATAGGCTTTTCTGAAATCACTCTGCTCGACATTTCTTATAGAACAATAATATTTGATTACATTATTATATGATAACTTATTTAGCTGTTCCCCAATTGATGGGCATCTATTCAATTTCTAATTCCTTGCCACCACAAAAAGTTTCTACAAACATTTTTGCACAATGGGATCCTTTTCCTTCTTTTGTATTCTCTTTGGGATAAGATCCAGAAGTGACACTCCTGGATCAAAGGGTATGTACAGTTTTATAGCTTTTTGGGCAAAGCTCCAAATTGCATTCCAGCATGGCGGGATCAGTTCAACAATGCATTAGTGTTCCAGTGTTTATACATCCTCTCCAACATATATCATTATCTTTTCCTGCCATCTTAACCAATCTGATAGGTGTGAGGTGGTACCTTGGAGTTGTTTTAATTTTCATTTCTCTAATCAATAGTGATTTAAAATATTTTTTCATGTGACTATAGATGGTTTTAATTTCTTTATCTGAAAATTGTCTGTTCATATTATACGACCATTTGTCAATGAGGAAATGACTTTTAGTTTTATAAATTTGACTCAATTCTCTCTATATTTTGGAAATGAGACCTTTACCAGAAACATTGGCTGTAAAAATTATTTCCCAATTTTCTACCTCTCTTCTAAACTTGGATGCATTGGTTTTGTTTGTGCAATTTTTTGATTTAACATAATCAAAATTATTCATGTTGTATTTCATAATGTTTTCTATTGTTTGGTCACAAATCCCTCTTTTCTCCAAAGACAGACAAAATATTCCTTGCTCTTCTAATTTGCTTAAAGTATCACTCTTTATGTCTAAATCATGAACCCATTTAGACCTTATCTTGGTATAGAGTGTGAGATGTTAGTCTGTGACTAATTTCTGCCAAACTATTTCCTAAGGATTTTTTGTCAAATAGTGACTTCTTATTATAACCTAGACTCTTTGGGTTTATCAAACAGTAGATTCCTATAGTCACTGATTATTGTGTTTTTTGTACCTAATCTATTCCATTGATCTACCACTCTATTTCTTAGCCAGTATCAAAAGTGGCAATGACTGACATTTTTTTAGTTCTGGTATTGCTAGGTTACCTTCCTTTGTATTCACACCCCCTTACTTGTCTTTTTCTTCAGATTAATTTTGTTATTTTTTTAACTCTATAAAATAATTTCTGGCAATTTGTTATGGCACTAAATAAATAGATTAATTTAGGTAGAATTGTGATTTTTATTGTGTTAGCTCAGCCTATGTGTGAGCAATTGATATTTTTCCAATTGTTTTGTGTGAAAAGCATTTTGAAATTATGTTCATAAAATTTCTGGGTTTGTCTTGGCTACCACAATATTTTTAAACTGTCTCCTTTTTGATTTATTTATGCTGGCATTAAAGCTATTCACATAATTTAATGGATATGTGTTTGAATTTCACAAATGTTTGAATTCTACACTTGTTATATTTTCCAAAGTATAGCAATGACAATCATGTATTTTAAGGTAGAGAAATCTATAGTTAAGACAGAAGGTTTTTTTTCACTTTGTAAAAACTAGCCTTCACAAACTGAATGCCAACTTATAACTTTGTTTTTCTGTGATATAAGCATCAGCCAGTGATCAAAACATATGTATTTAATGACAAGAATGTCACTGAAAGTCACAACCCCTGGGCAGTTAATACTATTTGAAATTATACTACAGACAGTTCTATTTTCTCATCAGTAGCACAGACACCACTTGTTCAGTTATTTTTTCTCATGCTATCAACCAAAGCCCTATGGCATACTGTTTTTACACACACACACACACACACACACACACACACACACACACACACACACACATATCTCATCCAATTTATTAGGTATTATCTTCAAGTCAGAGTTTATTTTAAATAAGTGTTCTCATACTTATTACATAGCATTATACTCTATGGCTGTTTAGTAAATATTTTCAAGTAATTAAAATGATGATAGGGGACACAGGAAAATAAACATTTATAAGAAATCATTTTCTGGACCTGGTGTTTATATGACAAGTTGAAAGATACAATAAATTGATACAACACACATTTCAGGGTTAAATGAATTTCCCTAAGGACATCCTCAAATAGCACCAGCTCTCATTTTACTTGTGCATCATTATCTAGAGAAAGATTTAACAGTTATGTAGAAGAGGGAAATGGAATGGGCATGAAGAAACTATTGGCTAAATCAAGTAGACATAATAGACAAAGTACACTTTGCAAAACAATATCAATAAATCTTATTTCAGTGATGAAAAAAATTGTAATCAGGACTACACAGCTCGATATAATAAATTACATAGAAGGTATCATAGTGATTAACTTGTTAGAACTACTTATGTAGTTCTAATGTATATACTGTGTGACATGGATAACTTATGTAGTTCTAATATATACACTATATAACATGCATAATTTATGCAGTTCCAATGTATTTATTGTGTAATATCTACACTTATTATAAGACTGAGCCAATCCTCAGAGAGGGTGTTTTGTTCCTATATTTATGTAAATTGTATTTAGAATTCAAATCTCCCATTTTAGAGTTCAATAATCTCCTTTTTATATCATATTTCCTATCAAGTGCTCAATGAATTTCACCAAATTCTTAGAGTAGACAAACATAGAAAGGGATAAGTTTTTATTGAGAAGAAACATGTCTGATTTTACTACCACATAAAAATTCAATTCATTGGTAGATTATATAAGGGAATTACTCAAAATACTAATAGTTTACCAGGAGGGTTTTAATTTAACAACTTGATCCTTGAGATTAAATGAAATGCCAGTCTTAAAAGGGAATACATTTTTCCTTTCTAATTTCTGTTTTCAATTATTCTATTCACCATTCACAGCTCAACACATAGATATACTCAACCACTTGGGCTCCAATCTTCTCTAAAATTATTCCTGAAGAAATACAATTTTCAGATATTTCTTAAGGAATCCTTTATGGAGACAAAGGTGATTGCCAAGAGCTTAAGCACTTCCCCTTAGTGTCTTAATTTTTTCTTTATTCCAGGCATTTGAACTTGGACTATTTCTATCAGGAAATATGACTAAATATTCAGAGTATATACTTTACTCTACCAAGTGTTTAAATAGAAGAGCCAATCTAGAGAAGTCAATGTGATAATTTACCCGTTTTTATTTGCCTTTATCTTGCATTATTAGTAACAAACATTCATATAGCAATTTAAGGTTTGCTACATGCTTAAATATTATCTTATTTAAATTTCACAACAATTCTGGACTCACAATAAGTAAGGCATATATAAGTTAAATATCACATTACTAAATATATGAGGCTGGATTTGGATTCAGGTCTTCCTGACTCCAGGACCAATGCTATTATTTAGTTGCATCTAACAAGTCACACACTCTCAGTAAGATACAATGACATGGACCTTCAGACAATACATATTCTACATAGTTGTTAAAACATATATACTAAAATACAATTTAGTTTCTCAATCTCTAAAACTAAAGACAACTTCATAGTGATGTTAATACCTATGATTTCCAGAAAAAAATTGAAGGGATGTTAAGATAATGAGGAATTTTTTAAAGGAACATCTAAAAATTGTATCTATTTATCTGGTAGTGTGGCAAAGTGGATACAGGTATAGTCTTGGGTCAAGAACACGTTTAAATTTTACCTTGACTACTAGCTATATGACTGGACAAACTGTTCTGGCTAGTTTTCTGGAGGTCCTCCAGAAGGGCCTTGGTCTCAGCAGGATAGTCACCAGAAGGATGGACAAGAATAGAGTCCAAAGTCTTTATTGTCTCCTTTACAATCTGTATTTGTCACAGTCTGACCCAGTCTCAGTCTGACCCAATCTCCTCCAGAAGTCTGCCAGTCTGCCAGTCTCAACCAGTCATCCCCTGAGTCTGACTTTGTCCCCAGTTCTTAAATACTCTATTACCATTATGTCATCATAGTATATTGAGTATAAACCAATCTAGAGTGATTATATCACTATATCAAACTAGAGTGATAATATCATTATATCATGCTAGATATATGTGAATTAGAGAACCATTATTTCATCAATTCCACTGAGTTAACATCTTGTTTTAGTTTTGTTTTCAGAACTGGCCCTTTACAGGTAATAGCTACCCTGCCTTACATGTGGTTGTGAGAATCCAATAAGATAAATTACTAAAGGTTCTTTCTAAGCCATGAAGTATTTTGATTAATGTCAACTATTATTTTAAATAAGACTAGTGAGTGAATATTCAAAAAGACAGATTTTTCGTCTAGTAGAAATATGTGTTTTGTAGCAGATCATTTAGAGAATGGTCTTGAAGTCAAGAAAATGCAGGCTCAAGTCTTGCCACTGATATCTCTTCACTATGCAACCTGGGAAAGCTGCTTAATCTTAGTGCCTTAAACAAGATTTTAATACTAAAAGCTTCAAAATAAGTGCTGATTTGTACTGGTAGAAGAATTTCCTCAGGACATGTTCCTTAGATTAATCAAATCAAAGATCCAGTACAAAAAAAAAAAACAAAAACAGACAAACTCTCCAACATCCAGAACAGCTCAATAAAGGCTACCTATGAGATCAGAGGTGAGTATTATTTTGAGGTATTTAATTAGAGGCTTCATAAATATTTGGTTGAAAATGTTATAGAATGAATTCATGAATTTGGGGAGGACTGAAATTAGATAACTGAGCATTAGATAAATCAGATAGATAATTAGGTAATGATTTATTTCAATTGTATATATGTGTGTGTATAAATGTTTACATGTATGTGTGTATATGTATATATATACACACACACACACACATATATATACACACACACACATACTATAACCACACATATATATGTAGATATATATATATACACACACACACTATAACCATACACATATATATGTATGTATGTGTGTATATATACATACACTATAATCACACACACACACACATATATATATATATATACATACATACACACATACTTGCATACACAAATAAATAACACATTTATATATACACAGACATATTTATGTCTGTGAGTTTAAAAATGTTTAGTTTTTGCATTTTTCTTTCTTAGGCATGAGTTATAGGAAGAACTGATATAATGGCATGAAATGGGGGGAAAGGAGTGGTAGTTCTGGATTTAAATAGGGAACAGTACATATATATCTTGAAGGATATAAAAGTTTTTTAAACTCAGAAGGGCATAAAAGGGACAAGGATGGGGGAGAAGATAAATGAGAGATTTCTAGAGGAAAGCCTACTTACATCAGATCAGAATTAAAGAGAAGACAACATACATTTAGAAGGGAATAAAAATCTTCTAAAATCATAAAGAATTTAGAGTAGGAGGGAATACAATGGAAGGGGATAGAAAGGTGTGTATAGTAATGATAATGGGATAAAGAGGAAACAACAGATATATTTGGAAGGATATACAAATCTAATTTCAGATGGGATAGATTGGGGGGAGAGCATAGGGGAGAAATTCTTGTCTGGAAAGAAGGTATGTTAAGTCAGAGCTTCTTAAATCTTTTCCACTTATGACCCCTTTTTGCCCAAGACATTTTTATGTGACTTCAGGTATATAGGTATATAAATCAAACATTTATTGATAATAAATCATAATTTCACAACCCCCATATTCAGTTACAAAACCTCTCTGTGGGGTTGTGAACCACAGACTAGGAAGCTGGGGGTTAAGTAATAGGAGGGCAAGGTAGCAGGTAGAAATAAAATAAAAGAGTCAGAAGGGAAAAGAGTAAGGTGAGTATAGTGAGAAAAATAGGAAGGAGGAAAATAACAACAAATAATTATACCTTAAAATGTGAATTGGATAAATTCATGCATAAGAGGAAAACAACAGATTAAAAATTTGAACTCAACTATATGCTGCTTTTAGGAAATGTTATGAAAATGAGAGAGATACACAAATATAAAACAAAGATCAAAAATAGAATTTATTATGTAAAAGAAAAAGTGAGGATAGTCATCATGATCTCAGACAAAACTAAAACTAAAATAGATATAATCAAAAGAGAAAAAAAATAGGGAAACTACACTCTATGTCAGCCAGAGTAATCAATATTGTTTTAGACTATTTAAAATCAGTAGATGGATTAGAATATTGCTGTTGTATAGGAAATGATGAGCTGGTAGATTTAGAATAATATAGAAAGCCTTGGACTTATGACAGAAGATGCTATCCATTTTCAAGGAAACTGAGGATAAGTAGAAATAAACATAATGCAGCCTTACATACATATGTATGAATATATATGTGTACACATGGATATAATTATAAATTTCTATATAACTGTATGTGTATATATTTGTGGGTATGTTTATATGTATGCAGATGTATATGTATGTACACATACATTCATAAATACATTTATATCTACATATATATGTATGTGTGTATATAGCATGCTTAATTTTAGCCTAGACAGGGAAAGGTGAGGGAAAAAATAAAGTAATAATGTTCATTCAGAGGAAAGAAAAACCTCCAAGGAAGCAAAGAAAAGATGGATAGCTCTGAATACCATGTGTAGTATTTATTATGTAGGCTTTCTTGAAATGGAAATGTATTGCTTTATATTTTGAATTCTCTCTTATGTGCTGTTGTGCACGTGGGAACGTTTTTTCTTTTTTTATTTAAGTTTAAAATAAAGCGAAAAGGGGAGAAATGAAAAAGTTTTCATATGACAACTCCAAACACTGTGTTATCGTTCAACATTCTTTCCAGGACAAAATTAATCTGTGGTGAGCAGTACATATAATAATTTTCTTTAGAAAGGGATATATCTAATATGTGTGAGGGATGGGCTGGGCCAAGCCGGGAAGAATTTAATAACTATTATCCACTCTCTTCTTATCACAAAACCTAGACTTGGTCTCTGCAATCTTGTGTAATGGGGGGAAAAATGAAAAATCAAAACATTGAATTCAGTTATAATGCCTTTTTTTTTAATAGGAAGTCTTTTCCAGCCTCTTTTAATTCTAGTGTTTTCCCTTAGTTAATTATCTTCTGTTTATCCTGTATAGAGCTTGCTTTGAATATATTTGTTTACATGTCACCTCCCTTCTCTCCATCCAACCCCCATTAGACTATAAGTTTCTTAAGGGGAGAGCATCTTTTCCTTTTTTTTTGTATCTCCAACATTTAGCACAGCTCCAACATTTAGAACTCCATTCTGGAATGGAACAGAGCCTTTTAAATTAGCATAGAGGAAGTTCTCTAGGAATAGATATGACAAATATGAAGATACCAATATATAAAATATGTGAAACTGATAAGGATAATAAAGGAGAGACATTTGGGTTGAGAATTAGAAAGTGAGTGGATTGGGGAATGATTGAATAAGTTTACAGCAAGTGAAAGAAATGGAATATTATTGTTCTGTAATAAATGATGAAAGACTCACCTCTGAGAAGTTATAGAGGATTGCTACAGGAGCGAGATATGCTTACAATGTCCCTAAATATCCCAGTCTACTAAATATCTAAATATCTCAGACTCGTTTTAGAATGGACTTGAATCCTCACTTCAACCACATATTTCCCCAAACTATAGAAACTTTATGTCAAGTGACATTTTCCCTAATCTCTGAAAAGGAGGATGAAGGGGAAAATGCTTGATTGTAGAGAACTGGGATTCAAAATCCCAACTTTGATATTTACTATCTTGAGCAACTCACTTGATTTTCTTATTCATGAAGGACGAGGAAAAGGTTTCTCAAAACCTTTCAGGTTGTATTGTATTATTTGTGAATTGTCATCTGCCTCTTCAAACTGTCTTTTCCTCTTCTCTCTTCTGTATTTCTCCTCTCCCTATTAAACAGATAGATATATTTCTCTGTCCACAGGAAATACTAGTCTCTGGCATTTACTCCAAAGATTAGACACATTGCAGGGAGATAGCACAGATTCAGAATAAGCTCCTGCACAAAATCTGTTTTTTATTGTGCTTTGGTTGAGTTGCCACAGCAGCTACCTTTGATTGTCTAACTAATAAAGCATTCAAGCTCCAAACCCTGCTTTTTTGTTGGCAACCCCATTGGTCATTAATTGCTAATAAAGGACCAGGATTGTGAATTAAGTCAAAGCATCAGGATCAGTATAAAACAGGAAAAATCATAGAATTGAGGAAAATCAAACAAGACCATTCAAATAATGATCAAAATGGCCCTCAGAGAGAGCAATTGGTGACAGTTCTTTATTGAATATATTCAGAGCTCTAGGATGAACAGTGAAAGAGGAGGGACACAGAACCAGAAAAAAATCTTCCTGAAGGCTATTTTAATGAAGTGTATTGTACTTTATTTCACTGCTTTTAATGGTTTACAATCAGGAAGATCTGATTTAAAATCCAGCTTCAAACACTTAACAACTAATTGTGTGATCGTAGGCAAGTCACTTACCCTGTCTCAGTTTTCTCATCTCTAAAATGACTATTATAATAATATCTGCAATACTAGTTTATTGTAGGAACAAAGTGAAAAGCACTTAGTCTCTAAAATATACTAGACACTTAATAAATGTTTGTTCCTTTCCCTTTTTTCAAGATTAGGCCATATTTAAACACCAGAAGAAAAGAATTACTGTTATTCCTGAATATCTCCAGGGGAAGATTTAAAACATCTTATAGTAATTTACCACTAGAGAAGTTATTCTCAAGTCTATTAGTTACTGACATACCTATATTTCATCTTGTATCCTCACAAAATTGACGACAGGAGAATATCTCTTAGAAATCCCTTGTGAACAATATGACATTTAGCATAGTGCCAATTATTTTCTTTGAAAAAAGTTTGCAGTTGGGGAGGGAGGAAATTGCTGGATTTGTAATAGGATGTAGGTTCAAATGCAGACTGCCATAATATACCCTATATGTGCGAACTTGAGAAAGTTACTTCATGTTTCTGCTTCTTTGCCCACAAAATAGGTAACTTAGATTAAATGCTCTAAATGGTAAGATTCTAAGATCATAGGAATAATCTTTACTCTCCATCTTCTGCTCTTCTAGGTTTCAAATGGAATGAACATTTTAACACTCACAAATTAAGTTTCTTTTTTAAAAAAATTAAGACAATATATACATTCATTTTTCACATATTTCCATATGAGGCATGCTGGGAGAGAAACATCAGAACAAAAGGGGAAGACCATAAGAAAAAATGGAAGAAACAAAAATTTAAAATACTATGTTTTGATTTATATTCAGTGTTTATGGTTCTCACTCTAAATGCAGATGGCATTTTCCATCCAAAGCTTATTGGAATTGCCTTGGATCACTGAATTGTTGAGAAAAATAAGTTTATTATAGCTAATTGTTACACAATCTTGCTGATGCTGTCTGTAAAGTTTTCCTGGTTCTGCTTGCTTCACTCAGTATCAGTTCATGTAAGTCTTTCCAGTCTTTCATTATTTTTTACAGAACAATAATATTCTATTACTTTCACTTGCTGTAACTTATTCAGTCATCCCCCAATCAACTCACTTTCTAATTCTCAAATTAAGTTACTTCTAATTTCATGACCAGGCATTAACTCAGGTTTGGACTGACACCATACTCCCTCAGCCTCTCCCACCCTTTTATGGCTGGAGGTTGGAATACAAAACCTGATGCTTTCCATTATGGAGAGCAGATACTAAACTTTTTGACTTATTCACTGCATTTGCTGGGTTGCCTGGTTTTAGTTTCAAAGAACAAGATGTCCCCTTTTCCAGTATTGCCTGATGTCTCCCCACTACCCTCTGCTTTTCTGTTTCCCTTTTCTCCTGGTATTAGATTGTAAACTTCTTGAGAGCAGGAACTATCTTTCTTTTTTATTATTGTATTCCCAGGACTTAATACAATGCCTAGCACATAGATGATTAATAAATGTTCATTGGATTGAATAGGATAATTTAGAATCTTTCCCTGTAATTTAAATCCATTTCTCTTTAAAAAAATTTTTTTGAGGATACTCATACCTTGTATATAACTTTTTATATAACACTTATACCTTGTATATAACTTTCCTTCCCCAGAATCAACCAACTTGAATTCAATCCAATTAACTAATCTTTTTTCCCCTTTTTATACTGTAATCAAAGATATTTCTGTTCAACAAGCTCAAAAAATAACTTGAAAAGTAGAATTGAGAATAATTGTTTTTCACAAGTAATTCTTTTTCTCTAAAACCAAAGCTTTCATAGTGGCTGGCCACCAGCTGTAGGGCTGAATGAAGCACTCAACACATGTTCAAAGAAAAATGATAATGCCGTTAGTAAACTGATTTGATACCATAATTAAAGTAATATTATATTCTTAGTAAAAATCCAAAAATAGCACAGAGAGAATACATTAAAAAAGACATTTCATCTTTCTGAGTCTTGTTTTCTACATCTGAAAAATCAGAGGTGTAGTTAGGTGGCATTGTGGATAGAGTGCCAGGCCTGGAATTAGGAAGACTCATCCCCCTTTGATGATCTTCCTTTGACACTAACTAGCTTTGTGACCCTGGGGTTAATCATATAATCCTGTTTGCCTCAGTTCCTCCTCTGGAAAATGAATTAGAGAAGGAAATGGCAAAGCACTCCAGGATCTTTGCCAAACAAACCCCAAAATGAGAGGGCTAGAAGATGGTTCTCTTAAATTCCTTTCCAGCTCTAAATTCTATGATCCTGTGATAAAATATTTCATGCTTTTGAGCCTTCATCTCCTCATCTGTAAAATTAAGGTTGTCAAAAATAATCTTATATGCCCTTTTCAGTTCTATATTTCCGTTATTTTAATATAAAGGCATTCTAACTAACTTGACAGTGAAAAGAACACAAGACTTATTTATAGTCAAGGAACCTGAGTAAGAATCAGAGCCCTGGTACTTAGTACTTTAAATTAATAGTTAACATGTAAGTAGTCATTTAAGTTTTTATAAAGAACTATACAAAGATTGTATCATTAGACCTTTACAAAAACACTGTGAGGTTAGCATTTTCCATTTTAGAAAAGAGAACATTTAGGCTCAGAGAAATTAAGAAAATTAATTGGAAGCCATATAATAACTAGAAACAGCCAAAAGCTGTATTTGAACTCAGATTTCTTCTACTTTATACTATATTCTTGGATCTATGCTATTTCTCTACTACCATCATTCTCCCTTCAATGAACTTGAACAAGTCCTTCAACTCTTTTGGACTTAGATTCCTCATTTATAAAATGAGGGGGTTGGAACAAATGATCTTAAAGGCCTCTTCCCATAGAAATCTCATAATCCTATTAAGTGGATTTAGAGAAATGTTTTTGAAAAGCAATGATAGTAAAACCAATATTGGCACTTGGACAACACTATTATGTATTGAAGGATTAAGTCACAGATTCTCTCATGGGTAAAGTCATTCAAATTTGGAGGCTGGAGACAGTTTTAAGCATAAAATGCAACTATCTTAAATGTAAAAAATAAGTAAAAAGTGATTTTGATAGTTTATTATGAAGAATGAATTTGATCACAGATTATATAAAAGTAGAATTGAAAGAAATGTTAGAGAACTAGGCATGAAATGAAAGATTCCAGATATTTGAAAATGACAATGGTAAATGTTTAGATTATTTGCCTTTGTTCCAAGAGAATCTTGGTGATTTGAAGTTTCATGAAGTATAAAATGAAAAGTAAGACTTTACCAAAATTCCAGGCTACATCTGAAAATGTATGGTGGTTATAAAAATAAAGGATATTTTCTTTAAAACATTATATATATTAAAGCATGTAAAATCTTTTTTATTTCTATTAAGATCATTTTCAATCTAAAGGGAATCTCATTATCACCCAGTGTTGGAAGGATTCCATTTCATTTGAAAATGAGTAGGCTTTTAAATCAGCCCTATGGCAGAATCTCATATGTCTCCCTAATAAAAACATATATCATTTAAGACACATATAATCCACATATTTTTATGCTCATCAGTTTCTAGAAAACAAGGAACAAAGGAAAAATCAGAATTAGTTTAATGTTGGTTCAGTTTTTCATTTAGTACTATTTCAATGAGATAGGTAGTGTCACTGATTTGTACCATCTTGAAAAAAAAGTCAATATGAATTATCTCAGTTTCCAAAATAGAAAAAGGTGAATGCTTTGAATGAGGAACTGATGAGATAGGCATCAATTTATGATAAAATTCTAAAACACATTATAAAAAGGGTAATCTAAGCACTAGAAAAGAATGAGATGATCATTAAGAGCCAACATGGGGATTTATAATGAACATGTCATGTGGAATAACATAATTTCTCTTTTAGACTAATAACTTCCAAGATAAGAGGAATGTAAGATTTAATTCCAATAATATGTCTATTTTTTTAGCATGATGTTTTGAGAAATATGTTGACAAGTTAGAATTTGTACAAAAAAAGAGGGAAAAGACTGTGAAAAAACTCAAAATCATATCACAAGGATCAACTGAAGGAATTAGAGATTCATAATCTAAAGAAGAAAAGAGACACAAGTTGGCTTCAAGCATTGATAGATAATCACAAGAAAAATGGAATGAATATATTCTAATTGACTCTGGAGAAAGATTAAAGATTAATGGGGGATTCAATTTTAGAAAGGTAAAATACTATCTAAGAATAAAGAAATATTGTCAAATCTTAGCTCTCCAAAGGTTGTTGTTTTTTGTCCTTTGTTGTCAAAGAGAATGATGACATCAGGGAGGTGATGAAATGACATGTAAATGAATTGAATTTAAGTGAGGGAAAGATGAGCAACATCATCAGTCCCAGTTTCTCCTTCAAAGCCATTTGGGTCCAATGGCAAGATACAGATTAGCACAACCGGAGATGGCCCTGAATGCAAAAGGACATAGTGACTGATCTTTAAATGAAGCTAAGAGGTAGAGATGAAGAAGAAAAAACATTCTAGGAATGGGTGATGTTTTCCTAAAAGAAGTAAATGTGTATTACACTCCTCTATGAGTTCTTAGAACAGAAGGAGAAAGCAAAAAAAAATTGGCAAGCTACACACTCAGCAGCAAACTTAAAGTCAAGATTCTCTTAGGAAGAAATGAGAATATTTAGCTCCAGGAAAGATGTTGCAATGGCTGCTCATAGATCATTAGAACCAGAAGAGATTTTAAAGACCATTTGGTTTCACTCCCTCATTTTAGAGATAAGAGAAAAAAAAAAAGACAGAGAAGGAAGTGATTTGCTCAAAGTCAAACAAAATAGCTGGATTAGGACTCATCTTCTGATACCTAATCCTTTGTTTTGTTTTGTTTTGTTTTGTTTTTTAATAAACAAGGAGTTCAATTAAAAGGCATTCCAAGGAAAAAAAGAGGAGGAAAAAATAGAATAACTGTAGTTATCATGTTCTTGTTTTTCTCTTTCTCCTCCTCCTTTTCCTCCTGCTTTTTTTCTCCTCCTTTTCCTCCTCTTTCTGCTTCTCCCTCTACTTCTTCTGCTTCTGCTTTTTTTTTTCTGTTGCTTCTTCTTCTCCTACTTCTCTTCCTTCTTCTTCTTAACTTTTGTTTATAATCCAAAATGCTTTAGAATATAAAAACAAATTGATAAAGCTAGGCACCAAATGGAACATGGCATGATTTTGACTTGAAAAAGACTCTTACTTTTTTCAGTTAATCTTTGTGCTTATTAAATGAGAGCAACATGCAGTTTCTGTACATGTCCTTTCCCTTAGCACATTGTCTTTCACTCATGAAAGATAGTCATGAAATCTTTGAGATCTCTATAGCTAATGCAAACTGGGGAGTTAAAGAAGTGATTCTGATAACATGGTCAAACCCAGGGTATCCTTGAGTCTTTCTAAGTGATGGCCTCAAATTACCTTTCCCCTCCAGCTGTGAATAGTTAAGTTAAGAAGAATTTACTGTGGTGAGATTTTACACTGGGGAGGGGAGGAGAAGGGGATCCTGTTCAACAATACAAAAGGGAGAAAAAAATCCAGTATTGCCATATGTACAAGGTATGCAGGTCATTAGCAAGTATAACTTGTTCAAAATTTGTCCAATTTTTCTTAGCAATTAAAAATTTTACATTTGATACCCAATTTTTTTTTTCAATTTAAAAACATGAACTGATCCTTGTTACCCCATTTAGGGTTTTCTGGGAAAGATCATGGAATAATTTGCCTTGTTCTTTTCCAGTTCATTTTACAGATGAGGAATGAAGGAAAATAAAGTTAAATGACTTGTTCAGAATCACAAAGCCAATAAGTATCCTACTTGACTGAACTCCCAGCAATCTATCCACTGTGCCACTTAGTATTAAGCTCCTACTATGTGCTAAAGACTGGTGATGAAAATAAAGACAAAACAAAAAGCTGGGTTTCTTCTTTAATGTTACTAGACTCTTGAACACAGTTCCAGAAATGGAACTTTCCCTCATAATATTTCTTTTGAGGAATAGGGAGAAGGGAAATAACACTTTTGATACAACCCAGTCTATAAAACAAATAAAAACATACCAACTTTCTTATATTACTGAGTGTCATCTACCAGTTACAAGGTATATATGGGGGAAGGGAGGGAAGGTATTTGTCTTCTTGTTTAAAGATACTGCTACTTCTGGTGACTGCAATCAGTGTGCAGATAGGTGGGGCATATGCACTTTGTGTGTATGTACACCCCTAAAAAGATAAGTGTCTATATGATGATTGCATGGATATTCAAATGTAATTCATTAAATGAATAAAACAAATGATGCTGATAGATTTAGACTTGTAAAGAACCTTGAAGAGCATAGAATCTAAAGATCAGAAAACTGAGGCAAACAGATCAAATGACTTACCCTAAGTTACATAGCTAAGTACCTGATGTGGGATTTGAACACAGGTCTTCCTTACTCTAAAAATAATGCCCCTCTCAGACAAGTGCAGAGGATTGTGCATTGTGGCAGGGGAAGAAACTAAATTGAGATAAAATAGTGTTTACAGTCTACAGTAGTACCATGATGTCTTGCCTCTTGGTTTTGTGCAACCTGGAGTTCCACTCCTCATACATATAGTTATGTTAAAAGCCTGCTCATCTAATGCCCTTTAATGAATAAGACACAAGCTCCTCTTTTTTCTTCTTTTTTTAATGAGGGCTTTGCTAAAGCTGAATAAACAGAGTCAGTGTAACCACTCTCAAGTACTGGCAATAAGTGATTGAATGGGGACTATGTCTTGGAACCTGAAAAGATCCTTACTTACAATGGATGCATTAAGACATATTGAAGAGTTAGATATCAGCCACATGATATGAGATTCTTATATAAAAAACAAACTTTTCTCTTGAACTACACAAAAGAGAGAGTCCTGAACAGCAGGGTGTTGTGTCCCTTTTTTCTAAGAAAAGAAAATAAACACTTGGATATTATTGAAAGAACATTTCTCCTAGCATCATTGGTCACCACTCCAAACAGTCATTTTGCTATCATTAAAGATAGAGAGTTGTAGATTGTTTGTTAAAATGTTGATGAGAGTGTTCCAGTTTTGGATAACAGTCAAATTAAATAATTTCTGAGCTTCCTTCCAATTTTGAAATTCTTTCTTTTCATTTTTAACCATCAGACATGGTACTTTTGGCCATCTACATGATCCCTTCAACAAGAAAAGACAAATAATGGGCATCCCATTCTTAATGAAGTAGTTATGCATTCTAACCAAGACCAGCAATTAGCAGAGTACCTGGAACGTAGTATGTGTCTGAAATGACAGTAGAAAGTCTTGGAGACAAATACCAAGCCTTTTATTTTCTCAGTGCAGTGGTGACCTATATCCCTTTGCCCTTTATGGGGGAAATACTCCTTTATTAATCTAAGAGTTTGTTATGTGTAGATTTATCCAATAAATTGCTTCACTAATCACTAGTTACAGTCACTGTGATACAGGGGGTAGAATCAAGAGGACCTGGAATCAAGAAGACCCACAATCAAGAAGACCCACATTCAAATTCAGCCTCAGACATTTAATAACGTATGATACTGGGCAAATCACTTAACCTGTCTGCCTCAGTTTCCTTAAATGTAAATTGGGATAACATCTACCTTTTGGGGTTATTGTGATGATCAAATGAAATTATATTTGTAAAGTGTTTAACAGTAGTAGGAGTTATTCCCTCCTTCCCTGTCCTTCCCTTTCCCTGCTTCATTTTACAAGATTTCAATCACAAGCATCGGATAATGGAGTCAATCCCACAAGTATGATCGAGTTACAGAATTACCATCAAGTCAACCAACCTTTATGATATTACTATGTGCCAGGCTAGTGTGCTAAGTACCAGAAATACGAATACATTGCAAAAAAAGAGTCCTTGTCCTCAAGAAGTCTAAATTTTAATGAGGGAGAGGGAATGCAACATATAAAAGGTTGCTGAGAAGTAGGGGAAAAGTAGGGAGAAGCTAATGGCTAGGAGTGATGGTAAAATCTGCAGAATGTAGACTAGGTGGTCTAGGACCTTCCTTAAAACTAGAGTTCCAAGAAGAATTTACCATCAAGAAAATAAGATCACAGATCTAAAGCTAAAAGGGACCTGAGAGTCCACCCACTCCCAAGCCTCCTCTGATTCTACAGATGATGAAGGTGCAGTCCAGAAAGAGTCAATGACTTGGTCAAGATCATACTGTTGGTAAACATCAGCAGCAGAATTTAAACCCAAATCTTTTAGTTCCAGAGTCAGTAGTCTTTCTACCGGATCATCCTACCTCCCATGGTCAGAGATTCTTAAAAAGAATATTGCTCAAGGGGTGTAAGAATTTGGCTCAAAAGCTGTCCATATGAAAGGAACATAAGAGTTAAGATCAATGACAGCCTGGATACGAATTAACAGGATGACATCCCTGAGAAAAAAGCTACTTGAATTTTAACCTTACTTCCTAAAAATATGGAAGCAGATTCAGGCTGCGAGACATGATCAATGGGGTTCTCACTAATTTCTATTAATTAGCCAAACTAAACAGCATTCTAAGAAGGGTAGGGCAGATGGTGAGGAATCTGGAAACGTTACTACAGAAGTAGTCATTGAAGCAACTTGGAGAAGAAAAGCTAACGATAATATTATTCAAACAGGTACTGAGCTATCTGGAGAAGGAAGATTGAACAATTTGGAATTTTAGAGATTAGAACATGAACCAAAAACCAGAAAGTTGAGGCAATAGATCTGGTCACAGGAGAACGTTCTAATATTACTTCATTATGGAGGAACACACACACACACATATTACTACAAGTATGCGAGCAGAGGCTTTATATAAGAGATACTGCAAAAGGTGTTCTCATATAGCTGAGCTGCATAGACCATTTCCCCATGCTGTTTCTCACTTTTGCCTCTTGGAATCCTCCTTTCAATACTCAGGTCAAATGCTACCTTTTGCACAAAGATGTGCCCTTCCCTAGCTGTTAGGATCTTCTCCCTAAGCCAAGTTTCCCTCCCAAAGATCAGAACCCTTCCATCTTCTTTCTTTGTGATCAATATTAATAGATATATACAGATTTTCTATACCTAAGAGTCTAAGTTCTCTGAAACTAAGGATATTTTTGCTTTTATCTTTGTATCTTCCCCAAAGACAATGTCTTAATAAATGTTTTTTGATTCAGTGACCTAGAGCAGGATTCTAAATATAGAATCCATGAATGGATGGCCACAAACTGAATGGGAAAAAAAGATTATATCTTTATTTTCACTAACTTTTAATTGAAATTGAATATTTCCTTTAATTATTAATTTTTAAATATATCCTGAGAATGAATCCACAGGAATCACCAAATTGTCAAAAGGGTCCATGATAACACTTAAGAACTTTGGCCTAGAAGGTTTTCTATGTCTGAAAATATAGCTCTTCACTTCATCCTAGGCTATCTACTTGCTATACCTGTATATAATCTTCTAATAGCCATCTCCATGCCCTTTTAATAAGAAAATCCCACCTTTTAGGAATATCCAAATCATACTGTTTGCCATTTTAAATCCATTTTTTAAATTTGAGATCTAAATCAACAATTACTTTTCCCACAAAGAATTTTCTAAGTTACCAGCTTCTTTGACCACTCCTATACCATGTCCCTGTGTCCTTAAAAGGTCAATGTTATAATATATTATCTTGCACTGGTCATCTATTGCTCATTGCTTCACTAATCATTCTAGCACCTTCAAGACACCAGAGGTTATAGGCATTTGGGACAAAAAGACTGAGGCACTGAGATCAAGAATCTTGGAGTCTAAAAGACTAAGACAAGTACACATATATATACACACAGAAAGTACACATGACACAATTAAACATTGCTTACAGAAGAGTAGAGGACCAGTATAAAGTAAAACATTAAAAACTTAACCTCTTAAGACTAAGGATACAAGGATATGGGGTAAAATTACTGAGTAATATAGTGATCTGTGGAAGGCTTTATGGAGAAGATTATTTTGATTCAAAGCTCAATTGAAATAAGAGATTTAGAATAGCAAATCTTTTTATATAATAGTTTTTTTATTTTTCAAAATACAAATACAAAAACAAAATATAAAAAATATAAAAACTGTCAAAGATAGTTTTTAATATTTACCCTTGCAAAATCATGTCCATATTTTTCTCCCTCCCTCCCCATTTCCCCCCTCTCCTAGAGAGCAAGTAATCCAATACAGATTAAACATATGCCATTCTTCTATACATATTACATATTTATCCTATTGCACATGAAAAATCAGATGAAAAAGGAAAAAGAGATTAAAAAACAAGCAAGCAAGCAAAAAATAGCAACAACAAAAAAGTGAAAATACTATGTTGTGATCCACATACAGTTCCCAAAGTCCTCTTTCTAGATACAGATGGCCCTCTCCCTCAAAAGTCTATTTGATTGGCCTGAATCATCTCATTGCTGAAAAGAGCCACATCCTTCACAGCTGATCATCACATAATCCTGCTGTTACCATATACAATATTCTTTTGGTTCTGCTCAGTTCACTTAACATCAGTTCTTGTCAGTTTCTCTAGACCTTTCTGAAATCATCCTGCAGAAAGTTTCTTATAGAACGATAATATTTCATTACCAGAACAGACTATGCTAATGAAAAAGACATGGAGATAACCACTGTGGAAAGGTGCATGCTGGTGCAACAAGTAAATAGGGTAGTTTGGAGTGAAGGAGCATACTTTCAAACAGTCATCCTGACTAAAAACTGAGCAGAGTTTAAAAAAAAAGCAAACTGATTTAATAGGCAAGAATAGAAATATTAACATAGTCTAATTAATTGTTCTGGGTACCAGATGCCAAATTTGGCCATAGTTCTTCCAAATACCAAACAAAGCAGCTCAAGGGGAAGGGAATAAGACAAGAAATTCTCATCTGGCTAGGCAGACTGTCTAGGAAAACAGTCTTCACCAGTAGTAATCTGTCTCGCCACTAGTAAGGCAGAAAGTGTGGCCATGCATTCATTATCTTACTAATCAACAAAGCAGAAAGACATTCTCCTTGACAGTGTTCCCTTGATGATTATCCCATGACTGTTGCTAGGAATAGCTATGAAAGAAGAGAGAACAGCTTGCTTCTGCAACTTTAAGTGTGGACCTTAATTTTGAGAGATGACTGCAAAATCATTTTTATTTCCAGCATTATGGGTCATTATCTTTTTATTGCTTTTAATGTTTTGTACATGAAGGAGTGAGAGGAAAACTTTTCTAAATAGGTGATTTGCAGTAATTTAGCTAAATACTGACTATTGAATCACACTGGTACATTAAGTAAGCACTAGGCCATAGGGCCCATTTTTTTATGGAAAGTCTGCGACCTCTCTCCCCCACATCAAGCAGTAGTCGCTTTTAATACTATGAATAACAAATATATAGCTATACTGCTTTCCTTATTATCTGTATTCATGTAGAATGGGATTATGTAGTCATTGGATTGGTCAGTTATGTGCTTGTTTGACCCAGGATTTTAAAAAGACTATACAATGGTGTACCAAACTATCCATCATGGTCTTTAAAGATTACAGGACTTAGAGTTAAAAGAGACATTAAAAACTACCTAGTTCAACTCAACATAACAGAAAACTGAAAACAAACGAGGGGAAGTAGTCAAACTGCCTCATCTATGCTTGCACAAAGTACTTACTGCACTGAGTTAATGAAGATCAGATGAGAATATATGCAAGTTTTTTTATGTGAAGTATTACATACAAATAACAGATCAAGGATCAGGTTGGTTGCTTCCTCCATCAACACATTAGGAAAAGGTCTTCTTGAACTTCTGTCACTGAAAAAAACATTACCTTCTTTGTTCACTTTCTTGCCTAAAAATTACATAAGCAGCAAGGGATCAGAGTTCGGATTTGAACTTAGAAGAAACTGAAAGTACATCACAGAAATCGTTAAGAAGCATTTTATTTAGATAGTTATGCCTCTATCCCATGTCATCTTAAATATTTCACATCAGGAGAAGCAGCCAAGTGTTTACAATCTTTTAATAACACACATGCATACAATTTCACACTATCTAGTCCCTCTAACTAATCAGGCTTGAACATGGAAACTAAGAGCATTAAATTTGAAGTTAAAAAGGGATCTGTATAAGGATGGAAAAGTAGAGCAATGAGATATTGAAGAGAAAATTCAAGCCAAAGAAAAATATTTCTCCCTTCTTTTCTTCCTGTATATTAATTCAAGAACCCTTCCAGCCCTAACATGCTATGAGTTAAATCAGAATTAATATATAATGAAGACTATCATCATAGGCAATGTGGGCAAAAATGGGCAATAGCTTCAACAACTGTTCCCTAAGCAATATACTTTATGAAAATGCTTTATTTTCTGTTTGAAATATATTTTTATTATTTCCCCATTTTTATAGCCTTTTATTTTACCAAATACATTCAAAGATAGTTTTCAACATTCGCCTTTGCAAACCTTGTGTTCCAACTTTCTCTTTTTCCCCCAGTCTCCTCCAATAGATAGCATGCAATCGAATTGCACATATGCAATTCTTCTAAATATAATTTTATATTCATCATGCTGTGTGAGACAAATCAGATCAAAAGAAAGAAAAAAAACATGAAAAAGCAAACAAAAACAGCAACAACAAAAATAAGGTGAAAATACTATGATTTGATCCACATTTAGTCTATGTAGTTTTCTCTCAGTATGTAGATGGTTCTTTCCATCACAAATCTATTGAAAATGCCTTTAATCACCTCATTGTTGAACAGAGCCAAGCTCTTTACAGTTGTTCATCACATAATCTTCTTGTTGCTATGAACAAGTTCTCTTGCTTCACTTCACTTAACTTCAATTCACATAAATCTTCCCAGGCTTTTCTGAAGTCATCCAGCTCATCATTTCTTTTTTCTTTTTTTTTTATTTTTATTATAGCTTTTTATGGGTAATTTTTCAGCATTGATAATTGGAAAACCTTTTGTTCCAATTTTTCTCCTCCTTCCCTCACTCCCTCCCCCACATGGCAGGTTGACTAATACATGCATAATATATTAAAGTATAAGTTAAATACAATATATGTATACATGTCCAGTTATTTTGCTGTGCAAAAAGAATCAGGCTTTGAAATAATGTACAATTAACCTGTGAAGGAAATAAAAAATGCAGGTGGATAAAAATAGAGGGATTGGGAATTCTATGTAATGGTTCATAGTCATCTCCCAGAGTTCTTTTGCTGGGTGTAGCTGGTTCAGTTCATTATTGCACTGCTGGAACTGATTTGGTTCATCACATTATTGAAGAGAGCCATGTCCCTCAGAATTGATCATCATTGTTGTTGAAGTATATAATGATGTCCTGGCTCTGCTCATTTCACTCAGCATCAGTTCATGCAAGTCTCTCCAGGCCTTTCTGAAATCATCCCACTGGTTATTTCTTTCAGAGCAATACTATTCCATAATATTCATATACCACAATTTATTCAGCCATTCTCTAACTGATGGGCATCCACTCAGTTTCCAGTTTCTGGGCACTACAAACAGCACTGCCACAAACATTCATGCACATACAGATCCCTTTCCTTGCTTTAAGATCTCTTTGGGATATAAGTCCAGTAGTAACACTGCTGGATCAAAGGGTATACACAGTTTGATAACTTTTTGAGCATAGTTCCAAATTGCTCTCCAGAATGGCTGAATCCATTCACAATTCCACCAACAATGCATCAGTGTCCCAGTTTTCCCCATATCCCCTCCAACATTCCATATTATCTTTCCCTGTCATTTTAGCCAATCTGACAGGTGTGTAGTGGTATCTCAGAGTTATCTTAATTTGCGTTTCTCTGATTAATAATGACTTGGAGCACCTTTTCGTACAGCTCATCATTTCTTATCAGATGATATTATTTAATTACCATTAAGATATGCCATAACTTATTCAACCATTCCTCAACTGATGGGCATCCATTCAATTTCCACTATAAAAAAGACAGTTACAGACATTTTTGCACATGTGGGTCCTTTTCCCTTTTTTATGATCTCTTTAGGATACAGACCCAGTAGAGACACTGCTGGATCAAAGTATGCACAATTTGATGGCCCTTTGGGCATAATTTCAAATTGTCTCCAATTCAGTACTTCAGTTTTCTCACATCCTCTCCAGCATTTATCATTATCTTTTCCTATCATCTCAGCCAATCTGAGAGGTATAAAGTGGTACTTCACAGTTGTCTTAATTTAGATTTCTCTAATCAATAGTGATTTACAGCAGAAAATATTTTATTTTCAATTGTTGGGGCTATTCACATTCTGCTTTGTTAGTTAATACCTCACAATAAATTACTGATAAGAACCATTTACTTATATGACTTTGAGCAAGTACCTTCAACTCTGTGGGCCTCAGTGTCTTCAATTAGAAAACGAGTGGGGTTGTACTAAGAGATCTCTAAATTCCTTTCCAACATTAATCCTATAAACAGGAGGAGTTCAGGTCTGTCTGCTGCCAATATCATGCACAACTCATGATTCCTAGCCTGGATGCCTTGTCCTTGGCCTGTTTCTGGTTTGTGGGGAATAATTGTATTAGTAAAGTCATTTAAGTCTTTAAATAATGCTTTTCACTAGAGAGTGACATTGTAAGATGGAATCATTTTTGGATCCCATATAAAATGGTTTTATTATTCAACTCTACAAATTCAATTAGAGAAGCATCAAAGAACTATTAGCATATTAAGGGTATACTTTGTGAGGTTCTATAGAAGATAACAAAGTCAAAATGAGAAATGGCCTCTGCCCTTAGGAAGTTTACAAAGGGATAGCATTTTAATAATTTTCTTGGATCTATGATTTCATCAAGGTGGCTGCCCCTTCTCTACCAGAACAGATTATAACTCATCCAAATTTTTTATTCTATGTAAGACTTGTCCATTTCTACCTACAAATTATCCACAAAAAAGGTCCACCCACATGTTAGAACTTTTTCTGTTTTTCATAATGTGCACATGGTATTTACCAGTTATTTCTCATGTGTGCTAAATGTTTGGATCTTCCATCTCTTTATCCATAAAAATGTCTCTTCTTCACAATTTTTCTATATACAGAAAAAATGTATTAGGTGCTTATTATGAGCCAGACATTGTACTAGGAACTGGAGAATACAAATACAGAGAGTGGGACAAATCCTACTTACAAGAAGCTTGCATTTTACATGAGGAGAAAAGAAATACATATAAAACCATATACAATATAAATGTAAAGTACATAAATAAAAATAATAAAGTGTTTTTTTTAAAGGCTCTTTGAGAGGGAAGGCACTAATCATTGGAAGAATTGGGAAAGACATGCAAAAGGTGGTCTTTAAAGTATCTCAAAGGTGGGGAGAGAGCACACTGCAGACATGAGGGACAAAGGCATAGAGATGAGAGATGTAGTGTGGTGTTTCAAGAACAGAGAAAAAGCCAAATTGATTGGATCACAACATACAGATTGGAAATAATGTTCAATCAGGTTGCAAAGACAGGTGAAGACAAGATTATAAAGGTCTTTAAAAAATAAAGCAATGAGTCTATATTTGATCCCAAAGCTAACAGGAAGGCACTGGAGTTAACTGAACAGGGAGTTACTTGGACTATGCTACTCACAGATACTATATGTCTCTCTATTGTTCTTTGGTTGATACTTAATAGTTACCTATGGCAGGAAGCAACTCATAAGAAGCATATTAAGGAGGTTATAACCAAAGTTCTGTTACATTCAGTGGGGGGAAAGCTCAAAACTTACTGGAGAAATTAATGCTTAGACCCACAAACCAATCTGGCTTCCTATAGGAAGTAGATTATGACTTGGGTTTCAAAAATTGATGGTCAAGAATTCAAAGAGAAAGAATTAGCAGGGTAGGGAGGGGGTGAGGAATGTATTCTAGTAATAGGGAAGTACAGAGGTCCAAGAGATGATAATTAAGCCAATTTGGCTAGAAAATAAAGCATGTGGAGCAGCAAGAAACGGGGCTGAAAGGTAGAGTTGTTTTGAATATAGAGTAATGAATTAAGAATGGTCTAGAGAGGACTTCCGGTTAAGATGGCGGAGAGGAGGCTCACAGTTGCATAAGCTCCGCGCTTTCTCTCACTATCCACTTCATTACAAGCCTCTGAATCAATGCTTGACTGAAAAAAACCCACAAATAGTTACCAAGAGAAGCCATCCTTGAGATCCGCCAAGAAAGGTCTGTCTTTACTGGAGGGCTGGGGCGGTTTTAGATCGGGCGCAGGCGGCGGGCAGCGGCAGTGAGGGCACAGGAGCAGACTGGAGAGGGGGTGGAGAGTGATCGTAGCCGTCTCTGCGGGGAGAGCTTCGCTACAGGTTTGGATACTTTCCTCTGGCAGCAAGTCAACAGCCCAGCAGAGAAGCTAAAAACACCGGGGCTGAAGAATACAACCCCAAACAGCTGGAGTCCCTCAGGACCTGGCCGCCCCCCCCTTCCCCCCCCTCAGTGACTCAGCACACTCTGGGATCTCAGAGCGCAGGCGCAACACAGTCCTGCTAGTGCCTCACTGCTGCCCCCTGCAGTCTGTAGAGGAAGCTCGATAACACACCCAGCCCCCCCCAAAAGAAAGACTCCAGTTTTTTCTGTTTTTCTTTGGTAGTTTGTCTCTGATTAATAGACAGAATGAGCAAGAAGCTGAAGAGGACTTTAACCCTTGACAGCTTCTACACAGATAGAGAGCAGACTCTAAATCCTGAGGAGACTAAAAACAGGCAGTCCCCAGGTGATTCCCCAAAGGAGGAGATTGTCTGTTCCTCAGCACAGATGAACCTCATAGAAGTGATTAAAAAGGCTCTCACAAGGGAGCTAGAAGAAAAATGGGGAAAGCAGAGTGAGGCTTGGGAAAAGGAGAGGGAGGCTTGGCAAAAGAGCCTGGAGAAAGTTAAAGAGAGAGTGGATAAAGAAGTAAAATCCTTGAAAAATAGGATTAGTGAACTGGAAACAGAAAACAGCTCTCTAAAAAACAAAATTGGCGAAATGGAAAAAAATTCCACAGAACAAAAGAACTCAATGGGACAATTAGAGAAAGATTTTAAAAAAGTGAGTGAAGAGAATACTTCACTGAAAATCAGAATTGAACAAGTGGAATTGAATGACTCGAGGAGACAAGAAGAATCAGTCAAGCAAATCCAAAAAAATCAAACAATGGAGAAAAATGTGAAATACCTTCTGGGGAAGACAACAGACCTGGAAAACAGATCCAGGAGAGACAATCTGAGAATCATTGGACTCCCAGAAAAACATGATGAAAAAAAGAGCCTGGACACTGTCTTCCAGGAAATTATCAAAGAGAACTGCCCAGAAGTCATAGGAACAGAGGAAAAAATAAACATTGAAAGGATTCATCGATCACCCACTGAAAGGGATCCTAAAATCAAAACACCAAGGAATATAGTGGCCAAATGCCAGAACCCTCAGATGAAAGAAAAAATATTGCAAGCGGCTAGAAAAACCCAATTCAAGTATCAAGGAGCCACAATAAGGATCACCCAGGATCTGGCAGCATCCACATTAAAAGATCGAAGGGCCTGGAATATGATATTCCGAAAGGCTAAGGAACTTGGTATGCAACCAAAAATAACTTACCCAGCGAGAATGAGCATCTTTTTCCAGGGAAGAAGATGGACATTCAACGAAGTAAGCGAATTTCATCTATTTCTGATGAAAAAACCAGAACTTAACAAAAAGTTTGATCTACAAATATAGAACTCAAGAGAAATCTAAAAAGGTAAAGATTAATCTTGGGAACTATATTTTGACTATATAGATGTATAAAGAATACATGTATACCTTGTTCTAGAAATTGATGTGGAAAGGACATTGTACCAGAAAAAGGGTAAAGTGAGGGTAGTACATCTCATGAAGAGGCATAGGAAACCTATTATATCTGAGAGAAAGAATGGAGGGGGATGAATATAGTGGGTATCTTACTGCCTTCAGAATTGGCTTTAAGTGAAAAATCTTAAGACATATTCAATCTATGGTGAAACTTCTCCCATCTCATTGAAAAGTGAGAAGGGAAAAGTGGAAAGGGAAGGAATAAGCTAAGCGGAAGGGAATACGGGAACTGGGAGGGAAAGGGGTAAGATAGGGGGAGGAACTCTAAGGCGGGGGGAGGGACACTAAAAAGGGAGGGCTGTGAGAAGCAAGGGGTGCTCACAAGCTTAATACTTGGAAGGGGGGGAAAGGGGAAAGAAGGGAGGAAAGCATAAACCGGGGTTAACAAGATGGCAAGTAATACAGAATTGGTCATTCTAACCATAAACGTGAATGGGGTAAACTCCCCCATAAAGAGGAAGCGGTTAGCAGAATGGATTAAAAGCCAGAATTCTACAATATGTTGTTTACAGGAAACACACCTGAAGCGGGGAGATACATGCAGGTTAAAGGTAAAAGGTTGGAGCAAAATCTACTATGCTTCAGGTGAAGTCAAAAAAGCAGGGGTAGCCATCCTGATCTCAGATCAAGCTAAAGCAAAAATTGACCTAATTAAAAGAGATAAGGAAGGACACTATATCTTGCTAAAGGGTAGCATGGATAATGAAGCACTATCTATATTAAACATATATGCACCAAGTGGGGTAGCATCTAAATTCTTAAAAGAGAAACTAAGAGAGCTGCAAGAAGAAATAGACAGTAAAACTATAATAGTGGGAGATCTTAACCTTGCACTCTCAGAATTAGATAAATCAAACCACAAAATAAATAAGAAAGAAGTCAAAGAGGTAAATAGAATACTAGAAAAGTTAGATATGATAGATCTCTGGAGAAAATGTAATGGAGACAGAAAGGAATATACTTTCTTTTCAGCAGTTCATGGAACCTATACAAAAATTGACCATATATTAGGACATAAAAACCTCAAACTCAAATGTAGTAAGGCAGAAATAGTAAATGCATCCTTTTCAGACCACGATGCAATGAAAATTACATTCAACAAAAAAGCAGGGGGAAGTAGACCAAAAAATAATTGGAAACTAAATAATCTCATACTAAAGAATGATTGGGTGAAACAGCAAATCATAGACATAATTAATAACTTCACCCAAGAAAACGATAATAATGAGACATCATACCAAAATGTATGGGATGCAGCCAAAGCGGTAATAAGGGGAAATTTCATATCTCTAGAGGCCTATTTGTATAAAATAGAGAAAGAGAAGGTCAATGAATTGGGTTTGCAATTAAAAATGCTAGAAAAGGAACAAATTAAAAACCCCCAGTCAAACACTAAACTTGAAATTCTAAAAGTAAAAGGTGAGATCAATAAAATTGAAAGTAAAAAAACTATTGAATTGATTAATAAAACTAAGAGTTGGTTCTATGAAAAAACCAACAAAATAGACAAACCCTTAGTAAATCTGATTAAAAAAAGGAAAGAGGAAAATCAAATTGTTAGTCTTAAAAATGAAAAGGGAGAACTCACCACTAACGAAGAGGAAATTAGAGCAATAATTAGGAGTTACTTTGCCCAACTTTATGCCAATAAATTTGACAACTTAAATGAAATAGAAAAATACCTCCAAAAATACAGCTTGCCCAAACTAACAGAGGAAGAAGTAAATATCCTAAACAGTCCCATCTCAGAAAAAGAAATAGAACAAACTATCAATCAACTCCCTAAGAAAAAATCCCCAGGGCCAGATGGATTTACATGTGAATTCTACCAAACATTTAAAGAACAATTAACTCCAATGTTATATAAACTATTTGAAAAAATAGGGATTGAAGGAGTCCTACCAAACTCCTTTTATGACACAGACATGGTACTGATACCTAAACCAGGTAGGCTGAAAACAGAGAAAGAAAATTATAGACCAATCTCCCTAATGAATATTGATGCTAAAATCTTAAATAAAATATTAGCAAAAAGATTACAGAAAACTGTCACCAGGATAATACACTATGACCAAGTAGGATTTATACCAGGAATGCAGGGCTGGTTCAATATTAGGAAAACTATTAGCATAATTGACTATATCAATAACCAAACAAACAAAAACCACATGATCATCTCAATAGATGCAGAAAAAGCATTTGATAAAATCCAACATCCATTCCTAATAAAAACACTTGAGAGCATAGGAATAAATGGACTTTTCCTTAAAATAGTCAGGAGCATATATTTAAAACCATCAGTAAGCATCATATGCAATGGGGAAAAACTGGAACCTTTCCCAGTAAGATCTGGAGTGAAGCAAGGTTGCCCACTATCACCATTATTATTTAATATCGTATTAGAAACACTAGCCTCGGCAATAAGAGTCGAGAAAGATATAAAAGGAATTAGAGTAGGCAATGAGGAAACCAAACTATCACTCTTTGCAGATGATATGATGGTATACCTAGAGAACCCCAGAGATTCTACCAAAAAGCTATTGGAAATAATTCATAATTTTAGCAAAGTAGCTGGCTACAAAATAAATCCCCATAAATCCTCAGCATTTTTATACATCACCAACAAAACCCAACAGCAAGAGATACAAAGAGAAATTCCATTCAGAATAACTGTTGATACCATAAAATATTTGGGAATCTATCTACCAAAGGAAAGTCAGGAATTATATGAGCAAAATTATAAAAAAGTCTCCACACAAATAAAGTCAGACT
This sequence comes from Antechinus flavipes, assembly GCF_016432865.1. Taxonomy (NCBI): domain Eukaryota; kingdom Metazoa; phylum Chordata; class Mammalia; order Dasyuromorphia; family Dasyuridae; genus Antechinus; species Antechinus flavipes. Next base: position 86,616,364 of record NC_067402.1, read on the forward strand.
TAAATAATTGGAAAAATATTAAGTGCTCTTGGATCGGCCGAGCGAACATAATAAAGATGACAATACTCCCTAAACTAATCTATTTATTTAGTGCTATACCAATCAGACTTCCAAGAAAATATTTTATTGATCTAGAAAAAATAACAACAAAATTCATATGGAACAATAAAAAGTCGAGAATCTCAAGGGAATTAATGAAAAAAAAATCAAATGAAGGTGGCCTAGCTGTACCTGATCTAAAATTATATTATAAAGCAGCAGTCACCAAAACCATTTGGTATTGGCTAAGAAATAGATTAGTGGATCAGTGGAAAAGGCTAGGCTCACAAGACAGAATAGTCAATTATAGCAATCTAGTGTTTGACAAACCCAAAGCCCCTAACTTCTGGGAAAAGAATTCATTATTTGATAAAAACTGCTGGGATAATTGGAAATTAGTATGGCAGAAATTAGGCATGGACCCACACTTAACACCATATACCAAGATAAGATCAAAATGGGTCTATGATCTAGGCATAAAGAACGAGATTATAAATAAATTAGAGGAACATAGAATAGTTTATCTCTCAGACTTGTGGAGGAGAAAGAAATTTGTGACCAAAGATGAACTAGAGACCATTACTGATCACAGAATAGAAAATTTCGATTACATCAAATTAAAAAGCCTTTGTACAAATAAAACTAATGCAAACAAGATTAGAAGGGAAGCAACAAACTGGGAAAACATTTTCACAGTTAAAGGTTCTGATAAAGGCCTCATTTCCAAAATATATAGAGAACTGACTCAAATTTATAAGAAATCAAGCCATTCTCCAATTGATAAATGGTCAAAGGATATGAACAGACAATTTTCAGAGGATGAGATTGAAACTATTACCACTCATATGAAAGAGTGTTCCAAATCATTATTGATCAGAGAAATGCAAATTAAGACAACTCTGAGATACCACTACACACCTGTCAGATTGGCTAAGATGACAGGAAAAAATAATGATGAATGTTGGAGGGGATGCGGGAAAACTGGGACACTAATGCATTGTTGGTGGAGTTGTGAACGAATCCAACCATTCTGGAGAGCAATCTGGAATTATGCCCAAAAAATTATCAAATTGTGCATACCCTTTGATCCAGCAGTGTTTCTATTGGGCTTATATCCCAAAGAAATACTAAAGAAGGGAAAGGGACCTGTATGTGCCAAAATGTTTGTAGCAGCCCTGTTTGTAGTGGCTAGAAACTGGAAAATGAATGGATGCCCATCAATTGGAGAATGGCTGGGTAAATTGTGGTATATGAATGTTATGGAATATTATTGTTCTGTAAGAAATGACCAGCAGGATGAATACAGAGAGGACTGGCGAGACTTACATGAACTGATGCTAAGTGAGATGAGCAGAACCAGGAGATCATTATACACTTCGACAACGATATTGTATGAGGACATATTTTGATGGAAGTGGATTTCTTTGACAAAGAGACCTGAGTTTCAATTGATAAATGATGGACAAAAGCAGCTACACCCAAAGAAAGAACACTGGGAAACGAATGTAAACTATCTGCATTTTTGTTTTTCTTCCCGGATTATTTATACCTTCTGAATCCAATTCTCCCTACGCAACAAGAGAACTGTTCGGTTCTGCAAACATATATTGTATCTAGGATATACTGCAACATATCCAACATATAAAGGACTGCTTGCCATCTAGGGGAGGGGGTGGAGGGAGGGAGGGGGAAAAAAATCGGAACAGAAACGAGTGTCAATATAATGTAATTATTAAATAAAAAATTAAAAAAAAAAAAAAAGAATGGTCTAGAATATAGGTCTTAATAGGCAATTAGGAAGTCATAACAGAGTTCTTAGCAGAGAAGTGATATAACTAGTTTTATTCATTGTAGTTGGTAACTCAAAAAGAGATTCTTCTCCCCTCCTTTAACAAATCAGTTTTGATGTGTGTCTGTTTTTAAAGACCCATGAACACAATTTTTGATTTATCCCTATTGAAGTATTATTCACTCAGCTCTCTATTTAACTGTCAGGTGATTGGAAAATATTCTATCTAGTTCCTGTTACATATGCCAGAACTGTCTAAAGAGAGAAGAGAAAGACTATTAATTATAGACAGTATGCTTCAGAAAAGAAAGAAAGAGCCTACTGAAAAAAGTGCAAGAACAGTAGAAGAAATGGGCTAAAAGAGACTTCTAATTGTCACCCATCTCATCCCTCCTCCCTCTAGTAAGATATTACCCAAACCCTCAAAGACAGAATTAACTGGCCTATGCATAAAGACTATTAGAGAAAAAAATAGATTTCAGAGTTAGGAATTTATTGAATTTAATGAGCAGATAGTATTTTTTAAGACTATGTTTTGGTTAGTAGTAGAATACAAGTATTACTCTGTTTTCTGAAATATAGACTTTAATAATCTAGCTGAAGAGATAATGCACATATGAAATGGTAGGAGAATAATTTAAACCAGTATCTAAGCAAATATGACCTTACGTGGGAGAGGTTATAATTTGGAGAAGGGAGGAACTGGCAAGTCAGTACTCATAAGGCAATGTTTCAACATCTCCCAATCCCCTACAGACTATAACCAAGATCAACACTCTAATTGTTTCCTCTACCATTTAAAGGACTCTATTACTGTGGGTACTCTCTCTATCAATACAATTCATGAATCTTCTACAGATGTCTTTATAATGTTTTATGGCTAAAAATATTCATTCCATAGTATTTAATAACTGGTGGGAAATCTCTTTCATTTATGTGGGTTGATTCTCACCCTTTCGTTTTCCTTCCTTACTAGAATATGGCAAAACCTGTTAACCACTGAATTTAGCATCATTCATTCTATCAGGAGAAAAAAGGGTGTGGGTATAAAGAGAAGCTTCCCAATTATTAACTTTTAAATTATTCTTTTAGAGTAAGCAGAAGGGTATGCCCAATGTGAAAGCTGCTATATGTTTTAGAGGTAAGGTATAGGGCTAACATTATCATCATTATGGATGGCCCAGAACAAAGATGGAGCCATTCAAAATCAGCATCCTAGAAAAGCATTATTAATAAATATAATCACTGCTATTTGAGGAAAATCAATATAAGAAGCAGGAATATTAGTTTCAGTATCCTATTCAGATATTGTGTATCCCTGTCCTTTTTACTATTCAATTCTACAACTGAAAAAGATGAGTAGAATACCTGATGACCTAAAAGGATAACAGGATAAAAATTCTTATTGGATTATGAAGAAGTCTATGAAATAACTCTATCAGAAGGGAAGAAAGTTTTAATAACCAGTCTATCTTTGTCTTGACTTGCCTCACCTTTCTCAAAGAAATAAAAAAAAATCACAACATTTGTCTGGTCTCTTTTGTGGAAATCATCCAACCTTGCATTGACATGATTATGACAGTTTGGGAGGGGATTATCTGTCTGCTGGAAAGAGTACTAATCTAGGATTAGATAACCTGGGCCAATCTTTCTTTCATCATAAGATAATTGTGTCACCTTGGGCCAATCATTCTCTTTATTTGGATGCTACAATATGGGGATATTGCTTACTTATCTTGTAGTAAACCTATGCAGGTTTATTGCAAAGATCACTAAGCAATAAGATAATATACATAAATAATTTGAAAATTTAAAAAAGAAATGCTAAACAAATATATAGATATATTATTAGTAGAAGCAGTATCAGAGATCATGGGGTCCCAGATGTAAAACTAGAAGGAACTTTAGGGCCTTTGTAATCTAAGTCTATCATTTTACAAAGAAGGAAAAATGAAACCCAGGAAAATGAAGTAACTTTACTAAAAATCACACATATTTTAAAAGATGAAGCTGAGATTGGAATTCAAGCCTTTGCCTTCAAACTTATGTTCTTTCTATTTTATCACAATGTTTTCTTAGGAGCCTTAGGTTGACATGTTTTATTCTGACCCTATCCTAGACCTATCCAGGCAATAGTTTTCCCTTAAAATTTATTTGTCAGTTGACTTTTTTCATGTGCAATCTTTTTCTTTCCTTAGAAAGAAAATAATAGTACAAAATTATTTACTTGTTGGGTGATACATTTTTCTTAAATTTTAGCTGAAAAATGGCTGATAGAGATACCTTTCTCTTATAAGTGGAAAATAGGCAAGAAACATTCGGTGATTCCGTTGTTGACTGTGCCCATCACTGAATGAGCATGGCAGTTATGGCATTTGACTCATGGACATCAAAATCTTCATTTAGCTGACAAAAATGTTGCTTACAAAATAAAATGCTATCCTTCTGATATTAAGAGAATATTGCTGAGTCATACTACTCACAGGGCATAATTTTGTTTTTCTTGAAGCAAAAACACACTATCTTTTTGCATAGTCTTCTTTACTAATAAAAGTAATATCGTGTGCATAGTAGTGATCTAATAACCACTAGCATTTATGTAGAGCTTTGAGGTTTGCAAATTGTTTTACAAATATTATCTCATTTGATTCTTACAACAATTCTGAGAGAGAAAGGGGCTATTTTTTATCATCTCTTTTTAAGGATGAGGAAACTGAGACATACAAAAATGACTAGTAAATGACTGAAGCAGGATTTGAATTCAGGTCTTCCTGAATCCAAGTCCAGCACTTTATCAACCTTAGAGGTACTTAGCTACTTTTAGATACTTTAGCAGATATATTATTTAGTTTGTTAAGCTGAGTTCCCCATAATATAGAGAATTGGGAATCTTATAAGTTAGTGTGGGTAGTAGATTAAATTGTGTCATATGGAGATGACCATTAATGGAAAAATTAACCAAAAAAATCAAAGTTGGTCAAAATTCTAGAGTTTGTTCATTACATAAAAGTTTATTGGTATAACTGCAAATGTTAACAAAGATAAAAATTGTAGTAGGCAATTTGCCAGAGAATGAACAAGGAGTTAGGAGACCGAGTATCTAGACCCAGGTCACCTTCTAATTATCTTTGTGATCTTGCATAAATGACTTAACATTTCTAGGTCTTACTTTGAGTGTAAAGCAATCAAGTCTGATTATATGATCTCAATATCCTTTCCAGATCTTAAATTCTATGATTTAAATTAAACTTTAATATATGCACCAAAATGTGGAACAGCTGGAAGTTAACTTTTAAACTTTCTATACATTTTATTAAGCTTTAAGGCAAAGAGAATTGGTATTGCATATGTTGTTTTTTTTCTTTCAATCAGCAGCTGCTTCAATATTTTCAGAAAGCACAGGCTATTTTTGGATGAGAAGGACTATTTTTGTGGAGAATTTTTCATTTGCATTTTTGAGCTATTACAGAAAAATGATGTGCATTGGGAATTGGAAATGTTAATGATATACTGGACAAGGAGAGGAAGACATGAGGCATGAATAATTTTTCATGAAAATGTGATTTCCTTGGTTGACTTTTGACTGTTCTTTTAGAAGAAAAAGGTGTTATAGTGATACCTTTTGTTTTTATATCACAATCACTTCAATATGTACATCCTTTGGATGCAAGGCGTGTTTCCCTTGTAACAAAAGAACAATTAGACAAAACCCAACACAATAACTGTTTCTGATAGCTTCAAAAATCCATATCTATCTTTCTGTAGGAAATAGGAAGTATATTTCAACATCTATTACCAAGGGCAAGACTAGCAATATAATCATTTAGTGTTTGACTTTGCTGTAGTAGTCTTTTCATTTCAATTGTACTTGTATTACTTATTTTTCTTAGCTGTTTTTGGGGGGAGGAAAGGGAGAAGAAGGGATAACTAAAGCCAATGACTTTTTCAGGAAGCATTTCTCTTAATCAAATGAATGTATATATCATTTTGCTAATATAATTAAAGATAATAAGCAATGAAATTTATACCTAGGGAGACATTATATGTTAATAAGCAAATTAAGAGGTCACTAATCATGAAATTGAAAGCTGAGCTAATGTTTAGAATGGTTAGCTAGTATCTGTCTTCATATCTCAGATTATTACATAAATATTAAATATGCATCCAAAGTTAAGATATATTGTGGGTTATAGACATAGTTCTTCACCTAGACTTAAAATATTTTTAATAACTACAATGAAAATTTATAGGTTTCAAGTGAGCCACTAGAGGACAGTATTTCACAAAATGCAGTAAACATTGTTAAGCTTTGTGAAGAGAAAAAACCCACCAACCTATTAGAAGACTACAATTCATACAACTGAATATTGCTGAATTTGTCAATGTCAATAAAAAAGCAGTATGTTTTGAAAATCATATTGTATTGCCTGTGCCTTTTTACTTTAAGATAAATATTTCATAGATAATTCAGGATATCTAAACTCTAAAACTTGACTTTGTAACTAAACAAGTTTTGTCATCTACTAGAATTTTAACTTCTCTATTCTTATGTTTCCTTATTGCAATACATGGGTGCTGGCTTAAATGAATTACAACAACCAATGAATCTAGGATTCCATCATTTTAAAATGAATTAGATTAAAAACTCTCTGACCACTGAAGATTCCATAACACCTTTCCAAATTTCCTCAATATTATTATCTTTTATTCCAGTCAAACTGGCCAGCTAATTGTTCCCTGAATTTGACATGCTATCTTCCCATCTCCAATTATTTAGAGATATTTTATGTATATTCCTGTCTCACATCAGCCTTTTAAAATCCCTAGCTTTCCTTAAGGTCAGCTCAGGAACTATATCCTTTTCTAACTGGGCTTCCTTCCTTCTGAAATTTCAGTGATTATAAAGAAGTTCATAATATATTCTCCATTACCCAGCAGGCTGAGGTGAGGAGGGAAAACATTCCAGGAATAGGAGACATTCAGAGAGAATATTTGGAGCCAATAAATGGTATATCTTATTCTAGGAACAACAAGGAAAACTAACTCTATGAGGGCATTAGGTGCAGGAAGACTTGAAAATATATGTATAGAACATATGTATAGAACATAGAAGACAAGGAAATTATATAGCTATTTGGTGGTTCAAATGCTTGAGAAATTTACAAAGGTCAGCTATTTTAATTTTGATAGGTATTTATTTGATAGGTATTTATGTATGAAGTTACTTTGTACAACCACAACATTATATGAGTGTTAGAAAAGATTAAGCAAATTATAGTATCTGATCTCATAGAATCATTTATGTTTTAGTAGGTTTAAATATTATGATATTAAAAAATCGTCCTCTAAGCACCCAACCCAACATGCTCTATGCTAATAAGAAGCCATAGGGGCAGGATAGATCAATGAAATAATAGGCCATTCCCAAACCCCACATTCACGGAAAATTCACAGTAGGTAAATAGCTAGACTGCTCTGAGCCATTTCAAAAGTGATATTAAAGTAGAAGTTCAAGTTTCCTGCCTTTAAGCATTAAAGTTGCAATGATCTCCTGGCCTGGGAGACCTTGATCAAAGTTTGAGAGATTTCACTGCAAATATCTGACAACTATGAGTACAATTCCCCTTTTACAGCACAGATGGTTCACTCAAGCACCATTTAGTAGGTCTTATTTCTTGGAAGCATAAACAAAAGTGACGGTTAGAATGATTTCTATGGCTCTCTCTTGGGAAATAGGATTATGATTAGATCAAAGCTTCTGTGAAATATGCTCAGAGAACAATCCTATAGTGATTTGTTGGGTTGGCTGAACAGTCTAGTCACTCATTTCTATTTTTAAACTTCATATGCTGTTAAGTTGATGAGAGTCATGAACGACATTGGTATTAGAAAATGACAGACATGCTACAAATGTGACCCTTTGAGCAACTGAAAAGAAAATATGAAAGGGCAGTCAATTGAAGCTGAGAGATGATTGGGGGGACTTAGTATCCTTTCTTTCATCTTCTGCCCATACTGGACCATTTTGCTTGATACACATTAATGTATCTCCTGAAAGGTAAAAAGATATAAAATTTGAGGCCATTAATTTTCTTTTGAGAGGTGGGGAAATAGAAAGGAAAATCTTATAGTTTTCCAGGTCTTGTTAGTAGTTTTGGAATGAGAGAATAATTCAAAATATTCTCCCCTTTTCTTCTTCTCTATCTCCTCTTTCCTCTTCCTCCTCCTCCTCTTCCTCCTCCTCCTCCTCCTTCCCCTCCTACTCTTTTTCCCTCTTCTTTTCCTCCTCCTCCATCTCTTCCTCCTCCTCCTCTTCCTTCTCTTCTTTCCCTATTCTCCTCCTCCTTCTCTCTGTCTCCCTCTTCCTCCGACCCTCTCCTCTCTTCTCTTTCTCTCTTCTCCTTTCTCTCTCTTCCCCACCCTCTCTCTCAAATATTTAGGGACTGCCTAAAGCCAAAAGAATAAAATATAAGTTCCCCTGCTTGGCATTTCATTTACTTTTGAATAGCCTTTCACATTACATTCCTTTATTTGCTTTATGGTTGAATGGGAAGCAAGGGGGACAGAAAAGGGAAGATTTCGCTATTCAAGAATTAGGTTTTCTCTCATGGTCTCTAGAATAGGTAAATAAATAAAATGGCAAATAGCTTCAAAACTTACATAAATAAACTCATGGAGTAGAGTCCCACAATGACATTTAATGGCGTCATCCCTAATCTTTGATGTGAAGAGAGGCAGCCAAGGCTTGTTATACAAAGATGGCTTGGCCCAATCTTAACTTTTTGATAAGGAGTAATGGATGGTAATGAAAGGTCAGATTTTAAATGACTGTTTCTCTCTTTTACTAAAGATGGCCCACAGAAGCCTTATAAAACTTTTTTGAGAGGCCCATTATTGCTACAAACTTTAATCATTCTCCTACTATGTTTCTCCTATATGTGAACAGAATTCTCATTATATGAGACATTTATTGTAGACAAATATGACCTGATTTAACAAATAACAATATTCAAAAGTACAATCTAAAATGATAGGAATAAGACATTCTGAAAAAGGGAAAAAAAGCCTTTCAAATGTAATCTATCATCTCTTTTTGGATCAAATTAAATATGTTAAGTGAATTCCCATAGTTACAATGTTTATAATATTTCAATGTTGTTTTTCAAAAATTAATTCATTTCTCCTAGTCAAGAGATTTGTTAATTTAGAGGCTAATAAAAAGGATTATAGCCACTACATTTAAAAGCTTCCCTCAAATTTGTATTTTCTTTGAAGTGAATGATATAAATCTACTATCACTTCTTCAAAGAAAGATTTTTTTAAAAAAATTAATGGGTAATATTATACAATGGAGCACATACAATTTTAAAAACCACAAATCATAAGAGATTGTTACTTTTTTATTATAACTGTTTAATGACAGTACATATGCATGGATAATTTTTTTTACAACATTATCCCTTGCATTCACTTCTGTTCCAATATTTCCCTTCCTTCCCTCCATCCTCTCCCCCAGATGGCAAGCAGTCCTATACATGTTAAATATGTCACGGTCTATCCTAGATACAATATATGTGTGCAGAGCCAAACAGTTCTCTTGTTGCATAAGAAGAATAGGAATCAGAAGGTAAAAATAATCTGGGAAGAAAAACAAAAATGCAAATAGTTTACACTCATTTCCCAGTGTTTCTTCTCTGGGTGTAGCTGCTTCTGTCCATCATTGATCAATTGGAACTGAATTAGGTCTTCTCTTTGTCAAAGATATCTACTTCTATCAGAATACATCCTTATACAGTATTGTTGTTGAAGTATATAATGATGTTCTGGTTCTGCTCATTTCACTCAGCATTTCTGGTCATTTCTTACAGAACAACAATATTCCATAACATTTATATACCACAATTTACCATCAATCATTCATATACCACAATTTACCATCATTCTCCAATTGATGAACATCCATTCATTTTCTAGCTTCTAGCCACTACAAAAAGGGCTGCTACAAACATTTTGGCACATGCAGGTCCCTTTCCCTTCTTTAGTATAAGAGATTGCTACTTTTGAAAAATTTTAAATTTTGTCCAGTAATTTCCCACCTATAAATATAAATTCCAAAATAGGCAAACCCTATTGCCTAATTGAGGGCAGCCAAGAGACTCAGTGTATAGAGTGCTGGGCCAGGAGTCAGGAAGAGCTGAGTTCAAATCTACTCTCAGAGTCTTACTAGCTATGTGATCCTTTGCAACTACTTAAACTCTGTTTGCCTCAACTCACTGGAGAAAGAAATGGCAAACCACTCCAGTATATTTGCCAAGAAAATCCCCTCTTCAGTTTGGTCCATAATTGACATGGAATGGATGAGTTCTACTATAACAATTATTTAATATTTATTAATAACACATTTATCCTCCAAATAATACTTGCAAAAGTCACTGCTATTGAAATGCCCTGTGTCTTTGTCATCTTGTATGAATATCTTAACTCGGGATAGAGAAGCAAGTGATCTGGATGCCAGACCAAGCTCTAGATAAGTAATTTCCTCTAAACTTCACTCTTCTTTTTTAGCTTTGAGAAGTCCATCAAATCATGCATAGAAGCAATCTGAAGTTTGATTGTTCTTGCTTAGTGATATATTTTGCTCAAACCTAGAGAAACACCATTTTGGATGTGAAAGTATGGTATTTGTCCAATAAATATTGTGTCTTACCCTATAAGTAAGAAGATAAACTTTACTATATAGAATTAGAATAGTTTTCTGTTTTTGCTCAATTGGCATGTCGTCACCATCACCTAACTCATTAAATATATTAATAAAATCCCAACTAAGAAGTTCAGTGAACTACCTGAAAATTCTGTAGTAGGTTCTAAAGGTGTTGGAACAAGATGTTTTTGATCTTCTCATTTCTAAAATATCTAGAGTACTGAGCCAAATATTTAAAAATACAAGTTATTCCTCAATCAATAAATGGTCAAAGGATATGAAGAGGCTGTTTTCAGATGAAAAAGTTAAAGCAATCAATAGTCATATACAAATGTGCTCATTACTAGTGATTAGAGATATGCAAATTAGCACAACTCTGAAGTACCACCTCACACCTATAAGTTTAGCTAACATGACAAAAAAAGAAAATGATAAATGTTGGAGAAAATGTGTGAAAATTGGAATACCAATGCATTGTTGGGGGAGGGAAGATTGTAAACTGATCCAAGCATTCTTAAGAGCAATTTGGAACTATGACCAAAGGACTATAAAATTGCATATACTTTGATCCCTCAATACTACTACTAAGTCTGTATCCCAAAGAGATCACGAAAAAAGGGAAAAAGGACTACAAAAAAATGTTTATAGAAGCTCTCTTGGTGGTAGTAAAACTTTGTAAACTGATGATATGTCCATCAGTTGGGGAATCACTGAACAAAGTTGGGGTAAATGAATACAATAGAATATTACTGTTGTATAAGAAATGATGAGCAGGCAGATTTCAGAAATACCTCAAAAAATTTACATAGATTGAGCAAAGTATGCAACACCAACACCACTGTATAATGATGAACCTTGACAGACGTAGCTCTTCCCAGCAATACAGTGATCTAAGGCAATTCCAAAAAACTTAGGTTGGAAAATGCTATCCACATCCAGAGAAAAAAATCATGTAGCCTGAATACAGACTGATGCATACAATTTTCACTTTTTTTTGGAGGGGGGGGAGTTTCTTTCTTCTTTTCTTTACCTTTTGTTCTGTGGTCACTCCTGATTTGATGTGACAGGCACTTATTTGGTGTTTTAAGGTTTACAAAATATTTAACAAATGTATCTCATTTGAACAAGCAAGACTAAATATTTATTCAGGGGAACATATCTGCTGGCTATTATTTACAAGGGAAAGAAGCCTTAGGATTAGAACCCGGACATTAATATATTCATAAGTCATCACATATTATTAAGAACTAAAATGGAAAAATAATCAGTGGCATCTATTTAAAACCAGCAGTAAGCATCATATGTAATGGGGACAAACTGCAACCATTCCCAATAAGATCAGGAGTGAAAAAAGGTTGCCCACTATCACCGTTACTATTTAATATTGTATTAGAAATACTAGCTTTGGCAATAAGAGTTGAGAAAGAAATTAAAGGAATAAGAATAGGCAATGAGGAAACCAAATTATCACTCTTTGCTGATGATATGATGGTATACTTAGAGAACCCCAGAGACTCTACTAAAAAGTTATTAGAAACAATCCACACATTCAGCAAAGTTGCAGGATACAAAATAAACCCACATAAGTCATCAGCATTCTTATATATCACTAACAAAACCCAACAGAGTAACAAAAAGAAATTCCATTTAAAGTAAGTACTGATTGTATAAAATATTTAGGAATCTATCTGCCAAGGGAAAATCAGAAACTTTATGAGCAAAACTACAAAACACTTTCCACACAAATTAAGTCTGATCTAACCAACTGGAAAAATATTAAATGCTCTTGGATTGGGCGAGCAAATATAATAAAGATGACAATACTATCTAAATTAATCTATTTATTTAGTGCTATACCAATCAGACTCCCAAAAAACTACTTTGATGAACTAGAAAAAATAACAACAAAGTTCACATGGAAACAAGAATTTCAAGGGAATTAATGAAAAAAAAAATCAAATGAAGGTGGCCTAGCTGTACCAGATCTAAAATTATATTATAAAGCAGCAGTTACTAAAACCATCTGGTATTGGCTAAGAAATAGACTAGTTGATCGATGGAATAGGTTAGGTTCAAAGGACAAAACAGCCAATAACTTTAATAATATAGTGTTTGACAAACCCAAAGACCCCAGTTTTTGGGATAAGAACGCATTATTTGACAAAAATTGCTGGGATAATTGGAAATTAGTATGGCAGAAACTAGGCATTGACCCACACTTAACATCGTACACCAAGATAAGGTCAAAATGGGTCCATGACCTAGGCATAAAGAATGAGATTATAAATAAATTGGAAGAGCATAGGATAGTTTACCTCGCAGACCTGTGGAAGAGGGAGGAATTTATGATTAAAGAAGAACTAAAGATCACTATTGACCACAAAATAGAAAATTTTGATTATATCAAATTGAAAAGTTTTTGTACAAACAAAACAAATGCAGACAAAATTAGAAGGGAAACAATAAACTGGGAAAACATTTTTATAATCAAAGGTTCTGATAAAGGCTTCCTTACCAAAATATATAGAGAATTAACTCTAATTTATAAGAAATCAAACCATTCTCCAATTGATAAATGGTCAAAGGATATGAACAGACAATTCTCAGATGAAGAAATTGAAACTATTTATAGACATATGAAAATATGCTCCAAATCATTAGTAATCAGAGAAATGCAAATTAAGACAACTCTGAGATACCATTACACACCTGTCAGATTGGCTAGAATGACAGGGAAAGATAATGCGGAATGTTGGAGGGGATGTGGGAAAACAGGGACACTGATACATTGTTGGTGGAATTGTGAACACATCTAGCCATTCTGGAGAGCAATTTGGAACTATGCTCAAAATTATCAAGCTGTGCATAACCCTTTGATCCAGCAGTGTTTCTACTGGGCTTATACCCCAAAGAGATAGTAAAAAAGGGAAAGGGACCTGTATGTGCCAAAATGTTTGTGGAAGCCCTGTTTGTAGTGGCTAGAAGCTGGAAAATGAATTGATGCCCATCAATTGGAGAATGGTTGAGTAAATTGTGGTATATGAATGTTATGGAATATTATTGTTCTGTAAGGAATGACCAGCAGGATGAATACAGAGAGGACTGGTGAGACTTACATGAACTGATGCTGAGTGAAATGAGCAGAACCAGGAGATCATTATATACCTCAACAACGATACTGTTTGAGGATGTATTCTGATGGAAGTGGATCTCTTCGATAAAGAGAGCTAATTCAGTTTCAATTGATCAAAGATGGACAGAAGCATCTACACCCAAAGAAAGAACACTGGGAAATGAATATAAACTGCTTGCATTTTTGTTTTTCTTCCCAGGTTATTTATACCTTCTGAATCCAATTCTCCCTGTGCAACAAGAAAACTGTTCGGTTCTGCACACATATATTGTATCTAGGATATACTGTAACCTATTCAACATGTAAAGGACTGCTTGCCATCTCGGGGAGGGGATGGAGGGAGGGAGGGGAAAAATCAGAACAGAAGTGAGTGCGAGGGATAATGCTGTAAAAAATTACCCTGGCATGGGTTCTATCAATAAAAAGTTATTAAAAAATAAAAAAATAAATAAAAATAAATAGAACTAAAATGGACCTTACAAATTATCCAGCTCAACTCCCTCACTTTGTATTTAGGGAAACCAAGTCAGAAAAGAGTAGTATACTGCTTCAAATAACATGAGCAAATTATTTGGTAATTACTAAGAAACCAACAATTGGTCATCCAGTCTTCTCTTCTTTGTCAGCAAATTCACTTTTACTTAATACATTCATTCAATGCCATTCAACTTCCGAAAAAGCTCAAGATAGAATTCTGGCCTCTTCATTTATTAACCAATTGGATAAGCCACTTGACTTTCCTAAATCTCAGTTTTTTCATCTGTAAAAAGAGGGAGTTAGATAAAAAGACCTCAGAGATCTGTTCTGGCTCTTCATCTGATCCTGTAATGTTTCAAGCTCCTACTCATTCTATATTTTATGATCCTAATAGTGACACCCTCAATAATAGTCTCTTTAAGTTGTTTGATGATCTTCACTTGTTTGATATGGAATTCATTACCAGCCAAGGTAACCCATTATGCTTTTATTTAATTTATTTAAATTAAATTAAATTAGAACTACATTTTATTTTATTTTCTAAAGCAATCTTTTTTCCTTTTTCTTGCTTCCCTTTTCCCACCATTTAAGAAATCAAGAAAAAAACGACCTCTCTGTAACAAACATACATAACTTTAGCAAAACAAAATTTCTCATTAGCACTGTCTAATAAAATGTGCCTTAATTTGCTCTCTGAATCCATCATCTCTCTGGGAACACTTGGGCAGCATATTTCATCATGAGTCCTATTAGCATTTATTTATTTATTTATGATTAGTCATTGTGGTAAACAGAATTACCAATTTTTATTTTTATTTTTCTCATATATATTTTATATATATTTCTCTTATATTAGCTGAGATATATCTTCTCTCCCTCTCTCCTCCTACATTGAGAATGTAGGAAAATAAACTCATTTATTTTAAACATATATAATCAATTTTTTAAAAAAGTTCATATTGACCATGTCACACACAAACAATATTTTTGTAATGTTTTGCATTAGTATACATGTGTGATTTAAATTAAATTGTTTGCCTTTTCAATGAGAACATTAGAATATCAAACTCAAAAACAATTGTTAAAATTTGTTTTTACATGTAACTGGGAAAAATAAAATACTAAATAAATGAAAAATATTTAAACATTTAAAAAAGAATATTTTTCTTCAAAATATTTCAGAACATCTAATCTATCTCTAGGACTCAAACATTTATTCTCTTCTAATTTGTTTTTTAAATATTCTGACAAAGGCTAAACAATCATATCCATGATCTTCCCTCCATACCCTGCCATCCACTCTTCTTATATATCACTGAAACCTGATGAATTGAAAGAACTGGAAGTGGCTAATAAAAAATAGTGAATAAATGAATAATAAATGGTACTTTACTGAATCTTCTAAAAGTTCTGGCTCCTTTCTGATTAAACTATGGACTCCTGGAAAAGAGGGACTGTTTTCTGCCTTTCTCTGAATCCTTAGAACATAGCAAAAAAGCTTGAAACATGTAGCAAGTGCCTAATAAATGCCAATTAACTGTAAATAGTGAGATAACCAAAAAATTGCTTTTTGTTTTGGTTTTGTTTCCTTTTCCGATGTTGCTTTGTTTTTGAGAACATCAAAACTTGAGGGGATCTTCCCCTCATTTGGAAAATAAAAAAGATGAAACCCAAAGACTTCAAAAGTGAGTTTTCCAAAGTTACACAGATGACTGGTGGCCAGCGAGTCTGGAAACCCTTATATTCTGAGGCCAGGGAAATTATTATTAATTGTTGTTTGAAACTGAGGAAGATACCTAGGGCTTAGACTCAGGAATGAGAATGAGTACCAATATTATACTTATCCCATATACTTATTATTCCTATCCTATAGTTACCAAGCAAGCAGCCACCTGTTTATCCATCCAAGGATATTTGTTGAAGAATATAATCATAAAATGATTTTTATAGGTATAAAAGCAAGTACTCAAGTCATTTTTTAAAAAGTCCTTATCTTCTTCTCCTCATCTTCTCTCTTCAGCCCTATACACAAAGCATATAAATTTGAAAGAAGAGGTTTGGAAATGAGACATTTAGGGTGAAAGGAAGCCCATCCATAAGATGAAGAGAAAATAATTATTTTAAGGTATT
Source organism: Antechinus flavipes (assembly GCF_016432865.1). Classification (NCBI taxonomy): domain Eukaryota; kingdom Metazoa; phylum Chordata; class Mammalia; order Dasyuromorphia; family Dasyuridae; genus Antechinus; species Antechinus flavipes. The sequence goes on from NC_067402.1 coordinate 86,632,633, forward strand.
AGACTCTAAAAAATGAAAGTGGGGGAAATGGGACAAGAAAGGGAAGAAAAGCTAGAAAGAAGCTTATGGGAATTTTCAGCTGAAATTTCTTCATTTTGGAAAGGATCCTTGTCCAGGAATTCACCAATCCCGAAATAGTGTTTTAAATAATCTGAAAAATAGGATCTGAGTCTAACAAGGAAGTTAGGCTTTTAATAGCCTGAAAAAGATCTTTGGAAAGTGTTATGGCACTAATTAATTGTTTCTAGTGTCCATCAAGCAGATCAGAAAATTAGCAGACTCTTTGTGTTGACACTTTTGTTAGCAACCTAATTCTTTGTTTATTTAACTTTACTCATTGGGGTGCTTAGCATATCAAAAGAGTGCCTTGAAACCAGCAATTAGGACAACAGAGTAAATAAAAGCACAATTCATAACTTCCTTAGGCTTATTAGCTGTCCGTTTCAATTTTGCTACAGTCCCTAAAGAACTCAGATTCCATTGGTTTTAAATACATGAACAACCTCATTGAGAATAGGATAAACAGGACAAAAATAAAAACTGGCACTTATATAGTCCTTTTAACATATGTCAAAGTATTTATAGTCATCATCTCAATTGACCAGCAAAATAATTCTGTGAGATATTGTACCCATTAAAAAAAAAAAAAGAAAGAAAACTAAGGCTCAGAGACCTCGCCCATCATGAACACATATGCATATGTGCGTGCGTACACACACACACTCACAGTCGCACAGTCAACAAGGAGTGAAGAGAAGTTTTGAACCCATGTTCCTTGTTCCAACTGCTACAATTTGTGGAAACGTATAATTATCTAATGTGCTAATTTTTAAGTGACATAAACCATGCAATTAATATTAGAATAGATTTACACATACTAAGAATAAAGTTGTACACATTGTTAAGTATAGGGATTATAATTTAAAGATTTTGTTTAATTTGAAATACTTTATGCAATTTTCATCCAAAATTCAAAACATTTATGTAATCTTTGATATTCCATAATGATGTAGAAACTGAGATGCAGAGAGCCAAGACAGTGTACTCAAGGCCACACAGCTGGAGACCAACAGAACCACTACTGAAACCCTATTCCTCCAATTTGCAATCCAATAGTTTTTATATACCACCAGCCTGACTCTGCCTGTTCTTGGTAAAGAAGGGATAACATTAGTACTTATGCTTGGGGGTTATTTTAGGGATCAAATAAGATCATGTTCTTTAAACATTCTGCAAATCTTAAATATACTTAAACCATTTTGCAAACCTTAAAGCACTAGTTAAAATATTAATAGAAGCATGCTGAAGAAAAAAAGACTCTGGAATGGCATGGGAGAAGCTGAGAGTCACAAAGCAATGGGCTGATAGAGGTTACATCAGCAATTATTTATTGATTAAATCATTCTTTAGAGTAAAACCAGATTATTACTTGTATATGCCTTTAAATGTATTAGCTGCATACTCTCTAGTCTTTACTTGAATAACCAGAAGCAAGAAACACTTTATACATAATCCTGGGACTTTCCAGAAGGCAAGAGAGTTGATAATGATGATGATAATGACAATAACAATGATGATGATGATTAATATTTATATAGAATCTGCCAGTGCCCAGCACTATGCTAAGAGCTTTTACAAACACTATTTTACCAGATTCTCACAACAATCCTGTAAACTAAGTGTCCCCATTTTACAGTCAAGTAAACTGAAAAAGTTTAAGTAACTTGCAGAGGAACACACAATATTTTCCCCCTCATTTAATGTTATCTTATTTTATTTTTTCTAATTACATGTAAAGATAGTTTTCAACATTCTAATTAATAAATATTTAAGTCCACCTTTCTAATCCAAGATTTTGGAGTTAATCTCTAGCAAAAAGAAAGATCAAGATGAAGGACTAGCAAGTCCTCTTATCTTCAAGACCTTTGGGAGGACATCCATTAAAGAAGTAAACCTTCTAAAACTTAAGGATGGCAGAGGCAAGAATTTGAGATGAGATAGGCAACATGGTACATGGAAAAGAGGCCCTAGATTCAAATACTGACTTTGCTATCTTTATGTCTTTGGGCAAGTCATGGAGATTTTTTGGCTTTCAGTTCCCTTCTTTCTTTTTTCCCTCAACAGTTGATTTTATTTTTCCAAATACATATTAAAATAGTTTTCAACATTCATTTTGTAAGGTTTTGTGGTATAATTTTTTCTCCCTCCTTTCTTTCATTCCTTCCTTCCTAAGAGAGCAAGCAGTCTTAAATAAGTTAAACATGTACAATCCTCCTAGACGTATTTCCATATTTGTCATGCTGTACAAGAAAAATGAGACCAAAAAGGGAAAAACGTGAGAAAAAATACTTCAATACACATTCCATAGTTCTCTCTATGGATGTGGATGGCTTTTTCATCTCAAGTCTTTTGTAACTATCTTAGATCACTGCATTGCTAAGAAGAGCTAAATCCATCACAATTGATTATCACATAATCTTGATACTGTATACAAAGGTCTTCTTGTTCTGCTCAGTTCATGTGAGTCTTTCCAGGCTTTTCTGAAATTACCCTCCTTATCATTTCTTATGGAACAATTATATTCCATAACATTGATATACCATAACTCATTCAGCCATTCTCTAACTAATGGGCATTCACTCAGTTTCCTACAAAAAGGGCCTCCACAAACATTTTTGCACAAGTGGATCCTTTTCCCTCTTTTATGATCTCTTTGGGATATACTCCCAGTGGTGACACTGGGATCAAAGAGTATGCACAGTTTTATATAGCACTGTAGGCATTGGCTCTGTTTCTCTATCCACAAGAAGCGAGAGATAGAACTAGATAACCAATAAGAAGGCTTCCAAAACTAAATCCAGGTGTGAAAAAACTAAGCTAATTCTTAAAGATCAACCTGTATACCAAAAAATGAATGATTTTGAATTGTTGTGCTGGAGATTTTTGAGTCTCTTGGATTCAAATCAGCAATACTTAAAGAAAATTAATTCAGGGTATTCACTGAAAGATCAAATATCAAAATTGAACCATATAACAAGAAGATAGAGTTCACTGCAAAAGAAATGTTGGGATTCTGGGAAAGATTGAAGGCAAAAAAATAGAAATGGCAGAGGAAAGAGGAATACATAGTATCATGGAAACAGTTTACATGGACTTGGACAGACTTCAAGAGATAGTGGAGGATAGAAGGGCCTGGTGTGCACTGATCCATGAAATCATGAAGAGTTGGACATGACTGAATAATAAAAACAAAAAGGGATATGAGTGAGAAAAGAATCCATCTCAATCTTTTAGGATTTAAACATGAAGAAAGGAGGGTAATCAGAAGGTCCCTCCAGACTTTAATAATCTAAAAGTATAACAGAACTAGAAGAGGAATTGCAGAACTTTCTAATCCAACATTTTATGATGAAATTAAAATTAAGGAAAGTAGGGATGTACTCAGCGGGTAGAATTTGAATCCATGTTCTCTGGCTTAAGAGTCTATGCTCTTTCTACTTTAAATACATTAGTTCCTTTGAGCTTTACAATAACCAAATGAGATGATACTAATTATAATTATTAGAACCTCCCTTTTAAATTTGAGGAAAGGAAGATTCAAAGTATTTATATGAAAAATGTGGGATTTGAACTCATTTTCTTAAATTCTACTTCTGCATTCTATTCACTATAACACATTGCCTCTATACAAATATCACAGAGTGTGACATCAGCAAAAAAAAAAAAAAAAGAAATCATTAGGCTCTCTCTTTCTGCACAAGCTTTCCAATTATTAGATTTGTAGGTTTCTGATATACCAACCAAACATTTAGAATTATGGCATTTTAAGAATTGAAAAAATCTGTAAAAACCCCCTATGCCTACTTCCTATACTGAGCACTTACTGTCTTCTAGGACTATGTCAGGTTTTAAAAGAAAAGCAAACAATTTTGAATAATGGAACGGGGCTGTCCTCTTAGGGTTATCAGTTCATTTCTTAGGATTGTTTGGTGAAGGAAAGTGAACTGTTGCTCAAAAAGAAGGTGTTTGCCTAGGGTGTTTGACATAGCACTAAGAAGGCAAAATGAAAATAAATCAAAGAAACAAAATAAATAACATCTGGTAGGGAAAAAACCCACTAAAGCATGCATTCCGCCTGACTGCCCCCCAGAGCCTCAGGAAGCTGGTTTGGGAGTGCTGACAAAATCATCACTTACACAATAGCATTTTTGCTATGACCTTCAAATTGCCACTTTTTTCAAAAGAACAGCTCTGAGAAAGGCAGCTGGTCATTTTGACCTGGCCATGGGCTATGTGAATACTTAAGGCTGATTCCCAGAAAATACATTGTGAAACAGTTGTAGCTTGTAGACTTTGTCCTTTCCCTTTTCTAATGAAAAGACTATCGTGTGGTCTTAACACAAAGGTCTCTCTTGCAATCTTATTTCCTAAATGGTAAGCTTATTTAGTCTTAGAATAAGTTGTATTTCTATTACAGTTTGGACAAGTCTTCTGGCTTCTAGTGAGCTTGTTTTTTTTTTTTTAATAATAGCTTTTTATTTTCAAAATATATGCATATAGTTGTCAACATTGACTCTTGCAAAACCTTGTCTAGTATGGAGCAATGGGGATTTACTCCAAATATATAGTTTCTTGATGGTAATTTGAACCAGATAAATAAAAACAAAACAAAAAACTGCCTTTAAGTCAACTCTGAAATCTGTGTAGGAAGATTTCTATTTAATGTCTGGAGAAGGACAAAATGATGTTCTGTTGTACCTCTGGCTGGTAATTTTATAGATTATTGATACCATATACTTTCTTGTGTTAGAGAAAAGTTAGGGTCAATGCAAACTATTCCATCATTAGAATTTCTGAGTTTCATTTAAAACAATTGTTTTTTTTCCCATAATAAGCTTCCTAGGAAAAAGTTCCATTTGCCATTTTTTCGATTTTCCATGAAGACATGGCCAAACTCAAAGAACAGAACAGAACAGAACAGAAACTTATTACTCCCATTGGACAATCATTGTAACTAAGGAATTGGAAGTGAGAAGGTTAACATCCCAGAGCCTTAGAGCTGTGTATTAAAAGCACAATCAAAAATAGCAACCACGATTTCTCAGAGTATCTTCTATATTTTATGTCCTAGAAAATCATAGTCCACACTAGGGACAATATGATGTAGTGTATAAACTCTTAAGTGTTCTAAGGTTCACTCATTTTGCCCTTCCAAAGATCTTAAGAAATACAGAATCTGATGACATGTGAAATCTGGCAGCCTTTCAATCCAAGGCATAACATTCAACAAACGGAGTTATACATAGAGAAAAAAATGGAACTCCTACCCTGTTCTTCACATCCTCTTGAAAAGAGCTCCCTCACATATATAACTTTGAATCAAATAGGACTTCTGCTATTTACCTCCAAAAGAAAGACTTTTGGTTGTATATTCTGTGATCATGTGAATGAAGACATGTTTTCTCTGTAGTTTTCTTATGAAGAAACAAACACTAATTTATGCATTAAGTAGGCATTTATTAGTCACTTCTCTATATACATAATCTCACAAAACAAATGCAATCAATATTAGAAGAAAAATAGAAATCTGTATAGCAAATATCTGATATTGGCTTCATTTCTCAAATATATAGAGAAGTGACTCAAAGATACATTTAGAAATACTGAAAAAAGAGATTATGGGTTTTCTCCCATAGTGTTCTCTGGCCCTAAGAGCTTTAAGGGAGGTGTGAATTCACAAAGTTACAAAGTTTACTTTGTGACTCTGGCATACTTGTGAACTCTGACGAGTAAAGGTGTAAACACAAGCATTGTACTAATTAGTTCTACTTAGTACCTTGTTTCAGGTTCTGGCCCAAAACATCTTCTTGTAAGATCAGATCAACTCTAATTAGTTAGCAGTTTGTAAAGATTCCAACACTATATTTTGATTTTTCTATCCCCATTGCTTAGCATAGTGTCTTACCAGTAGGCACTTAATAAATGTTTACAATTTCCATAAAATTTGACTCAAAGATACCATATATATAATATACATTTCTACATATACATACATGTAGATATAACATATTATATACATAATATACTATACATCATACACATAATTATATATATTACATACACTCACTCCAATAAGTTCACAGACAAAAAGAAAGATCCTGTACAGACTAAGATATTTATAGTAACACTCTCTGTTATAGCAAGGAACTGGAAACAAAATGGATATCCATTAAAGCAAGGGTAGGAAACCTTTTTTTCTTTCAAGGGCCATATGGTTATTTATAATACCATTTCACAGGCAATACAAAATTATCAACTTAAAAACTCAAGCAGTAGGAGATTGCTGTACCTAGCTTTTAGTACATCATCACCTGCAGTTGTCTTGGCAGGGCCAATACAAATTATTTTACCAGCTTTACATAGTCCAAAAACTGGATATTCTTCACCTCTCCATTGGGGGAATAAGTAAACAACTTGTGGTAAATGAACATAATAGAACATAATTACAGAAATAAGCACAATAACTATAATAAAACACAGTCACTACTATAATATCTATCTAGTAACAACAGCAAAGAAACCAAAATCAATGCTGTGCAACTATAATGAATGAGCTTGGCCCCAGAAAAGAAATGAGAAAATATTCCTACTCTCCTTTGCAGAAGGTGTGTGTGTGTGTGTGTGTATGTGTGTGTGTAGAGACAGTACTACATGCATAGGCAGACTTAGGTAATGAGATATAGATTTGCTCGATTATTTTTTTCCCTTTCCTTTTCTTTTTATTTTTTATTTGTAATAAGGGAGGATTATTTTAGAGCGAGAGGAATATATTTGGAAACATAATTTGAAAACAAAAATATCAGTATAAAATTCAAAAAGGAAGAAGTTACTCAACCAAGTTCCTGCTCAACAATGGCAGAGGTTATTTTTGTTTTCTCTATTTCCTTCAGGACTATTCACTTCTACCCCAAAAATCTTATTCTGGTAATCCAAGACAATAGCACTTAATCTATATCTTTCAGTCAACAAGCAGTTTTTAAGTTCTGTGGCCCTATCACAAACACTGGGAATACAGAGTAAGCCAAAGGCTTAGATGCTACCTGCCATCCATCCTAGACAGTTGTATTAGGTATGTTCTTCACATCAGAGCCCCAAAGTCATGAGTCTTGACTACTGCTTCTTTGATTAAAACATTCAGCTCTTTCCTCCTTGCTCCTTGTCACTGTTGCTGCCTCATTCCCTTAGAACAAATAGAAACAGATTTTGTTCCAAAATGTGGAGCTTTGACAAAATTTTTCTGTTACATGGTTGTTGAAATGCATTCTTATTTTATAATTAGACTTATAGGGAAAGTGAAGTTGCAGTGTCAGCTCTAACTTTACTTCCCTTTTTGCCAGAATACATCTCCTCACACAAGTAGTAATAGAGAGACACCAATATACAGTTAAAATTCACTCTTTATCCTTTTGAAGCTGGATTCTCCAATCTCTGTGAAGTGGACCTTTTATTTTGTTTTCTCCAGCCTTGAAGTCTCAGAGGCTAGTGGTGCTGACAGTTAAGTTCTTGAATTTTAGAGAAAGAGCACTGATGATGAAGAGGCTGTATGAAGATCATGTTCTCCAAATGGAATTCCTAACATGAGGTAAGAAATCAGTGCCAATTGGAATCTCTTTCTTGAGAGAGTTCCAAATAAGCCCAAAGAAAGGCCATGGTAAAAAACAGTGAATGATAACAACAAGCACATAGATTAAGTGCTAGTTAGGAAGGACTATGGCTAAGGAAAGAATAGGTAACTTATAACAAAACAAAAGGTGGAGAACAGAGGCAGAGGGAACAGAAAATCTGCTGACTCCTAGATCCTCCAGCAGTTTCATCTGTCATTCATAAGTTTTATTTAATTTTAAGTAATGAAGCAGATTCACTAACTAGAAAGTTACAGGACCATAGATTTAGAGCTTGTAGGAATGTTGGAAATCATCTAGACCAGAAGTTTTTATCCGGGCTAACTGTGAACTTTGTTGCTTCATATAGTGCTAAATGAATTTTGGTATAACTGGTTTCTTTGATAATCTTACTTATTTTGTTTTACACATTTAAGCACATTATTTTGGGAAGGGGTCCACGGGCTTCATCAGAATGTCAAAAGAGTCAATGCTCCATTCCATGATCTAGACCAATTCCTTTGTTTTATAGATAAGGAATATGAGAAATAAAAAGGCTTTATCAAGACCATGCAAGCAAGGCTGATTTCACCTCAGGTCATATGACTTGAAAAAAATTTTTATATCTCTAATTCAGCTAGGAACCCAATTTTTCTTTATTGAACCATTCTGAATGCAACATAGAAATGAAAGAACTAGATGATAAAGGGAATAAGTTAAGTAGAATTTCCCTTTTCTTCTAGTCAATCAAGCAGCTGAATGTGTTGAACAGATTTTATAGGTGTGAAAATGGCTTACTGACGAACTCATTATGAGTTCTGGAAGGAACTTGGGAAGGCCAGAGCAAGATGCCCAAAAGTCCCATTTCATAACATCTCCAGACTATGTCTTTCTTGGAACCTGAAGTAGCAGGAAAACCAACTGGGACTGGCTGCCACCAGGACATCTGTGCTTCTAATAGACAAAGGCTCATTATTAACACTTTGTATCTAAAGTTATAACTACAGGACATGAATGTACTTGGTCCACATCATCACTGATCTTGTCAGTTCAATCAAAAGATTGAGTAATGCCCTCAGTTTTCTCATTCCTATTTCTTCAAATACTGTAAAATGCTGTAAAAGCTACATAAAAATCACCCACTATATATTTAAGCTGTGCAAACTCAGCTTGGACCTTCACATCTGCTTTGCAGAATACTTGCTAGGGTGTTATCATGTTCCTAGCACCATTGTCCCAAACCTTTTTCTCAAGCCCCAACTCTACAGTTATACCAGTTGATCTCAACTCTACTTTTACTGAGCAGCTCTAGATCATCCAAGTTGACCTCCCTCAATTATACTTCTCCATAACTTAAAACTTTTTATTAATTATTTTTCACACATTATGTATCCCTTCCTTGTCATACTGATCTTAAATTCTTTCCTCTTCATGGGATCCTTCCTATTTACCACATTCATAACCTGGACTCATCTGTCCTAAAAGACACCTTGCCCTTCATCATGCTAAATTCCATACCAGCTGACCTATTTCTTCTATTTAAATAATAATGATTCTTTAAATAGTGTGCACTTGATGTCTCTATTTCCTCATGGGATTCTCATTACTCAGTCTCTTGCAATTTGACTTCCAGTCCCATCCACTTTTCTGAAACTATTCTCTCAAAGGTTAAACTGATTTTCTAATGGAAAAATCCAAGCGTTCTGACACTTATTTCCAATAGATGACCACTTTCTTGATACATTTTTTGGTTCGTTTTTTAGATTTTCTGATGCATAACTCTCTTGGGTCATCTCACTACTCCTTTTCAGAACACTATACTTGGGGCAGCTAGGTGGCACAGTAGATAGAGCAGCAACCCTGATGTCAGGAGGATCTGAGTTTAAATCTGATCTCAGACACTTAATACTTCCTAGCTGTGTGACCCTGGGCAAGTCACTTACCTCCAACTGCCTCAAAAAAAAAATCCTAGATTAATCCCACATCTCCTTTCTCAGATAAGTAATTAAAATTATCTGACAAGATTTTACTTCAAGGTGCCAACATGGAGGAGGGGAAGCATGCAGGGAGAATGCTTCCTCTCAACCTCAGGAGGTTCCACAAGCCAGTTGGGGTGAGGGTCCTTGGCAAAAACAATGGAACAATCAATCATAGAATAACAAAACATTCAAGTTGAAAGGGACCCCAAAAGCCTTGTCCAACCATAGCTGAATAAAATTTAATACAAAGTTCTTGGCAAACTGATATATGGTGACAAAAAGATGTGATGGAAATCTATCTGCTACCTCCTTTTGGATAAACCTAATTCCTTTTAATTTTTTTTGAATAATTCCAATTTTTTAATCCAATTTCTTTTTATTCATTCTTTTTATATCTGTTCCTCCATAGATTCTTAGAACAATGGTACTTAGAGTTTTCCTATTTTGTTTCTTAAAAGCCAAAACATATTCCATTTATTTGGATTTGATGGGAGAAAAAAAATCAATATAACAATTCTGATCTAGAATTCGGTTCACTGTGGATAAGGTGAATGAAATTGTTATATATTTTTGAAGGTGGGAACAAAAAATAACTAATTTCAGATATGTTTATGATAAACTCTTTCATGAAATAACCTATTGGAAAAAAAAAGATTAATGTGGGCTGAAGATAGTATATCTAAGTGTGGCTAAAACTGGATTGTCAAAAATCACAGAGTATTGATAAATGGACAGGGTTAACTTGGGGGAAGAATTCTCTAATAGAGTGTCATAGGGCTAAGTATTCATCATTGCCCTCTTAACATTTTTATCAGTTTCTTGAAGACATAGATAGCATGAAGTTAAGATAAGTAAATAACAGAAAATTGAGAGGGTTAGTTAATTACTACACTAAATCTTTGTTGAAAGAGCAGGAATAGAAAAAAAAATTAGAATAGTAGTTTGAGTCTAATAATTTGAAACTGAAGAGTAATAAATGTCAAATTCTGCATTTGGGTTAAAAATCAACTTCATATAACAGGATTAGAAAGATATGGCTAGATAACAATTCCTAAAAAAGAGGTCTAGTGATTAGTTGATTGAAGTCGGAATGAATCAACAATGCTTTACAATGTCAAAAATATGATTTAATTTTAAGTACCAGGAATAAAAATAAGGGAGAGAATGAGCACACTAAATCTACCCTAGTTAGGCCAAAACTAGAAGACTGAATTCAATTTTGGCTACCACATTTTATGAGAGAAATTGATAAATTGTTGTGCATCTAAAAGTGAATGACCAGGACAGTGAGGTATACAATATGGGAAATAAATGAACAGATTGCAGGTATTGAAAATAGGAAATAGAAGACAAGTGGAATGTTGGTTGTCTTCAAATATCTAAAGGTTATCATATGGAAAAAATAGATGTATTCTATATAATTCTAGTGACTCATCAGGATCAGTGGGGGACATTCACAGGGAGAGAAATTTCAGCTCAATTTCAGGGAGAATTTATAATCAGGACTTTCTGAAATTAGTGTGGACTATCTTGCTAGGAAGTGAATTATCTGGTAGAGGTAAGTGTTATAGGGAGAACTGAACCTTTGTTACCTTAGAGGTAATTCAGAGTGAATGTAAGTAAAATTTCTGGCCAGAAACTTTTGTTTCTATTATGGACAGAAACCCTGAGAATTTTCCTCTTAGGCTAATTTTTTGTTAGGTAAAAGAGAACATTCTTTGCCTCAATTTAGTTACCTAACCTTAAGCATTGAATGGATAAGGCCTCATTTATAGGCCTTAACTTAAAAAAGCCAAGGTCCCCCATTATATCCAGGACCATCTCGATCATCTGGATCTGGATCTGGATCTTGCCACTGGACTCAGCTCCAGAGGAGAAAGTGATATTGATGGCTTTGTACACCTCACTGTCACTTAAATTCGACTAATCTATTTGTGATGGCATCATCTCCCTGGTGTCATGTTTCTCTTTCAGAATGAAGGATAAACAACACTTGTGAATCAAGCTGACTCATTGGGAACCCATCTGAACTGGTCACTTGGGCAGCCTAACTCCTTCCTTCCTCGCTCCTTACTTCTCTCTTTTCTTTCTTCTCTTCTCCTTCCCTTCTTCCTCTCTCCCTCCTTCCTTCCTTCTCTTTTCACAAATAACTCTAGCAACCTTTCTCCAGTAACTTTCCAGCTTTCTTTCCACCCTTTTATCTATGCTTTACAATTGTTTGTTTCTTTTTTTAAAAAGTTGACATTTTGTTAGTAGATATTTCCTCAAAATAGTCAACTCCCCCCCCCCCCATAAAGCATATTCCCTGAAAAGTTAGTTTATCAATCCATAAAAAGGTACAAAGTATTCTTTGGAGTTTTGTTAATACGCTATTAATATTATTATATCTATCCAAAGGGTTTTTTTAATCTTGATGTTGATTTTAGTATTATGGCTTTATTCATTGTATATTATGTTCTTTTGACTTCACTTTCATCTGAATCACTAAATTTAAACTTTCCCATTTTAATAGGATTCTTCATATTTCTTATTCTTTATAACATAAAGATATTTCATTTTATTTATATACCATAATTTCTACATAAGGATCTCCCCAGTTCTTAGATGTTTTAATATGCTTTCAACTATGGAACATATTGCTGCTACAAATATTCTTATATATATTATATAATATATATGTATAAATAAATTAATTTTTCTTGCATTATTCCAAATTGGTTTTGATAATCACTGAACCAAATGATTCTTCTACAGACTTTGAAATAAACATGTCTACCACTCCTGCCCCTTCTAAAATGTTTTTCTAGTTTTTCTAATCTTTACCAGCTTGACAAGACTAAGGTGATAACATTTTTAAAAATTTATATTTCTTGGATTATTAGTGATTTTAGACTATTTTCAAATGATTATGGAGAACTCTTTATTTTTTTAAAATCAGTTTTCAGAAGTGTTCAGTTTTTATGAGAAGAAATCAAAGTTATTTATAGTCATATGAAAAATATCTAAATCACTATTGATTATAGAAAAAAAACATTAAAATAACTCTGAGGTACCAACTCATACCTATCAGAAATGACATGCTAAAAGAGATGAGGAATAAATAGGTAAGATAATGAACTATTGGTGAACTAGTAAACTGATCTAACAATTTTGAAAAAACAATTTAGAACTATAGCCCAAAGATCTATAAAACTATACATACCCTTTGACCCAGGAGTACCACTACTCATTTTGTATCACAAAGAGATCAGAAGAAAAGATATGCAGATACTTATCGCAATTTTTTGTGGTGGAAAAAATTGGAAATTGAAGAGAGACACATCATTTGGGGAACAGCTAAACAAATCGAGGAATATCATTATGATGGAATTCATTGTACTATAGGAAACAATTAGGATGGTTCAAAAACACATGATAAGACACATAAATTGACACAAAGGGAAATAAGATGAGCTGGGAGATCATTGTGCACAGTAAGGGCAATGCTATGATGATCAATTATAAAAGAATTGGTTATTCTAATCCATTCAATGACCCAAGACAATTCCAAAGGACTCATGATAAAAAAAATGTCCATAGCAAGAGAGAGAACTAATGAATTCTGAATACAAATTACATTATAATTTTCTCACTTTATTTTTTTTTGGAGTTTTAAAAATATGACTAATATGTAAATATGTTTTGCAAGCTTTCACAAGTATGATTATTATCATATTGTTTGCCTTCTCAATGAGTGTTGAAGGATGTAGCAGGGATGGAAAGAATTAAGAAATTAAAATTTAAAAAGAAAAAAATGCTAAAAGTAAACAAATATAAATTTAAATAAATTTTTAAAAAGAAAGAAAAGATACCTACTTATACAAAGATGTACAGATAAACTCCAGTTAGTGAAAAAGAAGGAAGCCTAGAATGAAGGTAAAAGCTGCGTGTCCTTTCAAAAATAAATAAATACAGCTCAAGCTAGGAAAAATTTTAATCAGTCTCTTCTCCACCCAATCCATCTGCTTTTTTCAAAATAACAAAAGGGAGGAAGAGAAAGCAAATGTGGAAATCAACTTGCTTTGAGCCCTATGCACTGACTCCAATTTATTTTGCTAAAACATACACTTTCCCAGTTTCCACTCTGCAGCTGATATTTTTCTACATTCAAAGGAGCCAATTTTCTCCAATTTTACAGTTTTTCCAGTGCCACATCTCAGATTCAAAGCTTTCTTCTCCAACAAGTGCTTGCCATAATGGAAATGAATGTAAACAAATGGAAACAGTCTAGGGATTTTGGTGCCCTCCATGAGAAAAGTTCCAACGTTTACTTCCAAATTAAGCTGAAATGGGATGTTAGAAGCAATAAGAAGAGAACTCCAACCATTGATTATTGAAACCATGCCCTCACTGCTCAGGACAAAGAGTCAAGATGATCGGTCTCCTCTGAGTTGGTTGGTTAGTTGCTGCCCTTTATTCTGGAAGAGGACCAAAATGACATCATTATGTTAGAGTTAATTTAGCGTGACCAATTGGCTGTTCAGACCAATGTAAGATCAAAGTGGTTTGCCACAAGTCAAATACAAATAGTACCTATGTTTTCTAACTCTCTAACTTTACAAATCTCATATTTCTTTGGGCCTACTTCACTTTTACTTTGTTCAGTACTTTATCTGACAAGGGTACACCTGATAAGGTGGTCTTGTGCCAGTGTCTACCATGTCATATATTCAATACTAAAGTTCTTAAAGAAATACCTTGAGAATGTCCTTGCATCAGTTTTTCTGATCACCTTGTGAGCACTTGCTCTGGGTGAGTTCTCCATAAAACAGTTTGTTTGGGAAACATATTATTTGGCATTCAAACAATGTGGCCAGCCCAATGAAGTTGCACTCTCTGCAACAGAGTTTTAATATTTGTCAGTTTAGTTTGAGAAAAGACCTCAGTACCTGGTATCTTATCCTTCTAGGTGATCTTCACAATTGTCCTAAGATAACTGAATGGATGCAATTCAGTTTCCTGGCATGACTCTGTTATACTGTCCAGATTACACAGGTATATAACAATGAGGTCAGCACAATGACTCTGCAGACCTTCCTTTGCTAGTCAGTTTAATATCATTCTTCTTCCACACTTTCCCTTGGAGCCTCCCAAACACTGAACTAACACTGGCAATGTGAATGTTAAACTCATTATCAATGGGTAGATCCCTGGGTAGTAAACAGCCAAGATAAGTGCACTTACCCACAAACTTCAAAACTTTGCCATTTGTCGCAACCAATAGGTCCACATGTGGATGGGGGGATGCTGGCTGACAGATCTCAGAGTTGAGAGAGGTGGGTGGGGGGAAGTGGAGGGAATGCAGGAAGAGGTAGGATAAGGATAGGTATCATTAAGTTAATAGGTAAACATCAAGCATTTCCTAAGGGGACTACTAATATAATCATTTTAATTTTTCCCAGCAAAAGGCAAATCTGCCCCAAAAAATGTTTATTAAAAGTTGCATCTCATCTAAAGGTTTAAACAGTTTTAGGACATTGGCAGAACAACTATATAGAAAAGACATAGATAAATTGTTCCCTGTCTTTTTCATAGGAACAAATGATAAGGAAAAAGAAACTAAAAACCTACTTAACTATAGAGTTCCTTTCCTTTGTTTCCAAAAATGACCATCCTGAATCACTAACAACCTTAACATGAGAAAAAATTTGAATCTGATGATGGAAAATTCTACCATGACTCCATTTATTCATATAAGTTCCAATTGGACAGGGGGGAGAGAAAGAGAGAGAGAAAGAGAGAGAGAGAGAGAGAGAGAGAGAGAGAGAGAGAGAGAGAGAGAGAGATTGAGATTGTGTGTCTTCTGTCTGTAGTAGGGCAATTTCCAATCAAAGGAAACTGACTAAATTATAGTCTTAATTTGCAAATTTGCTTTTAAAATAGTGGTGGAGTACACATGTAATAAGCCAGAGTTGGGGACCCAATGGCATAAGGAGGGACAACCTGGTACTGAGGATCTTAAATAGTTATTTCACTCCCTGCATAGAAGAGATTCACTATTTTTTTTAAGGAAAAGTTGTAAATTTGGGAAAAAGAGGAAAAAATTTAGGCAAAGGTATAATTTCTTACCCTGCCTTTCTGGCTTTTATGACATCATATAATCTTTGTTATTTGTCTATCTCTTTGAGCTTTCCTTTTTTTTTTTTTTTTTTTTTTGTTGTTGTTGTTGTTTTGTTTTGTTTTCCTCAAGGACTCATTGTTGGAATCCTAGTGTTAACTCAACTTGAAACAAGGTGATAACAAGGAGAATTCTAGTGTTAACTCAATGTAATTGATACAATGCTTGTGTTCACACCTTTACTCATTGGAGTTCACACATTTGGGAGATTTCAGGGTTTAGTATGAGATATCCGAATTCATACCTCCCTTGAAGCTCTTAGGGCCAGAGAGCACTATGGGAGAAAACCCATAATCCCATTCTCTCAGAAGAGTCATATATAAGCCCAGTGAAGAGAGATTCATTCCAATATTTTCCACTTGGCTGGCTGGGACAGATGCAGAGCACTCTGGGAGATTGAGAGCCAGAAGCCCTCTCTCCGAGGCAAGAGAGACCTATTCCATTTTCCACTTGGCTGGCTGGGCTGAAGGACAAATCTTTGGATTTGGAGACATTCGGAAGGAGCTCTTGGAACCAAGCAGAGAGATAGGCCTCTAAGCTAACCGGGCTATATTGGAGGCAATAAAAGATCTGAACTTTTATCACATGGCTGCATTTTGGGGTAATTATTGATCTGAACTGATCCAAGAAAATCTCCTTGAGAAACCTTCTCTCATAGAGAGAACTATTATATTTTAAAGAAGAAAAAGATCACCAAAACTCATTTTTCTGTTTCTCTTTTCTTTGACTAACTCTGGAATCTTTTACTCTATATCTACAATCTCTCCCTTATGAAGTTCATTCATTAACAAGGTTTCAAGCATGATCAAGATTATCATACCCATTCTTTATTACTAGTCCTGTGTTCTCATATGAATTTCAACTTTATTTTACTAATTGCCTGCTGAAACATTACTTGGTTTTCTATCATCACTTCAAATGCAAAATTTAAAAAAAAACTTTAAATCATAATTTCCTTCTCCTATTTTAGTAATTTCAAAGATACTAACATTTCCCCTAGTAATTCAGGTTTGAAATATCCATTGACTTTGGCATATACCTATTCATGAGCCCCTGTTTTATATTAGTCATTAAATCCTGTCAACTGGTCCTTCAAAACCTCCTTCATCACTTTACTTCTAGATTTAATAATAAGTTGAAAAATCTCATGATCTCCCTACGCCTAGTGACTGCCACTCCAGTATAACCAACATATTAATTTTCTTGAAACACTATTCTCTCATGATCATATTAAATAATTTTCAGTGATGTAGGAATACATAAAATAAAACAGAAGAACAGATGAAGATAAAGTTGGACTAAGAAGGGAGATAAGAATAGAAAGGGATAGTCAATATCAAGGTAAACATTTTGATGCTGAAAGGAAGGTTAAGAGGTAAAACAGAATAAGAAAATAATTAAAATATAAGTGTGGGATTCCCCATAATTATAGAATTCCTGAATAATTTAAAGTACATGAATATAAAGGAAGATTTCTGTGTTATATGTGACAAAAGAGATGATTTCAAAGTGGGCAGTATGAACTTATGGGTAGTGAATTGAACAGAATCATTCAATTTCTACATAATAACATTGTACAGAAAAATAATTTAAGAATTTTTGTCAAAATAATGACCATCCATGTGTACAGATGATCTGTAATGAAGCATGAAAAAGAAGCAACAAACTTGGTGAAAAGGTACTTTTTTTTGTCCATGGCCATTACATATATGTTTTACTTGACCATATTTGTTACAAGGGATTTCTTTTATCTGTTTTTAATTGAGGGGGACAGAAGTGTGTGAAAGAGAAGAGGCTAGCAATTAGGATATAAAAAAGAAAGGCAAAAAGGTCAATGAATTTATTTTAAATACACAAAAGAAAACAAAAGTTTAGGGAAAAAACATATACAAAAAGAGGATTGAAAGTAAAAGTTTAAATTTATTATTTATCAAAAAAAATCCAAACAAAATCACCAAGAAATGATGACTAGAGAGTCATTGTTTCACATAAAAATCTCTTTTCATAGTCCATTTAGCATATGAAAATTATTATTTTGTGTGTTAAGTTCAAAATTTAAAAAAATACATAGCCCATTATTATTTTTAAAGGTATAATTTGTGTAATTCTTACTCCATTCAGCAGTTCTAAGACTACAGATTAGGCAAAAGACAAAGTTAAAGTAAATATACAGAGAAATCACATGAAATCCTGATAATGGATAAAGACCATAAAACAATTCTAAATGAACGCATCTTTATAAGAGACTCTCATGATGTATTTTTCATGTATGATAGTAGCAACTAATTTACTTTACCTGCATCAGAGTATGACTAAGAATTTTTAACCAACATTCAAACTTGAATGACATGTACAAATGAGACATCCTAGAATTTTCAATGTCTGTTCTAATCATCATCACAAAAGTAGATGTGAATAATTCAAGCCTAGAGTCTTAAAACAGACAAAATACTATTTCAGCTTAGTATATTTTCTCCAGACAAATAAATAAAATGAATTAGTTTTGGATCACTACAACCAATATTCAGTTGGAAACTGTTTTTCTAATTTTAGTAATTGGTGTGCATTAAAAACTGAAGTTTCTTTTTCATTGGGGAATTATATTAGCTTTTTTTTCTTATTTCCTGGGCATCTTTCCTGTATTTTTTGAACTGGAGAATCGGAAATGCTATAGGAGAGTTGAAAGCAATTTTTCAAAAAGAGGGAATTCTAAAATATCTTTACAAGGACAAAGAATAGTTAGATAGGTAGTCATTTTTGGAGTTGTATTTTTTCAACAGCCTTCTTCATAGACAAGAATCACCAACTAATTGGCCTTAGGCAACAACATTAACGTCAACGTTAATAGCAGCAACAACATCCCCATCATCCAATGAGTAGTACTACTCAAATTTATATAATGCCTCAAGAAATACTTATCTTACAATAACATGGAATAGTAAGTAGTGCAAGTACTAGGATTTCTCATTTTACAGTTGAGCGAAGGCTCAAAGATCTTAATGGAATTATCCATACTCAAGTATCTAATATTTTAACTGTTCGAGGACTTAGTTTCCATTTAATTCAACAATTATTACAATGTATATCAGATACAAAGGACCATTCTAAGACAAAAACAAAACTAAATCAAGTTCTGACCTTATATTCTACTAGGGGAAAACATAACTTCAAGTAAATAAATTAAAGGTAATTTAAGAAGGAAGAGAACCCTAACAACTAGAAGAATTTTAAAGATTCATCTCTAAAATGAGGAGCTTAGATAGTTCAAAATTTCTTAAACTGTAGATCACAACCCCACATGAGGTCTCCTAATTGGATATGGATATTCTGAAATTATGATTTATTTTCAGTAAATGTTTCATTTGTATATCTATTTTATATACCCATATCCCTGGGATCAAGTAAAAATTTCTTGAACAAAAAGAGATCAAGAATGGAAAAAGTTTAAGAAACCCTGAGATAGAATGACTTCTAAAGTCACTTAAAGCTCAAAAACATCTGATTATCCTGTGATTCAATAGCATGTTTTTTCTGAACTCAGTGACTGATATAACCTTGATCTATCAAAAAGAAATTGAGGGAAAATACAATATTTCATTTCCTTAAATCACCTCAAACAAGAATAACAACCTTTGAAATTAAGTATAATTCCACGTGAAAAATTATAACTCTTTAGTAGAATCAAGAGTTTTCAAGAATTTCTGATGAAAGGACAGTAACTAGGTAGGAACTTTGAAATGCAAATATAAAAGACAAGATCAACCAAGAAATGTAAATAAATTTGAGCAATAAGAAAGGATTTTGTAGTGATGTATTTCTAACATCCTAATGTGGAAAGAAGAAACAAATGTGTTGCCAGAATTTTACTGTCTTTAAAGAGTTCGAGGAAATTCAAACAGAAAAATAGGAGAATTTTTAATAGATTGGTTCTGGTCTGATGGTTTTAAGAGGGGGAAATAAGGGAAAGTTAATAGGAATACACTTGTGTACAAAGGGATAAAAAGGAATAGAACTTTATATTTCTTATAACTGGATATATAAGAAGATCTACATACTCCTTTTCTCATTCCTAATTAAAAACAGAGAAAAATCCTAACAAAAAAGATAAGCCAAGAAAAAATATTCATATAGAAAGATACAAAAAGTATCTTTCCTCATTTATATAAATTGAAAGTGTGAAGAGGATAGACATTAGGTGAACTTCACTTTTATTCAAAATGGATAAAGGAAAGTTGAACATACACACACACACACACATACACACACACATACACACACACACATTGATTTCAATGTACATCAAACTCAACAGGAAAACAAATAAGAACAAAGAGAGATGGAATAAAAAGAGATAATAAAAATGAGGGGAAAAAACCACAAAGAAAATAAACTTCCTGATCTGCACAGAACATTTAGAAGGGGGGAAAAAAGAAATTAACAGGAATCTAATAATGGGTGTGTCCATCAACTGGGAAATAACTACACACATTTTGGTATGTAATAAAATATTAATTTTAATTAATTTAATTAATATTAATAAAATTAAATTAATAAGAAATGATTAAAGAGATTTCAGAGAAAGTGAAAAAATGTGAAGTGAGGCAGAGTGAAAACCAGAAGAATAATTTATATAATAATAACATTGCAAATGAATACAACTCTGAAAGTTTTACAAACTCTGTGATTTGTGGACAGGACCATTATGTATATTTCTTATGGTTGAATGTGTTTATTTGTTCACTGTTGACTGTATGTATTTGGCTTTGCCCCCCGCCTCTATTTTTAATTGGGGAGGAAATTAGCAATAGTAATATCCAAAAAAGGAGGATCATTAAACAAGTTTTTTAAGGCATAGAGGAAAGCAAAAACAAGCCATTTATTTTTGAAGGTCAGCTCAGAAGGCAAACTCTGGGAAACCAGGCTTTTTCATGAAAAGAGCAGGCAAAAATACACTCTGCAAACACAAGGGGTTCCTGTGCTCAAAGCCAAGGCTCAGAGCTGCACATGAAGCTTGGGACAGCACCCCCTTTACCACAAGAACAAAGCTCAACTACAAAAGTAAAAAAGAAAAGGAAAGAAAATGAGCAAGAAATAGAAAAGAATGTTGACTACAGAAACTTAGTATGGTGACAGGGCAGACCAAAACATAAACTCAGATAAGGATAAAATGTACACAGAAGAAATCTCAAAGAATGTTATGAATTGGTCGCAAGACCAAGGAGCCTTCTTGGAAGTGCTCATAAAAGACTTTAAAGGGCAAATAAGAGAGGTAAAAGAAAAAAAATGACAAATGAAATGAGAGGTATATATGAGAGACTCAATAGCTTGGAAAAAGAAGGAAAAAATTGTCTGAAGAAAAGTAGAATTAACCAAACAGGAAAAGGGATACAGAAGCTAACTGAAAAAAAAATCACACTTTAAAAATAAAAACAGGGCAAATGGAAGCGAATGACTCTGTGAGACAGCAAGAATCTGTCAAACAAACTAAAAAATATGAAAGAATGGAAAAAATTGTGAAATATCTCATTGTAAAAACAGTAGACCTAGAAAATTGATTGAGAAGAGACGATTTAAAACTTATTGGCCTACTGAAGACCATGACCAAAAAATGATCCTGGACAGCACATTCTTCAAGAAATCATTAAGGAAAACTGCCCCAATATTCTAGAAACAGAGAAATAAATACTCATTGAAAGAATCCAATGGTTATCTTCACAAAAAGGTGCCACAAGAAAAACCTTAAGAAAATTGTTGCAAAACTCCAGAACAATAAGCTCAAGGAGACAATACTGTAAGCTGCCAGACAAGAACAATTCAAATATCAAGGAATAACAGTCAGGATTACCCAGGATTTGACAGCTTCTACAATAAAGAATTGGAGAGTCTGGAAATACCATATTCTGAAAGGCAAGGGACCTAGGATTACAACCAAGAATTAACGACTCTGTGAGTCTCAGCATCATATTTCAGGGAAGGTGATAGAGCTACAATGAAATAAAAAATTTTCAATCATTTCTATTGAAAAAAACAATTAATTAGAAAATCTAATTTATGAACACATGACTAAAGAGCATCATAAAAGACAAATGGGGGGAAATATATATATGTTATTTAAAAGTTAAACTGTTTACTTCAACTGTATCTGTTACTCAGGTAGACAGAAGCGGGGCATCATGTTCACTGAGGGTGTGGTTGTGAATAGACTCATGTGATGACATCAAAGAAAAAGACATTAAGGGATGGGAAAATAATGAACAGTTTTAGCAAAATTGCAAGATATAAAATAAACCCCCACAAATCATCAGTATTTCTACATATTACTGACAAAGTCCATCAACAAGAGGTAGAAAGAGAAATTTCATTTAAAATTACTGTTATTGTAGACAAAATAAAATAGTTGGGGGTCTGCCTGCCAGGATAAACTCAAGAATTATATGAACAGAATTACAAAACACTTCTCATACAAATAAAGTCACATCTAAACAATTGGAAACAATTGGAAAAATATCAGTTGCTCATGGGTCAGCTGAGCTAAAATAATAAAAATGACAATTCTGCCTAAAATGGTCTACTTCTTCAGTTCCATACCAATCAAATTGCCAAAAAGTTATTTTATAGAACTAGAAAAAATATTAACAAAATTCATATGGAAGAAAAAAGGTAAAAAATATCAAGGGAATTAATGAAAAAAATACAATTAATGAAAAAAATACAAAGGATGATGCCTTAGCAGTACCAAATCTAAAACTATATTATAAAGAAGTAGTCATTAAAATCATTTGGTAATGACTAAGAAACAGAGCAATAGCTCAGCGGAATATATTAGATAAACATGCCAAAATAATCAAAACCTGTAGTAATGTAGTATTTCAAAAAGCCCCAAACTCTAACTTCTGGAATAAGAACTCACTATTTTATAGAAATTGCTGAGTAAACTGGAAAATAATGTCAGAAATTGCATAGACCTATATCTCACATCCTATACCAAAATAAGGTCAAAAAGGGTGCATGATTTGGGCATAAAGGATGATATCAGAAACAAATTAGGAGAGCAAGAGATAATTTATCTATCATGTCTTTGGAGAAGTGAGGAATTTATGACCAAAAAACAAAACTAGAACAAATTATGAAAAAGTAAAATGGACAACTTTGATTACATTTAATTTAAAAGTTTTTGCACAAACAAAATCAACAGAAACAAGATTAAAAGGGATGTACAAAGTTGGAGGAAAATCTTTATAGCCAGTGTTTCTGATGAAGGTCTCATTTCTAAAACATATAAAGAGCTGTGTCAAATTTATAAGAATACAAGTCATTCCCCAACTGATAAATGATCAAAAGATATGAACAATTTTCAGATGATGAAATTAAAGCTATCTCTAGTTATATTTTTAAAAATGCTTTAAATCACTATTGATTAGAGAAATGCAAATTAAAACAACTCTGAGGTACCACCTCACATCTCTCAGATTAGCTAACAAGACAGGAAAGGATAATGATAAATATTGGAGGGGATATGGGAAAACTGGGACACTAATGCATTGTTGGTGAAGTTGTGAAATGATCCAAGCATTCAGGAGAACAGTCTGGAACTATGCCAAAAGTAATGGCCTTTGACCCAGCAGTGTCATTACTGGGTCTGTATCCCAAGGAAATCATAAAAGAGGGAAAAGGACCCACATGTGCAAAAATGTTTGTAGTAGCTTTTTTGTGGTAACAAAGAATTGGAGATGCCCATCAATTGGGGAATGGCTGAACAAGTTGTGGTATGTGAAGATAATGGAATGTTCTATAAAAATGATGAACAAGCTGATTTTTGAAAGGCCTGGAAAGATTGACATAAACTGATAGGGAGTTTTGCTGACCCGTGCTAAGTACCCCAGATACCTCAGAATCAGCCGGTGTCAGGATAAGAAAAAACCCTTAGTCTTTATTCTTGGTCTTAGACACAGGATTGAACAGAATGGAAGCAGAAGGCAACCTCCTTCTCCCTCATCTGCCACCAAAGTGTGACTCTGGCTAGTCTTACTCCACCCCCTAGTCCCTCCTACAATCCTCTGTATACACCAATCATTGAGCCAGCACAGGATAGTGGGAAGGACCATTTTCCAAGCATATGCCCATAGAGTATTGTCCAATTGGTAGTTAGCCTCAAGTGTTCAGCAGTCCTGACCTCAATGCATTGACTCAATAGTTTCAGCCCTCTACAGGGAGTAAAACAAGCAGAACCAAGAATACATTGTACACAATACCAGCAAGTATGTGTGATGATCAAACATGAAATGCTTGGTTCTTTTCAGTGGTCCAAAGCAATCCCAATATACTTTGGAGAGAAAATGACATCTGCACCCAGAAAAGCAATCAAGGAGACTGAATGTGAATCAACACAAGCCATGTTTACTTCTTTTTAATTTTTTAAAAATTTCTCCCATGGCTTTTCCCTTTTACCCTGATTTTTCTCTCCCAACATGATTCATAAAGTAATGGGTATGAAAAATAAATAAATTTATTAGAAAAAATTAATTAAAATGAATAGAATTCGCTGTATTGGCAAAAGTCAAGAAAAGCTTTGTATAATAGACTGGTAAGTTAGCCAATATCAGTTATGTCCTATTCATGACTAACTCTGAGGTCATTGATATGTGTATTACTCATGTGGTCAATTCAGAAAATTAAAGCTTGTCAGGGGCTGGTTTGGGCATGATTTCACCTGAATTGTCAGCATATTTCGGATCCATCATCTACTATTGTATGTAGGTCTATATAGATGAAAGCAAATTTCTTTGACTATATTAGCCAAAGAAATATAAAATTTGGAAGGTAAATCAACTGCCCTTCCTGTGCCTCAAATACCAAATCCATATATTTAAATATTAAATGGAAATAAATTTTTGTTGATATGCTTTTCTGAATTAATTGCTAATTAAAGCTCATTATTTCAAACCAAATTCAAAGGAATCATCATTTTTTCCCCTGGACCATTCTACTTAAAATTTCAGTGAAACATTAAGAGGTAGAAAGAGGATTTTGGTTAAAATACTGACTCTACTGTTTGTTAACTATGTGACTTAGGGCAAGATGTGTTAGGTCTTAGAGCTAAAAGAAGGGTCTTGGGCATGTATGAGTTTTAAGGTCTTTTCTAATACCAGATCATAACAATGAATAAAGCTCTGTAAAGTTCACTATTACATTCCTGCTGCAAGCTTTTTTCACATATGATTCTAAATTTGTTTTAGATAATAATGATTACGTAATTCAATTGATAAAATATACTGAGGCTACAGCATAATCACAGACAAAACTATTGCCCACAGTTCCTTAGGCATAACATTGACAAAACATAAAAGAAGAGAACCTTTTAAATAGATGCAATCATATTCAACACTCAGATCCCTCAAACTCCATGTAATGTAAAGCCTTTCAATTCTGGAGACCCACAAGCAAAATTTCAAGCCATGCAATGAAGTACATATCATCTTTGTCATCCAATTTACTACTGAAAGTGTCCCAGTGATGCTTTCTGGCAGCCTGGAAAAAATGAGCTTGTTTCCCAATACTTTTATTCAATTACATAAAGCAATCACTTGATCTACATTGGGCAATATTCTGTGAATATTTAATATAAAAAAACACTGGTAGAGAAGTGACTTGTCCCAATCACTTCTTTCTGATCTCCATTGAGTGGAGGAAGAAGAGGAAAAGGAAGATGTCCTGATCTTGGAACCAGGAATACAATCTGATCTCAATCACAAAGAGAGCATTTAACTTCTGTTAAGTCACAGAAAAATGTCAAATGTGGAAAATGTTGTTGTAATATCCACCTTAAAGTGTTGTAAGTATCAAATAAGATAAGTCATAAAAGAAGCTTTAACGATCTTAAATGTCTATTATTTACCATCATTGTCATCCTTATATTTATTTTATCAGAATAAACCTCAATGGGGAAATGTGAATATTAGTCTGGCTTAGCATACCTGGACCTAGTTATCTTGACAGTATTCCAGAGCCATTCTTTTATCATAGTGTCCCGTTTATCTTATTTTGGCATCTCTATGCAATAGGTAGTGAGGGCAAAGAAAAGTACAGAATACAGGACAAGGAATGTGTGACTTGTGAGGAAAGAAGGAAGGAAGGAAAAGCCCAACTCTGTTTTTCTGCAGTATAACTGTTGCTTAGCAACATTTCACCTCTGCCGGAAAAAAAAAGTAATGTCTTAGTGAGAAGACACATTGCACAAATATAATCAGAAGACTAATTTTTTATGAAATTAATGCTGTGTGAGTGTACCATGATGCAACAACACACATTAAAAAAAAGTAGCAGAGTTATGAGATTTACAGATTCTACTTGTGATAACAGGATGACTAACACAAAAAAGAACTCACTAGCTACAGTACACACACAAAAGTAGGAGAGACTTTTAAGCTGAAATTTAAGAAAAAGAAGTAAACGGAAGAAGCAAAAGTAACAAGGATACATATACTTTTGTGAGCAGGGGGTTCTCATGTATATACAAGACTCACCACTTATCCATTTAGCCTCTGGATCATGAATTTTGAAGTCCGGACTGAATAGATCTTCAACTGTTACCTTTCTCTTTTGAGAAAGGCTGTTATCTTCAGCTGGAAAAAAAAAAGCCATTATTTTTAATTAAATGTTTCAATCTGATATAATTCAACAAACGTGTATTAAAGGTCTATTATGTGGAAGTACTAAACTAGTACTAGAGATACAGAGATATATTTCATAATAAAACATAGTGTTTTTCCTTAAAGACCTTGTCTTCTGAGTCAAATATTTAGGAGTCTATAACTAGATAACTTCAGTATTTCAAAGATCTATAATTTTGTCATTGTTGGCATTTCTTTCACCACTGTGGATTAAAGATTCCTCTGTGTTCTAATGGATTAGCATTACCATATTACTTCAAAAATTCATTTCTCTGTGACTAGCCTGATGTTATAGGATCCTGTATATCAAAAGAAATTGGAAAGAGTGGTCAAATAGGTGGCAGAAGAGTCATGAGGGAACAGTGTCACAAATCCCTGGAGAAGAGACAATATTAAAGAATAATGAGTGGTCAATACTCTTAAATGCTGCAGAAAGGTTGAGAGAAGGGAATTAAGCATTACAGAGAAGGCTGTGTATGAGTAATTTTGGAGAGGGCTATTTCAATTCAATAATGAAAAATTGATAAGCATGTCATCTATGCTTTCATCAAAGTCACTGATATAAATATTAAACATCATAAAATAAAGAACAGATCCCTAGGAAAGTCAACAAATGATATCTCTCCTGCCCCTACGCTGACACTGAGGCAATTGTGACTACACTCCTCACAGCAATTATAAACGAGAGTTATTAAAGTGCCTTGCGATGCAATTCACTTGTGGATGAACTTATCAAAGGCAACTAGATGCTCTATTTCCCCTTAACTGATTTAAGTTTTCAATTCCCTAATAGTCTTTTATTTTTATCTCTTCTGTTAAATCCAAAGATAATTTTTATTTTCAGAGAAACTAAAAACAAAATACAAATTGAATCATTTTACTTCTCTCTACTGTTCATTACTACTGCATTATCTTTCTTAACAGCAGTCCTATGTCTTCACTGATCATTCTCTTTTCATTAATATGTCTTTAAACAAACTCTTTCTTGGGGCAGCTAGGGGACATAGTGGATAGAACACCAGCCCTGAAGTCAGGAGCACCTGAAATTCAAATCTGGCCTCAGACACTTGACACTTCCTAGCTGTGGGACCCTGGACAAGTCACTTAACTCCAATTGCCTCAGAAAAAAATCTTTCTTTTGGCCTTGACATTCAATGCCAACCTCAACTTATCCTGAACTTGATATCCCTACCAGCATTCTTATAAGATTGTGACATATTTCAGTATTTATGTTTAGTTGCCTTCCTTTTTATCTACATGATTAAAAGAAAATTTAAGTTGGTCAATTCCAAATGTAGGTACATTAGTCCTTTTGTACAACTATCCCATTATTTTTCACTCATAGAATATAACTTTTCATCACTTGAATTTCATGCTTTTTAGTTTTATCTTCCTCTTGCATTTTCTTCCTCTGTAAAATTTTAAAATATGCTTTCTTGGCAGAGATTCTAAACATGCTAGCCATGTGAGGACCCTCTGTCCACTGGACCCTCTGTCCGGTGCCCTCCTTATCTCTACCTTCACCAATCTCCTTATTTCCAAACCCAATAATAAACCTCTTTTATTAGTCTAAAAAATAAAATAAAATAAAATAAAATATGCTTTCTTCCTATCTGCATTTTTTTAAACCCTTTGAAATCTTCTCCACTCCCAAATCTAGGATATTTGTAAGACTATGCTAGGCTTTCTTCTCTCCATCTCTATGATGAATTCATTCATTCATTCATTCATTTATTTATTTATTATTTTTGCTGAGGCAATTGGGGTTAAATGACTTGCCCAGGGTCACACAGCTAGGAAGTGTTAAGTGTCTGAGCCACATTTAAACTCAGGTCCTCTTGACTTCAGAGCTGGTGCTCTATCCACTGCGCCATCTATCTGCCCCTTTTATTATGAATTCTAATAGTTACCTATCTGCAAGATTGATATTGCAAAAGAACCATTTCCATCTTGTTGAACTTAATCCAGAAGTTTTCTCTGTCTTTTTGTATTAGGATCTTAGTTTATATTCCACACATTTGTGTCCCTGGTCTTTAAAAAGAAATGAAACGTAGGCACACTCATTATTCTTAGGTTTCATTACCCCTCCCTCTTGATTATTTCAACTATTCCTTTAGCTTCAAACTCTCAGTTCAGTGTAATACTCTTGAATTTCACCTGATCTTTTTTTTGTTTTATTTTGTTTGTTTGTTTTCTATTTATTTTTATTTTTTTTTTTTATTTTTTTTATTTTTATTTTTTTTAATTTTTATTTAATGATTACTTTATATTGACAACATTATTCCTTGCACTCGTTTCTTTTCCGATTTTTTCCCCCTCCCTCCCTCCACCCCCTCCCCTAGATGGCAAGCAGTCCTTTATATGTTGGATATGTTGCAGTATATCCTAGATACAATATATGTTTGCAGAACCGAACAGTTCTCTTGTTGCATAGGGAGAATTGGATTCAGAAGGTATAAATAACCCGGGAAGAAAAACAAAAATGCAAATAGTTCACATTCATTTCCCAGTGTTCTTTCTTTGGGTGTAGCTGCTTTTGTCCATCATTGATCAATTGAAACTCAGTTAGGTCTCTTTGTCAAAGAAATCCACTTCCATCAAAATATGTCCTCATACAATATCGTTGTTGAAGTGTATAATGATCTCCTGGTTCTGCTCATTTCACTTAGCATCAGTTCATGTAAGTCTCGCCAGTCCTCTCTGTATTCATCCTGCTGGTCATTTCTTACAGAACAATAATATTCTATAACATTCATATACCACAATTTACCCAGCCATTCTCCAATTGATGGGCATCCATTCATTTTCCAGTTTCTAGCCACTACAAATAGGGCTGCTACAAACATTTTGGCACATACAGGTCCCTTTCCCTTCTTTAGTATTTCTTTGGGATATAAGCCCAATAGAAACACTGCTGGATCAAAGGGTATGCACAATTTGATAATTTTTTGGGCATAATTCCAGATTGCTCTCCAGAATGGTTGGATTCGTTCACAACTCCACCAACAATGCATTAGTGTCCCAGTTTTCCCGCATCCCCTCCAACATTCATCATTATTTTTTCCTGTCATCTTAGCCAATCTGACAGGTGTGTAGTGGTATCTCAGAGTTGTCTTAATTTGCATTTCTCTGATCAATAATGATTTGGAACACTCTTTCATATGAGTGGTAATAGTTTCAATTTCATCCTCTGAAAATTGTCTGTTCATATCCTTTGACCATTTATCAATTGGAGAATGGCTTGATTTCTTATAAATTTGAGTCAGTTCTCTATATATTTTAGAAATGAGGCCTTTATCAGAACCTTTAACTGTGAAAATGTTTTCCCAGTTTGTTGCTTCCCTTCTAATCTTGTTTGCATTAGTTTTGTTTGTACAAAGGCTTTTTAATTTGATGTAATCAAAATTTTCTATTTTGTGATCAGCAATGGTCTCTAGTTCATCTTTGGTCACAAATTTCTTTCTCCTCCACAAGTCTGAGAGATAAACTATTCTATGTTCCTCTAATTTATTTATAATCTCATTTTTTATGCCTAGGTCATGGACCCATTTTGATCTTATCTTGGTATATGGTGTTAAGTGTGGGTCCATGCCTAATTTCTGCCATACTAATTTCCAATTATCCCAGCAGTTTTTATCAAATAATGAATTCTTTTCCCAAAAGTTAGGGGCTTTGGGTTTGTCAAACACTAGATTGCTATAGTTGACTATTCTGTCTTGTGAACCTAACCTTTTCCACTGATCCACTAATCTATTTCTTAGCCAATACCAAATGGTTTTGGTGACTGCTGCTTTATAATATAATTTTAGATCAGGTACAGCTAGGCCACCTTCATTTGATTTTTTTTTTCATTAATTCCCTTGAGATTCTCAACTTTTTATTGTTCCATATGGATTTTGTTGTTATTTTTTTAGATCATTAAAATATTTTCTTGGAAGTCTGATTGGTATAGCACTAAATAAATAGATTAGTTTAGGGAGTATTGTCATCTTTATTATGTTCGCTCGACCGATCCAAGAGCACTTAATATTTTTCCAATTATTTAAGTCTGACTTTATTTGTGTGGAGACTTTTTTATAATTTTGCTCATATAATTCCTGACTTTCCTTTGGTAGATAGATTCCCAAATATTTTATGGTATCAACAGTTATTCTGAATGGAATTTCTCTTTGTATCTCTTGCTGTTGGGTTTTGTTGGAGATGTATAAAAATGCTGAGGATTTATGGGGATTTATTTTGTAGCCAGCTACTTTGCTAAAATTATGAAGTATTTCTAATAGCTTTTTAGTAGAATCTCTGGGGTTCTCTAGGTATACCATCATATCATCTGCAAAGAGTGATAGTTTGGTTTCTTCATTGCCTACTCTAATTCCTTTAATATCTTTCTCGACTCTTATTGCCGAGGCTAGTGTTTCTAATACGATATTAAATAATAATGGTGATAGAGGGCAACCTTGCTTCACTCCAGATCTTACTGGGAAAGGTTCCAGTTTTTCCCCATTGCATATGATGCTTACTGATGGTTTTAAATATATGCTCCTGACTATTTTAAGGAAAAGTCCATTTATTCCTATGCTCTCAAGTGTTTTTATTAGGAATGGATGTTGGATTTTATCAAATGCTTTTTCTGCATCTATTGAGATGATCATTTGGTTTTTGTTTGTTTGTTTATTGATATAGTCAATTATGCTAATAGTTTTCCTAATATTGAACCAGCCCTGCATTCCTGGTATAAATCCTACTTGGTCATAGTGTATTATCCTGGGGATGATTTTCTGTAATCTTTTTGCTAATATTTTATTTAAGATTTTAGCATCAATATTCATTAGGGAGATTAGTCTATAATTTTCTTTCTCTGTTTTCAGCCTACCTGGTTTAGGTATCAGTACCATGTCTGTGTCATAAAAGGAGTTTGGTAGGACTCCTTCAATCCCTATTTTTTCAAATAGTTTATTTAGCATTGGAGTTAATTGTTCTTTAAATGTTTGGTAGAATTCACATGTAAATCCATCTGGTCCTGGGGATTTTTTCTTAGGGAGTTGATTGATAGTTTGTTCTATTTCTTTTTCTGAGATGGGACTGTTTAGGATATTTACTTCTTCCTCTGTTAGTTTGGGCAAGCTATATTTTTGGAGGTATTTTTCTATTTCATTTAAGTTGTCGAATTTATTGGCATAAAGTTGGGCAAAGTAACTCCTAATTATTGCTCTAATTTCCTCTTTGTTACTGGCGAGTTCTCCCTTTTCATTTTTAAGACTAACAATTTGATTTTCCTCTTTCCTTTTTTTAATCAGATTTACTAAGGGTTTGTCTATTTTGTTGGTTTTTTCATAGAACCAACTCTTAGTTTTATTAATCAATTCAATAGTTTTTTTACTTTCAATTTTATTGATCTCACCTTTTACTTTTAGAATTTCAAGTTTAGTGTTTGACTGGGGGTTTTTAATTTGTTCCTTTTCTAGCATTTTTAATTGCAAACCCAATTCATTGACCTTCTCTTTCTCTATTTTATACAAATAGGCCTCTAGAGATATGAAATTTCCCCTTATTACCGCTTTGGCTGCATCCCATACATTTTGGTATGATGTCTCATTATTATCGTTTTCTTGGGTGAAGTTATTAATTATGTCTATGATTTGCTGTTTCACCCAATCATTCTTTAGTATGAGATTATTTAGTTTCCAATTATTTTTTGGTCTACTTCCCCCTGGTTTTTTGTTGAATGTAATTTTCATTGCATCGTGGTCTGAAAAGGATGCATTTACTATTTCTGCCTTACTACATTTGAGTTTGAGGTTTTTATGTCCTAATATATGGTCAATTTTTGTATAGGTTCCATGAACTGCTGAAAAGAAAGTGTATTCCTTTCTGTCTCCATTACATTTTCTCCAGAGATCTATCATATCTAACTTTTCTAGTATTCTATTTACCTCTTTGACTTCTTTCTTATTTATTTTGTGGTTTGATTTATCTAATTCTGAGAGTGCAAGGTTAAGATCTCCCACTATTATAGTTTTACTGTCTATTTCTTCTTGCAGCTCTCTTAATTTCTCTTTTAAGAATTTAGATGCTACCCCACTTGGTGCATATATGTTTAATATAGATAGTGCTTCATTATCCATGCTACCCTTTAGCAAGATATAGTGCCCTTCCTTATCTCTTTTAATTAGATCAATTTTTGCTTTAGCTTGATCTGAGATCAGGATGGCTACCCCTGCTTTTTTGACTTCATCTGAAACATAGTAGATTTTGCTCCAACCTTTTACCTTTAACCTGCATGTATCTCCCCGCTTCAGGTGTGTTTCCTGTAAACAACATATTGTAGGATTCTGGCTTTTAATCCATTCTGCTAACCACTTCCTCTTTATGGGGGAGTTTACCCCGTTCACATTTATGGTTAGAATGACCAATTCTGTATTACTTGCCATCTTGTTAACCCTGGTTTATGCTTTTCTCCCTTCTTTCCCCTTTCCCCCCTTTCCAGTATTAAGCTTGTGAGCACCACTTGCTTCTCACAGCCTTCCCTTTTTAGTATCCCTCCCCCCGCCTTAGAGTTCCTCCCCCTATCTTACCCCTTTCCCTCCCAGTTCCCGTATTCCCTTCCACTTAGCTTATTCCTTCCCTTTTCACTTTTCCCTTCTCACTTTTCAATGAGATGGGAGAAGTTTCACCATAGATTGAATATGTCTTAAGATTTTTCACTTAAAGCCAATTCTGAAGGCAGTAAGATACCCACTATATTATTATTATTATCATTAACTCTCATTAGATGCACTCTATTTCACACAAAGAGACTCAAGTTTGTATAATGCATAGAGAGTCAACCCCGTAGTCATAAGATTAGGCTTCAGTACTTGCCTCTGACATATATTGACTATGTAATTCTAGGCAGGTCACTTAATCACTCACTTTTTTAGTGTATCTGTCTAGGTTGGCAAATTCAAGAATAAAGGCTATCCTGCATTGTACAGAGGATTCCCTGATTAAGAACTTCCCATCATGAAATTGCATGACTAGATGCAAACAAATCCAAAAATTATTGGTCAAGTGTCCACCATTTCTTTATAGTAATATAAACATTAACAAATAATAAGTACATTAATAGTAATAAAAAACCAAAATCTTCTTGGATACTGTCTTTTTAACTAAAAAAAGAGAGAGAAAAGAAAATATATCAATGGGACAATCAGTCTTCTCATCTCAACAAGTATTTCCACTTGGGGGAAAATTTGGTTTGAGGAAAGAGACATAGCTTGGTGAGAGACCAATGTTTTAAATACTGGATTTTTCACTTAGAATTGTTCTAGGAGGAAAGGGACATATTTACAAACTACTTGGTCCCAGCTGTACTAGTTTTACATGAGAGTTTTAACAAGTTAATTCAAATGTCCTCAAACTTAAACTTATGTCCTTAAACAAATGTCCTCAAAATGAAATAACTTTACATAAATGGTTAAATTCTGCATCCATCTTACTTTGGCTATTGATGAAATGAAAGTTTTAGAATCTTTCTCTGTATGTACCTCTTAGATGTTTAAGAGCAGAGGGATATGAGTATAAATGCCAAGTGTTCAACGTGCTGACTGGATCCCTTACAAATTTATGTTACATGATCTCAAATGGGTCCTCCATTTGAGGACAAGACAATACTTTTATACCTTCCTAATTGATTAACTGACCTACTTGCCACAGTCATTTTCCTAATCTTTTCATTCTCAGACACTGTAAGGCTTCCTGTCTTCCAACCTTTTAATTGAGAATCTTGATTCATTTCATTGCAAAAATTGAGTTTAGTCACCAAGGACTCCCTTTTCTCATTTCCTTCTCATCTCACACCATTCAGATGCCTCTCCCCATTATCCTCTCCTTAACCCTTGTCTTGTATGAAATTGTACCTTAGTCCTTCTTGCCAAGGCAAACTTTTCAATAGATACAAATAATCTCTTTCCATACAATCTTCTCCAGCAGATTATCCCTTCATCTTCCCACTCTCACTCTTCTTCAGGTCTTTTTTACAGTTAGTTTCCCCACTGCCTCCACATAAGTTTCAATCTCCCTACTCCCATGTCCAATTTGTTGCCAAGTTCTGTTGATTCTGCCTTTGCAATGTCTTGCATATATACCCCTCTTTTCTGATATGCCCCTACCACCACTCTAGCATAGGTTCCCATAATCTCACACCTAGAATACTGCAATAGCCTTCTTGATGGTTTCCTTGTCTCAAGACTTTCCCCACTTCAGTTAACCTTTCGTTAAGATCTCAAATTAATTTTTCTAAAGTGCAAGACTGAGCACATCACTTCCCTCTGTTCAGTGAACTCCTGGGAGTCCCTATAACTGCCAGGATGAAATATGAAATCACTTGTTTGGCATCCAAAATACTTCAGAATTTGACCTCTTTCTGTCTTTCCAGTCTTCTAATACATTACCCCTGGTAATCAATCCCTGGCATATATTCTGCCTAATGACAATGGACTCTTTGCTGTTCCTCACACAAAACATCTTTTTTGTTCCATGCATTTTGACTAACTGTTCTACATGCCTACAATATTCTGATTCCTTCTTTCCACCTCCTTAGTTCCTTGTCTTCAAGTTCCAGCTAAAATCTGAACTTTTAAAAGTAATCTTTCCTCTGAGATTACTTCCAATCCATTCTTGTATAAATCTTGTATGTACAAGATTGTTAGCATGCTGTCTCCCTTCTTAATCTGTGCCCTCTTTTAGAACTGCAATTGTTTGTCTTTATTTGTGCTTCCAAAACTTAGCAGTGTTTGACACATAGTGAGCACTTAATAAGATTATTGACTTAATTCAACTTATTAATATACAAAGTTTAATAATATCACTTCAAGTTATTCCAGCTTTGAAACCCATTTCCAGAATGAAGAGCCTTAGGGGTATAAGATCTATCCTACACCATCTTCTCTTCCTAACAGGTATAACAGTAGAACGGCACCTTGAAGGGACAAAGTACTAAATAAATGTCACCAGGCTATCTAACCCTATGAGTCTAAGATAAATGGATGGAACATCTGTGGGCAGGAGATTATATCACACTTGCTTTAGGCAAATTTAAGACATTTGCAAAGCCAGATTATTCAGAAGACATGCATTTTCATTCATGTACATTTCAGAATCAATAACAAAAGCAAAAGGTTGCATTGTAGCCATTATTTTAACTCAAAGGAGTATATACTACACCCCCTTCCCTTGATATAGCAAAGGAATAAATTATGCTTCCCTTGAAGACGCATTATCAGGATTTTCAGGACCCTCCACAATCTAGATATGATTTCTTAAGATCCTTTCAAAATCTGGCTTTGACATCATTTCCTCCATGAGCCTTTCCTGATTTTTATAATGGGAACTTATTTTTTCAGTCATTTAATCTCATAATACTTCCTATTCCTTTATTACATATACTATATACTATTAATCTATGTAACTTTCTGTTTCTCTGTGTCTCTGTTTCTGTCTGTCTCTCTCTCTGTTGGAAATAAGAAACAAAAAAATCAGTCTCAGCACTATTGAAGTTGGAAAAAAAGAAAAAAAAGTCAATCTCACATTATTGGAGTAGATGAGGTGATCATATGTTGAGTTCTGAGAGGGAAACATCCTTCCTTACTTATTGTCAATTACTTGACTAAAATGATAGTCTTACTTATTATGGGCCAGAACTCTGAACTTGAAACAAGGAGCTAAGTCAGTAGAATTGAGGAGACAATGTAACCATCTAATTTAGCATGGTTTAGTATGATAGATTTAATCTTACAATAAATAATAGTTTCCTAGTGATATGACTGGTTTATACTCAGTATAGAGCATATAAACTAGAAGCTCTCAGGGTCAGGGTAGACGAGGACATTAGAAGCTCTCAGAGGCAGAGACGGATTCATTCCATCATCCACTTTTGTGGTATCTGGAGGCTGAAGCACAAACCTTTGGAATCGGAGAGATTCAGAGGGCAGAGAAGGAGAGAAGAGCTCAAGCTCTTAGAACCAAGGAGAGAGATAAGTCTCTAAGAAAGCTAACCAGGCCCCAAGAAAGGAGACAAGACTTTGAAAAAGACAATAAAGGATGTGGACTTTAACACCTGGCTGTATTGTGTGATTACTGAACTGAAATGAAGGCTGCCTCCAGAGACTGTAAGAAAACCTCAACAGAGAACATTACATTTTAGAGAGAACATTACACTTACTTATTGAGTTTTTATCTTTCCAGAACTTATCCCCATGAATTGCCCATGATATGCATTTAATGATAGTTTTTTGGATTAATGAAACTTTTTTTTCCTAACTGAAAGTACAGTATTGGATAAAGCAGGAGACTTGGATTTATGAAAAATAAAGGGAAATAATTAGGAGATATATTTTACATATATAACCTGTATCAAACTACTTGCTCTCTCAGGGAGAAGAGAGGGGAAAGGAAGGAGGAAGAGAATTTATATCTCAATTTTTTAAAAATGAGTGTTAAAAATGTCTTTAATTGTAATAGGGAAAAATTAAACATTACTATAAAAGAAAGAAAACGAGAGTCAAAACCCACCTTAGATGCTCACTAGCTGAGTAAATCATTTAACTTTTCCCAGTCTCAGTTTTCTCATTTGTAAAATGGGGATGATAATGGCACCTCCCTCATCAGATTATTATCAGCATTAATAAGAGATACTGAATTACAGTGTTTTGCTAATGTAAAAGAACTATACTGAGGCTAATTATTTATTTTTTAAAATTATAACAAAATGTTTGTTGAGTAATGAACAATTACACTGCTCTCTAGAAGTTTTCATTATGAATCAGTGCTTTTTTATTAAAGCTTTTTATTTACAAAACATATGCATGGATAATTTTTCGACATTGATTCTTGCAAAACTTTCTGTTGCAAATTTTTCCCACCTTTTCCCCACCCCTTCCCCTAGATGACACATAGTCCAATACATATTAAATATGTTAAAATATATGTTAAATCCAATATATGTATACATATCTATTCAGTTATCTTGATGTACAAGAAAAATCAGAGCTAGAAAGAAAAAAAAACTGAGAAGGAAAACAAAGTGCAAGCAAACATTAACAGAAAGTATGTAGCCATGTTGTGATTCACGGTCAGTTAACAGACCTCTCTCTGGATATATATGGCTTTCTTCATCACTGAATAATTGGAATTGGTTTGAATTCTCTCATTGTTGAATAAAGCCACATCCATCAGAATTGATCACCATATAGTCTTCTTGTTGCCATGTATAATGAACTCCTGATTCTGCTCATTTCACTTAGCATCACTTCATGTAAGTCTCTCCAGGCCTCTCTGAAATCATCCTGTTGGTCATTTCTAATAGAACAATAATATTTCATAACATTCATATACTATAACTTATTCAGCCATTCTTCAACTGATGGACATCCATTGAATTTCCAGTTTCTAACCACTACAAAAAGGGCTACTAGAAATATTTTTGCATATGTGGGTCCCTTTCCCTCCTTTAAGATCTTTTTGTAATATGAGCCCAATAGAAACATTGCTGGGTAAAAGGCTATGCACAATTTAATAACTTTTCAAGCATAGCTCCAAATGTTCACAGTTCCACCAACAATGTATCAGTGTCCCAGTTCTCCCACATCCCCTCCAACATTAGCCATTATCTTTACCTGTCATCTTAGCCAATCTGACAGATGTGTAGTGGTATTTCAGAGTTGTTTTAATTTGCATTTCTCTTATAAATAGTGATTTGGAGTATCTTTTCATATGACTAAAAATAGTTTCAATGTCTTCATCTGAAAAATGTCTGTTTATATACTTTGACCATTTATCAATTGGAGAATGGCTTGTTTTTTTATACATTTGAATCGATACTCCATATATTTTAGAAATGGGGGCCTTTATCAGAACCGTTGAATGTAAAAATGTTTTTCCCAGTTTGTTGTTTCCCTTCTAAACTTGTCTGCATTTGTTTTGTTTGTAGAAAACCTTTTTAATTTAATATAATCAAAATTATCTATTTTGTGATCAATAATGATCTCTAGTTCTCCTTTGATCATATTCCTTCCTCTTCCACAGATCTGAGAGATAAACTATTCTATATTTTTCTAATTTATTTATAATATCATTCTTTATGTTTAGATCATGAACCCATTTTGCTCTTATTTTGGTACATGATATTAGGCATGGGTCAATGTCTAGTTTGTGCCATACTAGTTTCCACTTTTCCCAGCAGGTTTTATCAAATAGTGAGTTCTTATCCCAAAAGTTGGAGTCTTCGGTTTGTCAAACACTAGATTGCTATAGTCATTGATTATTTTGTCCTATGAACCTAACCTATTCCACTGATCAACCACTCTGTTTCTTAGCCAGTACCAAATGGTTTTGATGACAGCTGCTTTATAATATAGTTTTAGATCTGGTACAGCTAGGCCACTTTCATTAGAATTTTTTTCATTAATTGTTTGTCCTTTTGTTTTTCTAGATGAATTTTATTGTTATTTTTTTCTAGATCAGTAAAATAGTTTCTTAGGAGTTTGATTGGTATAGCACTAAATAAATAGATTGGTTTAGGTACTATAGTCTTCTTTATTATATTTGCTCAACCTATCCAAGAGTACTTGATATTTTTCCAGTTGTTTAGATCTGACTTTATTTGTGTGGAAAGTGTTTTGTAGTTTTGCTCATATAATTCCTGACTTTCCCTTGGCAGATAAATTCCCAAATATTTTATACTATTGACAGTTATTTTAAATGGAATTTCTCTTTGTATCTCTTGCTATTGGATTTGGTTAATGATACATAAAAATACTGATGATTTATGTGGATTTATTTTGTATCATGTAACTTTGCTAAAGTTGTGGATTATTTCTAATAGCTTTTTTTTTTATAACTTTTTATTGATAGAACGCATGCCAGGGTAATTTTTTACAGTATTACCCCTTGTATTCACTTCTGTTCCGATTTTTCCCCTCCCTCCCTCCACCCCCTCCCCCAGATGGCAAGCAGTCCTTTACATGTTGAATAGGTTACAGTATATCCTAGATACAATATATGTGTGAAGAACCGAACAGTTTTCTTGTTGCACAGGGAGAATTGAATTCAGAAGATATAAATAACCCAGGAAGAAAAACAAAAATGCAAGTAGTTTATATTTATTTCCCAGTGTTCTTTTTTTGGGTGTAGCTGCTTCTGTCCATCTTTGATCAATTAAAGCTCTCTTTATCGAGGAGATCTACTTCCATCAGAATACATCCTCAAACAGTATCATTATTGAGGTATATAATGATCTCCTGGTTCTGCTCGTTTCACTTAGCATCAGTTCATGTAAGTCTCGCCAGTCCTCTCTGTATTCATCCTGCTGGTCATTCCTTACAGAACAATAATATTCCATAACATTCATATACCACAATTTACCCAACCATTCTCCAATTGATGGGCATTCTTTCACTTTCCAGCTTCTAGCCACTACAAACAGGGCTGCCACAAACATTTTGGCACATACAGGTCTCTTTCCTTTCTTTAGTATCTCTTTGGGGTATAAGCCCAGTAGAAACACTGCTGGATCAAAGGGTATGCACAGTTTGATAACTTTTTGAGCATAGTTCCAAATTGCTCTCCAGAATGGCTGGATGTGTTCACAATTCCACCAACAATGTATCAGTGTCCCTGTTTTCCCACATCCCCTCCAACATTCCACATCTAACAGCTTTTTAGTAGATTTTCTGGGATTCTCTAAATATACCATTATATCATCTGCAAAGAGTGATAATTTGATTTTCTCATTACCTACTCTCATTCCTTTAATCTCTTTTTCTTCTCTTATTGCCAAAGCCAGCATTTCTAATACAATACTGAATAGTAATGGTGAAGTGGGCAACCTTGTTTCTCCCTGATCTTATTGGGAATGGTTCCAGTCAATCACCATTACATATGATGCTTGCTGATGATTTTAAATAGATGCTATTGGCTATTTTAAGGAAAAGTCCATTTATTCCTATACTCCCTAGTGTTTTTAATAGGAACGAGTGCTGGATTTCATCAAATGCTTTTTCTGCATCTATTGAGATAATCATATGCTTTTTGTTAATTTGTTAATTAGATAGTCAGTTATGCCAATAGTTTTCCTAATATTGAACCAGTCCTGCATTCCTGGTATAAATGCTACTTGGTCATGGTGTATTATCCTAGGGATGATTTTCTGGAATCTCTTTGCTAATGTTTTATTTAAGATTTTTGCATCAATATTCCAGAGAGAGATTGGTCTATAATTTTCTTTCTTTGTTTTTGACCTATATGGTTTAGGTATTAGTACCATGTCTGTGTCATAAAAGAATTTGATAGGGATCCTTCATTCCCTAGTTTTTCAAATATTATTGGAGTTAATTGTTCTTTAAATGTTTAGTAGAATTCACATATAAATCCATTTGGTCCTGGAGATTTTTTAGGGAGTTGATTAATAGCTTGTTCTATTTCTTTTTCTAAAATGTGACTAAGTAATTTATTTCTCCTCTGTTAATCTGGGCAATCTACATTTTTGTAGGTATTCCTCCATTTCACTTAGGTTATCAAATTTATTGGCATAAAGTTGGGCAAAGTAACTCTTAATTATTGCTAATCTCCTCTTCTTTGGTGGAAAGTTCTCCCTTTTCATTTTTGAGACTAACAATTTGCTTTTCCTCTTTATTTTTTTCTAATCAAAGTTACTAAATGTTTATCTATTTTATGGAGCTTTTTTTCATAAAGTCAACTCTTAGTTTTATTTATTACTTCAATAGATTTTTTTACTTTCAATTTTATTAATATCTCCTTTTATTTTTAGAATTTCAAGTTTGGTATTTGATTGAGGGTTTTTAGTTTGTTCTTTTTTTTTTAGCTTTTTTAGTTGCAAGCTCACTTCATTGATCTTCTCTTTTTTTATTTTATGCAAGTGAGCATCTAGATATAGATATAATTTTCCCCTATTACCTCTTTGGCTACATCCCACAGATTTTGCTATATTTTCTCATTATTGTCATTCTCTTGAATGAAATTATTAATTGTATTTGTGATTTGCTGTTTTACCCATTTGTTCGTTAGGATAAATTATTTAGTTTCCAATTACTTTTTAGTGTATTTTCTCCTGGCATTTTATTGCATGCGATTTTTATTGCATCATGATCTGAAAAAATGCATTTACTCTTTCTG
This sequence comes from Antechinus flavipes, assembly GCF_016432865.1. Classification (NCBI taxonomy): domain Eukaryota; kingdom Metazoa; phylum Chordata; class Mammalia; order Dasyuromorphia; family Dasyuridae; genus Antechinus; species Antechinus flavipes. Next base: position 86,674,268 of record NC_067402.1, read on the forward strand.
CCTTTCTGCATTTGATTTTGAGGGTTTTATGCCCTAACAACATAGTCACTTTTTGTATAAGTTCCATGAACCACTGAGGAAAAAATAATCTGCTTTCTGTCTCCATTTAATTTTCTCCAAAGATCTATCATATCTAACTTTTCTAACATTTTGTTTACCTCCTTAACTTATTTATTATTTATTTTGTGGTTCAATTTATCTAGTTCTGAGAGAGCAAGGTTGAGATTCCCCACTAGTATAATTCTGCTGTCTATTTCTTCTTGCATTTCTCTTAACTTCTCCTGTAGGAATTTCCATGCTATATACCACTTAGTGCATATATGTTTAGTATTGCTCTTGCTTCATTATCTATGGTACCCTTTAGTAAAATACAGTTTCTTCCTTATCTCTTTTAATTAGATCTATCTTTGCTTGTACTTGATCTTAGATCAGGATTGTTACCCCTGCTTTTTTTTCTTTACATGAGACATAATATATTCTGCTTCAGCCATTTACCTTTACTTTGCATGTATCAATATGCTTTAAATGTATTTCCTGTAAACGACATATTGTAGGGTTCTGGCTTTTAAACCAACCTACTATCTGCTTCCATTTTATGGAGGGGTTCATTCCATTTACATTCACATTTAAAATAACTAATTCTGTATTTCCTGCCATCTTATATACCCTAAGTTGTGCTTTTTCTTTCCTCTTTCCCTTTCCTCTTCCCCAGTATTTTGCTTTTAATGACCACTTCCCTTAAATAGTCCTCCCTCTTTAGAGGCCCTCCCCTTTTTTACATCTTTCCCCTAATTCTTCTGTTTTTCTTTCTATTAGTCTTTCCCTTTCTTTCCCCCCTTTCCCTCCTACTTCCCTATAAGGTGAAACAAATTTCTTTGTGATAACCAAATATGTCTGATATTCTCTTAGAGCCAAATCTGATGACAGTTAAGTTTTATACAATGCTCATCCCCCTCTCTTCTTGCCCTCAATTGTAATAGAGCCTCATAGTGAGGTGTAATTTTCCTTATTTTACCTCCTTTTTCCTCTTCTGCCAGTATGATCCTCTTACCACCTCTAGTTTCTTTTTCATATTATAATAAAATCAAATTATATTCACATTCTTTAAGTATACCCATCACAGAAATATAGTTTTCAATATAGTTTTGAAATTGCTCAAAAAGTTCTTTCCTTTTTACTTTTTTATACTTCTCATGAGTTCTGTGTTGGAAGATCAATTTTTTGTTCAGTTCTGGTCTTTTCATTAGAAATAGGTGAAATTCACCTGAAAGATAATGCTTTAGATAGTTTATTCCTGGCTGTAATCCCAGTTCCTTTATTTTTTTGGAATATCAAATTCCAGGTCCTTCAATTCTTTAAGGTGGAAGCTGCTAGGTCCTGGTAATCCTAATTGTGGCTCATTGGTTTTGAAATTGTTTCTTTCTGGCTGCTTACAATATTTTTTCCTTGGTACAATAGTTCTGAAATTTAGCCACAATATTCCTTGGGGATTTAATTTTGGATTCTCTTTTTGGAGGTGATGGGTGAATTCTTTTGATGGCTATTTTACCTTCTGATTCTAAAAATACTGAGGCAGTTTTCTTTATTATTTCCAGTAAGGTAATGTCTAGGTTCTTTTTTTTCATTGTGGCTTTCAGGAAGATTGTCTCTCCTAGATCTATGTTTTAGGTCAGTTGTTTTTCTGATATTTCATATTTTCTTCTATTTTTTCATTATTTTGTTTTTGTTGACTGATTCTTTAAGTCTTATTAAGTCATTCACTTTCATGTGTTCGATTCTAACTTTTAGTGTATTATTTTCTTCAGTTACGTTTTTTTAGCTCTTTTTGCAATTGGCCAATTAAAATTTTTTTGTTCTTTGAATTCTTTTTCCATTTTTTCCATTCTTTCTTGCAATTATCTCATTCAATTTCTCCATTTTTCTTCTGACTCTCTTTTAAGATTCTTTATGCAAGCTACTCCCAAAGAAAGAACAGTTTATATTCAACTGCTTGCATTTTTGTTTTTCTTCCCGGGTTATTTATACCTTCTGAATCCAATTCTCCCTGTGCAACAAGAGAACTGTTCGGTTCTGCACACATATATTGTATCTAAGATATACTGTAACCTATTTAACATGTAAAGGACTGCTTGCCATCTGGGGGAGGGGGTGGAGGGAGGGAGAGGAAAAATCGGAACAGAAGTGAGTGAAAGGGATAATGCTGTAAAAAATTACCCTAGCATGGGTTCTGTTATTCAAAATAAATAAATAAATAAATAAATAAAGCTGTAGAAGAAACAGAAAAAAAAAAGATTCTTTATGCAATCTTTGAAGAAAACCTTGTGATATGGGGATCAGCTCATGTCTCTCTTTGGGGCTTCTTCTGGAGTTGCTTTGCCTTCAGGAACCGCAGAATTTGAGGTCTGTTCTCTCTCTCCATAAAAGCTGTCTACGGTGAGAGTTCTTTTTTTTGTTGTTGTTGTTCATTTTTTCAAGGCTTGAAGTCTGTTCAATGGAAGGGAGCAACAGCTGCTTTGATTTGCCCTGGGACAGTTCTGCTGAATGATTTCCAGTGCTGGGTGATGGTGGCTAGGTTTGGCGTTCTTCTGGGCTCAGTGGTTTACAATTTGTCTTTTACAAAAGGCAAATGTGCCAAACCACTTGCTTGCCACCAAAACAGAGTGGCCTAAGAGACTTACAGAAGATTCGCAGGTGCATGGAGGCTACAATGCTCTGACTTCTCTCCCCAGCTCCTTGCCCTGGTAACCCTATGCTGCAATCTGGGTTTGGCAGACTGTCTCCCTACCCATTTGAAACAGACCTGTTTTGAAGTTCTTCCAAGATATCTTCTTCTAGAAATGTGTTGTTACTCTAAATATTTGTGGATTCTTTGACTTCAAAACCAGTTTAGAGGCTTAATCTGCTGTTGGTTTGAGAAATGGAGGTTATTGAGAGTTGAGTCTGCTCTCCATCTTCTTGGCTCCGCCCCAATATAAAACAATGTTGACAAAGACAAATGTCAAGATGGTGTTTGCAAAAGTGCATCTTAGATTGTTAATAGTCTACTAATAATAAGCTGGACTAAAGCAGAGTTGCTCCTATTTGCATTTCTCTTATTACTGGTCATTTTAAACAATCTCACATCCTAATAGTTAAAAATGTTAATTAATGATTGTAAATGATTTGTTATTAGTCTGCATTTCTTAGGACATGCCCTTATATGTGATTCCTGACCATCAATCCCCCTTTTACACTAGGAGACTTTTCCAGACATGAAACTGTGAGAGATGATGCCCCAAGATGCTTCCCCCCAATTATATACAGTTAAATGGGCAGTTTCCTAGTAAAAGAGCAGAAGAAAGAGAAAAAAATAAGGTAAGCAATTCTTGCTATAGAAGTAATTATCTTAGTAAGTATATATATCCTAACTGGTATTTTGTAGATTCTACTAGTGGTCTTTTTTCAAACTACTTGTTATATTATAAGTACCAGCATTAATACTAAGGAGAGAACCATACCTGACTAGGTAAGCTATGATGACTTTATTTTATATCAATTAATTGAGTTTTAATAAAGACATAAGAGATTCTAACCTAAATTCTGCCTGAAACTTCAGGGTTTTACAGATTGTCAATCCATGAGATTTGAATTTATGGGATTAGAAACCAACTGTTTATGTATAGTTTTCTTGATGTCAGTTGTCCAGGAAGCACATCTAATGCTATTAGGTCACTGATGTTCTACTTTTCCTCTTCCTCTAAAACTTCTGGTTACAACAGTCTATTCTATTAATATTCCAGTTACTCTTTGGAGTTTTCTAACTGAGACTATAAAAAACGTCAAGCAACTTGGGTTCAGCCATGGAAGTATCAATTTATTTCATTAAGCCAAAATGAACAGAGTGAAATGAGAACTTCAGAAAAGGACAAGTAGGCTAGAACACTCTCAAAAACAATAAAAAACACACAGATTTTTAAATGTACTATTTCCCCTCTTCTTTAAATTAGTCTCCTTCCAACTTGATTCTCTTAATCATTGTCATGTCTTGACACTGAACCCACAGAGGTGAAGATCTGGGTTCAAATTTTGCTTCTCTCACTTTGGGAAAGTCTTTTAGAATTCCTTGGCCTTCAGTTTTTCCATCTGTTAAATGAAGGAGTTGAAGTAGATGGTCTATGAGGTTCTTTTTAGCTTTATACTCTTAATCCCAATCCAATTCTCATTTCACAAATGAGAAAACTGAGCCTTAGAATGGAAAGATGGCTTATTTAAGGTTCTACAAGATTCCAAGATATTCTCAAAAATTAATCCTTAAAAGACAAGGATTATTAACATAAAGTAGTACAGACTGAAAATAAGTCCAAGAGAGTTTTCCAAATTCTTTATTTAATGATAATATCATCACAATAAGTTTACAGACGCCTAAAATGATAAACCTGAAAAGATCAAAACTTATTTGGATAGGATATTTTCTGTTGTATTTGTTAAACTTCAACTGATGTCTTACTTCAAAACTTTAATTAATGCTTTTTAATTTTCAAAAGATATGCATGGATAATTTTTCAACATTAACCCCTGCAAACCTTGTGCTTGAATTTTTCCCCCTCCCCTAGATAGCATTACTTTAAAGTTTTAGCACATGGTTGGAATAATCAAATTTCAAAGGTTATGCCGGCGTCTCAAAAGTCTAGTCAGCTCCATCCATGCTGGAAATACTTTCAGCATGGTCATGTTATGATCTGTCCTCTATGGTAACTTTAGAAGGACTCATTATTAAATTGGTCCCCATGTAATGAATCTTGTTCCACTCAAAAACTCCAACTATCTACTACATAACTGAGAAATTATTATTTATATGGGTAAAGAGTCTATCTATACAGATGAAAACATGAATCTTTTAGATACTGGAGGAATTGTGGAAATTGATTGAACCACAATGTCAACAGCATGTGACAATTCTGGAACTAGTTCAGTTCCATTTTTATTCAATTGTGAGTTTAGTCCAATTTCTTCATATGGGTAAACTTTATTAAGTTATGAGAATTTTGAGAAAACATAATTGCACTGTTTGAACCTAGTGCTATGTGATTGGGAAACTGGGCTTTCACTATCTACTGCTTAGAGATAAGTGAATAGGTTATGCTGACCAGAAATTGTCAGATACAAATTATACAGTTCAAGCAACCCATATGTACTATCTGAAAACTGGACCTGTAGTGGTCAACCAGTTTTGTTTCCTTGTTCCTTTGATTCATTAGAGACATTTGGGGTGGTGTGAGTGAGACACCTCTTTTTCTGATTTCAAGGAAGTATATTTCTTTGTTCTTCCCTTCCCAACTTTGAAAATTCTTAATTTTTCTTCCAATTAGAAACTAGATCATCTAATTTTGTATCCTGGTTGATATTCTATTGGTTTTTTAATGCATAAAAATCTGTTTCCCCTGGTATTCTAGATCAAGTGTCAAGCTAAAAAGGCCTTGTCCTTATTTGTTATGCAATTGGAATACATTGCTTAATAAACTGATTTGCTCAGAAGCTTGAACCTTTATTTCCTTAGTTATTTGAGATTTCAAACAGCTAGTAAAGTATAACATTTTAAAAAGTTAATCTCATGGACTTACAGTTATACTTCATCAATTTTTCTATTTCTATTTCAAGATTACTCTATAGAACATTTATCACTACTACAACTAGCTGGTATTTATATAATACCTTAAGGTTTGTAAGGAATTTAAAAATATTAGCTCATTTAATCCCTATGACAACCTCATAAGGTAAATGTTAGATTTATTCCCATTTGACAGATAAGGAAAAAGAGGCTGAGTGAGCAAGAAAAAGATAAGTACATTATTATCTCAATTTTGCAAATGAGAAAAATGTGACTGAGAAATTACATGACTTGACCATTGCTTAGCATGATATGAATTCTGTTTTTTTTTTTTTTTCTGACTCCAAGTGTAGGAGCCAAACAATTGCACCATATAGTTTCTAGATTCCAAATCTCACTTTATTAAGTTTTGGGATACTTTAGACATAGATTAGAAGCAGGTTAATTTTCATTTGCTTCCAAAATTAATTTATTAAACAAATTTTAAAAATCAGATTGTAATCACATCACTCATAAATCTACTAAAGAGAGAATCTTTTAATTTTTTTTGAAAATCCTTATGTAGATAAATAACATTGCTCACAACAATTTTTCATTAAAACAGAATTCCTCTAGTGACCTTTTAAGTTAGTGATATGTGTTACCATATACCCTTGAAAGTAACAAGACTACATTTACTTAAACTTTTGATCTGGGCCTATTCCCAAATTTAGTGGAAAAACACCTGAGTTGATTTTATAAATTGTAGTAGGAGTTCTTCTGATATGGAAATATACCTTGAAGTTCAAGAATGAGAATATACAGACCTATTTTCAAATAAATTAGCTTTCTCATGTTTCTGCTCCATTTTGAACACAGAAGAGAGATGCTAATATCATACTGTGCTGGAAACTTTGTAAGTCCTTAACTTACGAACTGCTGAGGTTTATTTCCCTATAAACTGCACCTGAGAGCTCAGATGCAGATGTAATTATTTGTATGTCTTGGCATGCTGTTAGCTGGGAAGGCATTATACAGATCATGTGCTAACCACTGCTGAGCAACAGTTGCTAAAGAAAGCATCTATCTAATTTCTTGACATTCATACTTAAAATATCCCAAGTGTATCACATTAAGATTTTAGACCATTTTCTTATCCCCTTTGGATTTAAAAATTTGTAAGCAAAGCAAAAAGACATGAAGAAATAAAACACCCATATGGAAACTGGATGCCCATTCAAATCTCTTTGTTAAGGGGAAAATGTGTCAATTCTCTACTCGTTCCATTTTACTCCCTAATTCTTTTATGTTAACTGAAATTCTGTTTGAGCTTAATTTCGTGAGTTTAAAACTTTGATGTCTGCTAAAATGCAAGTGATCAGAGGAGGAGTAAAACATTTAAAACTCTTGTCAATTATATTCTATGGAATATGAATGTTCTTTAAATTTATTTTTAGATAAAAGAGAAAATCTTGATAGTGATTGATAGGGGATAACCTCATCTAGATAAAGGAGACAGCAGGTTGCAATACAAACTTTGTTTACTTCACAATTGTTCCTTGAAATGTTTCTGACTACAAATTATATCTATCGTTCTCTCTCCTGCTCTGTTCTCCTTCTACCATTTCATATCCCTTCAGCAAAACAGTTCCTCTTTAAGCTCTAAACAGAAAAGCCTTCTTCTTTGTCTTCTATTTACAATATTGCTATAACTTTCCATCCCAATTTTTAAAAAAATTTGATTTGAAATTGTATTCCTCTTTCCTTTTCTTCCCTTCCTTCCTTCCTAGAGATAGAAAGCAGTAAGCTATAGATTATGCATGTGAAATTATGTAAAATATTTCCATGTTAGTCATTTTGTACAAGACTATTTAAATACAAAAAAAGAAAGTGAAAAATAACATGTTTTAATCTGTTTTCAATTGTTATCAGTTCTTTCTCTGGAGATGGTTAGTATGTTTCATCATTAGTCCTTTGGAATTGTCTTGGATCATTGTAGTGTTGAGAACAGCTAAATTATTCAATATCCTTCATGAAATAATATTCCTATTACCATGCACAACATCCTTCTAGTTCTGTTCACTTCACTATGAATCAGTCTATCTAAGCCTTTTCAGGTTTTTTTAAAAATTATCTTGCTTGTCATTTTTATAGCACAATAGTCTTCCATTATCATTATATACCATAGCTTGTTTAATCATTTTCCAAATAATGGGCATCCCTTTGATTTCTAATTCTTAGTCACCATAAAAGAGTTGTTATAAATATTTTTTGTACAAATAGGAACTTTCCCTTTTTTTGGGATGTCTTCGAGAAATAGACCTAGTAATGATATTGCTTGATCAAAGCTTATGCAGAATTTTATAGTGCTTTGGGCATAGTTTCAAATTGCTCTCTACAATGATTGGATCATTTCACAGCTGCACCAATAGTGCATTAATGTCACAGTTTTCCCCACTGAGATACTCTGATTGGTATGAGGTGGCAACTCACAATTGTTTTAATCTGCATTTGTCTGATCAATAGTGATTTAGAGTTTTTTAATTACAATCACAGAGAGCTTTAATGTCTTCATCTGAAAACTGCAAGTTCATATCCTTTGACCATTTATAAAGTGGGCAATGACTTGAATTTTTATAAACTTGATGCAGTTCTCTATAAATTTGAGAAATGAGATATTTATTGCAATTTTAAAAAAATTTCTCCTTTATTTATAATTTTGGTTGCAATGTCCAAAGGACTATCAAACTGTGCATACCCTTTGATCTAGCAGTGTCTCTACTGGGTCTATATCCCAAAGAGATCATAAAAAGGGAAAAGGGCACCCATGTGCAAAAATGTTTGTAGCAGCCTTTTTTGTAGTGGCAAGGAATTGGAAACTGACTGAATCCCCATCAGTTGGGGAATGGCTAAATAAGTTATGGTATTTAAATGTTATGAAATATTATTGTTCTATAAGAAACAATCAGCAGGATGATTTCAGAAAGATTCAGAGAGACTTACAAGAACTGATAATAAGTTAAGTGAGTAGATGTTGGAATCCTTACAAACTGCTAACTAATTAGAGTTGACAAGAAGATGTTTTGGGCCAGAACCTCCCTGAATGCTTATAAAACAGAGGGCCCCCCCCCCAAGAGCCAGCCAGAGCAACTCAGTGACTCAGGCCTCTGGGGGTTCTTTCATCTATTGTTCCAGATGTTAAATATTATACAGGGAATGGTTGTTAAGGGGCAAGTGCTGACTCCCCCAGGATTATTCCCTTTCATAAGAGTGAGCTGGAAGGGATCTTGGAAGTCACCAGATCCAACTTTGAAGACCTAAAGAAGTCACAGATCATAGGATCTAAATCTCTGGCATACTTGTAAACTCCGATGAGTAAAGGTGTAAACACAAGCATTGTACTAATTAGTTCTACTTAGTACCTTGTTTCAGGTTCTGGCCCAAAACATCTTCTTGTCAACTCTAATTAGTTAGCAGTTTGTAAGGATTCCAACAAGTAGAACCACAAGAATATTGTACACAGCAATAACAGATTATGTGATGATCAAATCTGATGGTTCTTTTCAACAGTGAGGTGATTCAAGCCAATTCCAATAGATTTGTGGAGAAAGCCATCTGTATCCAAAAAGAGGACTGTGGAGACTAAATGTGAATTACAATATATGGTTTTCACCTTTTAATTATTGTTTGCTGCCTTTTTTCTCATTTTTTCGCCTTTTTGATCTGATTCCTTTTGTGCAGCATGATAAATGTGGAAATATGTGTAAAACACTTGCACATGTTTAACATATATTGTATTACTTGTTGTCTAGGGAGGTGGAAGGAGATAGAGAGAAAATGTGGAATACAAGGTTTTGGCAAGGATGAATGTTGAAAACTTATCTTTGCACATATTTTGAAAATTAAAAAGCTATTATTAAAATAATAATTTGGGTTGCACCAATTTTGTTTGTGCAAAAAACTTTTAATTTTATATAATCAAAATTATCTATTTTACATTTTGTAATCCTCTATCTTCTTTGGTCCTAAATTCTTCCCTTATCCATAAATCTGACTGATATATCATTCTACCCTCCCATAATTTGCTTATGATCTCGCCCTTTATGTCTAAATTATGCAATTTTTGACCTTTTCTTGATAAACAGTGTGTGACGTTGTTATATACTTATTTTTTGCCTAATGTTGTCCAGTTCTCATGGCAATTTTTGTCAAATAACAAGTTTTTGTCTCCAAAGTTTATATCTTTGGGTCTATCATATATTAAATTATTTTGGCCATTTATTAAAAAGTAACTTGTACCTAACATATTGAACTAATCTATTGTACTTAATCCACCATTCTATTTCTTAACTAGTACCAAATTATTTTGATAATTATGATTTTATAATTTTGGTTGAGATTTGGTACATCTAGACCATCTTCTTTCATATGATTTTTCATTGATTCCCTTGATATCCTTGAATGCTTGTTCTTCAATATGAATATTATTTTTTTGTAGATCTACAAAATAATTTTTAATACTTGGCATGGCATTTAATAACTAGAGTAATTTAGGTAAAATTGTTATTTTTAAAAATATTGGCTTGGCCTACCCATGAACAATTAACATTTTTCAACTGTTTAGATATGCCTTTATTTGTGTGAAAAGTACTTTATAATTGTGTTCATATAGTTCCTGGGTTTGTCTTGGCAGGAAAACTCCCAAGTATTTTATATCATTTATAATTATTTTAAATGTAATTTCTCTATCTATTTTTGTTAAGTGTTGTTGATAATATATTGAAATGCTGGTCATTTGTGTGAATTTATTTTGTATCCTGCAACTTTGCTAAACTTGTTGATTATTTCAAATAATTTTTTAGTTTGAGTCTCTAGAATTTTCTAAGCATAATAATGTCATCTACAAAGAATGATAATTTTGTTTTCTCATTGCCTGTTGAGCACTTGAGGCTAAATACTGATTGGACAATACTCTATGGGTATATGCTTGGAAAATGGTCCTTTCCACTATCCATACTGGCTCAATGATTGGTGTATAAAGGATGGTAGGAGAGACGAGGGGGTGGAGTAAAGCTAGCCAGGCACACACTCTCAGCAGTAGACAACGGGGAAAGGTGGTGGCGGAGATTCTGCTTCCATCCTGTTCAATCCTGTGTCTAACACCAAGAATAAAGACAGACTTTTGCTTATCCTGACTCCGGCTGATTCTGGGGTATCCTGGGTGCTAGTGCAGTTGATACACCTATTCTAATTCCTTCAAGTTCTCTTTTTTCTCTTATTGTTATAGCTAATATTTCTAGTACAATATTGAATAATAGTGATGATAATGGACAGGGTGTTTCAACCCTGAACTTTTCAGGAATGCTTCTAACTTATTCCATTACAAATAAAGCATGCTAATGGTTTTAGATATATATTACTTATCATTTTAAGGAAAACTCCTTGATTCCCATAGTCTCTAGTATTTTTAATAGGAATGGGTGCTGTATTTTGTTGAGACCTTTTTTATATATCTATTGAGAAAACTACATGATTTTTGTTATTTTTGTTACTGATCTGGTCAATTATGTTGATAGTTTTCCTATCACTGAACAAGTCCTGCATTCCTGGCATAAATCTCACTTAGTCATTGTGTATTATTCTTATGATAAATTACTGTAATCTCTTTGCTAATACTTTATTTAAAATTTTTGCATCTGTTATCAAACTGTGCATACTCTTGGATCCACCAGTGCTACTACTGGGCTTATATCCCAAAGAGATACTAAAGAAGGGAAAGGGATCTGTATGTGCCAAAATGTTTGTGGCAGCCCTGTTTGTAGTGGCTAGAAACTGGAAATTGAATGGATGCCCATCAATTGGAGAATGGTTGGGTAAATTGTGGTATATGTATCTTATGGAATATTATTGTTCTGTAAGAAATGACCAGCAGGATGAATACAGAGAGGCTTGGAGAGACTTACATGAACTGATGCTAAGTGAAATGAGTAGAAGCAGGAGATTATTATATACTTCAACAACGATACTGTATGAGGATATATTCTGATGGAAGTGGATTTCTTTGACAAAGAGATCTAACTCAGTTTCAATTGATCAAGGATGGACAGAAGCAGCTACATCCAAAGAAAGAATTTTCTATTTGCATTTTTGTTTTTCTTCCCAGGTTATTTTTACCCTATGAGTCCAATTCTTCCTGTGCAACAAGAGAAATGTTCAGTTCTGAACACATATATTGTATATAGGATATACTGTGCCATATTTAACATGTATAGGACTGCTTGCCATCTGGGGGAAGGAGGGGAAAAGTCATAACAGAAGTGAGTGCAAGGGATAATGTTGTAAAAAATTACCCTGGCATGGGTTCTGTCAAAAAAAAAGTTACAATTATAAAAAAAAAGAAATAAAGAAATAACATTTTTGCATCTATGGTTATTAGGGAAATTGGTCTATAATTTTTTCTCTGTTTTAGATTTTCTTGCTTTGGGAATCAGGATCATATTTGTTTCATAAAAGGAATTTGGTAGAAATATCTCTTTGCCTGCTTTTTCAAATAGTTTAAACAGTATTGCAATTAATTGGTCTTTAAATGTTTGACAGTATTTGATTTTGAATCCATATGGTTCTGAAAATTATTTTTCTTAGGGAGATCATTTACAGCTTGTTGAATTTTTTTTCTAAAATGGGGTTTTCAAGCCATCTGCACCCAGAGAGAGGACAGGTGGAACTGAATATAGACTGCAGCAGAGTATTTTCACTCTTTTTGTTGTTGTTTGCTTTCATTTTGTTTTCTTTTTCCTTTTTTTATCTGCTTTTTCTTGTGCAGCATGGTATTTGTGGAAATATGTATAGAGGAATTGCACATGTTTAATAATTTTGAATCACTTGCCATTTAGGGAAGGGGATGTGGGGGTGGGGGAGAAGGAAAAAAAAATAGAACACAAGGTTTTGTAAGGTGAATGTGGAAAATTATCCATGTATATATTTTGAAAACAAGTTTTAATTTAAAAAAGAGAACAAAAAACAAAATAGGGTTTTCAAATATTTCAAATGTTACTCTGGATAATTTATATATATTTTTTATTTATATTTATATCATTTAGATTGTTAAATTTTTTGGTATATAATTGGGCAAAATTGTTCCAAACAATTGACTTAATTATCTTCTCATTGTTGGTAAATTCAGCCCTTTCATTTTTGACAACAGTAATCTGGTTTTTTCTTTCCTTTTAAAAGTCAAATTAAGCAATCTATTCTATTTTATTAATTATTAGATTAAATATTTATTAATATAATTTGTATATTAACATATAGATAGATGATTTATTATTACATTAATGTAATCTTTTTTTCATAAAACCACTATTTATTTTTATTTGGTCAATGGTTTTCTTATTTTTCAATTTTATTAATTTCTCCCTTGATTTTCAAGATTTCTAATTTGGTATTTAATTAGGGGTTTCTAAATTGTACTTTTTTTCTAGTTCTTTTCTTTTCATGAGACAACTGGACAACTTGTTCAAGGTCACCTAGGTAGTAAGTGTGAAGTGCCCGAGGCCAGATTTAAACTCAGGTCTTTCTGACTCAGGACCAATATTCTATCCACTATGTCATCTAACTACCTCCAGTGTATGTTTTTTTTCCCAGCTGTAAGTCCAATGCATTGATTTGCTTTTTCTCCATTTTATTATTGCAAATCATTAGAGATATAATTTCCTCCAAAAAAAATACTAATTTGGCTATAGCCCATACATTTTGGTATGTTTTTTCATAGTTGCCATTTTCTTTAATGAAATTATCAATTGTCTCTAGGATTTGTTAAGTCATTTGTTAAGAATATGATTAATTTCCAATCAGTTCTTAATCTTTTTTTGCATTTTTGAGTATTGAATGTAATTTTTTGGTGTTATCTCAAAAGGATGCATTTACTATTCCCTCTTTTCTGCTTCAGTTTTTATGTCCTAATTCATTGCCAATTTTTGTATTGATGTCAAATGCTGCTGAGAAAAAGGTATGTTTCTTTCTATTCCTATTCAACTTCTCCAGAGATGTAGCATATCTAATTTTTTTCTAGAATTTTATTCATCAATTTCTTATTTGTTTATTTTGTGGATTTATCACAATCTGAAAGGAGAAAGTTGAGTTTCCTAGTACTATAGTTTTATTGTCTATTTCTATTCCCATCTATTATCCTATAGATATCCTATTTATTATCTATTCCTATCTATATAGATAACTATATATCTAGATATATTTACATATCTAGATAGATAGGTATCTGTTTTAAATGTGTTTCTTGTAAACAACATATTGTAGAATTCTGGGTTTTAATCTATTCTGCTGTCTTTGTTTTATGGATGATTTCATCCCATTTAAGTTTATAGTTGTGATAAGTAACTATATTTCCCTCCATGCTCTTTTTCACTTGCTTATTCCCCTTCTCTATTACTCTTCATCCTTTCCCTCCTTGTATTTTACTTCTGATCACTACCTTCCCCAATATAACCTCCCTTTTATCAGTCTCCCCTCCTCCTTCTGTTATACCTGTTCCTTTTTAGTTCCTTATAGAATAAGATAGATTTCTACATTTAATTGTGTTCTGCTTTTTTGTACATTTAGTGGTAGGAGTGGGAAGGGAAGAAAACAAGCATTTATTAAGCCTCTCCTATTTTCCAAGGTTTACCTTTACAAATATCTTTTATTTTATCTCATTGCATATAATGTCAATCTTTTTCAACACACTGACTTTGTTGATTTTTTTCTCTTCTTCCTCTTTTTCTTTTTTAAACATTTCTTTTTGATAAAGGACATATCTCTGGGGGAAAAAATTAAGTGATTTATTCAGTGATATACAGGTAGTAATTTTCTGAGATCAAATTTGAATTCAGGTCTTTCCAATTTAAGCCCAGTGTTCTAATCATTGTTCCACCTTCTGTCTTCATATATTAGAGTTAATGGCAGAAAGTCCAAAGTGCTAAGCTGCAGCCTAAGGAATTCCTTCTCAAGCCTATAGTTTACCATTAAATATGTGATAGATACGAAACACTATCATTTCCATGAGAATATCCCAGAATTCCTATTTCTCAAATTTGTTTGAAATTTAAAAACCCAGTGAGATCAAGAATGATTAGAATTCAAATAATATGGCTAGCAGTGTTTTCATGACTCAAGCTGTGTTGCTTGTCCATTATAAAGCTTTGCTCGGATTAGGAAGTTTTATTCTTATACCAGTCAGAAAAGCCCATTAAACAACAATACATCTTATATCAAATTCCCAGTGCTTATTCTCAGTGAATCTGAAAAAGCAATTAATCATAACCTTTCACTTTTGACAGTGTTTATTATTTTTTGAATAGGTGTTTTTGTATATGGTTCTTTTATTAATAATAAAGAAAAAATAACACCTTTAGAAAAACTATGATCAATATCATGAAATCACTAATTTTATACCATATCCCTTGGTGAAATATTATGTCTTGCATTCAAGGCTCTTTGAATATCATCCCACTAAATATACTTCTTGCTTTTATCTCTACATGTATACCACACTTGAACTAATCTTGTCTTAGTCTCCCCTGCACATGTTATTTCTATTATTAAATTGATTTTGCTATTTAGAAGGTCCTTAGCCATTCTTTCACCTATTTTAATTCTACTTACATTTCAAAATCTAATTTGTGTTACTCCTCTTCCAGGAGCCCTCCCCCAACTTTTCTAGTTTTTTAAATCTATCTTTTTTTCTTTAAAATTCTATAGCACATTTTTATTCTCTGATTGGGGGTGGGGGGAATTAATCAGATAGAGGTGGACTAGGAAGGTAACTTAAATTTCTTGTTTGGAATTTAGAATTTATTTTTTAAAGTTTCAAAAAAACTATTATAATGGTTAGACTCCTCTGCCAGTACACATAAGTCTATCAAACTCCTTATGTACCACCGAGAATACAAAAGAGAATAGACTAGAAGTGCTGACATTTACTCAATACTTTAATGTTTGCAAGTAATTCTACATCATCTTCAATCATTCTATCAATCCTGTAAAGTGGGTGCTATTACTACTCCATGCAATAAATGAAAAAGTTGAGTCTCAGAGGTTAAATAACTCACTTAGGATCATATTATGTATCAGAGTCAAGAAGAACTGGATGTGAATTATGTCCTCAAGTTTAGCACTCTATTCTTTATTTATTTTATGATTATCCTAAATCCCATGTTCCATAAAGACTCCAAACACCTTGGAGGTCTAAACTTAAACTTAAAGTTCTCCTTTGAGTTTTTACTCCTCTCAGTCCCAGAGATTGTTCAGTGTAATTGCACTAGCTGGAATATTCTTCCTTCTGTACCCCACCACATAGCCTCCCCTCTGTTTAACTGTTCAGGAATAACCTGCTCAAACTATTATACCTAATTAGGACCAGCTATTCTCTGTACTTCCTATCACTCAGCCAAACACACACCACAAACAAATTTGCTCCAGGCAGACATCTCAGACTTCTAATGATATCTCTAAACAAGAGTAAGAACAATGAAAATGCTAGGTAGGGCATAATTGGTCTTACTTATTGGATTTGGGATGTATTTGTAGAGACAGGGAAAGTGTGAAATATGAAAGAGGGAAGTTGGAAGACTTAGAACACACAAACAAAAAAAATCTCCTAACCAAACCTGTTATTTTTTATTACATAGGCATGGTTGACTTATGGGAGTTTGGGGCTGTTTTGCTTTTCACACATGGGTTTTATTGGACTTGTGTAGGCAGAACTATATCATTTAGCAATGTTTGCTAAAATGTGTAAGGAAAAGTCAAGCATTGGTTTTGCAGGTTGAACACTAATGGTCTTGGACACTGGCTGAATACCAGTTGAATTTTCTATCCCAGGAAAATAAATAACCATGTCTTCTATCTACAAAATATCTATACACATTCCAGACATCATCCTGTATGCATTGCCTTTTCTGCTTTCTGAGCGCCTGACTTTCAAACAGTCAAGATTTATACTGGCATGTCAGTCTAAATGAAGAGCAATATTTCCTACCACACACCCTGTCTACCAACTACAATATAAAAATCCACAGGCATAAAGTGTCAATTTTTTAAAAAAAACATATATCAATTTCTTAAAATTTCACAATTCCAACAACAGATGTGGACTAGGAATTCTCAAGAATCTTTTTCATTAGAAATGCAAGGAATATAGTCCATAAAAAAATTAAAAAAGACTTGCTGTAGGTAACCTCTTAAAGTCACATATTTTATATCTTAAAAACTAGGAAGCAGTATTAGGCCCATTATCCTATAGTATTTCATAAAATAACAAAACCTACAAGGGAAAACTGAATGACAAAAATTAAAGGACACATTCATATTTGATCCTTTCAGAAATGAATTCCCCTTTACAAATGTAACTTTTATTGTGGCCGTTCTTTAATGCAATGAGGCTCCAAAAATTCTATTTTCAAAGGAGGAGCCAATTATTTTCAAGGGACTCTACAAGGGACTCTCCTACTACAGTAGAAAAATGGACTCATAAATTTTACAGATTGTAGCATCAAGAGTTAAAACAAAATGGATTTTAGTGCTTAATCCCAACTAACCTGAAAAATTAATTTAAGCTGAATGTCATTTCATTGCCATAAGCACTAAAACCAATTGAGATTTTATTATATGTGGTTTCTCTATTTAAAAATAAACTGCTTGTTAACCTGCTTTCGAAATGCTAATACTCATGCATTCAAGAGGTAATTATTATTTCTGCTTCTTAATGAAGGGAGGATGGAAATTGTGAATCAATATTTTTTCCTCATATATCTATTTTAGTTAATAAATGAAGAAGAGTTCTAGAGATGGAAAAAGGTCATCTACCATAGCAACTAAATAACATGATAGATAGTGTTGGACATGCACTTATAGAGAACTGCCACTTACTACTTGTGTGAACCTAAACAAATCACTTCAAACTTTCTCAACCAATAGCATTTAATCCTCATGAGTTTGTTGGGAGGTTCAAATAAAACAATTTGTATAAGTCACTTTTCTAACCCTAAATCATTATACAAAAGCTATTATTGCCATTATTATTAGCTAGGATAGTGATGAGAGACATCAGTTATTCTCCTTTAAGGAATAATTAAATTACCATATGAAAACATAGAAATTCATAAAAACATATAAATAAAATTACAAAATGAAGTTGGACAAAGGGGAATTGAATTCCAAATTCAAATATAAAAGTAACTATCCTGAGTGTTAAGCAGAAAAAAGTGTGGTTTTTTGGTAAATATTTTATTTTTTTGAATTATATGTAAAGATAGTTTTCAATATTCATTTTTATAAGATTTTAACTTTCAAATTTTTCTCACTCCTAATTCCCCTTCCCAAAACAGATCGTAAATCTGTAATCATGTAAACATATTTCCATATTAATCATTTTGTGAAAGAAGAAATAGGACAAAAGGGTAAAGCCACATTAAAAAAAAGTCAAGTGAAAACAGTATTTTTCTTTTTTCTTTTTTAATAATTATAATTTTTTATTGACAGAGCCCATGCTTGGGTAATTTTTTTACAACATTATCCCTTGCACTCATTTTTCCCTTCCCTCCCTCCATCCCCTCCCCCAGATGGCAAGCAGTCCTATATATGTCAAATATGTCATAATATGTCCTAGATACAATATATGTGTGCAGAACTGAACGGTTCTCTTGTGGCACAGGAAGAATTGGATTCAGAAGGTAAAAATAACCCGGGAAGAAAAACAAAAATGCAAATAGTTTGCATTCATTTCCCAGTGAAAACAGTATTTTTTGATCTGCATTCAGATTCCATCAGCTCTTTCTCTGAATGTACATAGCATTTTCCATTATGAGGCTTTTAGAATTGCCTTGGATCATTGTATTACTAAGAACTGTCAATCATAGTTGAATGTGAATAATGTTGTCATTACTGTATACCATGTTTTCCTGGTTCTGCTCACTTCACTAAGCATCAGGTTACATTTTTCTGAAATGTGTTCATTTCTGACAGCACAATATTATTTCATTACATCCATATACCACAACTTGTTCAACCATTTCACAAATGATGGGCATTTCGTAAACTTCCAATTATTTGTCAATGCAAAAATAGTCCTTTTTCTTTTTGTATGATTTTTTTGAGGATGCAGATCAAGCACTAGTATTGCTAGATTAATTGCCATTTGGGCATAATTCCAAATTGCATTGAATTGTTGTATCAGTTGCATTAGTGTCCCAATTTTCTCACAACTCTGACATTAATAATTTTCCTTTTCTATCATATTAGCCAAACTGACAGATGTTATGGGTTACTTCAGAGTTATTTTAATTTGAATTTCTCTAATCAATCGTGATTTAGGACGTTTTTTCATATGGCTATAGATAAGTTTTATTTCTTCATTTAAAAGCTGCCTGTTCATAAACTTTGACCATTTATCATTTGGGAAATGACTTGTATTCTTATAAATTTAATTCCATTTTGTACATATTTGAGAAATGAAGTCTGTATCAGAAATATTTGATATAATTTTTTTCATCTTTCTGCTTTTTATTCTAATGTTGTACATGATTTTGTTTGTGCATTTTTTTTTTATTTAATGTAATCAAAATTATCCACTTTGTATTTATAATGTTCTCGATTTCATGTTTGGTCATAAATTCTTTCCTTCTCCATAGATCTGACAGGTAAATTATCCCTTCCTCTCCTAATTTGCTTACAGTATCATCCTTTATGTTTAAATCATGTTTCTATTTAAATCTTGTCTTGGTATAGGATGCGAGACATTAATCTATGCCTAATTTCTGCCATACTATTTTCCAGTATTCTCTCCAGTTTTTATCAAATAATGAGTCATTTCCAACTGTTATCTTGTGTCCTGAATCTATTCAACCGATCCACCACTCTATTTCATAGCGGGTACCACATAGTTTTGATGATAGCTGCTTGATAATGTAGTTTTAGATCTATTAGTGCTAGGTCACCTTCCTTTCATTTTATTACATTAATTCCATTGATATTTTTGACATTTTGTTCTTCCAGATGAATTTGATATTCTTTTTTTTCTAACTCTATAAATTTTTGGCAGTTTATCTTCTATGGTAGTGAATCATTAAATTAAGTTAGGTATAATTAATCATTAGCTTGTCCTATCCATGAGTAATTAATATTTTCCAATTGTTTAGATCTGTCTTTGTGTTTTATGACCTGTACATAAACATTTCCTGGGTTTGTTTTGGAAACTATACCACCAAATATTTTATATTGTCTACAGTTATTTTAAATGGAATTTCTCTATTTTTTCTTACTGGGCTTTGTTGATAATATGTACAAACACCAATGATTTGTGTTTATGTATTGTAACTTTGCTAAAGTTATTATTTCAAATAGTTTTTTAATTGAGTCTCTAGGATTCTCTAAATATACCATTATAACATCTATAGTGACAGTTTTGTGTCCTTACTGCATAGTCTGATTCCTTCAATTTCTTTTTCTACTCTTATTGCTAAAGTTAACATTTCTAGTACAATATTAAATAATATTGGTTATATTGGGCATCTTTTTTCAACCCTGATCTTGAGAATGATTCTAACTTATCCCTAATACAGATAATGCTGATTATTTTAGATAGATAATATTTATCATTTTAATGAAAACTAATTTATTCCTACAGTCTCTAGGATTTTTAATAGGAATGGGTGCTGTACTTTGTCAAAAGATTTTTTTCTATATCTATTCAGATAATTATATGACTTCTGTTATTTTTGTTACTGATCTTGCCAATTATGTTGATAGTTTTTCCAACACTGAACTGATACTGCATTCATGGCATAACTCTTATCTAGTAATAATGTATTATTCTCATGATAAATTACTGTAATCTCTTTGCATCATATTTTTATTATAAAAGGAATTTGGTAGAACTCCCCTCTTGCCATTTTCCCAAATAGTTTATATAGTATTGGACTTAATTATTTTTTAAATGTTTTGTAGAATTCATTTGTAAATTCATCTGGCCCTGAAGATTTTTTCTTAAGGAGTTCATTGATGTTTTGTTCAACTCCCCCCCTACAAAGGGGTTATTAAAATATTTTATTTATTCTTCTGTTAACCTAAGCAATTCATATTCTTGTGTATATTTGTCCATTTCATTGAGATTGTCAGATTTATTTGCATACAGTTGGGCAAAAGAACTTCTAAATATGTCTTTAATTTCCTCTCCATTATGGTGAACTCACCCTTTTAATTTTTTCTGAGCTGAGAAATTTATTATTATTAAAGCTTTTAATTTTCAAAACATATACATAAATAATTTTCAACATTCACCCATGCAAAATCTTGTGTTCCAAATTTTTTCCCTTGCTTTCATCCACCCTCTCTCCTAGAAAGTAATCCAATATATGTTAAAGATGTATAATTCTTCTACACATATTTCTGAATTATTATACTTTTTTCATTTTTGATACTGGTAATTTGGTTTTCTTAATTCTTTTTCAAAAGTGAATTGCATTAAAATGTTTGTGGCAGTCCTTTTTGTAGTGGTTAGAAACTGAAAATTGAATGGATGCCCATCAATTGGAGAATGGTTGGGTAAATTGTGGTATATGAATCTTATGGAATATTATTGTTCTGTAAGAAATGACCAGCAGGATGAATACAGAGAAGCTTAGAGAGACTTACATGAACTGATGCTAATGGAAATGAGCAGAACCAGGAGATCATTATATACTCCAACAACAATACTGTATGAGGATGTATTCTGATGAAAGTGGATATCTTCAACAAAGAGAAGATCTAATTCAGTTCCAATTGATCAATGATGGACAGAAGCAGCTACATCCAAAGAAAGAACACTGGGAAACAAATGTAAACTGTTTGCATTTTTGTTTTTCTTCCTGGGTTATTTGTACCTTCTGAATCCAATTTTTCTTGTGCAACAAGAAAATTGTGTGGATCTGCACACATATATTGTATCTAAGATATACTTTAACATGTTTAAAAGTATAAGACTGCCTGCCATCTAAGGGAGGAGGTAGAAGGAGGGAAGGGAAAGGTTGGAACAGAAGTAAATACAAGGGACAATGCTGTAAAAATTAACCATGCATCAGTTCTGTCAACAAAAAGCTGTTAAAAAATCAAATTGCATTCTAGTTTTATTTTTTAATAAAAATCTGTTAGTTTCATTTATTAGTTCAATAATTTTGTTATTTCAATTACTTTCTCCTTTGATTTTCAGAATTTCTAATTTGATATTTAAGTGTGGGGGGGAATTATTTGTTCTTTTTCTAGATTTTTTTAATTGCATGCCCAATTCATTGATCTGCTCTTTTCTTATTTTATTCATGTAAACATTTAGAGATACAAAATTTCTCCTGAGTACTACTTTGGCTGCATCCCATAAATTTTGGTATTTTGCCCAATTATTGTCATTCTTTTTGTTGAAATTACTCATTGTTTCTATAATTTGTTCTATGACCTACTCATTCTTTTAAGATTAGATTATTTAGTTTACAATTTGTTTTTGATCTATGTTCCCACGGGCCTCTATTATATACAATTTTTATTGCATCCTGATTTGAAAGGGATGTATTTAATATTTCTGCTTTTCTGCCTTTGATTGTGAGGTTTTAATCTCTAATTCATGATCATTTTTTGGTGTAGATGCCATGTACTACTGAGAAAAAGATATATTCCTTTATATCCCCATTCAGTTTTCTCCGAGGTATATACTATCTAACTTTTCTAAAATTCTATTCACCTCCTTAATTTCCTTTTTCATTAATTTTATAGTTAGATTGATCTAGTTCTGAGAAGGAGAGATTGCATTTCTCCACTAGGACTATTTCTTCTTGTTACTCATTGAACCTCTTCTCTAACAATGTGGATGTTGTACCACTTGTTGCATTGATGTTTAGTACTGCTATTATTTTATTGTCTATTATACCTTTTAGCAAGATGTAATTTCTTTCCTTGTCTCTTTTAGTTAGGTCTATTTTTGCTTTTGCTTTGTCTGAGATCAGGATTGCTACCCCTGCTTTTTTCCCCTTGAGCTGAGCAGAATATATCCAGCTCCTGCCTTTTACCTTTACTCCATATGTGTTTCCTTTCTTCAAGTGTATTTCTCGTACACAGCATATATGATTCTGGTTTATAATCCACTCTGATAATCACTTTTGTTTTATAGCAAAGTTTACCCCATTCACAATTATTATTACTGTTTGTTTCTTTTCATCCTTCCCACCTTTTATACTTGTATATCTCTCCTTTCACTCTATCCTTCCTCATCATTGTTTTACCTGATCACTGCCTCTCTCATGTGCCTTCCTTTCTATGAGTCCCTCTTTTCTTTCTCCTTTCCCCTACTATTTCTTCCCTACTTTCTATTAGTCTACTCTTCCCTTTTCTTTTTTTTTCCCCTTCTACTTTTGATATCCCTTCTGCCCCTTCTTTTATTAGTCCTTTTTTGTTTTCTTTCCCTTTCCCTCTCATACTTCTATATCACATAGATTTCTGTACTTACTTAGCATGTATGTCATCCTCTCTTTGAGCCAATTCTATGAGAGTAAGGTCCAAATAATTCTCAATCAATCCCTCCCTTCTTTTCCTCTACTATAACAGATCTTTCATACCTTTTCATGTGATAGAACTTACCCCATCCTGCCTCCCCCTACCCTCTTCTCTAAGCACAATACCTTTTTTACCCCTTGTTATTATCATTATATCAAATCAATTCATACCATACCCACTAAATGTACTTCTTCTAACTGCCCTAGTAGATATACATGTTTAAATGTTATAAGTATCATCTTTCCATGTAGGAATGAAAACAGTTTAACTTTATTGAATACTGTGGGTTTTTTCCTTTCCTATTTACCTTTTTATGTTTCCCTTGAGTCTTGTATTCAAAGACCAAATTTTCTGTTCAGCTCTGGTCTTTTCATTTGGAAAGTTTGAAAGTCCCCTATTGCATTGAATGCTCATCTTTTTCCCTGAAAGATCATACTTAGCTTTTCTGGGTTGCTGATTTTTGATTATAACCTAAACTCTTTTGTCTTCCAAAATATATTCCAACCTCTCTGATCCTTTTATGCAGAAGCTACTAAATCCTGTGTAATCCTGATTGTTTCTCTTTGAGATTGCTGCTTGCAATATTTTCTACTTGACTTAATAGATTTGGAATTTGGCTACAATATTCTTTTCATTTTTTTTTTATTTTGGGAAATCTTTCAGGTGATAATTAGTGGATTTTTTCAAAGACTATTTTATCCTGTGTTCTAGAATATCAGGCAATTTTCCTTAATAATTTCTCAAAAGATGCTGTCCAGATGCTTTTTTGATTATGGCTTTCAGCCAGTTGAATAATTATTAAATTATTTCTCCTGCATATATTTTCTAGTTCAATTGTTTTTCCAATGAGGTATTTTACATTTTCTTCTACTTTTTTCATTTTTAAAAGTTTTGTTTGACTGATTATTAGAAGTCTTATAGAGTTATTAACTTCAATTTCACAATTCTATTTTTAGGAAAATTTTTTCAGTTAGTTTTGGTATCTCCTTTTCCAATTGGCCAAATATACTTTTTAAGGAGTTATTTTTCCAGTTAATTTTTATGCTTCTCTTTCCAAGCTGTTGGTTCTTTTTCATAATTCTCTTCTCTAGTTCTCATTTCTTTTCCCAATTTTTTCTACCTCTTTTACTTGACTTTAAAAATCCTTTTTGAGTTCTAAGAGAACTTTTTTGGGTTTGAGACCAATTCATTTTTCCCTTTGAGTTTTCACATATAGGTTTGACATTTTTCTCCTTTTCTGAATTTTTTTTTAATCTTTCCTGTCACCAGAGTAGCTTTCTATGATTTTTTGTTTGTTTTGTTCATTTTATTTTAAAAAAATGAGCTCTATTCCTGGGGCACAGGGTCACTATTCCAAGTTTCTTGCTCTCAAGACCAGGGGCCCATCCACTGGCTTTATGTTACAGGTCCTCAGTGGCATCTTGCTCACTGTGGTGATCCATCCTAGTCATGCATGTTGTGCTGGGTTCCAGGGCAGTTTCCCTGTTGCATTATCACTGAAGGCTTCACAACCAGACTATTGTGCCACTGGCCTGTGAGTTAGACCCACAGGGCCATGGTTACTGATCTGTGCTAATGGTGAGAGCTTCCTGCTGCCTTGCTTGGATTACTGCTTACTGTACTGCACTCCCTTTTTAGTCATGTGAGAAAGATAACTTAGAAGAAATAGAAGAAAGTCTAAGTTATACTTTCAATCTTAAAAATTGCTTCACTCCACCTTTTTGTGGATTCTGTCACTTCAGAATTCTTTTAGAGCCTTAATTTAATGTTTTTTTTTTTTTTCCTGAGGGAAACTGGGGAGAGCTCAGGCAACTTCCTGAGTTTTCTTTGCCATCTTGACTCCAGTCCATTAAAAAAAGCTTTTGAAAGGATAGCATAATAAACTATTAATTAGCAAGATATTTGAAGATAGGCATTCACTGAGAAGAAAAAAATTCACGAAGAATTATGCCAGCACAAAGTCCAAGCTCAAGAAGGATTCCCTGAAGATTATGAAGTCTTCCATATGATCTTATTTTTGGATGACACAATGCAGTAGCACCATGCAGCAAACCCTGGAGCAAATAAAATCCTCTGCAAAAGATTTTAAACTTGCAGTAAAGTCTTGTTGGATCATTCACAAAGGAAATACCAAGATTAAAAAAATGTCTTATACATATTTCAACATGCCATTGGATGGATAATCAGTAGAATTTATCCATGTGTGTGTTTATCTGTGACAGTACAGATGGGCAAAAAGTTGTTTCCAAAGTTAAATAAAAGTAGATGGAATAAAAGTAATCTAGACTAGATTGTCTTTATGAAACTGCTAAATTCTTTTCATGAGTTCATATTGCCCAAGAAAGTAATGGTCCACTTTTTAAATACCAGCATCCTACCAATATTACTTAACACCATACTCTGGAGACATATGGAATCCAAAAGCCTATGAAGTAAATGTGAATATCATATATTTGGTGAATGAAAGAGATAGGATGAGTAGAAGCAGGCTTCAACATATAACCAGACAGAAACTTCAGCAAAGAAAAGGAGTAAACAATTTCATCAAGGAATTGATGATAGTAGTTACACTAGTCATATGGTGACAGATTGGCAGTCAATGTTCTACTTTATATATCAGAAGTAAGGAATAGCTCAAGTATATGAGGGTCCCAGATAATAAACTTATAGAAGTATATTGATAGATCCACTAGGACAGGCAGTCACATATGAGGTATAACATGCATAAACCAGAAAGGGAATAATTCAATCAAGAATTTGACTCAGGCAATTCTGATAGACTTGGTATGGAAAATGACATTTGCATTCAGAGGGAGAAATAAGGAGACTGAATCTGGATCAAAGAAAAGCATAATATTTACACATTTTTGTTTTGTATGTTTGCTTTTTATTTCTCATTTTTTCCCCCTTTGGCTTGATTTTTCTTGCACAACATGACAAATATGGAAATATGTTTAAAGTACTGTACATGTATAATCTATATTAGATTGCTCGCTACCTTGAGTGAGGTAAGACAAGGAGGGAGAAAAAAAATTGGAATACAAAATCTTACAAAAACAAATATTGACATCTCTCTTTACATGTATTTGGAAAAATAAAATACTATTGAGAAAAAAATTGAAATAAAGGAAAAAAGTTTCAGTCATAAATATAACTCATGGCTGTACCAATATAATAAACATCCATTATAAAGAAACATACTGGTTTTGACAATTTTTGATGAAATATTCCTCAGGAAAAGAAAGGTGGTAAATCTCCACAAGATATGAAAATAGCAGGGGGAAGATTATTTCAGGAATGAACCTCCAGGAGAGTAATCCCAAAATCTTTTATTAGGAAACCTATTTGGAATACTTATAGTTCTTCAGTTCTAATATATAAAAGATAACAAAGTACATAGTATTTTTTAGTTACTGTTCTTAAAAACCATAATTTTTTGTGATTTGACCTTTAGGCTATTCAAGTCTCAAATATCAGACCATTCACATCCCCTATTTCTCTACATTTCTTGATCCCTGAAAATTCAGTAGGAAATTAATTTGGAAACTTAACCATTGCTCTTTTGACTATGAAGTGATAAGCTGGTATAATTGTATTGAATTATTTGTGGCAGGGAATAAACAGCCAATGTCATTTGTTTTCATCACTGCTTCTGTTTCTGGGAATGGAGCTACTTAGGTTTTCTCCTTCCCAATGAAGAAAACTTTCTTATATCCCATTCTATTATGTGTTTTGGGAATGGTTTTTTTAAAGAATGTTTGCTGTTTATTCCTATATCACTGTTTGGGTATGTATATGGTTGGGAGCTTAATGAGGGACCTAAAAGCAAAAAAAAAAAAAAACAAACAAAAAAAAAAAACCCTGGAATAAAAAAATGAAAGGAAACAGAAAAAGAATAATTATTGCACAGGAAGATAAGCACAGAAATACTATTTTATAGCTACACAAACAATATGAACAGAATGGACATTATTGAAAAATACACATAGGTGACTATGGCTACTAAGGAAAGAGAGTATTTTTTGCTAAATGTGAAGAATGGGGAAACGAAAGAGGCTAGCTATGTAATTATAATGAATAACCAGACATAAAAGATAATTATTAAAACAACAACACAGAAATAAGTTTGAAAGTTAAATATAATTAAGCCAATATTTATTAAGACAATTTGTTATGTCTTTTAAAAAAAACCTTGGCTATGTCCATGGTAGGTTGAATTAGAATCATTCATTCTCCAACTTGAAAGGGACCCAAAGTCATCTTATTTAACTTGTAACTGCAAAAATTCTTCTTCCACATCTAACATCATATTTGACAAATAATTATTAAGCCTTTGCTTGAAGACCTCTAATATGAGAGAGCCTGCTACCTCTTGAGGTAACCCAGATATTTTCGGACAGCTCTAATTATTAGGATATTTTTCTTGCATCAAGAAATCCCATTTTTTCTAATAACTTTAATTCAATTCAGCATGAATTTATTGAAGACCTATTAGATTCAAAACACTACATAATATTTGTTAAGTTGAATTTTCAGAGTGGCAGATTTTAGCTAAATTAATAAAATCTAAAGCTATGCCAAAATATAACAAGATGTTTCAAGAAGTAGGAGGTGCCTCCTAAATTCCATCTAGTGGTCCTAATTCTACTCCACATAAATGATTAAATTATATCTCATTACTCAACATTCTACCCTTCAAAAATTAGATGAGAGATGCCAAATCTCTGCTCTCCTACCCCTAACTCATTCTTTCATCAGATTTTATACAAGTATGGTTCCTTCAACTGTTTTACATCATCTCAAAGACTTTTACCATTTTTTTGACTTCCTTCTGGATAATTCTTTTGTTGCTCTTCAACTAATTACATGATAGTCAAAGCAGTACAAAATAGCATTGATATTTTCTGATCAAGTCAGACTATAGTAAGGTCATCATCTCTCTTCAATCTAAAGTTTTGTTAGATTTCTTGGATTTCATTTCACTTTGTGGATTCATATTAAGCTTATACTAAACCTTAAGATAATTTTGAGATGAATTGTCAACCAGACTTCCCTCATTTTATATTTGAGAAATTCATTTTTTAATCCAAGTGTAAGCATTTGTATATACTCTGATTAAATTTTTTGTACTGGTTTCAGTCTAATGTGCTCATCTGCTTAGATCTTTTTTGAATACTGATATTCTCAGTGTTTTAGATATTCTTTCCAATTTTCTATCTTCAGCAATTCTGACAAGCAAAACATTTATTCTTTTATATAGATCACTGATAAACATGTTAAAATAACCCAAAGCCAAGGTGAGATCCCTAGAATTTGCCACTGGGCACTTCCTTTCAATGACAATAAATTATTAATAACTTCACTTTTAGTTTAGCCATTTAACTGCTTTGAAATTTGTCTAAGTGAATTAACATATACTTCTTTATCTATTTTAAAAGAAAGAATGAGAACCTATTCAAATAGTTTCTTAAAATTGAGCTAACCTATATCATCATGATTGGCAACTGCTGAATGTGTTGTGGTGCAAATATGCAAATAAATGTCACTATAAGCATTCCAGATGGAAAGTAAGACTGAGTGGAACACCTAGCATTTGGTGTTGGAAAAATCAAGATATAAAATTCAGAACAAAGATTTCTGGTTCATTTTGCAGAGGAAAATGTTTGTGAAATACTCCAAAGCAAAAGAGTTCAGAGAAAAAGATAGCTAGAACTTCACCTTATTGTCTAAGTAAAAATCTATAAGGAAGTTGGTTCAAGAATTTCTGACACAATTAGCAATGGGCAACTCAAGACTCATATTGTAAGAATACACACATAGAAGATGCAAACAAAAGAATATAATTGAGGGTGATTACCCTCTAAGAGTATCAGGATACAAAAGCCTAGAATTCAGTTATATGCAGTCACAGAATTTTATGGGATATTAACATACACATCATACACATTATTACAGGAGAGTTTTAAGACTTCATTTTGGTCTCATATCAAAGAAATTTTTTGTTTTTTTTCCTGTGATCACGTCAGATTTAGGATACAGGGAAATTATTTGACATGGCAAATCAATGAGGCTTGTTAAACTTGCTTGTTAAAGCAAGTCAGGCTGCTTTAACAGAATTATATTGTCCCAAATGAGGAAGGTGATCATCCTGTTATCCTTTCCCATGATTAGACTGCACCCAGAACTTTGGCTTTAATTTTTAGGAAGATTATTTAGGAAGATTGTTTATAAGGTGGAGGGTGACCAGAGAAAAGAAACAGTTATTTGATGCAGTGGACAGGGGACTGAACTTGGGAGTCAGAAAGATCTGAATTCAAATTCTGCTTCAGACAATTACTAGCTTTCTGACCCAGGAAAAATCACTTAAATTCTCTCAGACTGTTTCCACAGCTACAAAGTGAGGATTATAATAAAATTTACCTCAAAGAAGTGTGGATTGTTGTGAGAACCAAGTGAAATAATATAAATAAAATGTTTTGCATATCTTGGAGTGTCATATAAATGGTATTAACAAGTATCCTCAATATCATCTGGTAAGAAGATCAGCTAAAGGTGTTAGGAGTGATCAACTGAGAGAAGACTGAGGAAAGGTAAAATTATGATCAATCATATGGAAAGGGGACTAGAGCTGCTTATTTTCAGAGGACATATGGCAGAATGTTAGAGAGAGGTTAATTTTTGGAATGTTTAAATGGAGTGAACTGTTTTCAGAAGTAATAATGCTCTTCATTGGAGTTCTTCAAACAAAGGCCAACTAACAATATGTTGGAGACTCTGCAGAAGAGGGTTCATGTTCAGAAAAAAGTTGGAATTCTGGGATTCACTACAACTCTTGAAAAATTATAATTCTTATATTTTGTATGTTTTAACTTTCCAATATAGGTGTGTTAGTTGGGGTTCAAGAGGTGTTGGAGAATGACTTAGCATCTCCCTCCCGAAAAGTCTATAAAAGTGAAAAAACAAACTGTGCCTGCATTTTTGAGAGTGAAGAAGGGAGGTGATACCTAGAATATCATCATGATATACCTAACTCAGCAACTGTAGATAAAAACCTTCAATCCAGCAAGACACAGAGGCTCAGAAGACAAAAGCACTGGGAAAGTTTTATAAATGAAGCCAAATGCTGAGTTGAAAAAAATACCCACTCTACATTCCTGCTTTCAATACTCTGATGCAGCAATATTTTGAACAGTGTTGACAATGCCTCTACTGACCAAACTATGCCTTCCTGTATGATCCTTCTGCTTATTCTTGCATATTTTTTCTTAAAGGACTTACCCAATGTGTTCTGGGTTTCTCTTTGGATTTAAAAAAATATTTTGAAAGTGACAGCATAACACTCAGACTGTTCAATTATCCATCACTTTTGCTAGGTAACACTAAACTGTGTTGTCCAGTCATCCTTGATCTCGAGAATATTTTTTGATGCTTTCTGTTTAGAAGAAGTTATTGTTAGTAATATTTTATAGTCTATAAACATTTCTAAGTGCTTTTCTTTCATTATTTGTGCTACCTGTGAATTGGATTCTTGTGATATCATATTGTTTCATGACTTGCAGCCATATAACATTACTAGTGGAATACTGATATGAAAAAAAAGATAGCTTTCTGCAGCATAGATAAGCTTGGGATCATTGAAAACATTGAACAATTTACCAAAAGTGATTAAGCTTGCTTTCCACCTTCTTTTCCATGATCTACCTGGCTTACTTTACAGCTACTGTGCTTTTCCAAGATACACACACACACACACACACACACACACACACACACACACACACGTCTAACTCAAAGATGTTTTTGAACACAGAGATTTGGAACAGAATGAGTCCATAGAGGTAAGTACAGTCTAAAGCTCTCCTTTTTCAGACAAGAAAATTGAAGTCAAGGGCACTGAAACAATTTGAATAAGATGACACAGATAATAATTAGTAGAAAAATCAAATTTTTGCTCAGGTCCTTTCACTTTACATCTAACACTCTTTGTCCATTCTGCTTCCCCCAAGTTGCCTATCCAGGTATATATGGAGTGCACAAATATGGAGAAGATTCTTTCTTTATCTACTTGACTTCCATTCATTTCCCCCTGTATTTTTGCCTTATTTAGTATTAAATAAGAGAGTGCAGGTAAAATGTTTTTCAAGCCATAATCATCTAAATACTAGCTGCTGCTGCTATTGCTATATATTATTATAACTCCTAATGTTTCCTTTGAATTCTCAGAGGTTTATTTAGAATGGGGAGAAAGAACATTTCATTTCTCCAAATCTTTACTGGAACCCATTTGAACACTGGAACACTGCCATCAGTAGATGTCTGTAGTTTGCTGTTGCTACCCTTGATAAATAGGTTATCAGTGTTTACCATGTGAACTGTTTGAATGGATGGTACTTCTCTTACTAAATGTGGATGGGATAAGTCTGGGACCTATTCTATGTAAGAATTGAATTGGAAGCAATTATATGCAGTATTAAATATTGCACTTACATGGGAACTGACCTGAAAGTCAAGTTACACAAAAAGTGTAAAGGAGAGGGTGAAATTCTCTTTGACACAGTCCTGTGCTTTGCTTGGCAAAGAGATGAAAATTTTTCCCAGGGCTAGGTTCTTAGTTCGTAAATGATCCAGTTGAGACCTAAGCTGCACAACCTTATTGTTATTGGATATCTGTGTCTCCAAAATGCTCCTGGCAAATGTTCTACTGTACTCTAAACTAGCATTTGTAAGATCCCTTGTGATTCTTAGTGAGAGCAAAGCTCCTATATCCATGGAAGAATAAATGTACATAAGAGAGAATCTTACTGGTCTATGAAAGAAAGGTAAGCCAAAAGATGACAAGGGAAAGATCAAATATCAAATAAAGATCTTCTTGCATATAAACATGACTCCAAGTCTAGATACCAAGGAAGGCATAAATAAAATAAATAGAATTAAAATCACCCTTTAGAAACATTTGGAGTAGGGATAGGATCTACTGTAGCCAATATATACTGATGCTAACACCACTGCTCAATTCTATTAAAAAAAAAAATAGAAATCCATCCAGAAATCTGACACCAAATAGCCTTTTATCCAAAGCTAACATTTATTTAAATGAATCTTTTCCTCCTCTTGAGCATAGATCCCACATTGATTTTGCCTGAGAAGTATCTAATTCAACCATCTCAGGCTGCTCCGTCCTAATTTTAAAACACTTTAGAAAAGGAGAATTTTCCAAGTCAGTATGGCTTAATGGAAGACCTAGAAATAAGAAGACAAGAAAGATCGGGATTCAAAAGTCTTTAGTTCTAGTTTTTAGCTTTGCTAAGAATGAGCTTTTTGAATCAATATTAAATCCTTTAACCTACCTACTATTTCTGTTTCCTCACCTGTAAAGTATAAAGGCTAGACTAAGTGACTTCTAAGGTCCCTTTCAACTCACTGGCATCAATAATTCTATTAACTTCCCCTCAGCTCATTAGTTTCTACATAGAATAATGAGTGTATTCCAAAAGACTAAATTAACTATATCTTCAAAGTTCAGAATACTCTTTCTTAATGAAGACTATTTTGCTTATCACAAAAGACTTGAGAATTCTATAGGTCATCTTTCATTGATATTTATGGCTCCTCTCATTGTTTGGCATGGATTTGGATACCCTTAAAGTTGATGTCTTTATAAAAGATGTCAACACAAAAGTATATGAGTAGAAAAATAGGGATGGGCCAGTGACAGAATGATAACTGATAATGAGGCTTGTCTGTCCCCTTGTTGTCCATCCAATATGAAACCATCTGGAAGAAAGCCCCAGTTGGGACCAGGGAAAAAGGACTCTATAGAGTACTGATGGGAAGACATGGACAAGAGCCACACGAGATGGGCAGGTACCAATGAAGTACAACAGCACTGTTAGAGATAATCCACAGATAATTAAGATTACTGATCCACCAAAGTATGGAGAGAGAGTGTAAATGCTGGGATAAATGGCCATATAAACTGCAACTTGGATTTAATTGGGATAGAGAACTCTTGGTGGAGAGGAAAACTCTAACAATTCAAATTAGCACTTTCTCTGCAAATTAGTTTTAGAAAATAATAGGCAAAAGGAGTCAAACATATGGCCAGCAAGCCATATAAAAATAATAACAACAATAATAATAGCTAACATTTAAATAGCTAAGCATTCCAATTATTATCTCATTTATTTCTTTCAATCATTAGTATCTGACACTTGCATCTAAAGCTCAAAGGGTCATGTGAATTGCTTAATGTTAAGTGGTATAAAGTTAGAATCAATTTATACTTAAAGTCAGAATTATTTTGCACCAGCTTTGCTTTAGGAAGCTTATGTTTTGTTTGAATAAGCAAAAATAAGAATACAAGCTCTTTGGGAGTGAGAAGCAAAAGCATTTATGTCTCATTACCTTTTATCATCATCATCATCATCTTAAGCATTAATCTATATAATAGCAAATCATGCTTAAAGTAGAAGTAACATTGGACTTGGAATTAGATGCCTGGTGGAACATTGGGGATGAATTCTAACTCCAATATCTAATAACTGTGTGACCTTGAACAAATCACCTAAATTCTCTGAAGCTTATCTGTAAAATGGAAATAAAAATACTTACACAAGATACCTCACAGATTTCTTACGAGGAAGGAGCTTTGTAAATTGCTGATGTACTATAAAAATACGAATTCCTGCCATCACCACTGAAATTATTAATTCCTGACCCTCTCACATCTCCCTTCCCCCTACCTCTCCCTATTAAATTCCTACTCATCCTTCAAGACCTAGCACAAATACCATTTCCCCCAAGAATTCTTTCCTTCCCCTCCATCTCTTTGTCCACTAAATTTTCACTCATTCTTTAGAGTCCCGCTGAAACACCATTTTCCCCAGAGGGCTTTCCTTCATTAATTCCAGCCAGAATTCCATCTGAAGTCCTACAGCACTTATCATCTATAGCACACATGTAGTGCTTATTCTAAACTGCCAAGTATTATAGCTATCTAGCTATATGTCTCAGTGCTTTAATCAGATTAAGCTCCAGGAGGGCAAGGATCAGATTGTACACATATCTGCATTTATTCTCAGCCAGTTAACAAGCCTTTATTATGCACTTACTATGTGCCAGCAGCAGCTAAGTGGGGCAATGCTTAGAGCACAGACCATGAAGATTGTATAGAATGCTGAATGAGGGATTAGCAAGACCTGGAGTCTAATCCTAATTCGGATTTTTACTAGCTGTGTGACCATGAATAAATTCTTTTATCTTCTTGAAACTCAGTTTTCTCATTTACAATATGTACCCATTTCACAGAGTTGTTAGCAAGCACCAAAAAAATAAGGTATCTATTTCACAGAGTTGTTAGAATACACCGAAGTGGTAAGAATATAAATAATGCTTGTTTGCTGAAGTGGCAAACTTTAAAGATATGTATATCTGTGCTTTTGTATTCATTTATATACATGCACATGCATATACACATATATTATATGTATCTGTATATGTGATATGGAAGTATGTATATAGAAACATTCCATATATACATATGTGTCTATGTCTGTATATATACACACATGAAAATACATTTGTGCATATGTTAGATTGCACATGTGAGCAATCCAGTGCGTGCACACATGTGCAATCCAGTGTGTGCACATGTGCCTGCATATATGCACAATGCAATAAACATATGTCCATGTGTGTGCATTCCTGCATGTATTATGTGCATACATGTATGGATTTGTATGCATATATGCATATAGACATATGTATATATGCACATGTATGGGTATATATGGGCGTGAAGTTAGATATATGTATATAGCATGCATATGTGTATATATAGCATATATATTAACTGTTACTCAGTTTTCAGTCAATTTACAACAAGAGAGTATTGAATTGTACAAGGTTATTATCAGTATTATATCACTATCATTAATTCCCTCAATTGGCATAAAAGGGAGATCACATAGCACCTACCTAGTAAATTTAGAAACAATCTCTATACTCCAGGTATTTTCCACTTAACCAGTAAATAAAGAAATATTCTCCAAATTCAGAAAAAGGTAGACGAACCTCTTTTCCCACTGAAAACTTATCTCAAACTATTTTCCCTATAAATGCTATCAGATGGATCACCTGGGGAAAATAAATTATACAACAGAAAATTCTTTGGAAAGAATCTTAACATCTTGTTGCATTTCACCGTTAACACTAACTGGCCTTCCCAAGAATAAAATGTTATAAATACCTGGTGTGAGAAGAATAACGGAGGTGACAATCAGGGAGCAGATCACCAGAATAACAAGCAAAGCAATCGCTATTCCTTTCCAATTCCTTTGTGGAGGATTACTTCCCACCAACTCCTGCAAACAACAAAGAAGAATACTATTGAGTGAAAAGAAGCAATCATTCTCATAAAGTCAATAGTTTCTGGAATTCAAAAGCCAGAGGTAAATTTGGGAGCAAAAGTGTACACATTTGTGGCTACCTACACCAAAGCAACTTCTGAATTGTTCCTCCTCAGGTACTCCTGGTTATTGAAGTCTCTTTCCTTTCGCTTGGGTCCTAAACACAATCTTTCAGGATAGAATTTGATCTTTGCTACTTTATCCTTTTACCTTAGCGTATACACACAATGAAGTGTGGTAGCTAGGAGAACCATGGGGAGTAGGTTAAATGTATGACAAGTAAATAGGCTACAATGTTGGTCTTCAGGACTCAGATTTAACAGGGAGATTTGTGGGAAAGGAAAGGAATTACTATTGATAGCAGATATGAGATCTGCTATAGCCCTATTGCTTGTCATCAAAAAGTGACTTACTGATGGAAAGAGAAATGGACCCAAGTCTTTGACCCTTAGGATAGAGAACAGCAGTAGGGTTGGGGTAGTTTGATGAGTATTACTTATGAGAATATTTCTTGTGTGTCACACCATAGGAAAGGCATCATTCAATATGTGATGACTGTGCTCAGCATCCTCCTTGAAGTAGGGGCTGATTCACCAAAAAATAGTTTATAATATATTTCAGATATCATCAATATGATAATAAAGTATCTCATCATACTCAGATATAATATCACAAATATATCTATTTCAGACAATAATCTCTTATGTTTCTTCCCCATCACTCTTAGTATGTTTGAGAATCTTAGAAAAACTTCAAATCACTGAATTTCCTCTCCTAGATCAATATCACGTTCCCCTCATCTTCTGCTACAATAGAGTAAAAAGTTCTGTGTCCATTTTGAAATCCCACAGGAGGAGAATATGGGTGCCTGATCATACTACAAAGACCTTCTACTTATGAGAAAGCCAGCATTTCCCCAATTAGTGTAACTAAATAATATAGGAAGGATATAGCAAGATACACAAGAATAGCCTTGAGAAAAGGTTAAATAAATTTGTGCTCAAATTATCAAGAAAAAGTTGAGCAGAGGCAGAGGAAGAACAAAGCACAGGTGGGACAGTATTCAGTATGTGAGAGATTTCTCACCCTAACTCAGCTTTATGTTCTGCTTACTACCTCAGCTTTTTATCAGGCCTTGTGGACTTCATTCTCTCTTCTCTATAATTCATACTACATTCTAAAATCAATTTATCGTGCTGAAGCTTTAGTGTACTCATGTTCTGACTTTCTTGTCTAGAAAACAAAGGGCAAATTCCTTACATTGACATTCAAGGCTCTCTTAGTAATTTGGTTCCAACTTATCATCATGTGATTTCTTCTGTACTTTATTTTGTAGGTAGAAGGGGTAGAGTATCTCCTCAGAACTGTTTTTGTGCATCTCATTATATTCTTACTTTCTCTGTGGTATGATCAGGTATTTTTCCTCACTGACCTGGATCACCCCCTTCCATTTCCTATCTACAGATTTCAACATCTTCTCCACCTTTTAAATTTCTCTTAAAATAGTTTACCTCCTTGAAGGAGGTACCTCTGATATACCTTTACATCTTTGATAATCCCAGTCAAGATTCAATCTTTCCCTATTTCCTTCTCTCTCCTCTCCCTCCCCTTTCCTTTCTTTCTTTCTTCTTTCCCTCCTTCCTTTTATCCATCACTTCTCCCTCATCTCTCTCTGCTCTCAATTCCTATAGTTCCTATTGATTATACCAATTACATCACATTTGACATATGCTGTCTAGTCTTTTTAGTTGTATCTGTCTTGCCTCTCAATCCACACTATATTATAGGCTCCTAGGGGGAAAGACTTAATGTATAATTTTGCATCTCAATAATTCCTTGTCCATAGCTGGCACAGAAGTAATATTTGTTGAATGAATAAAAGAATGAATCAATCAAATGAATAAAAACAAACAGTTTTCAGTAAATTCATATTGCTTATGATAAAATGATTCTGGCTTTGTATCTCCCATATTCCTATTCCTTAGATGTAGATACATCAGATTTTCTTTTGAAAATGTTCTCACATTTAAACACCAGGGTAATTTTACATGCACATAGACAGGCATTATTGCATACTATTTTTATTAGGGAAATTTTATTCTACAGAGCACAAGTAAATCTGTGAAATGTGGGAACACAAATTAGATGTTTGAAATGACAAACTTAAAGATTAACTCAATCTGCAGAAGTTGAAACTATTGAAAACCTTAGTGAATCTGATATGATATCCATGGAAGAACTTGAGAATCCTACTTGGGAAACCAGGCAACACTCATGAATCAAGTCCAAAGCATGCCCTTTTCAATCTAGTTACAAGATTTTTTTACCCAGGTTAGTGCAAATAAGATTTAATCTTATGTCAGCTTCTATGTAGAGACTCCCCAAGCAAAGGATGTCCAGGCATGGATTCATAAGGGTTAGAATTCAATTACTCACTGTAGGAAGTTCTATCTCAGTGCTATACTTACCTGCCACAGAATACTGTATTGGCAAAGGCAAGGATATTTCTCCCTCCTTACCTCTTCCTGTTAGCATTCGTGGCATTCTTCAGCATTTGCCTCAAATGTCACCTTCAGCAGGAAGGTATTCTCACCTTCCCAACTCGCTCCTGGCAGCTACATGAATCTTCTCCTCTAAAACTGCTGTTTCTATTGCCTGTGTTTCTTTTGCATACCTATTTACTTACAAGTTATTTCTCTCATTCAAATGTAAACTGATTCTTTGTGTTTTTAATTTTGTTTTCTTTTTTTTGCATCTCCTAGCTTCCTAGAAGGTCTGACACACACAAAGTGCTTAATAAATGCTTACAGAATAAATTGATCACTGAACTGGATCTGATTAATATTTTTGGGTCTCTTTATGAGCACTCAGTTTTTGGATAATGTCTTTGTCCATAGTTTCAGTAGGTGTTGGAATCCTTACTAACTACTAACTAATTAGAGTTGATCTAATCTTACAAGAAGATGTTTTGGGCAGAACCTGAAACAAGGTACTAAGTAGAACTAATTAATACAAGGCTTGTGTTCACACCTTTACTCATTGGAGTTCAATGAGTTCACACCTCTCTTGAAGCTCTTTGGGCCAGAGAGCACTAGCATAAATAGAGCTTCAATGGGCCAGTCAAAGAAGTCCTTCAGAGTGAAGAAGTTACAAGTCGAGATTTCACCGGAATGACATGAAGACTGGTGCTGGCTCTGGAGGCTGAAGAAAGCAGAGGCTGAAGCAAAGGACAAAGCAGCAAGAGCTCTTGGAACCAAGCAGAGAGATAGGCCTCTAAGCTAACCGGGCTATATTGGAGATAATAAAAGATCTGAACTTTTATCACCTGGCTGCATTTGGGAAGAAGATCACCACAAGTAGGTATTTGCTCTACCCCCTCACCTTCAATCCAAATAGATAATTTACTCCACAGCTCCAACAAAAGTCCTGTTCACTCTTTCTTGGGTAAAGTTTAGCTTTAATAGCATTATTAGATAGTTATTTAGTATAAGTAGCTAGTTAGTAGGCAGTCAAAGTACATAGCAATGGGAGCTAAAACAAAAACAAAGATAAAAAGCTTGTGACATAACATGGACATTTTTATTTGGCCAAGTCTCTATGCTTGGGGAAACCACTATGGCCCAGGCTTATTTTGAGCTTGATGTTTTAACTACAAAATGCAGCTTCCCTGGAAGATTATTAACTTAGTGATTTGTGATGCAGTTCTCCACAT
This sequence comes from Antechinus flavipes, assembly GCF_016432865.1. Classification (NCBI taxonomy): domain Eukaryota; kingdom Metazoa; phylum Chordata; class Mammalia; order Dasyuromorphia; family Dasyuridae; genus Antechinus; species Antechinus flavipes. The sequence continues at coordinate 86,713,524 of NC_067402.1, forward strand.
TATATGCCACTTGTACATGTAAGCTGCAAGAAACCAGAGATTAAAATCACTCAAAGATGCCACACTGCTCTATGAGCTGATTTCTAGAATGACTCCATTATGTATTTTTATTTTCCACAGTTATGACATATAATTCAGACATTTATAACGGAGGCTTATTGGAAATAACACATTCATATCCCATCCTCTCAGTTAAATGTTTAATGCATCTTATCTTGCCCTAACTTCATGTCTCTCACTGGATTTTCTTTCATACTGTTTGTCAAATCTAGTGCTTCATAGAACTTAGCAGGACTGTGAATCCTGATTCATATGGGAAAAACGTGTATGTAGAACACAACCTAACTGTACCCAGAGCAAAATATCCAATGCTTCATTTTAGTTAGGAATATTATAAAAAATGAGTGAAGAACAAAGAAAATAAAGGGAAAAAAGAAATCAATCAATAAGCAAGTTATGAAGTGCCTAGTATATGCTAGGTAATAGGAGCTTAGAATACAAAGAAATAAATCAAAGAATACCAACCCTCAAGGAGCTTATATTCCAGTGGGAAAGACAACATGCACCTATGTAGGACTACATAAAAAAGCTGCAAAGTACAAGGAAATTTAGGCTGGGAAAAGTACTCATAAACTGAAGCCATTAGGAAAGTTTTAAAGTGAAAGATGACACTTAAGCTGAGACAGTCTTTCAAACTTTAAATTATGAGAAATGATGAAGATAGTTCATTCTCTGAATGGTCAATATCCAGGGGATAGAGCTAGAAGAAGATGGAGAGGATTAAGTAAGCTATATATATATATATATATATATATTGGAATGTGAAGAGGGATAGTATGTAATGAAGTGGAAAAATTGGGAAGAGGCCAGATTATAAAGGATTTTAATTAACAATATGGGAGTTTATATTTATTGAGTATTGGTATGGAATGGTTAAAGTTGGACTTCAAGAAAACCAGTGTGGCATCTGTGTGAGGGAAGGAATGAAAAAGGTAAAAAGTTTGAAGCAGGGAAACCAATTAGGAGTCTATGACAACAGTGTAGAAAAGAAGTGATGAGTACATGAAGAAAAGACAATGACCATCTGAGTAGAGAGAAGTGAAAGGATGTTCCACAGGGTGAAACAAGATTTGACAATTGGTCAAATATATGGGCTGAGGATAAGAGAAGAAAATAAAAAGGGAAATGAAACAGGGAAGGAAAGCAAAAAAAGTCAATAGACCCTAAGGTAAGAAAGAAAGAAAAGAAAGAGAGGGAAGGGAGGGGAAAAAAAGAGGAAAATAGAATGAAAGGAAAGAAGAAATAAGAAGAACAGAGAAAGGAAAGAACCTTTTTTTCCTTGTGTAGTTTTTAGGGGTCTCAAAAGAATTAATATGTATTACTTGGTGTCAAGTTAAGGGTCAGAGAATAAGGCAGAATTCAAAGCCCAATGGAGAACTCCATCCATGGTGATTCATCCTTTCTATATCTGTGTTATCTCAGACAGCAATGTATTTGGGGTACATAGTGAAAAAGCTGGTATTTGGAGTCAGTTGCTTATTTCTTTTCTATCACTTAGGAATACAGTGAGAAGTCAGTTTAAAATAAATACAAGGCTGACCAAGAACTCAGGGCAACATGTCCTATTCCATATTTCATATCCTATTTCAGACACATACTGGCTCCTCTCACTGTTCCCCAGTAATTTTAAGACTATACATTGCAGTATGGTTGCAGATTTACACAGAGAGATAACTGGGAATCCTATGCTACTGAAATCACAAGTCCATATAAAACAAATACAATTAAAGGAAGTTGTTATCAATTGTAATTCTTTTGGAAGGTTATTTGAATTTTATTTCAATGAAGGATTCTTAGGCATTGGAGACGAATCTTTGAGGTACTAAAATAACTCATTAAGATAAACCAAATAATAAAAGGATTTCCCCATTTCATTGGGTAACTGTTTTGATATTATTTAGACAGTGCCAGGCAATTAAGGAACAGAAAACTAAATCTCTAACAGAATTGGAAGATTGAGCTCAATGTTCCTTTTAGGATTTTGCAAATCTTCTCAGGATGCAGCACTAGAATTAAGCTGCAGGATAGAGGAAGCTTTGAAAGGTACAATGCTTACAGAAGGAGTGATATTAGGAAAGCAGAACCTGCAATGGCAGTAAAGGGCATGGCCTTGCCAGTCACAATGGGGATGGCTGGCAATTTCTCATTTTCTTGCCCTTAACTAAGGACAGAGAGTGTCAAACAGATGGCCTGCCCATGGGAGGGAATAGGAAGGAGGGGAAGAAGAGAATGGAACCAAACTATTCTTTTTTTAAACAATCATCCATTTCCAACCAATCCAATCTCTCTTCTACTGTCCTGTGGCATTTCAATTCCACACAATTCCCATGACAACAAGCCATCCCTCAGAGGACAATGGCATTTTACTATTTGGATTGTAAGTAATAATATGACAGATTTCACATCCTATACTAGAAAAAATTATTGAAAAATTCATCCTGGGTCCAACTGGAATTAATTTTTTTTAAAGCATTTTACTTTTTCCAATTACATGTAAAAACTTAATTTTTTTCAAATTCCGAGATCCAAATTCTCTTATTACTTATCCCCCTCTCTCAGAAAAAGAAAGCAATTTGATATATATTATATATGAGTAGTCATGGAAAACATATTTCCATATAACTCATACTGTGCAAGTAAATACAGACAAAAACCCAAGGAAAATAAGAAAGTAAAACAAATATTCTTCATTCTGCATTCAGACTCTCTTTGAATATGGATAGTATTTTTCATCATGTTCTTTAAGAATTGTCTTGGAAAACTGTTCGGTTCTGCACATGTATATTGTATCCAGGATATACTGTAACCTATTCAACATGTAAAGGATTGCTTGCCATCTGGGGGAGGGGGTGGAGGGAGGGAGGGGAAAAATTGGAACAGAAGTGAATGCAAGGGATAATGTTGTAAAAAATTACCCTGGCATGAGTTCTATCAATAAAAAGTTATTTTTAAAAATTAATTAATTAAAAAAATTTTAAAAAGACAAAAGAATTGTCTTGGACGACTATATTGCTGAGAGTAGCTAAGCCATTCATGATTATTCATCATAAAATATTATTGTTACCATCTACAGTATTCTCCTAGTTCTGCTCACTTCACTATGCATCATTTCATGTAAGTTTTTCTGAAAGCATCCTTCTCATTATTTCTAATAATAAAACAGTATTCCTTCACAATTATACCACAATTTACTAAACCATTCCTCAATTGATGAGTATCTCTTCAATTTTCAATTCTTTGCCGCCATAAAAGAGGTTTCTATAAATATTTTTTTTACATATAGGTCCTTTTTTCCTTTAAAAAATCTCTTTGGGATACAGACCTAGTAGTGATATTACTAGATCAAAAGGTATACACAGAGTTAAAGCTTTTTCAACACAGTTCCAAATTGTTCTCCAGCATGGTTGGATCAATTCACAGCTCCATTAACAGAACATTACTATCCTCATTTCTCACATTCTTTCCAATATTATTTATCATATATATTGCTGTCACTCTGTACAACATTCTCCTGATTCTTCTCATTTCACTTTGCATCAGTTCATGTAATTTTCCAGGTTTTTCTAAAAGCATCCTACTTATTATTTCTTCTTGCACAATAATATTCCATCAAAAACATAAACCACAACTTGTTCAGTCATTCCTCAAATGATGAGTATTCTCTTAATTTCCAATTCTTTGCCATCACAGGAAGAGTTGCCATAAATATTTTTGTCCATATGAATCCTTTTTCTTTTTAGGGAATTTTATTGAGTTTAATGTGGAATATGCAGCCACATGCAAATGAAATTAATCAGCCAGTCAATAAGCATTTATTAAGTATATATGTGCCAGCTACTGTGCTGAACATCAGAGATAAAAAGACATATATCAATATCTATATCTATATCTATTTATATTTTTGCTCTTAAGGAGTTCATTGTATAATAGGAAAACTATGCAAATAATACAATGAAGTTCTAAACAAGATAATTTGGACTAGGTTTCAATGGAAGGCACTAAAATTAAGGATGATTAGGAAAGGCTTCTTACGGCAGGTGAGACTTTAATTGAAACTTGAAGAAAACCATGGAAACCAGAAGGCAGAGAAGAAGAGAGAGTTCTAGGCATGTAGAACAGTCAAAGGTCTTTATAGAAAAACAAAACAAAAAAAAAATTGTACAATGGGAAATCCTTTTAGGTATATACATTTCCAGTATATAGAGGTTCCATGGGGAATTAGTGCCTTAATGCAAATTGCTTCAGTCAGCTCAGTATCTAGCTAGAGTCAGGAAGAACTGAGTTCAAATATAACTTCAGACTAGCTACATGACCCAGGGAGTAATTTAATTTTGTTTGCCTCAGTTCCTTTATCTGTAAAATGACCTTAAAAAGGAATAACAAGCTAGTCCAGTAGCTTTGCCAAAGAAAACCCCAAATGGGGATGAATTGCTGGATATGACTGAGGTGGCTAAACATCTAGCTAAAAACCAGTCTCAAGGAACAGGTGTTTGTTTGGAGGGATGGTAAAAATAGCAGGTGATTTTTTTAAAAGTTGACAGAAGAAATCTCTCTGGTCTAGCACTATAACACACTTGCTCTCATATGTGTATCCTATCCTCCCTTTGGCTTGCCCCCAAATTCTGGTCTTTCATCTTTATTATAAATCCTGGCATGTTTCCAAATACTTGAGAACTTCAAAATTCTATCAGTTACCCACGAATGCTGAAGACTTCCTCCATCTCCAAGAATTCCAGGGGAAAGCCTAGGTTATCTCCCTATGCTGGAGTTATTTGCATAGGCACTGGAGATAATTTCTAAAACAGGTCATCTTTATTTGCTGCCAGGGGGCTCACCCATCACAGTCCAGGCAGATAACAACTAGCCTTATATGTGGAAGCCCTCGAGACAGAATATCTTTCAAATTACCTTTTATTCCAACATATATCTGGAATGAAACCATGAATTTTGTGATGGAGGCAGACAATTTTATCTCCAAAAAATTCTGGAAATGGTATGTCACTGTCTGTCACCTCTAAAATTTTTTGATACTCTATTTTTATAACGGCTGTTTCAAAAATCAGAGCTAAAGTAATTTTAGACCCGTAAGCTAATTTGACACAGTGATATATTGGTCTGATGATTCTTTTTTATGAAATTAACTCTAAAATATTAACTATTTTTATACTCAGAAAGTCAACTCCAACTTTATCCTATTTCTATCTTAATGACTTTTTTTTACAGTTGCTTCTTTCCTAAGTCTTGCAGTGATTTGGGTCAAAGGGGAAAACAAACCAATTCTGGAGTGATTGTTCTAAAAGAAAAAAAAATAGTCACAAGAAAATATGCACAAAGGAAATTTATCTATAAAACCAAAACCCAGCAACAACAACAACAACAAAAGCCACAACCAGACTTTGTAAGTATATCACTCATTTATACCTTCTGTATTATTACAATGACTAGGTGTTCTGGAGACTTATCATACAATTTGTGTGAGTTGCTTTTTTAAAAAAATGAAACTCACTAGTAAATTGTAGATGAGAGTAGCTCACCTTTATACAGCAGAAAAATAATTCTGAGGCTCTCAACATACTACTTCACTTTGCCTGATATGAAATTGCCTGCAGGTGCTCAGTAAATATTAAGAAGCTAACAATTGAACTGGTAGACATCTGAAAGCCAAGAGCCATCAGCAAAAAACTGGTTGTAGAAAAGAAAAATATATGAACAAATGAAATACTTTTGGTCATGAAGCCAAGGATGATTTAACCGATATCACTAGTGGTGATCTCCGTAGTGATTTGCACAGTTATCACAGGAGATGAATATGAAAACAAGAATGGTACTACAAATTCTCCATCTTGTAACGCCCAAGATTGGAATTCCATGATAGATGCACATATTGGGGTCTTTAGAAAACTAGAGTTGCTGAAGATTGACTTGAAAGTTCTCATGAGAATTTCCTTATCCACATATGTAAGCCAGACAAACAGTATTGGCACCATCATAAGATTTTCAAAGCAGCAGCTTTAAATAGGAAAAATCTATTCAAAATAGAAATGCTATGGGAGGTTCTATATTAGCTAGAACTTTGGCTCCTTTGATAAAATAATGTATTCCAGGGTAAAAAGAATGGGCCTGGGAGAAAGAAGTCCTGATTTCTCATTCTGGCTCTTCTATTCAGCTTTATTTGATACTTCACCTCTTTGTTTCTCAACTTCAATATCTGAAATATTAAATGGTTATATCCATAGTTATTTCTAGTTCTAAAAATTCTACAGTAAACCTTAGTATTTGCCCTTTGGAAATTTTTGCCCATATACAGCATAGCAATGATTAGTTATAAGAAATAAGTAGAATGTCTAGCCCTCAGCCAGTATAGTAATAAAACTAAATTTAGAGCTATTGATTGCCTCAGAAACATCGATTCATTCATAAAACAAAGGATTATATATTATTTGCTACACTGCCAAACACTGTGATAAACACTCTGGGGGTGTGGGATTCAAGAGAAAAGACCAAATAACCATAAGCCATGGTTGTTGTTTTTGAAGGGCTTACAACATAGTAGGGAAGATAAGATATACATTAATGACATCACCAGACAATATATGATAAATGCCACATGAATGGGGCAGTAGGAATCCTCAATGATGATTATTATTTCCTGAGTTCTTATTGATCATAAACTACTCTTCTAATCACTAAGAAAGCTAGTAGATCTTCTCAAGTATAACCCATGTTCTTCACATCCTACATATCAGTTATGATATAGACTTCACTACACCTGCACAAGTCTCCTGAAAAGCTGGGTCAAGTAGAAGTCAAGTTTTGGGATCCCTTCCCAGTGAAGTTGTGAGTTGACAACAGTGGCTTCTTTTTTTCCTCTGCTTTGCACACTGCACTTACTGAAACTCCTATTGAATGGATGAACAAATTTCATGATGTTATAGTAATTAATTCATGAATTAGTCATGCTTTTTATATAAAACCATTAATAAACAATGTCCTACATTAAAAATGGTAAACGAAGAAGGATTTTGCTTCTGAGAATTAAAAAGGAGAGATAAAACACCCCACTTGTTTGGAGGTCAAGCATCAGGCAATTTCAACTTGTCCTAGACTTCTCTTCTCTTTCCCTCCTTCCAGTCTACTCCTCTTGCATTTCATCTTCTGCATGGCTGTCAAATTATCTCCCTAAGCCAAAGATATGACTTTGATCAAAAAATCTTCCCTGGCTCCTTACTGTCCATAAGATAAAATGCAAATTCTTCATTTTGGTATAAACCTTTTACTTTGCATCTTCTCTCATGCTTGATTTCAATTGTACAGAACAAAATCATTCCCCACCTGGTATCCTCTGGCATCCATCCTTCTACTATCCTTTCCTCCACTCCTTTTGGCCTCATTTTTTGTGTTTTTTCTACCCTTTTTGGATAATAAGTTTTTTATGGGAAAGCACTGTATTTTTTATTATTATTAATCACACTTGACATATAGTCTGGCACATAATAGATGCTTGATAGATGTTTATTGGATTGGACCCTATGTTTTAGGCAAATTGATCTAATTTGCTCCCTTAACTTGTCATTCCAACTTCTTTCTATCCATGGACCTAAAGCACTGAGAGAGGAAGAAGGATTAGTAAATATTTGTTATTAACTGAAGAGAACTTCACAATTTACAAAGCACAGTGTGATATGCAGAGGATATTAAAAGTATAGATTTCAGTGTAAGAAATAAGTTTTATTTTCAACATATTAACCTCCATTTTGTATTCATAGAAAAGTATAACTATTAGATAAGGTATTGTGACCTCACCCCAAGGTAAATAGGTTTAAAATTCTACTCTTAAAGTGCCCTTGTCCCAAAAAGCAGTCTGTGACTATCTCTGTAGTCTGCTTGTTGTCTCTGTATCTCTTGATGTATCTAGATTATTAGAAGGTTCTCAGGTACAGAATCACTAAATGATCCTATTTTTTCCAAGAGAATCTAGCATAGTACGAAATTGTCCTCTATGTTAAATGGTCCATCTATGATCTAGCAGATCCTATCTACCAAACGTATATTCTCTGAAGGCAGAGAAAGTACTATTTTTTCCTATCTTTCCCCCCCTCTTTCTCTACAACATTGCATATACATAATAGCTATCAGTGAATTTTTGTGAAATTACCAAGATAGAGGAATAGTAATATTGATAATTCAATATAGTGACTTTTCAGAAAATGACCAGAAAATTGGAACTATAGGAACTCAAGTGATAATGGTATATTAGTATCTTTACTTCATCTAAAATTCTTCTTTGTGATCTAAAGAGCTTTTTAAAATGAATATTAAGTAGGTAAATAGTACATGCTGAATTTGGAGTCATGAAGTCCTGAGTTTGAATCTAGCCTGAGGCATGAACTAAGGCAATAAAGCACTTAATTTATCTCCTTCAGTTTACTCATATGAAAAATGTGAATAATAATAATAGCACCTATATTCCAGAGCTGTTCTAAGAATCAAATGAGATAAAATTAGTAAAGCACTTCACAAATCTTGTCATTCTATGAAAACTAGCTATTGTTTGCTATTAATGCATTACTTTCCCCTTTTTTCTTGCAAAATAATTTTCTATATAAACTTCTCTTTGAAATTATAAGAATTTCTTGACCAACAGGATGAATACAGAGAGGCTTAGAGAGACATGAACTGAAGTTAAGTGAAATGAACAGAACCAGGAGATCATTATATACTACAATAATGATACTGTATAAGGATGTATTCTGAAGGAAGTGATTTCTTCGACAAAGAGATCTAACTCAGTTTCAACTGATCAATGATGCACAGACACAGCTACACCCAAAGAAAGAATACTGGAAAATGAATGTAAATTGTTTGCATTTTTGTTTTTCTTCCCAGGTTATTTCTACCTTCTGTATCTAGGCTATACTGTGACATATTTAACATGTGTAGGACTGCTTGCCATCTTGGGGAGGGAGTGGAAGGAGAGAGGGGAAAAGTCAGAAGAGAAGTGAATGCAAGGAATAATATAAAAAATTACTCAGGCATGGGCTCTGTCAATAAAAAGTTATTTTAAAAAAAGAAATTATAAGGATTTCATAGAAAGAGGCCATCAATGACTATCTCATCAATTGTATATTACAAAGAACAAATAATAGGCCAAATGAATTTTAAAAAGAATAATCAGGAAAAAATATACAGATAACAAAAAAAAATTAAAGATTCCACAAAAGAGCAAAAGAAATTTGCTATTGCACAGCTTACTGTATAATCGAAATGTATTTTCTCCCTAATACTTTTTCATTGTATAAAGTTCTAATATAAATTTATTTTATGTATCATGGATCATTTACTTTAAATAGAGAGGCAACAAATTATAAAATCAATTATGCATATGTCTCAGGACTCTGCAACAGGTATCTAGTCACTGCAGATATCCAAGAGAACAATAAATGAGCTGAAAGTGACAAGTAGTTATTTTACTTGTGTCATAGCTAAGGTTAATCAAATGGCTAATGCCAATCAATCATCATCAACTTGTCTGGTATTCACATTTCTAAAGCCTTACTTAGGAAATTGTCCTCATTAGCCGCTTTATACTTCAAAATGTTGTTAAAAAAAAAAAAAACAATCCACTAATATTTAGCCCTAGAGACAAAAGAGTAAAGTTAGGAACAACAATCTGTCCAGAATACTATTTAAGGTGATAACTACCTCAGTAAGCAAAGGGTTCTTCGATTAAACAAAGCATAAAAGAAAACTGGAGCATTGAAGCATGTCAGTACAGAGTTATAGCTAGCTTGCAATCTCATAATACATTATTTTATTTGACTTCAACCACTTTGTGAGGTAAGTAGAAAAATTATTGTTGTTAATATAGAGATAAGGAAACTGAGGCACAGAAAGTTTAAGTGGCTTGCTTAAAATCCTACAGGTAGAGATGAGATTAAAACCCAGAACTTTCTGATCTAAATGCAGGACTAGAAATGACTGGGACAATATAGAGAGGATAGTCAAAGTGCCAACAAGAAGTAAACTCAATGCCAATGGATAACAGGAATGGTCAAAAAGGCATGAAAGCAAAAAAATAAGCAACAGCTAAAAGAGCTTCCCAATCTTGGGGCAAAAGCTAAGCTCAGAGTGCTATATCCAAACAACTTCATTGCATTATATCTCCTTACTCAACTGTTATCCTAAATATTGATCTTCAGTTATCTAGGAAAAGGTCATGCTGTAATTCATATATTTTAAAAACTTTTTATTTTCAAAACATATGCATAATTTTCAACATTCACCTTTGCAAAACTGTATGTTCCAAATTTTTTCTTCCTTCCTTCCTCCCACCTCCATCCCCTAGATGTCAAGTAATTCAATATATGTTAAATATGTGAAATTCTTCTATACATATTTCCACAATTATCATGCTCCACAAGAAAACTCAGATTAAAGGGAAAAAATGAGAAAGAAAATAAAATGCAAGCAAAAAACAACAAAAAAGTGAAAATACTGTTGTGATCCACACAATCCCCACAGCCTTCTCTCTGAACATAGATGAGTCTCTTCACCACAAGATCATTGGAACTGGCCCGAATCATCTCACTGTTTAAAAGAGCTTGCTATTGCCGTGTACAATGGTCTCTTGATTCTACTCACTTCACTCAGCATCAGTTCATGTAAATCTCTAAAAGGCCTTTCTGAAATCATTCTACTGATGATTTCTTGTAGAACAATAATGTTCCATAACATTTATATGGCATAATTTATTCATCCACTCTCCAACTGATGAGCATCTCCTCAGTTTCCAGTTCCTTCCCACTACATAAAAGGGCTGCTATAAACATTCTTGCACATGTCGGTCCTTTCCCTTTTTTATGATCTCTTTGGGATATAAGCCCAATAAAAGCAATTCTGGATTTTGCTAATTCTTTGGTCACAGCTCCATATTGCTCTCTTGAATTGCAACCAATATATTCAATGTAATTCAGCAACCACTCATCAAATAACACATATCTTCCCAGGATGGTGCTAGGCATGGAAGATTCAAACACACAAAAAATGAAACAATATATGACTTTAAAAAGCTAATTTTACTGGTGGTATAAAACACAGACATATGTAAGTACAGGCAGACTTTCTGGATCTCCTTGGTTATATACTCCTTCCTCCAAAATTACTTTATATTTATGTTTATTTTGTACATTTTCCCTCTTGGAGAAAGCAAGCTCCTTGAAGGGAAGGGTCTATATGTTTTTTTTTTTTTAATCTTTGTAACCTTAACACCTAGCTCTGTATCAAGTAAATAGTAGGTACTCAAATTCTTGCTGCATTCAAGCATAATAGCTTATTTAGGTCCTTGGGAAATACATATTGATAAATTAGAATGAACTATTATTAGCTTAGTTGGTCCTGGATGCTGCTAACCAATGTCATTGTTTCTTATTAAATCACTTTACAAAGATAAAATCTAGCACTGCCATTCCACTAGAAATAATTACTTTATTATTTCAAAGATATATAATTTTATAAGGCATTCCCTTTGTCTATACAAATTGAGACACCTTTATGGCTTATTGGAAAGTATATGCGAATCAATATGGAAAACAATTCCCCTCTTAAAAAACAAACACCACCAAAAAAAAAAAAACTTGACTCCCAAACTATAATATCATGCAGCTAAACATGTTGAACAAAGTACCTTTGCTCAGCAGGTCCTTTTTGTCTATGCAGACAAATTTAAAGCCTTATCAATTTAATGTGTTCTAACTGAGCTTATGATTCTTTGACCTAGTCTTCAAAAAATTCGTCATTTCCATGCCATAGTAGAGCATCAAATGAGATCTTTAATGGAAACTGAAATAATATTCTAAAAATGTATATGCTTTCACTGTAGTGCATAAGAAGCATCTATCAGAGAAGCTGATTTAGGAACCAAGGCCAGAACACTTTTCCATACCCTTCCCCATTCCCTCTACACTTTAACTGATATTTTCTTTCTTCTTGAATGCGTTGTCAATTTTGAATATCTACCCAAGGACAAACTTTTTACGTCACTCCAGTACCAATCTAGCTGATAATGCCTACAACCAGATGATGTCCCATAAGGTTATGAAGTTTTTTTGGCCACACAACTCATGCAAGCAAGGTAGAAAGGGAGAGTTAACATTTACAAAATTACAGATGTTTAGAAATATAGTCTTCTCTTACTGAAAGGATCTAAATTATTCTGGGATTCAAAACTGTCCATTTGCTATTCCTTGAAAATTTTAGGAAAGCTTTATTCTCTCTATTAGAATTAAGGTCTACTGAATTAAGGTCTACCACCAATTGAACTTGGATAAGGTACTTTGGGGTCACTAAGCTTCAATTATCTCTGTAAATTAAAGATGTTTGCTTGATGGCTTCTGAGAATCCATTTATGACTGTGTGATCCTATGAACAAAATCTATCTATGACTATGTGATTCTACTTATAATAACAAATAATGAGGCAGGAATCAAAGAATCTCATAGAGAAAATTTCAATCAAACTTTTATGATAATAGGTTTGTTATAGAAAAATTCCCAAATGATAATTCCTGAGTATACTATCAATTATAATTTTAAAAAACAATACATTAAAAAACCTTTCCATGTGGCATGCTTAGCTCACACCTGCCAATATTTTCTCAATCACTGATCAGCGATAGAGGAAGGATTCATACATAGAGTGCAAACACAATTTCATTAATTTCAGTGTTCTTTAAATTAAAAAAAATATTTTGATGGTGCAACAAAAATTTGCCCTACCCTGTCTTATATAATCTTTTCATTAATGGTACAGAGAATGGGTGATTGTGAAAGGTATTACCAATTTTTAACTTCACATATGAAAATAGAAGGATAACTCTTGCCAAAAATATACCTGAATTTTAATACAGATCATTCACATCCAAGCTACTCCAAAAAAAATTTAAGATTTATATTATCCCAAATAATGTTTGAAAAATCCAATGAGAAATTAGCAAAGATTTCTCCCACACTAGAATGGCACAAGAGATCAACTATAAATCTAAAGATAACAAGAAAGGAGATCTACCAGAAGAACTGGGAATGGTGCAGGAAAACAAGCCGTCTTCCAAATAAACCAAAGACTGGGCAGAGACAGAGGTAGATAGGAAGGCACTATGCCTGAAGGCAGCCTGACAAAAAGGCCCTGGTATAAGGCCCCAATTTGGGAACTAAAGATGGAGAGGTAAGTAAATCAAAGAAAGCATTAAATCGTATCAAAATTTAATGCAAAATAAGAAGCAGGAGTGAACTAAATCACTATTAATTAAAAAATGCAAAGTTAAAATAACTGAGGTACCACCTCATACTTCACAGAATGACTAAGATGACAGGAAAAGATAATGACAAATGTTGGAAGGGATGTGCAAAATTGGGACACTGATGCATTGTTGATGAAATTGTGAACAGATTCAAACATTCTGGAGAGCAATTTGGAACTATGTTCAAGAAGTTATCAAACTGTGCATACCCTTTGATCCAGGAGTGTTTCTACTGAATCCATATCCCAAGGAAATTATAAAAGAGGGAAAACAATCCACAGGTATAGATCTTTATGGTGGCAAAGAATTAGAAAATGAGTAGATGCCCATCAGTTGGGGAGTGACTGAATAAGTTATGATATATGAAATTAATGGAATATTACTTATCTATAAAAATGATTAACAAGCTGCTTTTAGAGAAGTCTCAAAAGATTTACATGTACTGATGCTGAGTGAAACAAGTAGAATCAGGAATACAATGTACACAATAAGAGCAAGATTGTATAGTAATCAACTACGAAAGACTAGGTTCTTTTCAGTGGTTCAGTGATCCAAGCAATCCCAAGAAACTTTAGATAGAAAATGACATATGCAACCAGAGAGAACTATGGAAAATGAATGTAAATCAACACATTCCATGTTCACTTCCCCCCCTTTTTATTCTGTTTTTTTCCCTCTCATGATTTTTCCTTTTGTTCTTATTTTTCTCTCCCATGATTCATAAAGAAATGTATATATATTTTTAAATTAATGTACATGTATAATCAGGAAAAAAAGAAAACCATAAAACAATTAGAAGTGAGAGGGAAAAAAAAAACAGGAGTGAGAAACTCTATAATAATTGCAAGCTGAGACCGTATGGATTATATGAACAAGAAATACCTAGAAGAAATTAAATAAGATAATTTTAATGAAATAAGTTTTTTGAGAAAAGAATTGGAAAGTACATAAACAGCTAAGAAAAAAAAAACTAGTAAAGTTTATCTATGAAAGGCACTCCCTGAAAACTGAAAGAGATCAAACATAAATCAATTACTCCATGAGTTATCAATAAATGTTAGAGCAAAATCAAGATTTTAAAAAGAATAAAACATAAGTGATCTGCTTATAAAAACAAAACAAAACAAAAAACCCCGGAGTACCTGAAAGTCATGATTTTTAAAAATCTTGGACATTATTTTTCAGAAAAATTACAAATGAAACTGCCCAGATTTATTAAGAACAGAGGGCAAAGTGAAGATACCAAAAATGCTATAATCATCTTCATAAAGAAACATCAAAATAGAAAGTTTCAGGAACATCATATCCAAAATCCAGAGAGCTTCTATAGCAAAAAAATCAACGACAAATATTATTAGCATCTAGAAGGAAGCAGTTTTATTACCAAGGGACCACAGTTAGACTCACTCATGACTTGCAAACTTTTACTATAAAACAAAAGAAATCTAATAATATAACATTCCAAAAGACAAAAGATAAAAACATAATAAAGTGTAACTTACTCTGCTAAGTCAAGCATAATACTATAGTGGGAAAAAATGGTCCTTTGATGGGATATAATATTGACTGATGAATTTCTGATGACAAGACCAGAGCTATGCAGGAATTGGGATATGAAGTGGAGTCCAAAGAAACAATTAAATTTACTTGAACAGTTGGGAGAGTCTGTATCATGACATAGTGCTAACATTCTAATACAGAGAGAAGAAATGTGTCTATTAACATCCTTAATATTTTTACAGGATACTGAGGAAGTTGGAATAAAAAAGAGACAGAGATGTTGGAGAAGGATTCCTTCTGCTCTGCATGTTTAAAGAGGAAACAAGAAGAGGAGATAAAAATAACATTAATTTAGAAAGGAAGAAGTGAGCTAAGCTTCCTATTTCCCATTATGGGGGGGAGTGTGAAAAGAAGAATAAACAAATATGAAAGTGGGCCTCAGATAAACCTCACTCATTTTAAATGAACAAAGGAACCTTGAACACATGTGTACAGGTTGGTGTTGAACTACACAGAACATGGAGAAAAAAGGGGGGAGTATGGAGGCAGAATTAAAAGAAAGGAAATAGTCACAGACACTGCGTAGATTAATTTTATTTGACTAACTTATTTGTTACAAGGGCTTTTTCTCCCTCACTTTTTGAGTTGATTTTTAATTGAGGATGGGTAAAGGATAGATGGATGATTAGTGAGAAGATAGAATATGAGGTCTGAAGACAGGAAGATTCATCTTCCTGAGTTCAAATTTTCCCTTAGACACTTACTAGTTGTGTGAACTTGTCTCAGTTTTCTCATCAATAAAATAAGCAGGAGAGGGAAATGGTAAACCACTCCTATATTTCAGCTAAACAAACATGGTCATCAGGAGTAAGATATGACTGCAAAGCAACTGAACATGAAAGAAAAGGTGGTTGTAAATAGTGATGCCCAAAACAATAGGACATTGAAACATTTCTTTTAAATGCATAGAAGAGAAGGAAACATACCAAGACAATTTTGAAAGCAAACTATAAAATTTACTATGTACATAAAAAAAAAGTATGTGGAGATAAATGAAGATTCATTTTCATAGAGGTTTTGCTTTCTATTTTCTGTTATCTATGAGGGAATGTTCTTTTTAATGTTTAAGTCAGAATAAAAATTATGATACTTGAAAGCAATGGAATAAAATGTTAAGAAAAGAAACTAGAATATGTGTTTGTGCAATATACACATGTGTATGAATATGTGTATCTATATGTATGGATGGATATATAGATACATATGTGCATGTTATATGTTTCTATTCCACTGTCCTATGTTAGTTCATCTTGAAATTTCATGTATTTACTAATTCTAAATTCAGACATTTCAGCTGTTATGGTAATCTAACAACACTTCATCCTGAAGCTTAGACTTGAGAGCAAATTTCTTAGGGTCAAAAAACTTGTAATGATGGCTGGTAGAAACAGTTATATAAATATGTGTGTGTATACATACTATATAGATAGAGGGAGGGAGAGAAGGAGGAAGGAAAGGAAGGAGAGAGGAAGGAAGGGAGGGAGAGAGGAAGGGAGGGAAAGAGAGAGAAAGAGAAATAGAGAGAGATCAAAGTAAGAATACAATATGGTACAGTGACTGAATTATGGGATTTGGCTTCATAGGAATTGAGTTTAAATCTACACTTTGCCACCTCCTACCTGCATGATCCTGTATAAGGCATTACCCTTGTTTGCTTCAATCACCTCTTCTGCAAAAATGAGAAGAGTTGAACTAGATGACCTAAGGGACTTTTTTCATCTCATATGAGATTATATGTATTTAAAAAGCAATTAGCACAGTGCATGAAACACAGTAGGCACTGTATAAGTGCTTATTCTATTCCATCCCCTCTGTAAATTTATAATTTGCCAATACTTCAATGTGCACAGTACATGCATATATAAGAAATTGCTACTCAATAGCAGTAACCTGTAAGTAATTTTCAAGAAAGCCGCTGAATAAACCCATTATTATAATCTATGTTTAACTGAGTATACTAATTAACATACTACTTAATTAGGACTCATTACCTAAAAGCATTATTTCTCAACAACCCAGCAAATTAAAATGCAGAAGGACTGATGGCTTTCAGACTATTTATAATTTATATATTTTGCTTCACAGACTTGCCACTCCATGGATAAAACACACATACCATTGGAACTAATATTGAATTCCACTCCAATTGTGCTCTAAGTACAATGGGCTGCCTCTTGTATCATGCTTTGTGCATATATTACATGATAGTTGCATTCTGCATCATTGATGTTAAATTTTGTTTTTTACATTTGTATTGCGTATATACATATGTACATACATATGTACACACATGAATTATGGTTTGTTTCACCACTCAACTAGTCACAGTAGGAAATAAGTTATCAAGACAAACTCTTTCAGGTAATCAAAGCAAAAATAAAAGTAATTTGTACAGCAATGTACATTGCAGGCTAAACTGTATCATTAAATTAATCCAACACGAGGATGTTGTTCACTCACAGCAAAATGCATACAGTTCCAGAAAAAGATACAGCACCTGTTTAAGAATCCGCGGGCATGATATAATCTGGCAAGTAAAGAATAGTGCATTTATTCATTGCCTTGGGGTTATGCTAATGGCTTCCAGAAAAGAAACTTCCAGAGTTGAAGGGCCTGGAGCTAAAAGCGAGAATGGAAACTCAATAGCTATCTAAGTCACAGGGGGACAAGCAAGAGACCTGTGACTGCATAGGTTTCAAAACTGTCAAAAAAAAAAAAGTCAGCATCTATTCTGCAAACTGGTTAGATGATTGACTGGTTAGGTTGGACTTTTTGATAATGACAATAATAGAACATATGAATATCTGCTAACAGGATTCAGGTGGATATATGATATATACTGACATCTGAATAAGTTATAGTAGTCCATGACCCACATTTGTTGACATGAAAAGAGAAAAGTTGTCCTGTCTGTACCTAACCTGGGGGGAGAGATGAAAGATATGTGATCCAAAAAAGAGCAATTGTCTAGCTGTGCTTATTTCAGTGGCCTTTGAAATGCAACCTTTTTTTTTTTTTCCATTAGAGATCTTTTAGCTTTGAGTTTAAGGTGTCTCCCAAAGAACTTCTGTAAGTTACTAATTGCAAATATCCTATTTCCTCTTTGCAAATATTCATATGCTTTTTTACTGTCTATAACAGAACTTCCCACTGCAATTTTCAAGTCTTCCTTCAAAGAACTTTGTGTATTTAACTGCTTAAGCTAAGCAATGTGACCAAGAGAAACAAAATTACATTGCAATCCTGGCATAAAAGATGTCAAAAGACTTCAACTTAAAACAATGTATCAAGTCTATTGAGAGGAAGCTGCACAAGATTAAGCCTAGAGGCAAGGAGGTAGGGCTAGGTAGAGAATTAAACTGGACAGGGTTAAGAAGATCTGAATTCCAATGTGATTTCAGACACTTATCAGCTACATGACCTTGGGAACTCACTGAACTTCTATTTGCCTCAGTTTCATCATCTGAAAAATGGAGCTAATAATACAACAAGCTTACAGATTTGTTGTGAGGATAAAATGAGATAATAACTCTAAAGCAGATGTGTGCCTGGCACATAATAAATGCTATGTAAATACCTATTATTAGCAATAATATTAAGTATCTCACAGGTTTGTTGTGATGATAAAAAAAGGGATGAAGATGATGATGAGGGACAGCCTCTTCTCTATATTTCACTCCATAAAGAATGGGTTTGTAAATTAGGAGATTATAGTATAAATCCTTTTGATTTTTAAAAAGTTACTGCAATAGGTATCTAATATTACAAGCAATTATTTTTCTAAAGGAGGGTGATGTAGTGGTAAAAGGACAAGACAAGGAATTGGGAGATCTGAATTCTAGTCCTGACTTGGTCATTTCCTTGCTGTGTAACCAAGAGTGTGTGGGTAAACATTTAGCAATCAGACCCCTCCCCCCAAAAAAAAAGTGACTATAGGATACACTATTAAATTTATTCTTTATTATTAACATTTTCTCCAACACTTTTTAAAGTCTAAACAAACTAGAAAATAATAAATCAATTCCTATTTTGTACTGTTTGTTAAATTTGAAGGTATAAATGTTGATACTGAAAATTTAAAATCAGCTCTCCTGAGATTGAAAGATCTGGCATCAGTTCACCTCTCTGTGTAAATCAGAAGTTCTTAACTTTTTTGTATTCTAGACTCCTTTGTTATTCTGTATATGGTGAAGTATGTAGACCCTTTCTCAGAATCATGTTTTTAAATGCATAAAATCAAATGCATATAACTATATGTATATGTATCAAAGGACCTTTAATTATGTTAAATATGATCATCAAGATTTTTTTTTTAATTCACAGACCTCAGGTTAAGAATCCCTTTTCTTAAAGAGTCACTTGATCTAGAATTCAGCTCTTTCAATTGTCCGATTTGGGGAATGATCTAAATGTTAGCAAATATTGTTCCTACTTCAAAGATTCTATTAGCATTTCATTCATTCATTTAGGTTTAAGGAGTGTCTATTGATTACCTGATATTCTTCTTTGTACAGAAGGTGTTTTGAAATGAGTAAGTGCTTGCTACCTTTGTGATAATAGGCAAGTAATTTAACATCTCCTGGCTTCAGTTTCCTCATCTACAAATGAAGGTTTTGAATGAGATGGTTTTCAAAAATTAGATCACTTACAGTACTAAGTCCATAAGTGTATATATTTATGAACCCCTAAAGAATATAAGGAAGGCTCAGATAAAAATCCTGTGGGTTCAGAAAATGTGGATGTATTACAATATATTGTAATAGAGGGAATATTTTTTAAAAAACTAGAATCTTCCATTTCACAATCTCTTGATAGAAATACTAGAATGACTTATGAAATGAAGCCCCAATTCCAATTCCACACAGAGTATAATCATTATCTTTTAATGTACTGCAAATTCTTGCATAGCTCTTGGAATGCAGTTATTAATCTAGATTTCTTTTTTTTTTTAAAGTTGTCTCTTTTCCTGAAAATACTAATTTAAAAAGCAAAAACATGAACCATAAGCTAACCAAAACCAAGGCTAAAAGAAGCACTGCGTGCAATACAGAAAAATAATTAGCTATATACTATATACATTTCTAGATACTTTTTAGAATGCATTTTCTGGACTGACTGTGGATGACCTAGGGAAGCTATCCAGTTCCACTTGAGAATTTAGTGCTTCACTCTAAAGGACCATATTCCAATCTATTACAATAGTAGCTTCCTCTTCATACCACTACTATGTCTCATAAAAAATTAGAAACCTTAAGGCCTTGGATTAGAACATGTTCTCCTTTTTAAAATAGTGATGCTTCTTCCCTCTTTGAAGTCAATTAAAATGAGAGCTGGCAAAGTAACCTGAAACAATGTGAGACATTCAAAAGGATATATGTGTTGGTGTATGTGTTTATGTTTGTATGTGTCTGTACATATACATGTCACACAGGTGTGTATATATACACATGCAACATATTCCTGCAAATACACTCAATATATATATATATATATAAAAATGCATACACACATAGGCTATGTATAAAGGCTGTGGGACTCTGGACAAGCTATTAAACCAATCTGCCTCAGCTATCTAAGGCTGTGTATTATAAACTAAATGCTAATCTCTTCTTTGATGGAGAAATTTTCCTCACATGGAGCTCTATACATTAATGAAAACGTGGGTGCAGAAAACAAACTTAAACACACTTGAAAATATCCATAGTCAAATACATAAAGATTTGCATTTCCAATGTCATTTTATATATTCAAAATGATACACCTCCTACTTATGCCTAATTTGAGGGCTATTATAATACAGACAGTATATTTCCATCTAATTCATCTTGATAAGTACAAATAGCATATGGGGAAAGTAGGAGAAGAGTAAAAGTAAAAGAAATGAAAGAGTAAATTGAATCAATATGTTCCCTACAATCTTAACCATCCCCTAAATCTGGGTATTTTCCCTGGTTGTGTCCCATTTTTTGAATGCTTTCTCTATCCAGCTCTAAGTCCTGGTCTTCCTGGCTTCTTTGCAAATCCCCAGACAAAATTCCATATTTTACAAGAAAGCTTTCTTATTCTCCCTTAATTTTAGTATCTGTCCTTCATTTATCTTAATTTATCCTGTATATGTTCTTTAAGTTTGTAGTTGTTTGCATATTATCTCTTCCATTAAGGAGATACACATAAAAATAATCTTAGTAGATCTTTTTATGGCAGCAAAAAAAATTAGAAAAAAACAGCTGGCTATTAATTGGGGAATGAACTGTGATATATAGGTATAATATAAAATTATTGGGCATGAGATATACAAACTATGAAGAATTCAGAAAAAAAACATGAGAAGACATATAAACTGATATGTTGATATGAGGCACAGCAGACCAGGAGAATAATATATATATATATGATGACAATTATTTAAAGAAAATTACTAAAAGGCAGTGGAATTCTGACTAATTGTAATGTTAGAACTGGTAGTGACTATGTAACACACATTGGTTTTTTCAGTAAGAAGATAGGGGAATTAAAAATGTTCAATGATACGAGAACCACCTGTTAGTTTCTGACCAGAAGACTAGATCCCTTTATGGGAGAGTATGGTAGCAATACAAGGAGACTGAAAGGTAGTTGCATTCTCTGACCACTTCTCTCCTCTTCCCTCTTGCCTCCAATTTATTGTTATTCCCAATTCCCATCTGTGTCAATAAAGGTTGATTTGCAATTTCTTCAAATGTGTTATGATTCACAGCTGGGAGGAGTGGCTTTTGGAGAACCTACCTGCCCCTTAATGGTACAATCCTCTCTTATCCTTTATAGGCTTTTTGGGTTTCTCACTTAGGAGGTATGGTCCTTAACAATTCAATATTATGAAAACAGAGAAATGATCAAAATGATAGTTTTGTGTAAATTGCTTTTCTTTCTTATTCCTTTTTTTGCAAGAAAATTCAATTTTAAAAAGAAGAAATGTGGCATAGAAACAGAATTCATATTTTTAGATTTAAAAAAATAGCTACTATATCATTTTGCTTTCATTGTCTGACTCTAGCCACCTATATCAATCTATTCCTTAATACCAAAGTGCTTATTATAATGCTATGTTGAAGGACAGAAATTTTACACTTTCTCCACAGTTAGAAACAAGTCTCATGCCTTTGCTATGTGGATTTCACCTAATTAGGAGGGTTCTGTTAAGAATATCTTGCACAAATAAAACACATTTAGCTTAAAAGATCCCAAAGATACATTTATCAAAATGAATTTTTCTTTGTGTGTGTGCATGTATATGTGTGTGTGTGTGTGTGTGTGTGTGTGTGTGAATATGCACAGGACAATCTCTAATGTTCCTTAAATTTCTGACTCTATCACTGCTTGATTAATAGAGTATTTTAATCCTATTTGGATGACAATAGGAATTTATATTTAAACAAGGATGTGAAAGATAGATTGTTTACCTAATATACTAAGTAAAATCTTTATTTTATTAATAAAAAAATCAAAGGAAAATTAAGTGAAGGAATAAAACATCTCTAATAGCTGACATTAATCAATGCTATTTATAATCATTAATTAATATGCACTATGTGTAATTAAGAAATATTCACAATAATTACATAATTCTCGATTGTGTATATTTATAATATACATAATTTATCATCAAATTTATAAATTCAAGAATACTTTTTGGTACTGAAGTTTCAAATTTCTTAGATTTATTCCCAAGGAAGTCCTCTACTTCTAAGACAAAAAGGTGTTTTAAAGAACAAAGATGAATACATCAATATCTCAATTGTAAATAGGTCTACAGGACAAGATTTAAACGCACTTGAAAATATCCATAGCCAAATACATGAAGATTTGCATTTCTGATGCCTTTTTTTATATTCAATTTGAAACAAAACCTGTTTGTACCCAATTTGAGGACTGTTGCAGTAGGGACAGTAATATTTTAATCTAATTCATCTTGAATAAATATAAATAGTATACCTGTAAAGTAGGGGAAAGGTAAAAGTAATGAAAATGTAAAAGTAATTAAAGGTAAAATAAATGAAAGAATGGAATGAAGTTCACTGAAATCTTAAACATGTTTTGGATATTTTTATGTATAAGAATTTTTTAAAATGAGCTAAAATAAAGAAGGAAAATAATTATTTTATTATTTTGACTATATAACAGTTAAATTCACATATATGTAGAAATTATTCAATTAGGAAAATATTTACAATAAAAACATATAATGAAATTGTGACATCAATAGATCACCAAGAAATTCTGCAGTATATAATACTCCAAATATATGAACAATTTTTAAAAGAAAAAAATAAATACCATCAACTATCATATTAAAAGTCATAAATTCTAATAAGCAGAAAGATACAAATTAAAACAATATTTAAGTATCTCCTCATGAATTGTAGAGATGGAAAAATTCAGTGCTGAGAAAAAATAACTTTCATTAACTGTTGGTAGAAGTAAAAATTGGTACTATTATTCCATAAAACAATTTGGTATTGTAAAGGAGAATTGATTTAGAAATCCCTCTAAGTTTATTTCCCAAGGTGATTACCAAGAGCAATAAAAGACTTATTTGTACAAAAATATTCATAATAGCACCAACTATATCAAAACACTGTAAACAACCTGTATATCCAATGATTGGAGAACTGCAGAACAAATCAACATATAAAAATATCACATTGTATATGTTTTAATATTTACAGCTGACTGTGCCACTTCAAATATGATAAGGAATGATGATAAAGAAAAAGAAACATAAGACTTTATTTTTTTTAGAGAAGTATCCTAAAGTAAAAGAAATGATATTGTTAAAGACCAAAGACAATTTGATGATTTCATCTTATACCAAGTGGAAATTATAGTAAAAAGAATATTGGCCTGAAAGTCAAAGATATAAGTGCCCCAGCCACTGATGATAAAAGTCTAAAATTCCAGTACATTTCTTTTGCACGTTTGTGTATAAAAATAAAGTACCGCAGAATGCATTCATGTTTAAGTTACTTTTTTATTCTTTCTAGCCAAATTTAATAGTTAGAAAGTTAAAGCCTATCATAAAAATACCATCTGAGTTTTCTAGTGAAATTTTCTGTGTTAGTTTAATTGTTCATTGCTTAATTTCACCTCCTAGCACTACTCCTAGATTTAAGATAATCCTTTTCAAATTTATGCCTGTCTCTTCTCTCAAGTTAAGTGGTGGGGGTTAATCTCACTGTGTTCAATCCTCAAGTCATTAACTTCTCACCTTGACATCACTATAGCTGTATATTGCTTGTGTCACCTAAAAAGCAAGCTAGTATCCATACAAAGGAAAAAACAAACAAATGCTTTTTTTCATCATTTCAATGAGGTGCCCTGTTGAGAACAAATTGTCAATACTTAAAGTTGTATGGCTGGGTTCCAGATGTGTAATATGTCAAAGACATGCACTGATTGCCTGCACTTCAGAAGCATTAAGCATAATGCTAAGTTAACATGATGTTTTAATATTTACAGCTGACTGTGCCACTTCAAATCCATTTTATGACGCCTAATTTCTATTCTTAAGCCTGGCTCCCACAGGGTTTTGTGAGGGAAAGAAACACAGTAATATGATGTATTTCTGTGTCAACAAATGCTGAAGACAATATGGATTATTGTCATCTGTTAAATGTCAATATCCAATCTTTAAAAACGATGGTGTTCAACCCCAAGTCAATGTAACATTGTGATCTCCAGAGCCACCAAACGAGTGCTAGTGAATCAAGTCTGTTCATCTTCATAAGGAAAGGCTAAATCAGCCACATGACATCTTAATCTGAAATCTATCTACATTAGATTGCATAATGAGGGAGTAATGAACTTCAAATGTGCATCAAACTTTTATAGGCATCTGAAATTACAATAAATCATCAAAAAATACAATATCTATGGCATTATTTTTATACAGGCTCATCCTTAGCCTACAAAGGATTTTAACCCAAGATTTCTTAGATTTGTTGTACTCATCCAGTTCAAGTCATGTCTGGAAATGGAGAAATAGTCTGAGAAAGGTTAAACAATTTTCTCAAAGTCACAATTAGGTGATAAAAGGGCTGGAACTAGAACTGAGATCTTGTGACAAAGGAGCTGATTTTCCTTCTATGACATCATGAACCCACAACTCTTATATGTAACTAGCATAGTATCAATATGGAAATCCTGCTGGGCCTAAAGGAAATATGGCATCATGGTTAAAATAAATTTATATGTTATCTTCTATTTTTTTTAAATTGATATTTGATCTATATGATATATAGTAGGCTTCCTTCAAAGCAGGATTTGTCTAATTTTTTTATTTGAATCACCAGACTTCAAAACAATAATTTGTTCATGATAAGTACAAAATAACATTTTTTTTCTGTCAAAAAAGAGAATCTGATAAATAAAAAAGCAATGTCTAATCATAGAAGCTTTCATGGGATGGTATGCCACAATTTCCATGATACACAAAAGCTTTTTAGTATTTTATTTCCCTAGCAATCAAAAAAGTTCTTCCTTATCTTCAATCAAAATTATTCCTGCTTTAAATTTCTCTTCATTGAGATTTCATAGTATTAGCAAACAACCTCTCAGTAGCTAACAAACTTTTAGTATACTTGTAGTGCAAAAGAATAATTAGTAGATATGGCATCAATGGACTTTCTTTGATACTCAAGCTCTGCTGCATTTAGTACCTGTGAAAATTTGGGTAAAGTCACAACTTTCTTAGGCCTCAGTTTCTTTATCTGTAATATGATGGGATTAAGACAGATTGCTAATGAGCTCTCTTCTAATGCTAAAGATGTGAGTCTAGGAAATGAATTTGAGAATTGCTAATATGTCAATGTAGAGGTGCACTGTAGTATAAAAATGTAATGCATCACATCAAAAATGAAATCAAAAAGGAAAAACTGTAGTAAGTCAGTCAATATTTGTCTAAAGGATGCCACCCGAGTCATGTATAACTGGAAAATATGATATGCAGAGTACACAGAGGAGATGTTAAATGGACATCCAACATTATAACATTTCTAATCATATAGTATCAAGTGGGCTTGAGGGAGGTCTTCAGTATGTTGACTGGACCTCCTGGGGAAGATTTGATATAGACATAAGTGAAAATAACTCTCAATGACAAGAGGAACAGTTTGTGATCTTTTTCATTAGACAAAAAATCCACAATAGTAGTCCAGGTTGATTGGAGTATGCTTTAAAAAAAAAAGTTATTGTCAACCATAATTTTTTAATGCTAAACACCCTAAATCCTTGAATGTTTTTTCCTAAGGGCACACTATCCCCACATTCCTTTTATATTATGAGCAGTTAGGAAAATTCACAAAAAGGGAGGGGAGCAAGTTGATTGGAAGCAATGTATTTGGAACAAGGCAATCTATTTTATTCTCTTCATACTGGATCCTTTGCCAACATAGATCAGAAGTTTCACTTTCTCCCCTCTTTCCTCTTCTCTCTCCTCTCTCCCATTTCTTCCCTCTCTCCTTTCCCATCTCTTCCCTCTCTCCTCTCCCCGCTTCCACCTTTTTCCTCTCCCTTCTCCTCCCTCTCCCCTCTCTCCACTCTTCCCTCCCCTCTCTTTCCTCTCCCCCCCTCTAAGTAGGAGCCCAAGGGGAATAAGAACCCGACTCCTCTTATCCAGAAGAAGTTGTAAGAGCAGGTTTGTAATCTCTAGCTTCAATGAGAGTTACAATTCTCCAAGAGAATAAGTAACACTTCTCTAAACCTCCCTTAGTATTGTTATTTTTATAATCTGACTGGGAGAAAAAGCTATATAAGATTTTATATATATGAACACATTAGTGAGGAAACTTACAATTATTTTCATTTTCTGAAAAGGGCACTGCAAACAATAGACCATAAAACAAAAGCCCAAGACAGAACTAGAGAAGGCCATTATCTGAATTCTTTGATATTGTTAGCTCTTGGCTGTAACTTCCCCTCCCCCCTCCAAATTACTAGCATTCTGTTCTAAGTTAAGAAATTCTCTTCAGCTTTCTTAGATGGACTTAATAATGTGCTTCTTGATTTTTATGAAGAGAAAGCCAAATAGCACAATCTATTTCAAATACACCTTTAAACAATGTTTTCAAAAGCCTTCAACCTTGCTGCTAAGTGAACCAATTCAATATAAATGATGACTGCCGCTATTTTATAATCTTCCCTTTCATTAATGAACAGAGAAATACATTCCCCTCCCCCTCTCAATAATTTCAGTGGTATTTGAACCTATTATTTCATTAGTATATTCAATATTTTTGCCTTAGAACAAGAATTCCTTATTTAAGTAGCCAGTGAGAAAAAGAAAACCCAGGCAGGGGGCTAAAGGTTTTACCACTTTCTTCTGGATGCAATTCTCTTTACCCTTACCTCAGTTTCCTCCTCTGCCAGATTATCTTTTATTTATTTTCTATCTGTACTGTTGGTTCTGAGTTGTTGATATGTATTTCTCCCACTTAAATGTACAGTCCTTGATGGGTTTGGCTATTTTTACCTTCATTTCTCTCCCCAGTCCTTTGGAACATGTATTGCACCTCATAAGCATGTAATGCTTATTAAAGGGTTGTTTCTGTAATAACTTGGACTTTCTTGTTACAATTCAGATTCATGAGATCCTCAGAGGCCATCTAGTCTAATTCTTTCATTTCACAGATGAGGAAACTGAGAATGAGAAAAAAGGAAGTGACCTGTGCCAGATCACATGGGTATTAAGTGTGAAAAGCAAGGACTGAATCAAAGTCTTCTGATTCCCGAAGCAGAGTTATTTCCACTGAACCATGTTAAGTTCCAACTTCCAGATATTTGAACACCACTATCATTATCATGATTTTTAAAAAATCCAGGCTTTCAAAAGAGCTCAGCATTTCCAGTTCATAAAACAATCGACACCAGTCAGAACCCAGGCTGTTCTTGGGTTAAAATGTTAAGATGGTTTACTTGGTCATTCCTTTTTCCCTTCCATCACCTTATCATCCATATATCAGGAAACAGCCCCATTTAATCAGTGCTTTCCAGTAGTTTGGCCCCAGGAATTTTCACTACCTATTTTATCCTTAAATTAAATTCAGCATTTAGCTAATGGCTATCTTGGACTGAGTGATCTGTTATGTAAATAATATCCAATTATATTTTTTAAATTAAAAAAATCTGTTTGTGGACTGGTGAAAACAATTTGATATGACAAGCAATTAAACAAGATTTATTAATCATATATTATGTATATGGTAGGTAAGCATGAGATGGTCAGCAGAAAGCTGGTCTTAGCATCTGCAAGCCCAAGTTGAAGTCTTGTGTGATCCTGGCAAGATTCCTGAACTTTCAATCGAAGCAATTCTCTAAAATTATGAATTGCAGAATAAAGAGCTGGTAATTAACAGAGGAAGTCTTCCCCGCTCCCCTTCCCCCCGGCCCCTGGGAGTTTGCTATATACATTCAATTCAATAAACATTAAGTGCTTACTATGTGCCAAGCACCATGTTAATTGCTGTAGTCACAAAAAGAGGCAAAAGAAAGTCATTACTTTCAAGAGGGACTTCTCATGAAGGAAGATGACAAGCAAACACAAAAAAGCATGCTACAGACAGAAGAAATAGGAAATGATTAAAATATGGAAAGCACGGGATTAGGAGAGATTAGAGAAAGCTAGAATTTAGTGGGATTTTAGTTGGGACTGAAAGAAAGTCAGGGAATTAATAGAGCAGAGGAGAAAGCATCTTCCAAGCATGACAGACAGTCAGAGAGAATTCCCTGAGCTGAAAGGGAATTTTGTTTGAGGAACAGTCAGGAAATCA
Organism: Antechinus flavipes; assembly: GCF_016432865.1. Lineage (NCBI taxonomy): Eukaryota > Metazoa > Chordata > Mammalia > Dasyuromorphia > Dasyuridae > Antechinus > Antechinus flavipes. Next base: position 86,742,240 of record NC_067402.1, read on the forward strand.
GTCTTTGGATCAAAGAGTAAAAGTATGTGTAGGAGTGTATATAGTATAAAGAGACTGGAAAGATGTGAGGAGGCTACATTATAAAGGACTTTAAATGCCAAACAGAGCATTTCATATTTGTTCCATGAGGCAAAAAGGAACTATGAAAGTTTATTGACTAGTGGGGAAATAAGATAAGAACTACATTTTAGGAAAATCCCTTAATTGGGTGAAGGAAGATTGGACTGATGGACTGCAGTATGAAAAGACTTAAAACGAAATATACTCACCAGCAGGCTATAGCAGTAATGAAGATATGGAGTGATGAGGATGTGTTAGAGTGATGGCAGTGTCAGAGAAGAGAAGGGAACATTTTACTAGACATGAAATTAATGGCTCAGGTGCCCCACCGCTATTTCATTATCCTCACCCTTAGAAAGATGATTTTGGCAGCCATAAAGTTGTGCCATAGTGGATAGACTGCTGGACCTGGAGTGAGAGAGACCTAAGTTCAGCTTAGGTTTCAGACAGTTACTAGCTGGATGATTATAGATAAATCACTGAATCTTCATCCAGTTTCTTCATCTGTAAAACAGGAATAATAATAGCATTGCTCTGTTGTTTTGACAAAAAAAAAATTAAGATGATATTTTTTTTAAATAACTTTTTATTGATAGAACCCATACCAGGGTAATTTTTTACAGCATTATCCCTTGCACTCATTTCTGTTCCAATTTTTCCCCTCCCTCCCTCCACCCCCTCCCCCAGATGGCAAGCAGTCCTTTACATGTTGAATAGGTTACAGTATATCCTAGATACAATATATGTGTGCAGAACCGAACAGTTTTCTTGTTGCACAGGGAGAATTGGATTCAGAAGGTATTAATAACCTGGGAAGAAAAAACAAAAATGAAAGCAGTTTATATTCATTTCCCAGTGTTCTTTCTTTGGGGGTAGCTGCTTCTGTCCATCCTTGATCAATTGAAACTGAATTAGCTCTCTTTATTGAAGAGATCCCCTTCCATCGGAATATATCCTCAAACAGTATTGTTGTTGAGGTATATAATGATCTCTTGGTTCTGCTCATTTCACTTAGCATAAGATGATATTTATAAATCATTTTGCACATATCAAAATGCTATAAATACTGGTTATCATTCTTGTTAAAGGAAGAACTGGTGAGAATAGTTTCTGATGACAGGACAATTATGAGGCTATTATAATAATCTAGTTGAGAGGACATAAGAACTTGAGCTAGAGTCCTGAGGATGTGAATTGTACCTCTTCCTTCTGACTTAGGAAGGATAGTTTGAGATTCCCAGTCACAATACAACGGCAGCTGGTCCTACCTTCTAACTAGTAGACATTGTCAAACACACAATCAATACATAATATAAAGTATATGTGTCAGTCTGTTCCTTGCCAAGATAGGGTATATTGTATATTCTATGGACTTCATAAATGATGATGAGACTTGGGAATATATTCTTTGCTTCATTTTTCCAAATGAGCTAGACGAAGCATGAAGTACCATGTTTTCTAGAATATAGAACTGAAATAAACTTCTAGGTCATCTAGATCCTCATATTACATCATCTTTAGAATGGATATGGGATGTAAACCAGAACCTCTGATTCCAAATTCCAGTGCTTTTCACTACCCAATACTGTCTTATAGAGCATTGCTTTTGGCAGAATTCTTTCTCAAAAAATTGATTTTTGAGGATTCTGAAATCTCTGAGGGCAGCAAATTGGTTTTATTTTGGGTCTTTCTATCACTAACATTTAGAATGAAGTTTTGAACACAGTAGTTACTTCAAAAATGTTGAATTAATTTGACTTGGTTCCAGTTAGAATATCACCACGAGGGGCATTTCTATCATTACCCTTAACCTCCCCATCAGAACTTTGGAATTCAGTGAGGAGAATAAAAATAGGTTAAAATTTTTATAAAGTTCTCTGTGAAAGACACAGCTTTGCTTAAGGCTAGTTCTTATTGCTGAAAAATAGGTTTTGCTAGCTAGATGACTTACATGAATACTTCCATGGGTAAACTATAAGCATAAAAACCATAATAAATGCATGGCAGTAAGAATTTTTTCCATTGAAAGGTGGTCTCTCATCTTAACAGAGCTGGGTCACTGAGTTTAGAAAAGATAACCTTCATTTATGCATTTAATATTGATGCATGATCATTTTTATACAAATAATGGATTGGCATTTTACAAAGGTTAAACTACTTGGCTTTCAGAAATTTAAAAGCACAGTATTTACTCAAGTAAACAGTGTCAATGTCTAGCCTCCTACTCATTTACATTTTGTCCTTAAAAATAGATTAACCAAAACCTATGGATGTGGTCCTAAGATTTTTTTTTTGAAAAAATATTATTACTTCTTGTAAAAGTTAATTCCTACACTACATTTTCACAAGGCACTTGATCTCAAGGTGCTGCCATGAAGAGATAACACTTGATAAATGAATGTGCTGAGCAGCTGAAAGCTCAGTGGATTTCATTACTTGTGCTATTTCCCTTAATTCACAATAACTTGTAGAAAAAGAAAAGGTATGCTCCTTTCATTCACAATATGAACTGTAGTTTAAAACTCTTGATCAAGTCATGCCTGATGGTTCTATCTGTTGATATTTGGCAAGGTTCTTTGACCCAAAGCACTAACATTCTGGTAGCACCCTATATTGAAGACCTGAGTTTTTCATTTTAGTTTATGAAAAAAAATCATGATAGTTTTCTCTGTCTTGCTGAAATGCTAAGAGTTTAGAATGCCAATTTTAAGTCTCTGAGAAATGTCACTAAGGTTCCTAGAAATATGCAAAATGCCAACCTGGGGAAAATTGGAAGTGAAGTTCAAATTTCCCAAATGGATAAGAAAAAGATTGAATATTTAAAAACTAATAGAAGCAAGGATTATACTACAGAGAAAAGAAATTTGGTATCATCAAGTGGTCAGTTTTTTTTCTACTCAACTATACCTCTGGTGATGGCTGTAGGTGTATGGTGTAGGCAAATTTATAAAATAAATTAAAAATAATTCTGCTCCTCCATATTCCCATTTGTTGCCTTTCCCAATGTAGTACTCAATGTCCCTCAGAAACTTCTGTCCTCCTCAAACTCTTCTTTTGCTTCTTCCTTTTTCAAAACTTATCCCATGGAGAGGAGCTAATAAAACTAATTCCTAATTAGAGATAAAATAACCAACAAAACTTAAAGTGTGATGGTGGTTGGCGAGGGTAAGGATGCAGAGTATGGGGGAGGGTGTTACTGGGAGCTTCCTCCATTTTAACCAGGTCTGAACCCTAAGGAGCAAAACTGTAAGTGATGACATCAGTAAGCCATACTGAAGGGTTTGTGGTTGGAAGGAGGGAAACAATACTTAGCATTCTTGTTGTGCCTGAGTATTCTGAAGAAGTATGACTATAAACTCATTTCATTTCAACTCTGACAAAATTATATATATAAACGCACTAAATTTGGAGTCAGAAAAATTTAAGTTCATATCATTGCTGAGTTTCCTATTTGACCCATAAGACATTTGACAAGTCGGTTTATTTCTCAAAGCTTCAGTAAGATTTCAGATTAGATTCAGTAAGCACTTTTTAAGTGTCTGCACAATACCAGACATTTTGTTAGGCACTAGGGATTGTCAAGTTCTGAAATGAATCAATCATGTAAGAAAAAGAAAAAAATGTATTTTTTCAAGATGAAGAAGTTTGCAAACTGGGGTCACCCACAAATGCAGAATACAATGAATTTCTCAAGTTATATGAAAAACTGTATGAAAAAGATGTTTATACCTTTGGGAGAAAAGAGCAAGGAAGTGATATGAAGTAGCAAGGTCTGGTCATGAGGTACCAACTGCCCTTAGCAATCTGAAAAGGGAAACCATTTCATTCAGGCTATTTTATCCTTCATGCCATGAATCCTAATAGAAGAGATAAGGATATCAGGGGCCACCAGGCTCAAACTGGTTTTGTTCACAAAGAAAGTATCCAAGGTAGGGGCTTAAAAACTCCATGGGGGAGGCTTAAGTTGTAGCACTGCTCAACCTAATTATTATTATCAAAATGTAAATATATTACTATAATTTTGATATTAATAGGATGATTAAGAAGTTGTAACAATCTATATTACATTTGGTATCAACAATTTTCTGTTACTATATTAATTTTTTTTTGTTGATACATAGAGACTAAAAGTGAATAGTTTCAATCCTTGAGGAACTTACATTCTATGGGGATAAGGTACTGTGTGTGTGTGTGTGTGTGTACATACATATATGTATAGAAATCACAAAATGCAGTTAAAGAACTATATGTGTGTATACATATATACACACACATTTATGTATGTATGAATGTATACACCCACCCTCACACACACACATACATACATACATACATACATATATAAAAAGGAGATACTCTTACAGGTGTAGATGAAAAGGAAATACATTCCAGGAAAAAAAGATTTGATTAGAATTAAACAAAATAGAGAAGTGAAGGGATGGGACAAGAAATGTTTTGAATGAAGAATAATAAAAGGACAATTTGGCTGGATTAAGAATGCATATACAGGAATTTTGACTGGAAAGATAGGTTAGCGTTATTTAGTCAAGTTGATCTCTTTGAGACTGTTTGGGCTGAAGTGATTTGCTATTTCTTTCACCACACTCATTTTGTAGATATGAGAAAATGGAAGCAAACAAGGTTGACTGACTTGCTCAGGGTCAAACAGAGAGAATAAATATTTGAGGCCAGATTTGAAGATGAAGTTTCAGGAAGATGAGTCTTCCAGGCTGCATCACCTAGACTACCTAACTACTTACCAACTGTGACTAGAAGAGGATAGTTATACAAAACAGAGATAATATTTCATATTTTATCCTAGATACAAGACATTAACATTTCTTCAATAAGGTTCTCAGAATTCTTGTTTCTTTTGCTGAGACCAAGTCAAAGTTGATCCTTTGTCCTTTATTTTAGCATTAGGTGTAAACAAATTAAAGCTTTAAAGGAGATTTTAGGGAGCCTATTTCATCCATTTGAGAGTGAACTTCTTAACACTTTTTATTTACATGCCGAATGAAAGTACTCATTATGTGAGTCATCTAAAGAAGTTCAGCAGGAGTTAATTCAAACACTGCCAGCAGTCAGTTTCAGATACTAAGTATAATGGAAAGTAAAAAATTTGCATTTCTATAATACAGACTGACTGGTTTTGACTTTTTCCCTAGTCCCTTAAAATTAGTCAAGGCAGTATGCTTGCAAATGTTCCTCTTCAAAGAATATAATGAAGTGGAGAAGAAGGTGCAATGATATTCAAACATATTTAAATTCGGTGTAGAGTTTGGTCATATGAGGTTCTCAGAGACATTTCAAAATTTTCACTAACTGCAAGTGTCTTATCAGTGAGGAAATTTAAATTTCTATAGGGTATTCTGAAATATTTGCTTTGAACAGATAGAGAATCTAATTAATCAAATATTTTTGTTTAAAGTCAGTTACCAAAACTTGGCATAGACCCAGAGTATATAGTCCTCCAATATTTCAATCATGCATTCAGGTCAGATGTATTCTAAATGAATGATTAACTTGACAAAACTCAAGAAAATATTTTAGACATTATATAAAGAATGGCCCGGTGTTAGCAATATATTTAAATTTACCTAATGTCTATTTATATACCATTGAAAATTTGAATTTTAGTCCCCAAATTTAAAGATATTCCTAAACTTTTCTAAAACTATCATTCCATTTCTATCTTTGATCATAACAAAGCTAGGAAACATTTTCTGAGAAAATTAAGTTTTCAATCCAGGAAGAGTTTGAAAGATGTTTAGGATAAAATATCAGATCTTTACTGACTTAGAAATATAACTGCTCTCTAAAATCAGGGTCTTTACAAAATCTTCTTGATCTATCTGAACTGATGTTTATTTTCCAGTGACATATAAAGAGAAGTCTTATTAAAGCCATGAAAAAAATTCCATGAATTCAGGTTATTATGAAGCATGTTATGTATGTTAACAAATCTTGCTGTTATTTTTCAAAAGGAAATGAGTAATTTTCATGCAGTTTACAAGCTTATATTAGGTCTAGAAAGACAGAATGCCTCATTTTCATTAGGAGAACTGTTCTTTCTTGATTTTTTCAAGCAATTAGAAATTACTGTTCATTGACATTTGCAAGCAGTCTCCCCCCAAAAGACATCTAACACCCATAATCTCATGTACTCTTCTAAAAGGGCAATGACATACATGGAAAAGATCAAATATTTAGAAAGTTTCAGCTCTAAAGCCCCCACAGTTAGAAATCACTTTACATTCAATCATAAGAACTATTCCAAAGTAAAAATATTCAGAGTATCATTTTAGATAAATAGATTAAACTTCAGATTTACACAGTTCTATCAGTGGTTTTTTCCAGAAAACCAAAACTATATGTGTAATAAAAAACTGATACTGCTGGATCACCAAAAATCACCATAAACCATTAATTATCATTAACTATTAATTTCCATTCATCCTTAATGTTTCAAACCTTCCCATTCCTCATGGATTTTGCCACTATCAAGAAGATTCCTTCAATATGCAACAGCCACACTTGAAACAGATGCATGCACTCAGAAATATTAACAAGGAAATGAGAACCTGGAGAGGATCTAAACATTAGATATTAAGCTTAATGAAAATGAGTCCCATGAGGAAAAGCTCGAGGAACTGGGTTTATTTTAATCTAACAAAGAAGAGTTTGAGAAGAGAATTAGCAATATCCCAAGTGTATGTGAATGGATATTGTATGAATAACAGGGAGCAAAATTGTTTTCTTTCTGTTAAGAAGAAAATTAGAGGGAATAAGGTAAGAGTGGAGCTGGATGGATCGACTTTGAGTTAGACTTTTGAATTTTTGAGGTCTATTTTCCTGTGAGCCCTTCAGCAAGAAACAAGACTGTTTTACCAAATGCATAGGAAAGAATCTATTCATTACTTTGTGATCCACAAGGCTTTTTTCATTTATGAAACAGCTCCCTCCTGCATAAACTAAACTAACCAGTAGATAAAAGATATTAGAAAGTATTGTAAAAAGTCATATGATATAAAATGTTGCTAGAAGCCACCATCTAATCCAAATAATCATCAAGTACATACTTGCACAATGGTGTACTTTTCAACTATGGAATGCAGAAGCAGTAGCAGCAGCAGCAATCAAGACAGAGAAAAGTGAATTATACCAGCGAAGGATAGAAGTTTTATGCTTAGTACTGAATGACTTCAATGATGGAAGGTGAAGTGGTTAAAAACACCAACTTCCTATTCCAGATAAGGTTTTATCATCTTCATTTTTTGTTTGCATATTCCCTGAACCTAGTCAGTCAGTCAACAAACATTTATTAAGCATGTACTATGTGCCAGGCAGTATTCTAAATTCTGAGTCTACAAAAAATTTCACTAGAACAAAGCTGATGGTAAATATGTGTTGGTTTGGGAAAATGTGAAAAAAACAATATGAATGCCTTTCCCCTCCAGAAAGCATGAGGGGAAGAGGGACTTTCTAATCTTTTCAGATTAGTTATTCGCTACCTCTAAGACTCTGGGGAATAAAAAGATACCTTAAAATTACTGATGAGAGGTAAATGCCTACAATTACACAAAAAATGATTATGATCATAGGTTTCATATATCCAGAGCTGAAAGGGAGTAACCAATTTGTACAGTTTGGTTTACTAACAATAATTACAACTAATAATTCATACTTTAAATTCTCAAATGTCATTATTATCTTTACCAGTAATATATCTGACCAAAAAAGAATAATCTAATACATGTTTTAAAGAGATATATAGAATTGATCTTTTCCATATTAGAAAAGAATAAAGGAATGATTTCTTAATAATTAAGTTCAAGAAGGACTTTTGCTAAAACTACTAAAGATATTTACTAAAATTTCAAAGAATATTCTTGGCTTTACATGAAATTATTTCTAAATTTTCTTGAAGAAGATAATCCATGTTACTTTTAAGAATTAAGGAATAAATATTAGTACACAGTATTCTGTAAAAAATGAACTGGAAAAATAATTCGCTGAATTTAAAAAAAATTTCTCATCAGCATTTAGTCTAATGCATTTTCTAGATTTGTTTAGCTAGGCATTGTGCTTGTATGTGGTGATTGGGGAAGCTCAATGCACGTGTTCCTGTTACTCTACCAGCTTGGTTCTGCATAGAATATTGGATAAAATTCTAGAGTTGGAGTCAGAAAATCTGAGTTCAAATGTGATCTTTGCCACTTACCAGCTCTGTAACTTTCGGGAATCACTTAACCTCTCTCAGCCTAGTTTTCTCATCTGGGAAATGATAAATTGAGTAAGATGAAGTCCCTTTAAGTTCTAAATATGATTACTTATGATCCAACATTAAAGCTTCACTGAAAGAGATGTTACCTCTCTACCGCAGTGGCATTACTTAAAATACAATCAATTCTCTCCTTCAAAATGAATGGTGAATCATTATGTTCCCTTTTTAGTAAGAGAGATGGACTTCATAGTTTGAAAAGGCAGTTCTAAGCTGAATTAAACAGTGGGATCTACGCTAAGATGAAAACTATTTCATGGCATGCATATGCAAAGTAATCAGCCATAGATAAACCTCCATATTTTGTTCATGAAAATAAGTAGATATATAGACTTCTTGAAAAGAAGTAGAGTAGAAGGCATAACACAACCAAGAAATCCTGGCACTATAGTATTAAATTTACTTCATTCAGAAAAAAAAAAAACCTACCTGTAAGAGACATTTGGGATTTCATGTATAACTAATTTTTTTTCCTATTCTTTGTATATAGAAATATGCATTTTATCATTGTTTAAATACAAATAAGATTTTAAAATAGAAAAGGACTGAAAGAGTCAATGTACTCTTGCAACTGTTATTTTAAATACCACTTTTAAATGCCTTTTAATTTAGCAAATCAACCAACACTAGGGAAAATATACTAATCACAATTTTAAAAAAGAAGGAAACAAAAAACATTTACACATGCAAGCACACTGGGACTTTGATGTTTATTAACAGTAAAAAAAAAAAAAAAAACCTTGCTACAGTAGTAATGCAAAATCCATTTTGTTCTAAATATTCTTTGATTAAAAGATCCTTAAGTGAAAAATAATGTTGTCATATAATTATAATAGTCAGCATTTCTCTGCCACATGCCTGTAGAGATGGTTCCACAAATTAAGGGAGAAATTTGAAGTAACTCCAATGAATACTCCTGGTTGTCTAATGGGTCTTTGATGATAGTTAATAAAACAAAAATAATCTTCAAATGTCAGCAGCTGTAAATGAACCCAAAGATTTCAATTCAAATTAACATTCAATAAAGTAAAGATCATCCAAATCATTTAAGTAAATTGAAAAAAAATTCATTTGCATTTCTTATATTGCCAGGATCATTTTCCCTAACTTCTCCACAGACCATCCTTTAGTCATCTCAACAAGTTCCCATGAGTTCAATCTTTATCTTGATACAGCTTACTTTCTTAACTATATATCTAAGCACTAATATAGTTCTCAAACTCTAGCCCACATTAACAATATTTGGGTGTTTTGTACATATCTCAAATTCAACATGTCCAAAATGAGAATTCTCTTTCCTCCAAACACATCACTCCTTTGAACTGACCTGTTTCTGTTGGGAATATTTCTATCATATGACTTCTCCAGTAACTTTCCCAATCTTATCAATTCTGCCTTCACATCTGTATACTCTATTCCACTTTCTGTATATACAAAGTCTCTATGCTAGTTCAGGATTTCATTATTTCCTGCCTGGATAACTGTCATAACTTTCCAATTTGTATCTGCTTTCAGTCTCTCCTGCATCCAATTCATTCTTCATACAACTGTCAACTTGATATTTCTAAGACACTGTTGACCATGCTCTGATCTCAGGCAAAGTCACTTAACCACTATTTTCTCAGTTTCTTTAAGTATAAAACATGGATAATAATATAACATACCTGGCAGGGTAATTGTAAAAATAAGATGAGATGATATTTTTTAAAAAGCTCTCAGTGAAGTGACTAGAATGTAGTAGATAATATTACTTTTCTTCCCCTTACCTTATTGCCCTCTCAGGTTTTGTCACTTTGGTCTACTAGCTGTTTCCATACATAATTCACCATCTTTCAAGCCTCTCTGCCTTTGCAAAAGCTGCAAAACACATTCAAAATGCACTGTCTCCTTTTCTCTCTATATATTTGATTTTACACTATGATCAATTTGGATTTATACCAAAAAAGAAAGATTGATTTAGTTAAAGGAAAACTATAAACACAGGAGACTATCAATAACAGTAATAATTACATTATAATATAAATTCTGATAAAACTTTTTCAAAATGCAGCAACCATTTCTTTTAAAATATGAAAAAGGAAAGAGACAGATGGACTTTTCCTTAATATGATAAATAGCAATTATCTCAAATCAAAGATCATTATTACATGTAATAGGAAAATGTTAAGGTCTTTTCCAGAATCGTGAAATGGCTGAATAAGTCATGCTATATGATTGTGATGGAATAGTATTATACTATAACAGATTATGAGCAGAAAGCTTTCAGAAAAAAAAAAGCCTGAGAAGACTTACAGGAACAGATGCAAAGTACAATGAATAGAACCAAAATACTATTGTACATAGTAACACAATGATGGTCAATTATGAATGACTTAGCTATTTTCAGCAAGACAATTCTGAAAGACTTATGATAAAAAATGCTATTTACCTCAGTTAAAAAATCTAATGGAATCTGAAGATTGAGATATGCTGTTTTTACTTTATTTTTCTGGTTTTTTTAATCTGTGCCCTCTTCTGCAATGTGACTAATATGAAAACATTTTCCATGATTACATGTGTATAATCAATATAAAATTGTTTGCATTCTCCATGAAGGAAGAAGGTAATTTGGATCCAAAATTTTCAAATCAATTTTTTTGCATAATTGAAAAAAAATAAAATTGAATTGATTAAAAAGAGTAAGTGGACTCTATTTACTTTTATAGCATCTTCTTAAAATCCTAAATTTGTAGAAATATTATTTACCACAACTTCAAATTATTTGCAAATGAACTTTAAATAAACAATAAAGCTTACTTAATCTTATTGTTCCTGTATCAAAAGAGTATGATGACAAGTTTTCTATCAATTGTATACTAGCATAAATTCTAATTGGCTCTTGAAAGTCAACCATTAAATTTCCAATGTAAGCATTTATATTTCAGAAATCAAAAAAGTTACAAATCAGGGCTGTATTGATTTGTTAATTGGCTAGACTAAAGAAAGTAATGGAAAAAATTGTTAATAATGTAGATTAAACTTTATGTTGTAAATACTTTAAAAATAAGTGGTCTGGTTATTAAATATTGACCAATACACCTTCACCCAGTATTACACAAAATGTGACATTTTCCAGGAGCTACCAATTCCTGAAACAATCTAAGTACCTTGGACAGTGACCATCATTCCTCAAATGAATCCATTTTCTATAGAACATGCTTACTCTCCAGGTTAAACTCAACATTCTCCCCAACCCCAATCAAAAGATAGGACCCAATACTAGTATAAGTAAAGCAAAATCATGCCAATTATTCAGGTACCAAGTAGTGAGTAGAATATCATTTCCACAGAAACAGGGAAAAGACTGGAGATTACAACAAATGATCAGCCATGCTAGAGAAGTATTGATGTAATCATAGGAAGCATATCCAAACTCAGGGAGATAAGATTACTTACCCCAACTCAAAAAGATTGTAAAAGACAAGTCCTCCAACTTTGGATCTTGTGTTCTCTCAATCATGCCAAACTATTTCTTCCCTTCCATTTTCCATTCCCCCATATCCTGAAATAAGCAAACTTATCTCTCAGGCCTGACATTACAACACAATATAGATAAAATACACATGAATAGGGAGATGATATAGAAAGACCGTAAGATTTATATACTATAAAGCTCCTATGGTTTAATCCTGATCCTCCTTGTCAAAAAGAAGTCAATAAGTGTGGAAGTTAATTCATTTTGAACTCTTTTTGGGGGGATTTGATTAGCAATGATGCTAACCTTCAGTTTTGAATGCAGGATTATGAATAGGTCTTTCCTGCCATCCCCACAGTTCCACAAGATTCTTCATGTTAGACCCTAATATACTCTATTAGCAATCTAGAATTATCTTCCCTGGCCTTCTTCCATAATTTTCTTCATAAAAGGCCCTTCCTAATTGAGATCCCAAAGCTATTTCTCACAATTTGGGTTTCAGGCCTTTTGTTATATCACTTCACTTTTAGGAGTCTAAAAAAATCTGTCACCTGGAAACTTTTGACTCTCTACATATCCTTTGATGTGCTTACCTGACACTTGTTTAAATAAGCCTGTCCATCAAAGCTTCTGTTGACAAAACTGACTTCTGTCTATTATTACAGGTGCCTTAAGACCTATAATCAAGTTCATTCTTTCTAGGTTCCTCAGGGTCCTCCTTTCATGGGTCTAACTTCTCTCATTTTTGACCCAGAATGGTGCCTCTACCAAGTTAATCTTCTGTTGTTCTGAATATTCATTCTATTCTTTTGTAAATCTAGATTTTCACTCATTGACTAAGCTAAATTAATAGACAAATCCTGGGACTAATGGATAGGGAATAACTTTCTGTGCTTCAATGATTGCCCAATTCCAAAAAGAGTCATTATACATTCTTGTGTTTATCTGTATGGTAAAGCTCATAAAATGTATTTTAAATACGTGAGTTATTTCTAAAACTAAAAGCCTTTCCATGACTGTATGTACATCTAAAACTCTTGCAATTAAAAAAAAAAAACTTTGCTATGATAGTTTGTGTAGAAAGCTACAGAAAATACTCTAGTGTCACTTGAGTGAGTGTCAGGAGAAAGGAAAAGAGGGGGAATTAATCCAATGATGAGTTTTGTGTCATGTTTGCATTTCTACCACAGGCAATCATCAACACATATGTGTTAAATGAAAGTTGATCTATATGTGTGAACAAAAAAGTGAAAAGGCTTAATAATCGATTTTCTACATTCAAGTATATTAGAAAAAAAATGAAATACCTAAATAGGATCAAAGAAAGGTCCTTGAGGGAAGGCAGGAAGAAAGAGCCTAATAGAGGGAAGAAAATAAAAACTAATAGGTAGGGTCCCTGGCACCCCAAACACAGGAGAATTGAAAATGACCATGATGGTTTCTCTTTATACCAGCATTTCTATACCAATGGACTAGTAACATTAATAACAATACCTAACTACCAGTTCATCAACATTTACATGTATGTGAAAGAGATCAGGCTTCCAAGCAGCATGGTATTGAGATAAGAGGGGAAGAAAATAACATGGTTTGTCTTAGAAAAGTCTCGTTGGCATCCAGGGGAATTAATATCATAGCATAGGTTCATAACATGAAAAGAGTAGAAACTAATATGTTAAGTGATATTTTCCAAAGCTTCAATTATTCCTATGCTTTGTTTTGAAACTTCTCAAAGTGTTCCCTCTCCTTAAATTGTGGAGGTCAGAATGAGATATATTATGTCTTTGATAGTCATCTTTCAGTTGTGTCAGGGACAATGTCCATTTAATTAGATTTGTATAGTCCCTGATAGCAATCAATGCTAATGAATATTTTTGTATTCTATTGATATTGAAGATGAGATTGTGATACTATACCTCACAGATCCTATATATTTTATGTTGATTATTTTGTTTTAGGCTTTACATTGAATTTAGCATTATTATTTTATTGTACATATATTCTGTCCAAAATCAGATTTAAAAAACTGTATGAGGTGCTCATTGGTTTTTCTATATGTGTTTTGCTTTTAATTAATCCAACAAACCATATGCTATAGGGAACTTTTAGGTATAGTAAACAATTTCTTTGAGTGTCACTAAGAAAAACAGATTTGACAATCCATAAAAATTCTCAAAACCATTGTTTCTTAAAGGCTAACCTAAAACTTTCAATTTTTACTTTATTTTTCAAAGGCATATCATACTTTAAAAAGAATTTCAAGTTATAAATCCAAGGTTACTAAGATTAAGTACTTAGTGTGTCTCTCTAGATTCACTTAAGCTGCTCTAATGATGTGAATTTAATAAATACACTCATGATAGAATTTTTCATCCAGAGACATATTATATAATACTAGTTTTTGACCTCATAACACCAGTTTTTGGTTAGCAGTGTTACTGGGAATTATCATTGGATTTTTGAGGGTCTCTCAGTTTAATTTCCTTCCGCAACTATGCATATTAAGTTTATATAATGATTACCAGTCTGCTTATATTATATCTCTGGGATATTGGCAGGTAATTATAATTACACATAAATTAAATATTTAAAACTGTGCTAAGAATTCTATACTTTAGGTAAGCAGTATACCCACTATTTGCTGAAAAAGATAAGGCTCAATATATCTTCTACAAATGGAAACAAAAATTTTTATACTTGTGACAGAATGACAGATCATTTAGTTCAACAAATAAAAAACAAACCTGATCTAACAAGTATTTATTAACACTTACCATGTCTGTAAGACTGCTCGGAGTTAGGAATACAAAAACAAAAGGAAGAATTATCACACTTAGAATTATAAAAGTCAAAAATGATATCTTATGTCCTTGATTTCTTTTACTCTGGAATTCGTTTAGGGATGGTATTTGCTGTATTGTTCAGTGTTTTTATAGCATTGACCTGTTAAAATACTCACTTGGTGCTGCATTGTAAATTCTCCATAAGCCAACAGACTTTTTTGTTTTCTATTCTGCATTTTTGCCTTGTTTTTTTGTTTGTTTGTTTGTTTTTGTTTTTGTTTTTTTGGGTTTTTTTGCTCCCTTCCAGCCTTTCTTTCCTCCTTTTTCTTTCTCTGGTTTATCTTCTTATTCCACCACTCATTCATGAGTTTTTTTTAAATGAGCACTCCTCCCCACTGCTTGTAAATTTCCTGTGCTAAGAGCTCTCATCACTTAATATTAACAATATCACTACATTGCAGAATACCATATATATAGCCCACAAAGTGAATACATGTCCATTACAAAAATACTATTCTTCTTAGTAGAAATTATGGTTATATTTTTAGTATCTGGCAGCCAGTGGAAAGAGTACTTGATTTGGAGTTAGGAGAAACTTGGTTCCCATCCTGTAATTCCCTTTTATTCATTCTGTAGCCAAAAATTAATTATTTTTGCTCTTTGAGTGTCCATTTTCTCATTTGTAAAACAGGGTTGTAATACCTCCTTTTACATGACTGTTGTGAGGAACAAAAAAAGGAATCTTAAAGTTCTATAGAAAAATGATATTATTATGCATTCCTAAGTAAATAAATAAGTATGGTATCTGTAATTGGCTTGTGTGCAAGAATCCCACTTATTAGACACAGTAAAACATATAAAATATCGAGGTAAATAAACTTGTTTTATAGTATAATTCCTCAAAATACATTTATATATATATATCTATAGATGCTTATGTGTATATATATATATAATATATACATACATATCTCTATTTTAATACAGAATTCAATATCATGAGAAAGTAGTGGCATGTATCAACTCCCTTTTGCTCTTTAAATTTCTCTGGTCTAGACTTGATATCCAGATTTATGGAACACTACTTTCATTTACTCTCATCTTATGATTTTGATAGACTAGTGTGTTTACTATTTCCTCTATTTAATGTTCCAGCTCTTCTGTCCAGGATAACCTCCATGTCTGGAATGGATTCAGCCCTCTAAGTCTATTGTGTAAAATCTCTAACGTCCTTCATTCAAAGCTCAGCTCATGTGCCAACTCCCCCAGAAGTCTATCTTGTAGGTTATAGTGCTCTACACTAGACAAATTACTTTGTAAGTATTTTTAAATTTAGTATCATAGATGTCTCTTGACCTTCTACAATAGAGAACAGGATTGGTTTCATTTTTTGTCTTTCTATCCTCAGCACCTAGAAGAGTGTGTGGCATATAGTGCACATAGTACTTAATAAATGCTTTTTGAATAAAAGCATTTCCTTTTTTCTACCCAGAAAGTTTTATTTGTAAAATGAAGGCAATTTTCTTTCCTATGAATTTATTTTCATCATAAAACAGGCAAAACAGAGAAATGTGATAACACATGAGAGAAAAACATGGCTGTCCTTCCTGGGGTCTCCTTGGTCTTTAAATACAAGGCTATTTAGAATAATCAGACATTCCTTTTAGAAGAGATGAATAAGGAAATAATATAATTACATTCAACTTGCAAATGAGTTAAATTGAATACTTAAATGAAAATAATACTAATGACATCTGGGGTATAGCTGGGCTCAAATACAGTACCAACCATAATGCCATAGCCTTGTTAGGCTACTGTCTTATGCAGTCTAAAATTTACTCTATTTCAAACAAACACTACCCAGAAAGAAATATTTTCCATTAGAAGTTAAGATGATCCAATTCTAACCAGACACAAAATCACTTTCCTTTACTTAGGACCATAAAGGGTTAAGAAAATTGGAAATAAGAAAAATTGTTTACTAGAAAAGATGCATTTCTGTTCTTTTAACATCAAGGCTTTGCATAAAGCAAATAAATGAAGCAGGCACCTGCTGGCATTGCTTCCTCATCTGCATCTCAGTAGTGTTTAAAAATAAACAATTATATTAGAATCCATCCATAACCCAGCAACAGTGACGTTCCCGTCAGAGTTTGAGAAGCTTCCCGATCAGGACAGAATTAATCTCAGTATTACCTGCATGCACCAGTGACATATGATTTATTATGGGTCATTCGCTGGTAATTTCTTCCACTGGAATCACATCACACCTAACACGGATAATATTTTATTCAATAATGCAGGTGCTACTTTATAACAAAGACATTAACATTTTTTGAAAAACATTATTTCATATCAATTGATGATTCTGTAACTCCTTTTTCTTTTCTATTGCAGTTTATGGATGAGAAATTAAAACTGAAATGTGATTCTTTGATACCTTTTTCAGTCAGATTGCCTTTTCAACTGCAATCTTCCTAAGATGAAGGCTTCAGAAATTTACATAGAGGACGTAGTTTTGGAAGGTTACTGAATAATAAACACAGTCCAGTTGGTACTTAGCTAACAGATGATGAGAAAAGAGCATCAAATATGGTACCTCAACATTTTTTATAAAATGAATAGATATTTCAAAAGACATCTCCATCTTGATTACTATCCCAAGTCTGCTTAGCACAATATCCTACAAAGTGGTTTAAGGGTAAATGGTTGGGAAGCAATGGAAGCAGAGGGGCAACTCAGCAGGAAAACAATCAGAAAGAGATGGAATGAGAGGGTGGGAGGAGAAGCACAGTATTTTTTTCACACAGAGATGCACAGCAAAAATTAGAACTAGAAGGGAACTCATATCATCTATCCTAAGGCCCTCATTTATAGAGGAGAAAACTGAGACACAGAAAAGCTAAATGATTTGCCCATTGTCATATAGATAATAAGTATCAGATCTAGTTTTCAAATCTACATCTTCAGACATCAGAATACAACATTCTTTCCACTACACCATATTGCTTCCTGGCTAACTGGTTCTAAGAGGCAGAGAGTCAGAGTCAGAGTCAGAACCCGAGCACTAGGACAATTTTTAAAATGGAACATCATTTTCAAGGCATATATTTTTACAAAATTTTTCTAAATTTCTTGTTTTAATGAAGATTTTTAAAAGTAAATGTCAGGGACTTCCGGTTAAGATGGCGGAGAGGAGGCTCACAGTTGCATAAGCTCCGCGCTTTCTCTCACTATCCACTTCATTACAAGCCTCTGAATCAATGCTTGACTGAAAAAAACCCACAAATAGTTACCAAGAGAAGCCATCCTTGAGATCCGCCAAGAAAGGTCTGTCTTTACTGGAGGGCTGGGGCGGTTTTAGATCGGGCGCAGGCTGAGGGCAGCGGCAGTGAGAGCACGGGAGCAGAGCTGAGAGGGGGTGGGGAGTGATCGTAGCCGTCTCTGCGGGGAGAGCTTCGCTACAGGTTTGGAACCTGCAGCAAGTCAACAGCCCAGCAAAGAAGCTAAAAACACCGGGGCTGAAGAACACAACCCCAAACAGCTGGAGTCTCTCAGGACCTGGCCCCCCCCCCTTCCCCCCCCTCAGTGACTCAGCACGCTTTGGGATCTCAGAGCGCAGGCGCAGCACAGTCCTGCTAGTGCCTCACTACTGCCACCTGCAGTCTGTAGAGGAAGCTCGATAACACACCCAGCCCCCCCCCCCAAAGAAAGACTCCAGTTTTTTCTGTTTTTCTTTGGTAGTTTATCTCTGATTAATAGACAGAATGAGCAAGAAGCTGAAGAGGACTTTAACCCTTGACAGCTTCTATACAGATAGAGAGCAGACTCTAAATCCTGAGGAGACTAAAAACAGGCAGTCCCCAGGTGATTCCCCAAAGGAGGAAATCATCTGTTCCTCAGCACAGATGAACCTCATAGAAGTGATTAAAAAGGCTCTCACAAGGGAGCTAGAAGAAAAATGGGAAAAGAGTCTGGAGAAAGTTAAAGAGAGAGTGGATAAAGAAGTAAAATCCTTGAAAAATAGGATTAGTGAACTGGAAACAGAAAACAGCTCTCTAAAAAACAAAATTGGCGAAATGGAAAAAAATTCCACAGAACAAAAGAACTCAATTGGACAATTAGAGAAAGATTTTTAAAAAAGTGAGTGAAGAGAATACTTCACTGAAAATCAGAATTGAACAAGTGGAATTGAATGACTCGAGGAGACAAGAAGAATCAGTTAAGCAAATCCAAAAAAATCAAACAATGGAGAAAAATGTGAAATACCTTCTGGGGAAGACAACAGACCTGGAAAACAGATCCAGGAGAGACAATCTGAGAATCATTGGACTCCCAGAAAAACATGATGAAAAAAAAAGCCTGGACACTGTCTTCCAGGAAATCATCAAAGAGAACTGCCCAGAAGTCATAGGAACAGAGGAAAAAATAAACATTGAAAGGATTCATCGATCACCCACTGAAAGGGATCCTAAAATCAAAACACCAAGGAATATAGTGGCCAAATGCCAGAACCCTCAGGTGAAAGAAAAAATATTGCAAGCGGCTAGAAAAACCCAATTCAAGTATCAAGGAGCCACAATAAGGATCACCCAGGATCTGGCAGCATCCACATTAAAAGATCGAAGGGCCTGGAATATGATATTCCGAAAGGCTAAGGAACTTGGTATGCAACCAAAAATAACTTACCCAGCGAGAATGAGCATCTTTTTCCAGGGAAGAAGATGGACATTCAACGAAGTAAGCGAATTTCATCTATTTCTGATGAAAAAACCAGAACTTAACAAAAAGTTTGATCTACAAATATAGAACTCAAGAGAAATCTAAAAAGGTAAAGATTAATCTTGGGAACTATATTTTGACTATATAGATGTATAAAGAATACATGTATACCTTGTTCTAGAAATTGATGTGGAAAGGACATTGTACCAGAAAAAGGGTAAAGTGGGGGTAGTACATCTCATGAAGAGGCATAGGAAACCTATTATATCTGAGAGAAAGAATGGAGGGGGATGAATATAGTGGGTATCTTACTGCCTTCAGAATTGGCTTTAAGTGAAAAATCTTAAGACATATTCAATCTATGGTGAAACTTCTCCCATCTCATTGAAAAGTGAGAAGGGAAAAGTGGAAAGGGAAGGAATAAGCTAAGCGGAAGGGAATACGGGAACTGGGAGGGAAAGGGGTAAGATAGGGGGAGGAACTCTAAGGCGGGGGGAGGGACACTAAAAAGGGAGGGCTGTGAGAAGCAAGGGGTGCTCACAAGCTTAATACTTGGAAGGGGGGGAAAGGGGAAAGAAGGGAGGAAAGCATAAACCGGGGTTAACAAGATGGCAAGTAATACAGAATTGGTCATTCTAACCATAAACGTGAACGGGGTAAACTCCCCCATAAAGAGGAAGCGGTTAGCAGAATGGATTAAAAGCCAGAATCCTACAATATGTTGTTTACAGGAAACACACCTGAAGCGGGGAGAT
Source organism: Antechinus flavipes (assembly GCF_016432865.1). NCBI lineage: Eukaryota > Metazoa > Chordata > Mammalia > Dasyuromorphia > Dasyuridae > Antechinus > Antechinus flavipes. The sequence continues at coordinate 86,762,298 of NC_067402.1, forward strand.
ACATGCAGGTTAAAGGTAAAAGGTTGGAGCAAAATCTACTATGCTTCAGGTGAAGTCAAAAAAGCAGGGGTAGCCATCCTGATCTCAGATCAAGCTAAAGCAAAAATTGACCTAATTAAAAGAGATAAGGAAGGACACTATATCTTGCTAAAGGGTAGCATGGATAATGAAGCACTATCTATATTAAACATATATGCACCAAGTGGGGTAGCATCTAAATTCTTAAAAGAGAAACTAAGAGAGCTGCAAGAAGAAATAGACAGTAAAACTATAATAGTGGGAGATCTTAACCTTGCACTCTCAGAATTAGATAAATCAAACCAGAAAATAAATAAGAAAGAAGTCAAAGAGGTAAACAGAATACTAGAAAAGCTAGATATGATAGATCTCTGGAGAAAATGTAATGGAGACAGAAAGGAATACACTTTCTTTTCAGCAGTTCATGGAACCTATACAAAAATTGACCATATATTAGGACATAAAAACCTCAAACTCAAATGTAGTAAGGCAGAAATAGTAAATGCATCCTTTTCAGACCACGATGCAATGAAAATTACATTCAACAAAAAAGCAGGGGGAAGTAGACCAAAAAATAATTGGAAACTAAATAATCTCATACTAAAGAATGATTGGGTAAAACAGCAAATCATAGACATAATTAATAACTTCACCCAAGAAAACGATAATAATGAGACATCATACCAAAATGTATGGGATGCAGCCAAAGCGGTAATAAGGGGAAATTTCATATCTCTAGAGGCCTATTTGTATAAAATAGAGAAAGAGAAGGTCAATGAATTGGGTTTGCAATTAAAAATGCTAGAAAAGGAACAAATTAAAAACCCCAGTCAAACACTAAACTTGAAATTCTAAAAGTAAAAGGTGAGATCAATAAAATTGAAAGTAAAAAAACTATTGAATTGATTAATAAAACTAAGAGTTGGTTCTATGAAAAAACCAACAAAATAGACAAACCCTTAGTAAATCTGATTAAAAAAAGGAAAGAGGAAAATCAAATTGTTAGTCTTAAAAATGAAAAGGGAGAACTCACTACTAACGAAGAGGAAATTAGAGCAATAATTAGGAGTTACTTTGCCCAACTTTATGCCAATAAATTCGACAACTTAAATGAAATAGAAAAATACCTCCAAAAATACAGCTTGCCCAAACTAACAGAGGAAGAAGTAAATATCCTAAACAGTCCCATCTCAGAAAAAGAAATAGAACAAACTATCAATCAACTCCCTAAGAAAAAATCCCCAGGACCAGATGGATTTACATGTGAATTCTACCAAACATTTAAAGAACAATTAACTCCAATGTTATATAAACTATTTGAAAAAATAGGGATTGAAGGAGTCCTACCAAACTCCTTTTATGACACAGATATGGTACTGATACCTAAACCAGGTAGGCTGAAAACAGAGAAAGAAAATTATAGACCAATCTCCCTAATGAATATTGATGCTAAAATCTTAAATAAAATATTAGCAAAAAGATTACAGAAAATTGTCACCAGGATAATACACTATGACCAAGTAGGATTTATACCAGGAATGCAGGGCTGGTTCAATATTAGGAAAACTATTAGCATAATTGACTATATCAATAACCAAACAAACAAAAACCACATGATCATCTCAATAGATGCAGAAAAAGCATTTGATAAAATCCAACATCCATTCCTAATAAAAACACTTGAGAGCATAGGAATAAATGGACTTTTCCTTAAAATAGTCAGGAGCATATATTTAAAACCATCAGTAAGCATCATATGCAATGGGGAAAAACTGGAACCTTTCCCATTAAGATCTGGAGTGAAGCAAGGTTGCCCACTATCACCATTATTATTTAATATCGTATTAGAAACACTAGCCTCGGCAATAAGAGTCGAGAAAGATATAAAAGGAATTAGAGTAGGCAATGAGGAAACCAAACTATCACTCTTTGCAGATGATATGATGGTATACCTAGAGAACCCCAGAGATTCTACCAAAAAGCTATTGGAAATAATTCATAATTTTAGCAAAGTAGCTGGCTACAAAATAAATCCCCATAAATCCTCAGCATTTTTATACATCACCAACAAAACCCAACAGCAAGAGATACAAAGAGAAATTCCATTCAGAATAACTGTTGATACCATAAAATATTTGGGAATCTATCTACCAAAGGAAAGTCAGGAATTATATGAGCAAAATTATAAAAAAGTCTCCACACAAATAAAGTCAGACTTAAATAATTGGAAAAATATTAAGTGCTCTTGGATCGGCCGAGCGAACATAATAAAGATGACAATACTCCCTAAACTAATCTATTTATTTAGTGCTATACCAATCAGACTTCCAAGAAAATATTTTATTGATCTAGAAAAAATAACAACAAAATTCATATGGAACAATAAAAAGTCGAGAATCTCAAGGGAATTAATGAAAAAAAAATCAAATGAAGGTGGCCTAGCTGTACCTGATCTAAAATTATATTATAAAGCAGCAGTCACCAAAACCATTTGGTATTGGCTAAGAAATAGATTAGTGGATCAGTGGAAAAGGCTAGGCTCACAAGACAGAATAGTCAACTATAGCAATCTAGTGTTTGACAAACCCAAAGCCCCTAACTTCTGGGAAAAGAATTCAATATTTGATAAAAACTGCTGGGATAATTGGAAATTAGTATGGCAGAAATTAGGCATGGACCCACACTTAACACCATATACCAAGATAAGATCAAAATGGGTCTATGACCTAGGCATAAAGAACGAGACTATAAATAAATTAGAGGAACATAGAATAGTTTATCTCTCAGACTTGTGGAGGAGAAAGAAATTTGTGACCAAAGATGAACTAGAGACCATTACTGATCACAGAATAGAAAATTTCGATTACATCAAATTAAAAAGCCTTTGTACAAATAAAACTAATGCAAACAAGATTAGAAGGGAAGCAACAAACTGGGAAAACATTTTCACAGTTAAAGGTTCTGATAAAGGCCTCATTTCCAAAATATATAGAGAACTGACTCAAATTTATAAGAAATCAAGCCATTCTCCAATTGATAAATGGTCAAAGGATATGAACAGACAATTTTCAGAGGATGAGATTGAAACTATTACCACTCATATGAAAGAGTGTTCCAAATCATTATTGATCAGAGAAATGCAAATTAAGACAACTCTGAGATACCACTACACACCTGTCAGATTGGCTAAGATGACAGGAAAAAATAATGATGAATGTGGGAGGGGATGCGGGAAAACTGGGACACTAATGCATTGTTGGTGGAGTTGTGAACGAATCCAACCATTCTGGAGAGCAATCTGGAATTATGCCCAAAAAATTATCAAAATGTGCATATCCTTTGATCCAGCAGTGTTTCTATTGGGCTTATATCCCAAAGAAATACTAAAGAAGGGAAAGGGACCTGTATGTGCCAAAATGTTTGTAGCAGCCCTGTTTGTAGTGGCTAGAAACTGGAAAATGAATGGATGCCCATCAATTGGAGAATGGCTGGGTAAATTGTGGTATATGAATGTTATGGAATATTATTGTTCTGTAAGAAATGACCAGCAGGATGAATACAGAGAGGCTTGGAGAGACCTACATGAACTGATGCTAAGTGAAATGAGCAGAACCAGGAGATCATTATACACTTCGACAACGATATTGTATGAGGACATATTTTGATGGAAGTGGATTTCTTTGACAAAGAGACCTGAGTTTCAATTGATAAATGACGGACAAAAGCAGCTACACCCAAAGAAAGAACACTGGGAAACGAATGTGAACTATCTGCATTTTTGTTTCTCTTCCCGGATTATTTATACCTTCTGAATCCAATTCTCCCTACGCAACAAGAGAACTGTTCGGTTCTGCAAACATATATTGTATCTAGGATATACTGCAACATATCCAACATATAAAGGACTGCTTGCCATCTAGGGGAGGGGGTGGAGGGGAAAAAAAAATCGGAACAGAAATGAGTGTAAATATAATGTAATTATTAAATAAAAAAATTAAAAAAAAAAAAAAAAAGTAAATGTCAGGTAGTCACTCATTGGTGTCCAAGGTAGTATTAGCTACCATAAACTATGGAAATCACAGCATTCACAATTTCTTGGATGTTAATCCTCTAAACTAAAGGTTCCAAATTTTTTTTGTGTATTAGTCAAGAAGAATTTATCAAATACTGCCACTTGTCAGGTACTGTGTTAAGTAATGGGGAAACAAAAAAAGGGGAAACAAGAGTCTTCAAGGGTTTGTCTAAATGGAGTTCACACAGACTTCTTTAGCAATAAAACAGATCATAAGTTTCCACTCTGAATAATGTTTTTAGATACCCAAAATTAATATATAGAATTACAACCCCCCCAAAGTACATATTTATTTTAGTTATTTTTTTCTCATTCAAGTTCACAGATTCTCTTAAGAGTCTCTACTCTAAATAATCAACCACGCCATCTATATCAGTACTATTGCAACTCACAATCGCTTCTTGAGAAATAACCCTTCTTACTTTTTGGCAAATGCATTACCTAAATGAAAACACTACCATAACATTGAAATATCATGGTTAATAGGGATGTCTCTTCCAGAATGCTAACAATTTCTTCATCATTTGGAGATGTTTAGGATAGCAATCTAAAGAAATCTCAAATTTGTCAACTCATTTTTCTTGCCAAAAATAAACACAATATTTACAACCAATCAATTAGTATTTATTAAATGCCTGCCAAGGGCCAAGCATCATTCTAAATGCTATGGGTACAAGAACAAAGAATAAACACTCTGTTACTGTTTAATGGAATAGATACAAAGTACACATATAAATAGATGCAGAACAGAAAGAGAATATACATAAATATGGAGTGACTAATACAAAGTAGTTCAGGGGATCAGAAAAAGCTCTATGTAGAAGATGGTACTTGAAGTTTGTCTTGAAGAAAGAAAAGGATTCTAAGAGGTGGATGTGAGGAGGTGATACATTGTAGACAAAGGGGAAGGCTCTTTTTCTTGGGAGAAGTGAAATAGCATGGAAAAAAAAAGATAGAATATTATGTGTGAGAAAATAAAGAAGACTAGTTTGGGTGAATTATAAAATATACAAGGAGAACTAACATGGTAAAACTAGAAAAGGATTAGGGTCGTAATGTGAAGGACTTTAAATGCTAAAGCAAGATACTGATATATTAGCATAGTAAAATCAGTGGATTCAAATAAGTATAAAAATGGCATAGTTAGAGTTTAACTCAGTAAAAAGCACTTTGGTAGCAATAAGTAGACTGGAGTGGGGACAAACGGATTTGAACGGAGATCAGTTAGAAGGATAATTACCTTTATTAGAGGAAAGGCTACAAAGGCCAGAGCTAAGCTGATAGTACATGAATAGAGATAAGTCAGATTTGAGAGATGCTGTGGAACTAGAAATGACAAGATTTCACAACTGATTGGAAATATAGATGAAAAGGAAAAAAGAAGAAAATGCAAGAATAAAATCTGTAAAACTGAAAGAATGGTAATAACTTTAACAAAAATTAGAAAAACTGACAAAATAATATTGATTTCAGAATGAAAATTAATGATTTTAGATCTCTTGAATTTAAGATACCTTCTAATAGGCAACTGGTAAAGAGGAACTTCACCAATAAAAGGGAAAAAGTATTGTAAGATAATTTTTGGAGTATTTTGTATATGGATGATAATTAAATCGATGGGAACTTATGCGGTCAATAAGTGAAAGAATTTAGCAAGAGAAAAAGAAGGTCTAAAAAAAGTTTGGGAAAAACCCCCACAGATGAATACATAACTAAATAATGCTAACTTTTTAGCTACCCCTATGTTACTATCCCTTCCTCAAGTGCAAGATCTGTTGTATATAATCCCCTTTGGCCTCTAAAATTTTATTTTCTCTTTAAAAATTGCTGAGAAATACTAGTGACAAGAGATATTTCCTCACAATAGGCATGTTGCAATGTGCAGCTATGCAGAGTATTGTGGGGAAAGAGGAGAGTCTGAATGCCAGGAATATAATTAAGAAGTAGTTAAAACTATATAGGCAAGAGATGATGATAACCTGAAATAATGTGGATAACAATACTGATGAAAAGAAGGAGACAGGGGCAACTAGATGGCACAGTGGATAGAGCACCAGCCTTGAAGTCAGGAGAACCTGAGTTTAAATCTTAACTCAGACACTTAACACTTCCTAACTGTATGACCCTGGACAAGTTACTTAACCCTAATTGCCTCATAAAAAAAAAGAAAGAAACAACGAAACAAAGAAACAAAAAAAGAAAGAAAAGAAAAGAAGAGAAGAGAACTGATTTACCATGAAAGAGATTTTGTACATATAGAAACAAGATTTCACAACTTAACAGAAGGAGTATAAGAGAGAGAACAAAATCAAGAAATGGACATATGGTGGACTACAAGCTGAGCCTTGAGGAAATCCAGGTGTAATTTAAGGCAGAAGTGAGGAGGGTGAGTAGTCCAGAAATGGATAAAGGCTTACACAAAACAGAGAACCATTTTCAAGGAGCAGCAAGTAATCCAGTATGGCTGGATCAGAAAGTACAGAAAGGGGTGGGACACTGATTTAAGAACCTGTCAAAATGATTGACTTAAAAAAGCAAACAAACAAAACTATCCTTTTGAATTAGATGCTTCCTCAGTTGAATCTCATATCTTTTCTTTTAGTACAGTGTTATATTTCAGGAATTTTTGTAATTATATAGAAAAAATTCTCTTATCTACCTTTTTCTTTTCCCAACCAGAGTTTGATTTGAAGGCTTATTATGGTTTTCAGACTTTCATTCACTTTCTGTAACATGCTTTAGTATCACTGTAAACTACTGGTTATTTCTTGAACATTATACATCAGAATTGAAAATCGGTTAGCTTTCACATCACCACTAACACTGTTGATTAACCTGCTGATACAGTCAAAAATATAGCTCAGAGTAGTTTCAAAAAAGGTTGTTTATTATGGGAAGTGATTTTCCTTTCATTTGACAATGCTGGCATATATTTATTGAACACTTACTATGTGTGTAACCTTATATTTTATCCTTATTGGGGGTAAAATAAGATGAAAGAAAAAAGAACAACATAAAGAATGTACTTTGAAACATATAAAAAGTCAAGTGTAAAGTGTTGATGTTATTATAATTATTGCCACTATTACTATTACTACTTCTACTACTATAAATAAAAAACAATCCTGGAAGGCATTAAACCACAATGGTGAAGATGAATCAGGCATACTTAAAATAACTAGAAAATAATTAAACTACAATATTCTTACAAAATATTAGTTGGTATTATCTACACAAATGAGGAGATGCAAATATAGGGGGAAAATCAATATAAATATATAAATCAATATAAAGCCTTTCAAGCAAGGCTTCTTAGAGGAGAGACATCATAAATCCTGAAGCAAGTCTATTATTTTAACAAGGAGATAATTATTATAGTACAGAACTAGTTTCCTTTGCTGTAGTGTATTCCTAAAAAATTGCAAAAATTTTTAAAAACACTATGCCATTAACAAGACCCACCTCAAACTTCTTATTCATATGGTCCATACCACTTCTCTTCAGAAGTTCTCTTTCTGCCCATTAAGACATCTGCCAAAAAAATGCTGGTTCTTTGCTTCTTTCCAAGCCAGATAGGGTTCTTCAGTTCTCAGCCTGCCTTTCCTTTGTTTATATAACATATGAGGGAGATAATATCAAGCTTAAGGATTTTAAACTAAGGCACAATAGAAACAACACAGTAAACTAGAGTCAGAAAATCTTGAATAAAATCCTGACTTTCTGCATATGGGACTTAATACAAATTATTTAACTTCCCTCAGCTTCACTTTCTCTTCTATAATTTGTTATGAACTTCAAAGGGCTCTTGTGGATGCACACACACACACACACACACACACACACACACACACACACAAACACACACCCCAAATGCATATGTAAAACATATTTGTGTACATAAAATACATATATATATATACTATCTATACATACATGCATACACATATACCATAGATGTATATATAAACCTATAAAACACACTTCACGAATACATATTATGTGTGTATGTGTGTGTTATGCATGTACACACACACATTAGACTGTAAACATCTTATTATTGTCTTAAGAAGAGGCATATATACTTTCTAACAGTCTGCCTTTTGAAATCAACCAACTCAAAAAAAAAGTTTTGGGAAACAACTGTCCTCAACCCTGAGCCAGATGCTGTGGATGATGAAAAGAAATAAAAAAACATGCTCCTGCCCTCAAGAAACTCACAGCCTCAGTAGGGAAACAAGATTAATGCAAAATAAACAAAAACAAACAATTCAACACAGTGCATGGTTCATTATTAAGTTGTGATATAGCAACCACAAGAGCTATCCTTAGAAGGGTTGAAAAGAGGAGAACCCATGAAGGCTAGAGTAATCAGAAAAAAAAAAACCCTATAGAATATAAATTTAAAAGATCATAAAGTTAGTGTGAAAAGGGAGCTTAGGGATCATTTAGATCATCCTTTTCCTTTTACAGTCGAAGAAACTGAGGGCCTGAGAGGTTAAGTGACTTGCACAAGTAGTATATGGCACTGACAAGATCAGAACACAGATTATCTGACTTCAAATCAAAGGCTCTTCACATTGCTCTCTTGATGAAATGTAGAAGAATAGGGAGGACATGAGGAAATGTGTGAAGGAAGGGAAAGGGGACAATATGTCAAAGGCAAATATCCTATGGATATGACAATAGGCAAAGATGGTTGCTGACCTTCGTTTGTTGTTACTTTAATGCACATTTCTTATAATTTCCATCAAATACTAGTCACAAATTCTGTGGATGAAAAAATTACTATAAGTGATAAGGATAGGAAAATAATAGACTATTCTCATGATAGCTACATAGGAATATGCATGGGGAGGAAAGAAATAACTACAAAGATCGGCAGCTTGGAAGCCACATAAAAATATTTTTATAGCCATGCCATATTTTCTGATGCAAGCTGATATTGGGTAGTTATTTGCAAGAGTTGGTTCTGAATTAAAAAAAATCAAATCCCCTGCCCTGGCCAATTGATTTCTATTCTAAAAGGAAGTTTCAGAAATATCCTGAACAATGGTAACATCACTGAAAAAAGAAGTGTTTTGGCTTCCCAATGGGAAACTACTTTGAAGTGGAAATTACTTGACTAGATATGAAAATTCTTGTATGTATGTTGATCAGTTACATTTCATTGTAACTGTAAATCATTGATAGATCCTACTGTAAAGATAGCTGTCTTCAGAGGGCTGCTTGATTATCAAGTAGTCTTTGAGAAATTAGGTCAAATTGCATAAATACATTTTGTATATTTTTATAACTATCACAATGTTGCACTTCAAAGCTTAAAGATTTAATCCTTTTTATAGAATTCAATTGTAGCAGAAGAAAAAAGTTACTAAATGTATTTTGTTCAAACGGATTTGATCTAAGAATAAACTTTCACAGTTGCTTTAGTAAATTTCAGAAGGCAAGGAAATCAATATGCTACACCAAACTGTTTTGCAGTATTCACTATGTGGATTTAAAAGTAACAAAACAAAACAAAAACAAAACCCTGTGTCAGTCCTTGACTTGCTTTTCTTGCATTTAAGCATCTAAAAAATAATCTTGCAAATTTTTAGTATCCATCTCTATCAAAACCTGGCATAATTCCTTTGAGATATTAAAGGTCAATGTTCCTATGTAAAGTAATTTTGATCTAGAAACAGAGAGTAAATCAAAAAGTTATTACCCACAATATGATCTTTTCAAAGTTTTATATAGGAGAAGGAAATTCTGCACCACTCGTCTCTCCAATCCTTACTTAAGTCAAAAAGTACATCACAGAGTTGTAATCTGTTTGTAAACCAATTAAAACAAAGATTAAATATTTGAGCCAAACTATAGTTATCAGGGCTGCAGTTGCCCCTTTAATCTTGAAGAGGTAGAAACAAAATTGAAGCCCAAAGAAATCTTAAGCGTAGAAGTTGTGGATGGAGACAGCATCTTTTTCATTCCTCAAGGCAATAATAGTGTAGGTTCTCTGAAAATATAGAGGAACTGACAAGGACTTTTAGAGTCTAGCTTTTTTTCCCTTCCTACCTCTCCCAATCCCCTACTTCTGAATTGCTGAAATCAGCAAGAATACCTTCTAAATAATTTATCGACATTTCTCCATAAATTAGATACTTAGAGGTGAGAGGGCTGTGAACCTTGCAGAGGCTGAGTGCTCACTACAGGGACTATAATCCATCAATCCAACCGACAGTTTTCCAAACCAACTTAAACTCTAGTAGGTTTACTGCTTGGAAAGAATTCAAGAGCTTCAGAGAATGCAATAAGCATCTGAAATGTTCCTTGTAGCCGAGCACATAATAGAGGGAAATAAATCGCAAGAAATCAGATAGAAATCTATAATAAATTGAAACCAACGATTAAATTAAATCATGTATTCATTGCTATTTCAAAAGGCAAATGTAAGAACATGCTGTTTCTCTCATCTAGAATAGCTCCCTTAACCCCATTCCTCTTTACCAATTCAAGGCCTAATTACTTCATGGTCCAGCTCAAAATTCAGCTCTAAGAAACTTCCATAAACACATTCACTTTGCATGATTACCACCCCACCTTCCCGCCTTGGCACTTATATGACTATAATATTAGCTTATTTTATTAATGTGATCTTGATTTTTAATAATCCATAGTTTATCATGATATATACTTCATCAACACAGAATGGAACACCCCTTTTCCTTGATAGACTACTTTGTGAGTTGCTATGCTCTACTTCCCAAAAGTCATTATGCGATATAAATTTTCTGATTATCTGATTTTCTAAACTTAACAAGGCTTGTCCTCAACACAAAATCCATTATCAATCAACCATAGGTATTATAATCAAATCCTTTCCAACTTTGGAGGTCTACCAGAGATTAAGCTTTCCCACAAGGGTCTTTGGAAATGCAGTGTTCCTTCTCTCTTATGCTTTGGCAATGAAAGAGAACTCTAAGACAGAGCAATGGCATAATAGAATTCATAGCAGACATCGGTCTTATAGATTATCTAGTGAGGGATTCTTATTTTGGTGTATTGCAGGGATCCTTTTCACAGTATGGTAAAGTCTACAGATCACATCTCAGAATAAAAGTTTTAAAGCAAAAAAAAATTACATAATATTAGAAATCAATTATACTGAAATATGGTTATCAAAGCCTTAAAAAAGTTCTCTGATGTCATTAAAATTGGTATTGGGAATACCCAATAAGGAAACTCCTTTTACCAATACAAAAGAAGATCTGCTCCATAACTTAGAATTTGAGGGAGTCTCCTAGGAGATAAGTGTCTCACTTAGGTCAAATTGGCTGTATGTATCAAAGACAGAACTTGAAGCCAAGTCTTCAACACTTTTTGAGTAGCTAAACCACATTCCCTTTCTTTGGGATCTCTCAGGACATTATCACCCTTTCCCCCCAAAAAAAGGAAAGAAAAGAAAAGGCTTCTTCCTTAATTCTGTTCTCCTTCCTCCCCATGTTCCATATTGTTCCTCATATCTGAGTTATGGAATCTTGCCACAAATGGAAAGATAATTTGAGGCTATAAAAGACTCAAAGACAGTATCTACCTGTCTCACTAATCTGCAGTATCCTTTGGATTAGGAAATACTACAGTGTACCATCTTCCAAAGCATTTTCAGATTATTGAGAAACAAAGGGATTCATTTATTTGTGAACTCTTTTTGAGTATTTATATTCTGCTGATGGCTTAAGTAATGATTAATGAGATGAGAAATGAATAAACATATCTGAAAAGGTTTATTTGTACTTTGGATAAATATAATTTAACTAGAAAACCTAATATCTGTTTGACTTCTGGCTAGTTTTAATAGTTTTACAACCTTAATTATATTGCTTTAGATTTCCATTTATCTATTTTTTCTATTTGTCAACAGAAGTCTGTTATGTCTACCCTGTCTTATCTCACAAGGATATTATAAGGCTGAATAAAGTTCTCTTGTTGGAATGATCTGAATATGAGTACAGTTAGCACAAGTTCAAAATATTTAAGTTCTAGTTTAGAGGGAAGACTGATAAAATGAAAAAATAAAAATTATAAGGCACAGAATTTTGTAGTTTTCTGTAAATCTGCTTATGGCAAAATTCTAATAGACCATACAATGAAATTACATGAAAAATCCTTTAGACATACATTGGCATAATGCAAAAGAAAGAAAATGACCTCATGAATAATAAGTAAATGGCAAGTTAAGAAGATTTGTCTCTAATCTGTAAATTAGTAAATCATAGATTTCTGATTTGCTATAGAGATTAAAATTTAACAACTGAGAAACAACATCCCCACAGTGGATCATTTGACTGAATAAGAAGATAGGAAAAGACTTCCTGTGACTGTTGGATTAAATGAATGCAATTAAAAGGAAGGGATTAATCTTGTGGGATTGCAAAATCAGGCACAATTCCTAAAATTTCCCGAAAGACAAAGGAATTAACAGGGACACTAAATAACGGTATCCTAGGTTATTTAAAAATCATTATAAACAACAATTTATCATAGTAATTGCATAGAGATGTAAGATATGGTTCCCTCCCCCCAGACCTTATAATCTACTTGGTTAGAGGCATACACACAAAAATATAAAGACTAATGTTGAGACAAATGAATCAAAGAGACAAGTTTTATGAGTTAAATGGTGTGCATGGCTACTATATTTTGGAAAAGCTTCATGGCAATGTCCCTTAAGCTAGATTAGTAAGCATAATAAAATAATTGTCTGCATGATATGTAGATGTGCAAATTCCTTTATATTGACAGTTACCATATTTTATTTTTCTCTGTATTTCAGTATCTTCTCTAGAGCCTAACACAACATTTTAAGTCCTTCAGTAATTTAGTAGCTTCAGGATAGTTTTTTTTTTTTTTTTTTTTTTGCCAATGTGAACACTTTATTCAAGGGATTATAAGAGTAAACAATAGTACAAAGTTAAATTAGTTTACCAAATGGTCAGGACTGGAAGAGAAGGAAAGTATCACCAGAACTGAGATGAAGAACTGGACTTCAGTGTGGACAACGAATAAGTTTAGAAGAAGGCACAGGAAGAGATGCAAAAAAAAAAAAAAATTAGGATCAGGTAAGATAATTCAAAGTTCCTAATGTGGAAGCAGAATATTTGTAGATGATAGCAAGATCAATGGTATGATTATCACTAAATATAGCTGAAATGAAATAGAAGAATATTATGAGAGTTGGTAAATTGAGGAATTGATGAATTGAGATATATGGTAAAAGATGAACTATAAATTGACATCTGCTATGTATAATGAGGGAAAGAATTGGGAGATGAAACCATAGTCTCTTTCTTTATCAGAAAAATGGGTATAATCATTCTGCTACTAATCCACCCAAAAAGAAGCTCAATTTAACATAAAGTTTACTAAATATTTAACATATGTAGAACACTGCAGCCTAAAATGTTTTGATTTAAAGATAGCTTTAAAGATTGGGGAGATTGACAGAAAATAAACAAGCCTGAGTTTTGAAGATGTGGTTGGTCGAGTACAATGACAATAGTTAGACTCCTCCTTCCCACTGGGAGGGCAATAGGGCTGAGCAATCATCTGGCGCAAGAAAGTAGTATTTTAACTAGCCTGACACTTTTCTGCCAAAAACTCTTTTCTGACAACTACAAATTTATGACCAGAGACACCGAATCATGTTCCCTGTCAGTGAGAATGTATCAACAGCACATGAGAAAAGGAAAGACGTGTGTTGAGTGTCGCCCACATAACAGCAAAGAAACAATCCATCACAGAGGAACACACTAGCTAAGGGAAGCTAATCACCATTCTAGTTGTCTGGGGTGACTTTCTTATTCAGTTTCACCTAGGCAGTCAATGCAAATAGCAAGAAAAAAATAGCCCCTGGGCCTTTTATAAGACAGACAGGCATTGCTGCATGAATTCAGCATAGTCAGTTTTGTGTTCAGCAGTGGTATCAAGCTGACTTTTAGCCTTTAAATTGCACTTGCTGTGGGAGAAGGTGTTGAGTAGTGTGGGATGTTGTCTTTCAAATCTTTTCAGGAAGACCTTAAATCAACCCATTATCTTCTAGTAAAAGCCAAATTTAAATAAGTATCACTCCCTTTGGATCATCATCTAACTAAATAATACCCTGGCCCATTCCACTCTCTCCCCCTCTCCTCCCCCCCCCCCCCAACCTTATTTTACAAGGTGAATAAAATAAATATTTTAAATACTGAGTAAAACACTGAAAGGACTATGGATGATTTCTCAATCTTGTATTGAATTCTTGGACCTCCATGCATTGCAAAGACTGCATCCTCCCTGCTTGGGACACACTTTCCATTTTCCTCCTGATCTGTATCTTTTGAAAAAATCCTCTTTTCTTTTAAATGTCCTATTTCAGACACCTTTTCTTCTATAATCCCTAATCTGAAAAGGGTGTGTGTGTGTGTGTGTCTGTCTGTCTCTCCCCGCCCCCAAAGTTTCTTGAAACAGTGATTAGAATTGCATGCTGCCTAAATTCTAGTCTTCATTTTTATTTGTTTAGAGATCATATTCATCACTCAATATTGAAGGCAGGAACTGTGCTAGTTTTAATTTTTAATTTTTTACATGTTCATAATATAAGTATTATAATTCTTATATATCCTAAGTATTTTAAAAAGTGTTCTTGAATTAAGTGCTTTGTAACTTGCAACAAGATGAAAATGTGGTATCCCCTCTTGTAACTTACAAAGAGACTCAAAATTCATAGGCTCATAAAATATTAGATTAGAGTGGTAAAAATCATTGAATTTAACCTATATCTGAAGCATTAATTTTAAATGAAACTATGGAATAAAGAAGCAGGTCTGGAGTCAGGAAGACCAAAGTTAATATCTGACCTCAGACACTTACTAACTGTGTGATTCTGGGCAAGTCACTTAACCCTATTTACCTAAATTTCTCATCTGTAAAATGAGCTATCGAAGGAAATGGTAAACCACTCCAGTATCTTTGCAGAGAAAACCCCAAATGGGATCAGAAAGAGTTGGACTGAAAAACAAAACATTATACCCAACAAATGTCCAGCCAGCTCAAACTGTGAACACCTTTTCTTAAAAGAGTCATGTTAAAAGATAGTAAGAAATGGTTCTTACTCTCCAGACACCAAGATTCTTCCTGGAGAAAACAGCACTGGCTGGGGAGTCAGAGAACCAAGTTTTAAATACCATCCTTATATTTATTACTTGGATAACCTTGATTAAAATCTCAATGTGCCAGGGAATTCTTTACATTGTGAAGAAGTTCCAATTTTCTTTTATTGAAGTTTCTCATGAAAAGCTCCCTGAACAAATAAAATTGCAAGTCTAGGTTTTTAAAAGACATGTGTCTTCTATGATACATACACACATATATATGTATGGACACAAATATAGATACTTTTTAAAGAAGAATAATGTTTATGAA
Organism: Antechinus flavipes; assembly: GCF_016432865.1. Lineage (NCBI taxonomy): Eukaryota > Metazoa > Chordata > Mammalia > Dasyuromorphia > Dasyuridae > Antechinus > Antechinus flavipes. The sequence goes on from NC_067402.1 coordinate 86,777,830, forward strand.
TAATGTAATATCTGTAGATGTTATGTTATAATATCTTTAGTATGTAATGTATTTATTTATATAGAAATCTATATGTGTTTATACACACACGCGCGTGTGTGTGTGTATATATATATATATATATATGAAAGAGAGAGAGAAAAAGGGAGGAAAGAAGAGAAACAGATAAATTTTTCAAAGGTATTACCTGGTGAGTCAGAATGTATATATGCATGTGAGATATATCTCTCTATATATGTACATATATATAGATGTAAATATAGATATAGGCACATATATAATATAAACATGCACATGTATACATAGAAATAGACACAGATGACTCATCTTTAAAATAACTCACTAGGTCCAGAGAATATGGCCACAGTGCTGAATCAATTGTGAGACTAATTTCTTCCCAGGGCACTTGTCTGGGTACTAAGCACTCCCTTTTGTCCAAAAGATAATGAGGTTAAAGTAAACCATTCACTTTATTATAGCCTCGAGTCCATTTAGTTATCTAATACAAATATCCATAAGTGACTCAAGCATGTTCATGCTTTTCTCTAAAAGGAATTCCTTCCTAAATGTGCACTGATTTATTTACCAGGAAGGGTGAGATCTTGGTTAAAATAAAATGTGAAGGCAGTATGGAAAGCTTTCCACAATCACTGGTGACTTGTTCTAAAGTTCTTCTCAAATAGCTAAATCTGCCAGCACTGAAATGGAATAACGATCCTCAAAGAAAAGACTTCAACTGGAGGCCAAAATACAAAGTACTGACACTAAGGGTGTTTTGCAGAATCACTTGTTCCTTTACTGAATTAATTAGGGCCAAATTACAAGTTATTTCAAGAGAAATTAGTGGTTGTGGCTTTGTCTCTTCAGATATGGCTGCATGGACTAGAAGGTTGGGGAGTGGGGGGAATGTTCAGAACTGAAAAATGGTTTCCTAAATCAAAATGGTTTCCTGTCTGCAGCCTAGGTTATGAAATTTGTATATGTTACATATACACTTGGTTATACATACTCAGAGCTATTGTCAGGTCATATATTAATCTCTAGAATTTGAAATGTGTGATTTTTCATTCTGTTACCTAGAATTTCTTGTTTTCTAATTGGGGAAAATAGCCTTTTTCTTGTTTGAGTCAGGTGCTGATGAGTCAGAGAAAAAACATTGCTAAATATTAGGAATTATTTTTTAAAATAGAAAGGCAATTATGAGTTTAGTGGTGCTCTGACATTTGATTTATTAATGCTATCTTGAGCCAGTAAGTATATTTTGCTAAGAAAATTTTTTTTCAAGCAGTAAAATACCCAGTGACAATAATCTATCTTAGCATTACCACTGCAATTAAATGTGGTCACACATTGGCACAAGTAATGACCACCATCTGTTCAAGTCCACAGCCTGCCCACCCTTCTCAAAAAATCACAAATCTCCATAGGCCCAGAAAATTGCCCAATACTAGCTATTTCTTGAAAGAACCATATGAGCAATAAAAACAGCTAACATGTTTTCTATGGAAGAGTGCAAATGCAGTACACAATATGTTTGGGAATGCCAGTTTATTTGGGGAATCTTTCCAATATACATCTGTTTGTACGCTAGCCTTCACATGGGAAACTGGAATTACTGAGTTTGTCCACTTTGAGCTGATTTTCTACGAGTGGGATCAACTTCAACTAAATGATCCACGTTTTCTTAACACAGTTCCAACTTTAAGCAAAGGTAGACATCTGTCAAAAAAGCTGACCAGTGTTACAAGAAAACAAATGATAATATAATGAAAGCAGTAACATAACTATTATTGAGAGAAAAAATATGTACACAACTAGATATATAATCCTCTAAGGTTTGCATGATTTCCTTTGAATCTTACAGCTCTCTAGGAAGGCACATTATGACGATCAGCCATTTTAAAGATGAGGAAACTGAGGGCCAGAGAGCTTGTGGCTTGCCCATGATCTAGACAAAAAATAAGTATCAGGAAGACAGGATTGCATTAAGCTCTTCATTAGTCCATCTTGAACACTTCCTTCACTATGTAAGGCTACTTCTTCTCATAATATGACAGAATGAGGCTAACTGGTCCATTTGAAAGAGACTTGAAACTTAATTATTAGTAAGTTTTATTCCAGGTTCTGTGAACATACTATAAAATTGTTACATATTATAGTATATATGTCATATATGTCATAATCATAAAACTATAAATTTAATATTTATTAGGTTATGTATACATTTATAAAATATATAGAACATGACAAATAGGGGCAGCTAATTGGTGCAGTGGATAGAGCACCAGCCCAGAAGTCAGGAAGACATGAATTCAAATCTGGCCTCAGATACATAACATGCTGTGTGACCCTGGGCAAGTCACTTAACCCCAAATGCCTCAGGAAAAAAAAAAGAATATGACAAGTAATTCTAAGGAATATCAAGGCAAAGACTAAGTGATTTGTTTAAGAACAAATTACAGTTAGTGGTTATGGGAACCTCTTTCTCTAATTCTAAATCCAGTGCCCTTGTTATTACACCATACTTCATAATGTTTAATGAGATATGTGACCATTCTTCAGAGTGTTAAAAACAAGATACTGAGAGAAGAAATTGCTTCTGTTTGAAGGAATAAATGAAGCTGTTAAGGCTGATATATTGGAACTAGTCCTTGAGGAATAAGAAGGATTTCCACATGTGAAGATTTGACATTCAAAGGATAGGAAACAACACAAAGACCAAAGAATGAGACAAGTTTGGAGAATAGCAAGTAGTACAATTTGCTGAAATAAACAGAATGTGAAAAAAGAACAGTGAGGTGAAATACTGGAAGAACTGGTTGGCATCAATAAATAAATAGTTTTTCTTTTATAAATAGTGGGGCACCAATGAAATAATTTCAGCAGGAAAACTCGAACTGGAAAAACAAAATCAAGACATCAGTGGATAACTACCATCAGGGTCAAAGACCAGAAGAATCAGATATGTGTTCATAATTTGTATCCTCTATATATCATAAGATATGGAAGAAAAATATATAGAGCCGGAGAGGATAAAAAGAGAGTTTGACAAATAACTGTGCCTCTTAACAAATAAACATGTTTATTTAAATACTTTCACAACCAAATTTCAACATAATTAGTTTCCTTTGTAAGCTTATCAGTTTGATTTTATTCATTAAAAAAACAGCCATTGCACCTTTATAGTTTACTTACTTTTTATGTTCATAAGGTCACCTTTGCTACTCTAATTCCATCTTAAAAGTTTGAAATTTATTTTCTCCTCAGGGAACCTAGGGAGTACAATTTAGCCTGGGATAACATATCTCTAAAAAGTTAACATTCCCATGAGTATAGTGACTATAAAATTTTAACTTGTTTTAACTTTCTGCCTCTTCAGAAGCTAAGGCTGGTAGTAGGGGTGAATGGGGAGAAATGTGATTACTGTAACAGTATGAGGTGATGCTTTTTCATTTCAACATTTCATTTGAACTTCTTAGGGTATTTCTTCTGGCAGACAGCTAAAACTTTCTGAATCAGGCCTTAGCACTTTGAATCCAACGAGCAGAGAATTATAAAATTGTATTGGGAGAGTTATCCAGGACACTTAGTTGAGCTCATTTTTAACTCTTCTGTTGGTATCTTAATTGAAGCTTCATGAAAATTTTGGTGTAAGCAATTCCAGAAGACAGAATCAGATTTTTTTCCACTCATTATAGGGAGTGGAACAAGAGAGGTAGAGGGAAAGGCATATGATAAATTTTAATGGAGTACATTTTAAGTATAAGTTAAAAACTTTCAGACAGTCTTCCACAGATATTTTCTTACAATCAATTCATTTTATCTAACCGGATAAAATATATCTAAAACAATGGTTATGCTGAGAAATAGAAGAATTCATACAAAGAGGTAAAATGCTATCTGCTTGAATCATGCTCTAATTCCAATTCAGAAGCCAAAAGATGCTGAGACAACATTCTTCAAAGAAAGAACTAGAAACGGGACAGCCTAAGGTCAATGTTAGATCTGAATCAAGCAAAAAAATCTGTAAGGACTGCATTCATCATCTGATAAGGGTTCCAAGAGCCATGGCTGTGTCCCATATAATTTAAAAACCAGGGTCTGAATTAGGCAGGCAGAAAAGTCAGTTACATGCTTGGTTGTCTCACTGCTCAAAATAACCACTATTAGATACTTGATTCAACTTAAGGACTGAAGATCTTTGTTAAATACAAAGTACAATCTTTGCTAATATACAATAAATATATCTGATAGAGATAAGGCTGTAACCAGTCTGGGTTATTCACAGATACCAGAGCCTTAGTACTATTACTAGATGGTATATGGAATAGAGAGAGATACGGTGAAGAACTTATAGGAATATATGAATTCTTTTTCTGTATTTTATTTTCATTATTTCTGTGTTTCCCCTATGACCTGTATAATATGTGCAGGCTCATATTTATTTGAGCCTTGGCCAGTTAGAAACATATTTACTTAATCTGAGCTGATGACATTTATTAGGATTTCTTATTTATCGATATTTAGTCTATGAGCTGGACCACTGTCTGCTTAAGTCTGAAAGCCTTGCTTTCTGTTTCCTAGAAATCAGGAGATTTGAGGGAAACAGAAACCTTCCATTCCAATCTCTCCAAATAGCAACAACCAATTAGATGCTTCTCCCTCCCCTTCTCAATGCTCTCTTATTTGTGATGTAATTTCTTGTATAAAAGCTATGTATCTTTACTACTTCTTTAGCCCTCCTATCGTGAGCTTTCTCTCTCTATCTTGCGATGGGACAGCTCATCCTCCGGAGGTTTTCAATAAACAACTTTTCTGCCTTCTACTGAATGATCTCTGAGTAGTCATTTTGGGTAAGGGTCTTCTACATCCCTCACAATGGCATCCCTCATGTTCTAATAACTAGTATTTTTATTTGCTCCATAATTATTTCTATGGCCTCTCTGGTAACAATCTCTACATGAAGTCCTAGGAAAGAGTAGTATAATAACTACTATTAATTTATTAACACCTTGAATTAAATTAGTTCATCAGATTAACTGATCTGCACTTCAGATACTTTCTGATTTTGCCAAGAAGAATGAAAGAAGGTCTGCATAGATTAAATGACTGTTTGACAAACAAGTACAGTTAGACTGATAAGGGTCAATATAAAAGGAAGCCCTTGAAAGTCATGGAAAACCATAAGGTCAAAGATGATGTTAAGTTACCAAGTAGGATGAGGGGCACCAAAGACAAACTCTTCATATTTCACAATTTTGCTGAAGATGGGACTTTGGAAAATGCTTTAAAAATTAATTGGCTATTTTATCCATACAATCCCTCCTTCCTTACCTCTTCCTCTTTTTCTCCCTCTCCCCCTTCACATGCACACATACTCCAATCTATATATTTGATTTATTTTATTGAAGTCAACAGACTACAATATCTAAATGTATTTTATTTATATCATGTAGATGTAGCTATCAAAAAGGAACTAATAAATCATCTCCACATTTGGTTGGACAGGTGTTCTCACAGCAACCAGCTGCTCTGGATGGGATTCCTAAGATAATATGGCAACAGGAGCAACTGTACAGTGGACTAAGATGTTAATGAGTAGATGTGAAATCCAAGTCAAAGCTCTGCAAATAATGCCTTGTGACTTTGGCTTAGTCCCCCATCATTTCTGAGCCTCAGTTTGATCATGTGTGAAATGTAGTTAGCATAGATACTTTCTTCTCTTGGTTTACAGTCTAACACTGTGATTCTTTGATCTAATTTTTCAATCCTAATGCCAGATTTTCATCCAGTCCCCATGATTCAGGCTTCTCTCTGTCGGGTTGGACTCCCATGGCCTAGGAAAAGGGATATGCCAAAATACAGTGCTTTCAATCTGGTCTTTTGGGCAGTCAGGTTCAAACACCATGACATAATCTCTTCTAATAGAATTTCTTTCCAAAGGAATTCTAGAAAAGGTTTTGAAAAATAAGATATAGTAAGAAAGAAACCCCTACTACCATCAGATCTAAATAAAAATGGGATTTTAAAACAAATTCCTTTAATATAAGGTCAATAATCTGTAATAATGACAAAATAGTAAAAACTTCAGCCAAATTTGTAATTAAAGAATTCCAAAGGAGCAGAATTTCTACAATAGATTTTATTTTGCTATATTGTTGTTATTGTTTTGTTTTTGTCAGCTTCTCTGATTCTGCTTTTCACATCATTGCAGGAAATCTCTCTCTCTCTCTTTCATACACACACACACACACACACACACACACACACACACACACACGGAATTTGAATCTGGATTGTCTGACAAGTTTCACCCAAAAAGCAATACTATTGGACAAGAAGTACACAAACATATTACAGGACTTTTAAATTTTAGTATGGGTGTTTTACACTCTGTGACTTGGTGATGTATACATAAAACTTATTTTCTTTCATAATGATTGATGCTCAAGAGTTTCCATAAAACTGAATGTGAACAACAGTGAATCCTGGAATTAACTAGGATGATGATGATACTAAAGAAGTGAGAGAGGACTATTTCCTGGCTTAAAAAAAGTAAAATTTTAAATTCCTCTTTCTAACTGAATCTTCAAATCTGTTATTGGAAAGGTTACACAATTCAAAGAAACTCCTAATATTAGGCTATGAAAAAAGAGGACTGATTCTATTGGTGCACTCTATTATTTTTCAAGTGGTCTCAATTAATATTCTTTCAGGAGAGAACCCCTAGGATAGCTGATTTTCTAGGAAGAGGCTGACAATGTCTATAAAGCTTTTTCTTCTAATTTGGAGCAAAGGGTTTTAAATGTAAAACCGTCTTATGATTCCTCCCCCCCACTCCAAATATTTCTCCTTAGGTTAATCACAATTATGTTTTCTCTTTGAGGGAATTTATTTCCTCCCACCCTAATTATCCAGAGCTAACTGAAAGTATTTAGTAAGGGACCAGCTCCATAAGAAAACACCCAGAAGATGAGTTACCAATATCATTTTCTTGTACTCGGCAGCTTGGCTTGGAGCAGCCAGGTGAGGCTTAGCTTATGAGATGTGACAAGATGACAGCCCCAGGTGGTACTGCTTGAGGCTGTGAAACCTGTCAGCAAGGTACTAGACTACACATTTAGCAGAGGAGAGAGAAAAAAAGTTCCACTCCCTATTTCTAAAAGGGAAAATAACCATATAAACAACTGTGCCAACTAGAATAATTAGGAAATGTTCACTATGAGTACAGTAGATAGAATTCTGTGGACTGAGGAAAAGAAAGGAGCAGATAGTCTTTGTAATATCAGTTTGTTTTTAAACTCATTTCACTAATAACATTCTCATTCAATTGGATTTGGATGCACATTAAAATGGACTTAGTTCCCTCTGAAAACCTGATACACTATAGATTTTTTCTCTTAGATTAGTTGTTCTCTAGCTATATGCAAGTGCTAACTAAGGTGTAAAGTACTAACTTCTTTTGATTTTAAAAATATGATAAGGCTATATATTTTATTGTTTAGCTTCAAATTGGCACTGCTAGAATAAAAGTTGTACTAAGGCTATTTTGCCTTTTACAAAAAAAAAATTAAATGTCTGGCTTGGCAAAATTTAGAGAAGCATCTAGTATTGATAAGCCATTTAATTCCATGTGGTTAAACTGTAATCTATAATGCAATTAATTATTGAATTAATCTATTTACTGAAAGAGTGGTAAATGAAGTTCTTTCCTCTATGGTTGTTTCTAGGCCAAAGTGGTGGGCAATTCAGTCAAACTGGTCAACTGGCAAAGCATCAGACAATAAATTCAACAAATATTTCTTAAGCACTTTCTAGGTAAAAGTCAAAAATTCTCAACCACCTGTTCTGTCATAGTGCTAGTCAAAGCAGATATTGATAAACACATAAAATGTGGAGATGTTTTGTAGAGAGGTAAACACAAATAGGTTACAGAGTATTTAGAAAAGAACATTCCTTCAGATTTTTCTCTGATTATTTTGAGTAGAAGTACATACTATTACTACCCCAAAAAAAGCAGCTACCTGCTGGAAACAATGAATTCCTTCTACCTGAAAATGTTTTTCTTGGTTTAGTCATCATTTTCTACTAAGAAAGAAGCAAAAACTGCATATCATTTAAAAGAATGGTGCTAAATGAAGCCAAATTCATGGAATTCATACAACGGGGCTTGCAATTCTGTGGCCGCAGAATATATACTCCTTCGTATATCGTCACCATATTGATGAACCACAAAATCTTAGAACTGAACTGATCAAATGCAGAAATCTTTTCCACAAGACTCTTGGCATATAACAACTTAACCTGGGACTGAACTTTTCATTGATATCAAGCTCAAGACCACTGTTTTATAGCTCTAAATTGCAAAATGTATCTTGAACTAAAATTTGCCTAAATTATTTGTCCATCCACTCACTGGTCCTGGTAGAACAAAAGAGATGATTATTTCTATAATAGGGTAGCTCTTCCAAAATTCAGAAATAACTATTTCCTTCTTCATGCCTTCTCCCTATGAACAATTTCTTTAGATTCCTATTTATACTTCAAATGCCATGGTCTAACTCTCTTCTATCATAGTTGTTAACTTGTAACACACTAATTTGTAAAAGTCCATTGAAGTGGGACAGGTAACTCTAGAGAAAACAGTGCTATATAATTTCCTCATTCTACTTGCCTAGCTACATTATTAAAGACATACTTTATGAGTAAGATTGCTTCCTCTTGAAACCTGGATTCTGAGTGTGGGATCGTGGGGAGATTGGTATGCTAAGATTTCACTAGCTTTTTAGTTTTGCATTTTAGTTATTATTTTTTTACATTGATACCACGTCCCAATGATTTTCCCTATCACTATCCCTTAGAGAATCCTCTCTTATAACCAAAAAAAGTATAATAAAACCACTTGACAAGTTTGAGAATGCTTCTCACATTTCACATCTATATTCTACAATCTTTCTAAGAAGAGGTAGGAAGCTATATTAGTTTTATTAGAAGCCAAGCCATATCTTTGGTTCATGGAAATTATAGCCAATTAAAAAACCTCCAGTTATATTACACATGAGCCAATCTCAAGCTCTATTCCTATATTAGTAGATTGAATTTTTTTTTATCCTTAAGGGAGAAAGTAAATATCATCTTTTTAGTATTAAACAATTCATTTCAAATGAAGGATGGCACATTATATTCAAGTCAAGCCAAAATTATTTTGAAGTCATGCCCTCCTAAGAAAGATGGGTTCATGACTCAAATTTATAAGAAATCAAGCCATTCTCCAATTGATAAATGGTCAAAAGATATGAACAGACAATTTTCAGATGATGAAATTGAAACTATTACCACTCATATGAAAGAGTGTTCTAAATCATTATTGATCAGAGAAATGCAAATTAAGACAACTCTGAGATATCACTACACACCTGTCAGATTGGCTAAGATGACAGGAAAAAATAATGATGAATATTGGAGGGGATGCGGGAAAACTGGGACACTGATGCATTGTTGGTGGAGTTGTGAACGAATCCAACCATTCTGGAGAGCAATCTGGAATTATGCCCAAAAAGTTATCAAATTGTGCATACCCTTTGATCCAGCAGTGTTTCTATTGGGCTTATATCCCAAAGAAATACTAAAGAAGGGAAAGGGACCTGTATGTGCCAAAATGTTTGTGGCAGCCCTGTTTGTAGTGGCTAGAAACTGGAAATTGAATGGATGCCCATCAATTGGAGAATGGCTGGGTAAATTGTGGTATATGAATGTTATGGAATATTATTGTTCTGTAAGAAATGACCAGCAGGATGAATACAGAGAGGACTGGCGAGACTTACATGAACTGATGCTAAGTGAAATGAGCAGAACCAGGAGATCATTATACACTTCGACAACGATATTGTATGAGGATGTATTCTGATGGAAGTGGATTTCTTTGACAAAGAGACCTAACTGAGTTTCAATGGATAAATGATGGACAGAAGCAGCTACACCCAAAGAAAGAACACTGGGAAACAAATGTGAACCATCTGCATTTTTGTTTTTCTTCCCGGGTTATTTTTACCTTCTGAATCCAATTCTCCCTGTGCAACAAGAGAACTGTTCAGTTCTGCAAACATATATTGTATCTAGGATATACTGCAACATATCTAACATATATAGGACTGCTTGCCATCTAGGGGAGGAGGTGGAGGGAGGAAGGGGAAAAATCGGAACAGAGACAAGTGCAAGGGATAATGTTGTAAAAAAATTACCCTGGCATGGATTCTGTCAATATAAAGTTATTATTTTTTTTCAGGGTCATACAGCTAGTAAGTTTCTTTTTTTAAAAAAAATATAAATTTATTATTAAATAAAATAAAATAAAATATTTTTAAAAAGAGAAAACAAAAAAAAACAAAAACAAAAGAAAAAAAAGAAAGATGGGTTCAAAGAAACATTGAGGCATCATTTGGCTTTTGCATTCAGGACATGCCATTCCCTAAAAATGAACAATTCAACTTAATTCCATGTCCTGAAGCAGGATCTTGTTAAGAAGGAAAAAATGGAATGGAAGAAGGGAGGAAAAGGAATGAAGAAAAGGAAGAGAAGGTAGAAAAAGGAGGGAAACATGCAAGCATTTATTAGGCCCCTAAGGGCTTTGCAAATGTTACCTAATTTAATTCTCATAATAATCTTGGCATGTCTATTAGCTCCAATTTGTAGTAGAAGATAAGATGTGTTAAGACACATGCTTAAGGTCACACAATTAATAAGTATTTTTTTTTGCCATTTTGCATAGCCAGCTATTATAATAAAAAATCAAATCTAAAAAATGGAAACAGCAATTATCTTTCACAAAGAAAGCTATATTCAGAAAACACATCGACATCACCACAGATTCACTGGATTAAAGAATTACAGAAATCTCAAAGGAATTCTAATTTAACCTATACCAAAATAAAAATCCTTCCTGACAAACTTTTCTGAAATCTCTTGTGAAGTTGAACTTACCTTCATCCAAATTAGCTCACTATATATCTATTTACAAGAGCTTTCACTGATTTTCCCTATATGATTTTTAAATTTGCCTCTTTCAAAACTTTCTTGAGCCAAGTAGAACAAGGACAATCCCTCCTTTCCCACAAGAGCATTTCAAATATTTGAAAACACTCTTATAGATCTTCTAAATAAAATATCCTTAACATTTATTTATTTATGCTTATTTATTTATTTTTTGAATCATGAACTTTTGTGGAAGTGATGAAACCAATGGACCCTCGTTACAGAATATTAGTTTTTATTTTTTTAATTCAAAATTTAAGAAATTGATCAATTTCGGGTATAGGTTAATGAAATTAAGATATATTTTCCCACCATAGATCTCCTGAAATATAGACACTGATGGATTCAAGATTAAAAACTCTTTTTCTAAATTTTCTCTTCTTCAAATGAAACTTATCCAAAGTCATCAATGGATCCTCATAGAGCACAAAACCAAGATCATGACCCAAACTAGGTATCATCAACAGTATGGCATTGTTGTTCATAAAATATGGAACCAAAGCTGAACATAATATTATAAGGTAATCTGATAATGATTGAATACACCTGTCCCAGACTCTATGCCCTTCTTGAAGTAACCTATTATATTAGTTTAAAAACATGACAATCACATTCTTGCCTCATATTGACCTTACAATTCACTAAAGCATGCTGATACTTTTTTCAGATGGACTGCTGTCTAGCCAGATCTCCTCCCGAAGTCTGTATTTGTGACATTGATTTTAAAGCCAAGCTTAACACTCTACATTTACTTCTATTAAATTCTATCTTGTATAATTCAACAATGTTCTAGGTACTCCGAATCTTGAATTCTGATTCTCCTAATTATGTATTATCCATCATATCACTGTGTCAATTCACTTAACTTTATTAGACTTCTGTTTCTAAATCTTGAAAATGGTTTATCAAAATTTTATTAGCAAGCCATTTACCTCATTTTCCAAATCATTGATTAAAAAGAAAGATAAAAATCCCAAAACCAAGTACAGATCACTGAAGCACTTCACAAGTTCCTCCTCCTAACTGTCATCAAACTATTACTATTCTTTAGGTCTGGCCATAAAACAATTTCAAATCCACCTAATTATACAATCATCTAATCTTTCCTTGCTCTTTTCTAAAAGAACTACCTGATAGATGTTATTAAAGTTTTCCATAACTCTAGAGAACCAGTGCTATATAATTTGTTCATTCTACTTGCCTAGCTACCTTATTAAAAATATTAAGTTATTTGGTTGTGACCTCTTTTTCCTTTATAATATATTTTCCTTTAATACTTTAGAGCTCTGAAATACTTTAAAAAGTTTTATTGATATCCTGAATTTGGACTTTCCCTAGCTTAGCACTAAAACACCTTTTGTAACAACAAATATAATCATTAGAGTCATCATATGGTCAAATTCTTTCCCCTCAGGTACCTACTTCTGTGAAAGATAAGCAAGTATTTTTTATTATTTATTTTCTGGATCAAGATTGGTCATTATCATTATTCCAACTTTCTTCTAACATTTTTATTTACATTATTGTTTCATTGACATTATAATCATTGTGCATTTTGTTATACTAGCCTTGTTTACTTCACTATGCAACAATTCATTGAAGCTTTCCTGTGTCTTTCTAAATGTATGATGTATGTATGATGGCATAATAATGTGTGATGATTCATTAAATGCCATCATTTGTTCTGTTATGCTATAGTCAATGGACACCATCTTTGATTGCAAAAAATTGCAAAAAGTGCTGCTAGGACAATTTTAGTGAATACTTGACCTTAATTCCTTTTAAGTAAATAACGCTATTGGTCACTGTGTTAAAAGTTATCAACAGTAGAGTCAATTTTCTCAATTAATTCCAAGTAATTTCCCACAAATTAAGCCAAATTCACAGCTCCATAATAGCATCCCCTCCAATGTAGACTGTAATAGACAGTCTTCTATTTTTTTTTCATGTTTGTCATTTTGCTGCTTATGACGTAAAATCTCAGAATTGTTTCCATTTGCATTTCTTTTATCAATGATTTGGAGCATGTTTTCAGGTAGTCTACAATTCTTGGAAAGATTGCTTATATCTTCTGACTCTCTGGGAAATGGTTCTCAATCTCATGTTTTTATCAATTCCTCTAGACTTTCAAAATTGATTATTTAATAACAAATTGCACTAATAGCTTCTCTTATTCAATCTGCACTGATTCTATTTGTGCAAAAACATTTAAATATTATCATTTTATTTGTATAATAGGCAAGTAATGGAAATTGCCAACATTGTCTTTCATGATCTCCTTCTGTTTTCTCCATTTCCCCTCTTTTTCTAGTATAAAGTTCTTTTGATTTCTAGATACCACATAGACATTCTTTCTGGCTTTTATTTGGTATATTTTATCCCTGGACATGCAGAAGTCTGGCCTTCTTATATTTTAAATCATGATCTGGAAGTTCAAATCCTATCCCAGGACAGCTTCCATTTAATATATGATTCATATTCCAAAATTATCTTCTCTTCTGTAGCATTTCTTTTCTAAGTATAGCTCTAATGGAAATATTATCTTTGTCCCTATGGTCTTCAGCTTTCTTGTCCAAAACTGCATAATCTTTCTTGGTGCATTCTAGATTCCTTCTGGCAGTAATATTTCTGGTCATAGAATTACTAGAAGTAGGTCAGAATGATCTTGCTTGACAAGTCTTGAGAGTATCTCTGTTCTATCTTGGATACTTGCCTGAGGAAGACAAGTCACATGGCATATAGTCTCTCATTCCTTACTGTTATAACTTAACACATACAAAACATTCATTGAACTTAATATAAATTCTGCACACATCAGAAGCAGAGCCCAGAGCAGGCCCTTCATGATGAATTCTTGTCAGGAGGGGATAATAATTATATTGCTTCCTGTTGTTCTGAAGTCCCAGACCAGCTCTATTTTTATTTATGTCACATAATTTAATTTTTTTGTAATACAGTGCTAAATCATAAATGCTAGGCACCTGGGAAGTAACTCATTGTTCAGCCTGGCTAATTTAAAACTAAGGTGATTATTTTCCAGCAGTATTTTCAAACTCTTTATCTAAAGATGAATGGAATAACTTGTCGACTGAAGATGTTTGCTAAAATCTCTAAATCCAAAGTCACAGCAAAAGAATCTACAATACTTTCTTTATATCTATCTTAAGCATGAGATCATCAATACAGTTAGGAAATCAAAAGTTGCTGATTCCTACAGAGGAGAAAAATGATGTATGAAAAGATTTTAAGTGACTTTTCTAGGATTGCACAGCTAGTCTGGAGTCCAAGTATCACAGTTATTTGTGCAAGCATTATATTCTGCCTACAAGATGACAAAATCCGCTATATAAGAGAGCTAGGAGTATGTCTTATTGAATCACTATATTTTTCTTCCTCATCCCTTTAAGGTCCTCTGAAATTAGTAGACACTAAATAAATGTCAGATTTAATTAAAAGGGATACTCTAGAGTAATCTAGGTTCTTCTCTAAAGTAAAGTGACTTTTCCAAGTCATTAAGTTTCTATAGCATTTGAAGGATCATTTAGGCCTGATAACTGAGTTGAAATAGAATCTCTAGGTGAGAGGTGGGAGTGAAAAAGAGGGAATAGAAGTCTTAAAGGAATTCTCAATTTAACGAGTAGAGAAAAAAAGATCCTAGGAAAGACTGGACTAAAGTATAATAGTCAAAAAAACTGAAGGTATGGGACTTAGAATAGAAAAACCTACATAGAATGTTTCCAGACAGATCATCATTCCAAATATTTATATTCTGTAACTAGGAAGTAGGCATTTTAGTAATGTTAATTAATGAGGGATACCGTGCAAGGTCTTGAGTATTTAATGATAACAGAAACAGGTGCATTACCTTCAAGGCATAAAGAAATAGTGAGGAAAAAAATAATACTTGGCACAGTAAACTGATACAAGAAAAGTCATTTTTCTAACATTCAAAGCAAAAGCAACTATCAAAAATTCTATTTTATTTTCATTATGCCATCTGCCAATCCTTCACTCCACATAGTGGGGGAAAAAACAAAAATTTTCCTTTCTCCAATGCTTTTATTTACTCTCTGGTCTTCTCAGTGATGGAACAAACATCTGCCTCATCCAAGGAACATCCCCTGATTGATCAAAACATACTTCTTTTTCCTCATTGCATCCCACACTAGCCAGACCCCCCAAATGTTTTTGTTTACATATTTCAATAAATGTCCACAAAATGAAAGTTAGATGATCTATTGATCATCTTTAGCTCTAGCAAAAGAAAACAAAAACTCCACTAATTTTTAATGTATATACACATGACTATATATATAACTAAAAGCAGAATTGAAGTTCAAAACCTAATTTCCAGGACCTTTCCACACTACCAGGCTACTTTTATTTATATTTTACTTGTATGTCTAAAACTGTAATTTCATTGATTGTCTCCCAAGGAAGAAAACTCCTCCCTGATTGCATATGATCTAAGTCTAACATTTATTTTGCAACTTTTAGTCTTAGGCTTGGGTGGGAGGAGGGGGAGGGTTGCTGCTTCTAAAATGTTGAGCCTGGAATGAGAAAGACTCATCATCCTAAACTGAAATCCAGCCTTAGATATTTATTAGCTGTGTGATCTTGCACAAATCACTTAATCCTGTCTATCTCGGTTTTCTCATCTATAAAATGAGCTGGAGAAGGAAAGGCAAACCACTTCAATATTTTTGTCAAGAAAACCTCACTTGGGTCATAAAAAAATGGACATGACTAAAACAACTGAAAAATAATCTTAGAAAATCACCTAAGTCACTGACTTAGTCACTGATATTAGGTGACTTGCTCATGGACACACAGATAGTATATATCAGAGACAATACTTGAACCCAATTCCTTTAGC
The DNA here is from genome assembly GCF_016432865.1 of Antechinus flavipes. Classification (NCBI taxonomy): domain Eukaryota; kingdom Metazoa; phylum Chordata; class Mammalia; order Dasyuromorphia; family Dasyuridae; genus Antechinus; species Antechinus flavipes. The sequence continues at coordinate 86,793,737 of NC_067402.1, forward strand.
AACTAACTCACATTATCTCTCAATGAATCAAAAGAAAAAGCATTTAGTAAGTGTCATTCATATGCCAGGCACTCTGCACTAAGCACTAGGTATAATAATAAAAATAACATAATTTTCCTTTAGGTTATCTTTAGTTTATCCTGTATGAACCTTGTTTGTACATAGTAGTTTATCACATAAAAAACACTAGTCAAAAGGAAGACACAGTGTCTACCCATTACCACTTTAAGGAAAGCAACTTAAAACACATGCAGACCACATGACAAATAAAAGCTTGACACATTATAAAATTTCTTAATAACTAGAATTATCAAAAAATTGAATGAACTGCTTCTGGAAGTGATGGTGTCCCTCTCACTGAATGACTTCAAGGAAAGATGGATGATCTTTTTCTTAGGTATATTGTCACTGAAATTTCTATCAAAGTACAATTTGAACTAAAAAACCTCTGAGGACCTGTGGAGCTTTGAGATTTTGTGACTGCGTTTGATCCTTTTATGAAATAGCACGTATGAGTTTGGTCACAAAGGTATCTTTCTTATATCCTCTTTAATAACTTAAACCCCTTTTGCCCATTCTCTAGAAATGAGGACACCAAAGTTTGCTAATGGACTCAACAGACGTCTAATAATCCACACAGTATGAGTTGTCCGAAGTCTAAATGTATTACAGTGAAAGAGTTTATTTTCTACCATTTTCAAGAGCCAATGTACAAAGGCAACATTTATTGACCTTACCAAAGCCTTTGTTGCAATTAACAGCAATTTGGTTGGAATAAAATTGCATGCAATTGACCTTACTTCATTAGTTTGAAGATTATTTTACAAATGGAGAGCAAAGTGCTGTAATTTAACAGATGGACTATAATAGCTGATTAAAGGAATCTTATTTCAATTCCAACAAATCCTGGTTACTTCTAAAGATAATGTATTAATGAAAGAGCTGCTATAAATGTTTGGTTCAAGATCAAAGAGAATTAATGGAGTTTTTTGGATTTTAATTTTAAATGGATTTCTTTTTTGCTTCAACCTCTTGCTCCACATATTAAGGTTAGATGTGTATAGTTCATTTAAAAGATATATAGTGAGGATGATCAAAAAATATTGAGAATTGAAGTTTTTCTCTAGAATACTGTTTTTAATATATAATCCCAAGCCTGAGCTATAATGTTTTGCATAATGAGATATTTTTAGAAATTTAAAATACATTGAAATACAGTTATATGTTGCTTATAGGATTAAGCTTGTAATTGAGAGACAGAAAAATAACAGAGTGAATTCATTTATGTTATTTCTATTAAGAAATTTCTTCCTTTCTTCCTTTTTTTTTTTTTTTTTTTTTTTTTTTTTTTTTTTTTTTTTTTGGCTGAAGCAATTAGGGTTAAGTGATTTGCCCACGGTCACACAGCTGGGAAGTGTTAAGTGTTTGAGATTAGATTTGAACTCAGGTCCTAATGACTTCAAGGCTGGTGCTCTATCTACTGCGCAACCTAGCTGCCCCAGTAGCAATGAATTTCAACAAAATTATGTAGTTTATTTTCAAAATCATCTTGTACTCTTCCCTTTCCCCAATATTTCACATGTACTTGACCCAAATGAACTTGGAAAATAGATATTTCACTAACTCTAGAATGCTAACATCACTCTAGAATGTTTGTTTTTTAACCTTCCACACAGTTCCCTAAAATATGTGTTCCAAACACGTAATTTCATGATTTATGAACTACCAAAATCTAAATATGAACATCTATATAAAATACTTTCATAAAAGGTATTGAAAAATGGTGAACTGAATTTTGAAGTGAAAACCTAAGTTTTAAACCTTCCTTAAGGAGTAATTGAGGTTGTGACAACAGACAAGTCACTTAACCTTTCTGAACATGTTCCTTTATCTATTTAAAGGGTTAATAATAACCATAGTACTCATCTCAAAAATTTGTTGTGACAGATGAGAAAATCTTTGTACTTAGGAAATTTTATGGTGATATATTTCAGTTATTAGGAAGTAACTCCCAGTGTGGAACATCCCTTCTTACACAAAAATAAGCAACTTCTTGGTAATCTATATGCTGTACATTGAAAGGTAATGTAACTTACTCATTTTCACACAGATGTTATGTGTTACACAGGACAAAGGCAGGACATGATTTCAAATTTTCCTAATATCATAGCTAATCCAAATTGCCTCTTGATTTGGTTTTGTTGCATCTCAAAGCAATCGCTGTAATATGTGCATTAGAAATGAGATTTAAAGCCAAAAGGTTCCTTAGAACTCACTTAGCTAAATCTTCTATTTTACAGCTGTAGAGAATTAGACCAAGAGAGGTGTACTTGCCCATGATCACAAATAATTTCTTTGGTTATAATTCTAACATACTAAGTTCCAACATACTAAGATGCCTACTGATAATTTATTCATAAAAAATAAACTGTATTTAGCAACTTTAAAACTTTGAAACATAAAGTATGACCAAAAGAAGCAATTTAAATATCTGAAAAAATTGGTTGCACAGAAGGGTGATTTAGCTAAGAAATTCTTGAGTTTACAATTATCAGAGATCTTACCAAATTTTTGAAATATCTGAATATTTCTGAAAAAACCTAGCTAGAATTCTTCCTATAAATGTAATCAGTTAATCAAGAAGGATTTATTCCATACAAACTACATAGTTGGTTCCACCCATGTTTCTCTTTACTTGGTTTTCGATGAGATTTCAATGAGATCTTGAAGGGCAGAGTAAGATGCAAAGAAAACAAAAAATGAAATGTGTATGTATATGTCATATGTGTATGTATGAACTTATAGCTAAGGAAATTTGTCAAAAATAGGTCATTTGACATGTTCTCTGGGTTTTGGACATTTGCTGCTGTAATGTAAAACTCTTACTCTAGCTTATTTACTCTAGCTTAATTTTAACTGCAGATTTCTTGTTGCTATATCAGTGTTACATCAGAATTGATATCAAACTTTCAGGCCTCTAGAAGATGATAGTAAGCATCAAACTTCAATGTATCTCTCTCCTTTTAGTATTTCCTCTTTGGAATCTTGGCCACTTTAATCAGGAGGGGCTACTTGTGTGTTTTCTAAACAGTCAGCCAGCAAACAAGCCCTCTATGGGCCAAGCACTGTGCTGTGCTAGAAATACCAAGAAAGGAGGGAAAAACTGTCCCTGATGGTAGAGCTAACAGTAGGCTCCAAATGAAAGTGGACACAGTCAAAGCATTCCTTAAAATATGGAAACTCATTAACTTCAACAATGTTCAAATCTTAATTCATTATCTTTAACCTCCAAAATCTGCCCCTCATCTTTTCTTTTCTATTTTATTTCTATCTTTTCTAAAAATATTTCTATCTTTTTCTTTCTATTAATGGCACCACCAGCTTTCAAAATCTCTTGGGCTCATAAGCTCAGAGTCAAAGCACAAGTTCAAAGGGAAATTTGAATCCTATCTTATCAACTCTTAATTAGACATCTGTGTCCTTCCTCTTTCTGTCTCTCTCCATATCTGTCTCCATTTGTTTCTTTCTCTATCTCTTATCTCTGTCTCTCACTTTCTGTCTGTCTCTGTCTCTATTTCTTTCTCTCCCTCTTTCTGTCTCTGCCTATGTCTCTCTTTCTGCCTTTGTCTCTCTGTCTTTCTGCCTCTCTCTCTCTTTCTGCCTCTGTCTCTCTGTCTGTTTCTCTCTTTCTGTCTCTGTCTCTCTCTGTCTCTGTCTCTCTCTCTTTGTCTTTCTTTCTGTCTGTCTCTGTCTCTCTCTCCCTTCTTTCCTTTCCCCCCCCACAAACTATTCTCTATGTTTACACAACAACCACCCTTCAATAGTATCCTAATCAGTTTCTCTCTTCTCAAATACAGCCTTTATACTGCTGACCAAACAATTGTCCTAATATTTAACTCTCATCATATTATTTCTCTATTTAAAGTTTGTTCACCTTCAGCTTCTTTCTATTACATGTAAAATAAAAGCCTGACATTTCAAGGCTCTCTAGTACTCACTATGATTTGTTTCCTCTCTCTACCACAAACTTTTTGCTACTCCAATCCATCTTCCACAGAGTTGTATCAAATTATTTTTCCTTAAGTACAGCTTTGAGCAATTCAACCATCCTGCTCATTAAAGTCTACTGGCTCTCTGTTGTCTTAAGTATTACTTATCCATTCCTTTTTTATGAGAATATCTTCAGTCTGTCCTCTTCCCATTTTTCTAAATTTCTTCTGACAAGTTACAATCTAGCCCATACTGTTCTCTAGTCATAAAAGTGATGTTTCCTTTTTCTTCTCTGAGCCATTATATTATTAGCTTCCTCCCCCAACCTGGAATGCACTCTTTGCTCACTTCCATTTCTTGGAATTCTTTGTTTTTTTTCCTTGGACTTGATTAAATACCACCTTCTATATGAAGCCTTGCTTCATGTCCCAGCTGCCATTGCCCTTCTTCTTATGGCCACTTTATAATTATGTGGTATCTATTATATATATTCTCTATCTCTACATGTTCCCTCTCACTTTTTTTTTTTTTTTGGTTATGGCCTTCTGGTAGGCCAAGTGCTTGTTGATTTTCTCCTGCTTCTAATCCATCTAATTGATGTCCTGCTTCAATTTTCTGGCTTTATTCCATCTGACACATTACTATAATATTAATCTTTCAAAAAATTAAATCATGTCAATTTCTTTACTTGTAAATTTTCAATTATTTCCTATTACTTGAAAAATAAAATCTCAACTCTTTAGCCCAGTTTAAAGGCCCTCTACTACTTAGTCTTTATCTTTCTCACCACATTTCTTACTATCATGCTACTTAGCTGCCCATATATCAATTACTCCAAAAACTTTTGACAAATAAATTTAATTAAAAAAAATGTTGTTGTTGTTGGGTTTTTTTTTGGGGGGAAGACACTGAATTACATGACATCTAAGGTCCCTTCTAATTCTATAAATGCTTCATAAAAGCTCTGGCTTCTACTCTCCATCTCCCAAACAACAAAAAAGTTCTATATTATCTTTCAAAGATCAATCTTGGGTTTGTTTAAAATGGATATTCAAAATTGACAGTGTTATTACAATCATAGCAGAGCAAAATCTGGTGCAATCGAAACAGAAATCTACATCTTTCCAGATTTTGAATCTTTAAAACTTTCTTAATAAATGTTTTACTTTTCTTTCCTAAGTCTTTGTATGTAAAAATTAAAAAATATTACAAAGGCAATCATTTAATAGAAAACACGTATGTAATGCAAAGAAAAGTTGTTTATTTTTCTATTGATTAAGAATCTGATACAAACTTTTTCTCTCTCAAGAAAAAAAGATCTCATATTAGACACCATTTTCTCTTGATAAAACAATAAAATTAAAAATGCATATATTTAACTTCCTGTTAGAAAAATATTATGGGAAATGTGTATCTTGTGACAGGAGGAAGCAGGTTGAACACTAGTGCTTCTAACATCATAAAGATATGTTGCTATGTCCTTTTATTTTTGGCAAGGTAACAATTCTCTCTTGTCCAACCAATAATAAGTGATTTTGAAGCATTCATGAAATTTTGTAACCTATTCAAGTCCATTTTCCTCTAGGGTTTTAATTATAAGCAAATTTCTTAAGAAGGTTGCCAGGACTTATTGGCAGAATGGGTTAGGTCTTTCAAGTTGCCTACTGAACTGGTGACAAAGCCAGAAGAAGCCAATTGAAATAAAAATACTTAGTCATCATAAGCATCCCATTTCTATCCATGTAAAGGGTTTCCCCCTGACTCCCAATCCATCCAATAAGGCTCAGATTCTAGGAACATCTTAAAAACCAATTCTTTCCATTTTGTAACTTCAGTTGGGCATGATATGAATAGGATAAAATAAAAATGTTAATTTATTTCCAGTAATGTTCACAGAGAAGAAGAGATAGATATATTTATATGTACACAGACTGAGCACCAAAACACTAATTAGGTAAATTTAGTTTTCCCTTTAATCAGACTTCCAGGTAATTAGCTGTCAGCTAAGATAAATTACAGTTTATTCCATTTTTATATCATGCTTTGGTCAAATAAAGATTATGCTTTATTGGCCAGATTTAGCAGCTAATTTTTCATGCACATGAAAGGATTTGCAAATATCATCACTGGAATCTTTTAATGTTTAACAAAACCCCATAATTTCAGCCTAGAATATCGTTTTTAAGCAAATATTCTCATCCAACACTAGGGAATATCTATCTAAATTTTTTACCCCTTCCCCATGTCAGACAGCTATTCAAATTTCTATAACTAGATAGCATAATAGTAATTAATGTCCACCACCTCTGGTTACAGGTCAAAATCCTGTCTACTCTGGAAGGTTAATATTGGGAGGCAATTTTCACCTACTATGACATACATCTTTTTAAAAGCTGAAATTACTCAGATTGATTCATCAGACAATCTCAAAATTTTGCACAGTATCAGAGGTCACCTGTTCCAACATAAAGAATTCCCTCCTCAATCTATCTGATAAATGGGTATCTGGCCCTCTTCCTGAAGACTTAAAGTGATGGCAAAGCCATTATTATACAAGGAAACCCATTTCACATTTGCATGGCTCAAACTTTTGCAATTTTTCCTTAAATCATAACTGAATTTGTCTTTTTGTCATTCCTCCACATTATTCCATTTCTGTCATTCAGAGTTCAGAAAAAAATAATGTAATTACTTTTCTACATGATAGAGCTTTAAATATGTGAAATCAGTGATTACATTCTGGCTGCCTCATAGTCTTTCCTTCTCTAAAAATCATAACTGCTTCCTTCAACTGATTTTCATGTGGAAAGAGAGACAGAGACAAAAAGACACAGATGAAAACAAAAGGAAGGAGAGAAGGAGAGAAGAAGGAAAGATTGAAGACAGACAAGTGGAAAGGAAAGCTCAAAGGCATTAGGCAGATAGGAAGAAAAAAGGTTAAATGGCAAGGAAGTCAATTAGTTGTGTTTGATCCCAAGAAGCATATTTAAGACAAATGAGTAGAAACTGAAGAGAGGTAAATTTAGTCTTGATATAAGGGGGCAAAATCCTCCCCCAAAATAAAAATATCTAGAAGTAGAATGTGATACTTTAGAAGTTAACCGATTCCTTTTACTGAAGGTCGTCAAATGAAGGGCAATTGTTGCACATTATGTAGAAGAAGAATTCTTACAAAATACCACTCAACTTTAAGAATCTATTTCTTCTATTAGTACAACACTATATTTCAGGTACATTATGGACTAAATTTACAGAACCAAACTTTATTTTGAAAGAGTGTATTCTGCTTTTTAAACAAGAATAAATTTAGGAGTGATTTGGAAACTTTCTATATTTGTATTTCAGTGAAAAGATGCATTTTGAGACAACTGCAAAAAAAGTATTTTGTCATAGAGAATCAATGCAAAGATTTATTAAAATTTCAGTTTGGGCTGGGAAAACATCTTCACAGTTAAAGGTTCTGATAAAGGCCTTATTTCCAAAATATATAGAGAACTGACTCAAATTTATAAGAAATCAAGCCATTCTCCAATTGATAAATGGCCAAAGGATATGAATAGACAATTTTCAGAGGATGAAATTGAAACTATTACCACTCATATGAAAGAGTGTTCTAAATCATTATTGATCAGAGAAATGCAAATTAAGACAACTCTGAGATATCACTACACACCTGTCAGATTGGCTAAGATGACAGGAAAAAATAATGATGAATGTTGGAGGGGATGCAGGAAAACTGGGACACTGATGCATTGTTGGTGGAGTTGTGAATGAATCTAACCATTCTGGAGAGCAATCTGGAATTATGCCCAAAAAGTTATCAAATTGTGCATACCCTTTGATCCAGCAGTGTTTCTATTGGGCTTATATCCCAAAGAAATACTAAAGAAGGGAAAGGGACCTGTATTGCCAAAATGTTTGTAGTAGCCCTGTTTGTAGTGGCTAGAAACTGGAAAATGAATGGATGCCTATCAATTGGAGAATGGCTGGGTAAATTGTGGTATATGAATGTTATGGAATATTATTGTTCTGTAAGAAATGACCAGCAGGATGAATACAGAGAGGACTGGCGAGACTTACATAAACTGATGCTAAGTGAAATGAGCAGAACCAGGAGATCATTATACACTTTGACAATGATATTGTATGAGGACATATTTTGATGGAAGTGGATTTCTTTGACAAAGAGACCTAACTGAGCTTCAATTGATAAATGACGGACAGAAGCAGCTACACTCAAAGAAAGAACACTGGGAAACGAATGTGAACTATCTGCATTTTTGTTTTTCTTCCCGGGTTATTTATATCTTCTGAATCCAATTCTCCCTATGCAACAAGAGAACTGTTCGGTTCTGCAAACATATATTGTATCTAGGATATACTGCAACATATCCAACATATATAGGACTGCTTGCCATCTAGGGGAAGGGGTGGAGGGAGGGAGGGGAAAAATCGGAACAGAAATGAGTGCAAGGGATAATGTTGTAAAAAAATTACCCTGGCATGGATTCTGTCAATATAATTATTATTAAATAAAATTTTAAAATAAAATAAAATAAAATAAAATAAAATTTCAGTTTGGGGCTTTAGTGATAAATACTTTTTTTAAAGCATAAAAGATTATCAAAGTCTTTGAAAAAGTTTAAACTACTTTTAGGCTTTTGTGTAATCATAACTAATTCTCAAGACTATTAATGCTAGTCTCCTTTCTTATATCTATTCAGAGAAACTTATTTTTATGTACTTATATGAACATAGACATCTTCAGTTTTTAAATATTATTCAATGCCTACTTGTATAATGCCATACCATTTACTAAAATGGAAGCAAAATTTAGATAAGACTTGGTCCCTGTTTTCATGAAACTAATTGTCTAATAGGGAAATACATGGCTATAAATGATTAAAATGTAAAATAAAAAACAGAGAAATACAATTCAAAAAAAGAGATATATGAGACCTAGGAGATAAGCTTCCAATCTTCTGTAGGGGAATCAGGGAAGGCTTCATGGATGAAATGACATCTATGTTGGATTTAGGGGATGGAAAAAAGCAAAAGGAAAAGAGAGAAAAGGACAATCCAGGCAGAAGGAACAGAATGACCAAAGGCAGAGAATCAGGAAAAGACAAGGAATGTTTGAGAGGCAGAGATAACATTTTAGTAAAGCATCTATATATGAAAAGGACTAACATGCGATAAGATTAGAAAGCTGGAATCATGCCATATTTGGGATCTAAAATGATTTACCTGCTAAGCAATATGGAACTTCTGAAAATTTTTAGTAGAACAAGAATGACAAGATCAATGTAAGAAAAAAATAATTGATCTGGCATTGGTGCAAAAGATGGACCATTTTAATAATGCAGGGTCCAATGGAGATCTTTAAGAGAAACTAGATATAGAAATTCAGTGCCCACAAACACAATAACTTGGTGATTATCATACAATGTAACTCAAAGAAGTCCATCTGGACAGGGTAAGATGCTCAATAACATTTTCTTGGTTCAAAAATCCAAGATCAGGTGAAGGTTTAGACTCTAGATGGACAACAAAGAAGCAAAATTATGAATCTTATAGCCAGGACCACCCTATGAAAGACAAATGAACTTAAGAAGCAGCTAGGTAGCCCAGTAGACAATAGACAATAGAGTGTCAGTTCAAATCTAGACTACATTATAGCAAACAGTTCCCTAACACCAAACACTCCCATCACTTTATAAGTATTAACTGAAAACAATTAAGTAAAATCACATGTGACTTACTATATGTTAATTTTACATACTATTAGTTTAATGATGGTTAACACTAAGAAAGGGTCTGTGTCAATAGTTACATTTAGATGACAGACATTTCCATTTAGATGTTATCAATATTAAAAATATCCATAACAAAACTCAATTTCTTTTCCCCCTCAAAACCACACCCTCTTTCCAAAACTTTCCTATTTCTCTCAAGGGTATCATTACCTTCTAATTACCCAACTTTTTCACTTTTATTATGTCCCTTTTTAAAAGACTCATCCTCTATGGGATATAGTTAATGGGTCTGAGACAATTTAATCTTAACAATATTTAAGTGTAATTTGTGCCAAATAATAAAAAGACTCAAAATCAGTATATATGATAAGAACTTACAATTTACTTGCTATTAATATATAATTGACATGTTTGTATAACCAGAAACTGGAAACAGTTGAAATATTATTTGTAAAGGAAGCTACAATGAAATAATTGTTTTCTTTGTCTCTGTCTCTGTCTCTCTTCAGATACATAAGCCAAGAATTTTTTAATCTAAGAATTAATAGCACATAGGAAAAATAAGACTCATTTGGAAAAATGCAATCTCCTTGTGGTGCCAGTTAATGGAAACAAAAGTCACCCTGATTTTCATTCTTACAACAGAATCAATGAAAAATAAATGAGTTTTCTTGCCTTTCATAGCTTCATATATAGGGCCAAAACATGATCCTAAAGGATCTAGTTAAGAGGAAGATAATTCAAATAATTTGGGACAAACAGATTTTCTTTATTATGCACACATAGACATGAAAGTGTGAAAATGCTTTCTCTTTAGGAAGCAATATAGGTGGAAATACTTTAAATATTTCATGCTTCTATCTTCCACATGCTGAAATGTTCCTTGTGAGAAGGTGCCGTAGATTCTACTTTTTTCGTCTCTCCAAAGAATCTAAGTTGAAAATGATCCAAATCATAAAGAAAAGAGGTTTACAGCAATCATAAGCATGATGAAACGCATTAAAAATGAAGACTTACACAGGGGATATATCTTAAAAGATGAGATCAAAGAAATGTTTGATAGGGAAGAAAATATGGGACAGTCATGATAAAAGAGTGATGGGTTAAGCAATGGATAGCTCACACACTTTCATTGCAATACATGCAAGATGAAGACCCATAATCATAAATAATCTCTTTGTGGCATATTTATGGGATGACATGGACAAGAGTTGCATAGCAAGGGCATATTTTAATAAGTTGCAATCTGTATCATGAGAAGGAACATCCAAGTATATAAAATCACAGATCCATCAAAGATTTCTTGAAACACTGAAAAAATAATTACTTGAAAAAAATATGGTTTGAATAATATGATTACTGACTAATCATAATCTGACACTCATAAAGCATTTATAAGGTAGGTTCTATTGCCATTGTCATCTCTGTTTAAAAATTAGGAAACTGAGGCTCAAAGGTTTGCCAAAGGAAACAATATCTAGTAAAAGATCAAGAGGAATTTGGACCAAGTTCTCTTATCTCCAAGTCCAATGTTCCTTTCACTAGGTAATGCTATTTTCCACTTAAACAGAACAAGTAGATTTGGACTCTAGTTATGAATAGCTTAATCAAAAATATATATGCATGTATTTTATGCTAAATTCCAATCAATTAAAAAACATTTATTAAATGACCACTATATTCCAGGCACTGCTAGATTCTGGGGATAAGGACAAAGAACAATACAATTCCTACTCAGGATGTGCTTTCATTTCAATTGGAAGAATGTATTCAAAGGAATGAGTAAATAAAGGAACCTAAGAGAGTTAAAGTCAAGTGAATTAATTATATTTGGCATTATAACAATATGACAAATTCTGTAAAATAAAAGAGACTGAATGGAGAGACAGAGTGAATAATCATCAGCTAAGAGCCTCCTATGTACCAGTTACTGTGCTAAGTGCTAAGCTTTACAAATATTGTCTGAATTGGCTAAATCAAAACAATGAAAACCTAAATTATAAAACATGATGATTAAATGACTTGCCTAAAGTATGGAATTTCTTGACTTTTTTCCTTTTAAAATTAGTCACATGTGAGACTGCCTTCACACAATCCATATAGTGACCGCAATTGCAGTTCATCAGATTCTATCCCTTTAAGAAAATAAATGCTGGATCTATTAACTATTGGTGTCATAGAGCCATTGCTATCTATAGCATTTCATTGTTATTTAGTCTTTAATCATGATGACATTCTATAAAATTGGAAAAAATGCCCATGTGATGCTGGAAAGATTCCTTTCTAGATTCCCACCCTCTCCTAGTTAATAATGTAAATTGCCCTTTAACTCACAAATCCTGGTCCCTTTGAATTCCAATAGAAGATCTGACCTGTTCTCAGCCCCACCTGGATATGAGCCAACTTTGGGGCTACACCCGAAAGCCCCTCGAGCTAAGTCTCCTAGTATAAAAAGGCCACGCTGGGAATCCCTCTTTGCAGAGATTCCAAACATGGCTACCATGTGAGGACCCTGTGTCCACTGGACCCTCTGTCCAGTGCCCTCCTCATCTCTACCTTCGCCTATACTTTAACTTTGCTTACCCAATAATAAACCTCTTTTATCAATCTAGCTCTCTGGGCCAATAAATGCTTTTATTGGGAACTCACGCCGCTACTAGACCCCCTTGCATCGAATCTGTACCCCAAACCTGCCACTAGACCTTAACCCTAATTTCATTTAGGTACCCCAAAGCTAGACCTCAACACATGGAATATTCATAATTGTCAACTACTTACATTTACTGACACAGGTTCATCTCTTATAAGATGTGTCCCTTGGAACACTAAATATGCAAGTTTTTACACTAAAGACTGCCTACTCCCATTCTAATTTACCAAGGGCCATTGATTCCAATCTAATGTAATGAGAGACTACACATAAATATAACAAGACTCTGAAAAAATCCTGATTAAAGTATCAATGATAGGAGCAATGGTTCATTGGAGGAAGACTCTTAATTTTAGATAATATGGTTTATCCTCAATAATTACTGGTTGAATTTAAATGAATTTTAACTTAGTCTGGCCCTAGATTACAGCAAAAATATTTAGCTAAAAAGGCTCTCTTTGTAAGATGAGGTTTTAGGGGCAGCTAGTTGGTGTAGTGGGTAGAGCACCAGCCCTGAAGTCAGGAGAACCTAAGTTCAGACACTAACACTTCCTGGCTGTGTGACCCTGGGCAAATCACTTAACCCCAATTGCCTCAGCAAAAAAAAAAAAAAAAAAAAAAAAAAAGTAATATGAGTTTTTAGCTAAGTTTCCATTTGAAAGACTACTTAGGGAAATATCATTATCATTAAATATATCCTAAATCTTTTCCCCCATCCCAATTTTGACATCTTATGTGTAGACAACTATAATCTTTTCTTCATTGTGCCAATCCCATTCAATTGATCCATCAACCCAAATGATGCAGTGAAAAATCAACATGTCTTCCCATTGCTTTGTTCTTATCATTCTTGTCTGTAATCATTTTGTTCTCACAGCTTTCCATGTGAGATCTGAGACCCTGGCCTTTCACAAGACTTAGCACAAGTCACTAAGTATATTTCAAAGAAGAACAAGTACATTTTATGAAAATACATTTCCTTATCATTTATGCATGCCTGTCATTTTGGCACTGGTCACTCAGGCAAATCTCTGAACAACACAATAATCAATTACTTTATTTAGAAGGAATCACATAATTGGACTTGTTTGAATCCAGTCTGGTGCGAATTCAGAAAGAGATTCAGGTTTTTAAATAATGACTTTGGATGCTTAATGATCCCATTGATTCCAATTGGCATGGTAATTGTAGAAGACAATGAAGCCTGGCTCACTAAGGTAGGGAAGTAAAATGGATGAATGCTGAAATGAATGAGGGCAATTCTGTGCCACTTTGCTAAAAAGGCCTCCAAGTGGTGACTTAGGGTTTCAAAGCTTTGCTTTCAGGACATGTTGAAAAGGAAAGGAAAAGCAACTGGGAAAGAGTGAAAGAAGACATTCTGGGTGTTACTATAATGTTTCTATGGGATTCAATAGAGGCTCTGTGTCCACAGGACCTAGACACTCTTGGGTATATTTTCAAAGTAATGAAATGCTCAGGGATACATTTTATCCCTCTCTGATATTAAAGAAAGGATCAACATGGCTAGAACTCACAATACCCCTTGACAAAAATTTATCCTTTTTCATAGCTATGGGAATTGGCAATGACTTTGCCTGAGATTTCCAGACAAATGAGGAGAAAGATTTGCTTTGTCTTAGATCAACCTGACATTATAATTTACTTTATTCTCTATCCTGTTGTATATATTTGACTATATCGTCTTACTGAACTGTTCATTCCTTTGTACACACTCTTTTATGTGTTCTTATGCCTTAAATGATTTATTACAAAAAAGCAAAAATCCCTCCAATATTCCATCTATTATCCTGTGGATGTGTGTCTAAAACATGATTTAGAATTCTTCCATAGAACTTAATTATCTATGTTATCTCAGTCAAATAGCTAACCTTTCCTTAGCCTAGGTTTCCTTATTAGGCAGCACCAATTTCACAGAGAAAGGTGTTTTGTAACTCAGTTGCTTAATTCAGAAGTTTGTTAAGATGGAATAACTGAGGAAACACTAATCATAAGAAGATAGTATAAAAAAGAGTTTTGAAGTTAAGAAGTCAGAATGGGAATGACACACACTAGAATTGAACTGTCTCTGCATATTTCTTTATGCTAAATAAATCAACAAACTGGGAAAAGTCTAAATTACCATTTACCTTTCTCTGTGAAACAGGTGTTGGGGGGCAGGGGTCAGGGAGAGGGAGAGGAGGACAAACTGCAAATTTTTTGAAGAAATTGATCCTAAATCTATCTGCAATCCAAATAAGAAACACAGAAACTGCAGAAAATGGAAAAAGAAACAACTTAATTAAGTCTATCTGAAATGAAAGGATTTTAGAACTGAAAAGGACAATTTTTTTCATCAAGAAAATGAACTCAAAATGAAACTTACCCAAGATCACATTAATGATGACATAAGTTAATAGCAGAAAGTCTAAAACTCAAGTGTTCTGACTCCTCAATCAGTCTCTTTCCCATAACAATACAACTGGTACCATTTATTAGGGCTGATATGATATGAAATTAGATGGAATCAGGCTCTAAGCTCTAAGCTCTAGGAAGGCTTAAAAAACATATCTCCTTCAATTCCCCCTCTCCCCCTAAATACTTTCTGTTGTAAGTTCACTACTATTACATCATTCCTTCTGGAGGAAACTTCATACTTTAAATTGTGATCATCCCCTAGAGAGTCAAAATTTTTAAAAAACTGATCAGTCTTTTAAGGTGGATGAGGACCTTTTCTGACAACATATTTCCATAACTTTTAAAATTAGAGATGTGCTTGTGTGAATATATGGCAAAGAAATGGAAACCTCTATCAAAACGTTAAAAAAAAAAAAAAGAATCCAAAGAAGAGTTTTGGGGACAAACTGCCTCATTTACAATCTTGTCTATGTCTAGCCCTGATATCAATAGTATCTGGATACCACTCTTTTAATATTCCTCATCTCAAGGAAGCAAAATAATGTGTTTGATAAAAGCATGTCCTTAAGAGTGAAAAACATGATTTAGAATTCTTCCGTAAAACTTAACTATCTATGTTATCTCAGTCAAATAGCTAACCTTTCCTCAGCCTAGGTTTCCTTATTAGGCTAGCACTAATTTCACAGACTGTTGTGAAGATCAAATGATATAATACAGATAAACGTCTTTGAAATTTTTAGAGTGCTATTTAAATGTTCACTAGTCATCTCAGAAGCCATTTTCTAAATAAGTGAAATATTAAATACAAGAGGATACTTCACTACCGTTGCAAACGCAGGCATGTTTTCCCATCTCTTTTTACAGGCTTGAAAATGGCATTATCCTCTGCAATGAAAACTTCTAGCTGGATAAGGAGAAGTTGTAACATTTACTATAAATACTATCTTATTCCCTGTTAATTATCCGAAGTTAAGCTGTTTTCCATATACTCCTGTGGAGAGCCAATATGATTCTTTCATTATAACTTTCCATAACTTTAGTGATGTCACTTTTTTTTTTCCTTTTTGCTACTCCACAAAATCCGACTCTAACTTCATCTTTGAAACACAATGAATTGTAGACTCATATTCTAAGAGTGCTCTACCCTTTACTATTGGAATGCTTTGCAACAAGTAAAGTTAGAAAGTAAATGCTATGTTCAAAAGTTTTACCATTTTTCCCTCTTTTCCCCAGATCTTCCCTTTTAAGTTTTTGTGATAATGCACTTTCTTAGTTCTTTTTCTTTCTTTCTAATCACCCCTCAGTCTTCTGAAAGTCCTGTATATATTTTTATTACACATAATAATTTATTTTTCTGTCTCTCAATTGTTTATGTTACTGTTCAAATCATTTGAGCTTTCTGAACCTGTTTTTTTCCCCTTAAAATTAAATGGTTGGATCAACTGGGATTTATGTTCCCTTCCAGTTTAAGAATTCAATGATTCCAAAAGGACTTAATTTCTGATGATAGGCTCTATTTTTGTAGAGTCAATGTCATCTTTGAGTGACATTGTACACCAACCCACGTCTGAAAGGAATTCTCACCATAATGCATATCTTACACAAATAGTCATCTATTTAAGACCTCTAGTGAAGAGATAAGTCACCACCCCAAAGGTAGCCTTTTAATCACCAGGAAGCCTATTCTCACATCAAAGACATCAAACATAAATTTGTCTTTTTCCATCTATGACTTATTGATTCTGATTTTGACATTTGGAACCAAAAATAAATCTACTCTCATGTAATAATCCTTCAAACATGTGACAATAGCTATGATGCTCCACCTCTAACTCCACATCCCCCTGGATGAGTAGAGTCTTCTCTTCTCCAGGATATACAACCTCAGTTCCTTTAGCTGATTGCTGCATTATATTCTTAAGGCTCTTTACTATTCTGTCTGTCTTCCCCTGAATGTTTACTTTCTAGCTTATCATAAGTGTGGCACCTAGATCTGACCACAACATTCCAGAGATGTGTTCAGGCTAAAAGATAGAAGAACTGTCACATCATAATTCCTTGAAGCTATGCCTCTCTGAAAGCCATCTAAGATTACATTAGGATTCTTTTTGTTGTTCTTGTTTTTTAACTGGGCTAATCACACAATGATTCATTTTGAATTTTCAGTGCACTAAAACAGCAGGATCATCTCCAAACTTCTAACTATGCCTTCTTAATCTATACTGTCAAATCAATTTTTTAATCCAAATATACAACTAAATGTATCCTTGCTACAATTCTGATATTTAGTTCATTGTTCTAATCTAAAAAGTTCTTGTTGGTTCTTTATTTGGTAATTCATTGTATTGGCCATCCTTTCCAGAAGTGAGCCATTTGTAAATTTCATGAGAACACTATTCCTTTATCCAAGTCATTGGTTAAAATATAAAATAGCAAAGATTAAACAAGGTTTCTGTACCCCTCTACCAGACATCATCACCTGACATTGGATGGCTAATGAATGCTTTTTCAGTTCAGCCATTTAACCAGGTCCCAATTTTCCTAATAATACAACATCTAGCTGAAATCTCTGTATCTTTTTCCCAGGTATGATATGAACCATTTTATCTAGTGTATTATAAATCTAAATAAGCTATATTTATGTCCTTTTAAGCTATCAGTATCAGAAACCCAAAGTTATGATAAGCCTTCAGAATGAAAGCTTTCCTTGCTGTACATGTCCATTAGCCTTCCATTTAAATACCAATATTGGTATTTTTTTAAATGTCCATGAGATTAAACTCACTAGCCAATAGAATGGAGGTTCTGCCCCCTTTCATTTTTAAAAATTTTTAAAAATCAGGGACATTTGCCTTTTTTTTTGGAGTAGGAATTGAGGGAGAGAGAAAGGGGAAAGGAAGCAAGGAGATGGGAAATAGGAAGGAATGGAAAAAGCAATTATCAAGTATTTCCTATATGCTAAGCATTATGCTAAGTGCTTTACAAATATTATCTCATTTGGTCTTCACAACTCTGAAAAAGTAGTGCTTTTTTATGATTTTCATTTTACAGTTGAGGAAACTGATAGGAGTGATTAAGGTATTTGTCCAGGACCACAAAACTAGTTAGAATCTGAGACCAGATTTCTTATGTCTTCTGGATTTGCTGCATCTAATATGCAATCTAATCAGACTTCTAGCTAGTACTGAAGTATCTCTCTTGTTCTCAACATTCTTTCAAATATAACTGAAAGTATTTTAGTATTATTTGTCAATTCTTTTACTACCCAAAGACATAATTGATCTAGACTAAGTGACTTGAATTCATTAGCAACAACTACAGGTTGTATTATTAGATTTATCTTGGGTGTGAATGATTGGCTAATTTTTATTCTGAGACTCCTACTGCAAAGATCATTTTCCTTAACCAAGAAAATACATTAAATACCTTTGCTTTTTTCTCTGTTATTATCACTATCCTCTTAGACTCAGAGACTATTCCTTCTTCCCTTTTCCTTGATCCTCCTTTTTCTCTCAATTAACAAATAGTCCTCCCCCCAAAAAAACCACACACATAAAATTTGGAGGGGTCTTTAGATTCCCATGCCAGACTCCCCTGATTTTGAGATTTATCACTTTTGAAACTCTTTGCCACATTATTATATTCCTTTCTATTACTCACCCCCCCAACTTCTACACATATCTCTGAGTACCACAAATCAATCTCAGTACATACAAATCAATCTTCAGGGAAAGCCTGTTTTTCTCCAACATTAGAATTGTTTTCCTTTGGGTCTTGATTATTTTGACAGTATTTCTCATCTATTTTGGGATGACTTCCCAGGAGAACTTTGTCTATGGAATCCACATATCTGTCCATCTGAATCATTACTTTTTTATTTTCCCCATATCATATATAAAGACAATTTTTAACACTTTAAAAAGTTTGATTTCCAAATTCCCTCCTTCTCCTCTCCCCTTCCATATATTATACATGTGTAAGCATGTAAAACATAAGTCCATATTAGTCATTTTGTGGGAGAAATGAGAAAGAAACTCAAACCAAGAGAGAGAGACAGAGACAGATAGAGACAAAGACAGAAAAACAGATAGAGAGAGGAGAGGAATGAGGAAGAGGAGGGAGGAAGAGGAGGGGAAGGGAGGAAGAGGAAAGGGGGAAAAAGGGAAAAGGGGGAAGAAGAGGAAAGGGGAGGAAGTGAAAAGGGGAGGAAGTGGAAAGGGGGAGGAAGGAGAAAGGGGGAAGAAAGGGAAAAGGGAAGAAGGGGAAAGGAAGAAGAGAGGGAGGAAAGATGGGAGGGAGAGAAGGAGGTAGGAAGGGAGAGAGAGAAGAAAGGAGGGAAGGAGGGAGAGAAAGAGGTAGGAAGGGAGAGAGGGAAGAAAGGAGGGAAAAAGGAAGGGAGAAAGCAAGCTTCAGTATGCATTCAAACGCTATCTGCTCTTTTTCCAGAAAAGGATAGCATTTTTCACCACAAGTCCTTTGGGATTGTCTTGGATTATTATTGTAGGTTGAGAATAGCTAAATTCTTCACAGCTGTTCATTGTACAATACTACTATTACAATGCATAAATATTCTAGTTCTGTTCACTTCATTCTGTATCAGTTCATATATATCTTTCCAGGTTTTTCTGAAACCATCTTCCTCATCATTTCTTAAACCACAATAGTATTCCATTACAATCATATAGTACAATTTGTTCAGCCTTTCCCCATTTGATGAATATTCCCTCAATTTCCAATTTTTGCCATCACAAAAAAAGTTTCCATAAATGTCCCTTTACAAATAGGTCCTTTTCTTTTCCTTTTTCAAATATCTCTTTGGGATAGAGACTAATAGCAGTATTGCAGGATCAAAGGCTCAAGGACATTTTTAGAACCATTAGGGTATAGCTCTAACTTGCTCTCTAGAATGGTCAGATCAGTTCACAAAGCCACCATCAAAGCATTAGTATCCCAGTTTTCCCACATCCCCTCCAAAATTTAGCATTTTCCTCTTCTATCATATTAACCAATCTGAAAATTATGAAATGATATCTGAGTTGTTTTAATTTGCATTTCTCTAATCAATAGAAATTTAGAACATTTTATACAATTATAGAAAACTTTTGTTTCTCTGAAAACGATAGTAAAATTAAATTCTGAGATACTACCTTACATATCAGAAGTGACAAATGCTAAAAGGAATTAGGGATAATAGGTACATCAATGAATGGTTGGTGGGGTAGTAAATCAGTTCAACCATTCTGGAGAACCATCTGCAACTATGCCCAAAGGGACTTAAAAAGGCTGTGCATATCAAGCATGTCACAACTAAAATTGTATCCTAAAGAAATCAAAGAAAAAAAAAGAAAAAGACTTATTTGTACAAAAAATATTTACTTCTGCAACTCTTTTTGATGGAAAAGAATTAGAGATCTAGGGGATGCTCATCAATTGTGCAATGGATGAACAAATTTTGACCTATGATTGTAATGGAATACTACTGTGAGAGAAAAAACCAGGAAGGAAGTTTAAGAAAACCATGGCAAGATCTACATGAACTGAGGCAAAGTGAACAGATAAAAACTGCGAGAGCATTGTGCAGAATAACAGCAATGTTTTAATGATGATCAATTATGAATGTCTTAGCTACTCTGATCAATACAATAATTCAAGATAATTCCAAAGGATTCACCATGAAAAAAAAGTTATGTACCTTCAGGGAGAAAAGTGATTAACTCTGAATACAATTTGAAGAATAATTTTCTCTATTTGTCTTGCTTTGTTTTGTGATATGGCTAATATAGAAATATGACTTGCATGATTTCACAAGTATAATTGATATCATATTGCTTGTCTTCTCCGTTGGTGGGAAAGAAGTGAGAAAAGAGAGAAGTAGGAATCAAAAACTTAAAAATAAAAAAAAGTTTAAAAATAAATGGAAAAAAATGAAAAAAAAAACTGATTGTGGTATTCTAGAATCAGAGAAAAAAAGGAAGAACCATTTTCAATCAACCTGTTTTTCAGTGAAGCCAACATCCTTCAGATGAAAGTAGTATATGTTATTTGTAGTAGATGGTATTTGAACTAATGGGCTGCCGAAGTAGCATTAGTCATGTTTTGATCATGATATCTAATCCTGACTCCATGGGCTGACAAGTTGTTTTTGTTTTTATAATCTGCCAAACTAATTGTTTATGAAGATGTGAAATATACCCCATCATGCATCCTTTTAAGGCTTTTTAGTGCCACCATTTATAGCCTACATCTACATTTGATCTGTACTTTAATAACACAAAAATCTCACAAATTATCTCAATGATCATTTTTATATGTGGCGAAAGAACACTGTGAGTTGAAATGATATAGGGCTATTATTTGGAGTATGGCTTTTGGAGATTGTCTTTTAAAGACTATTCATACTTTCAACACCAAATCAACAGTTTCTGAGATAAGAAAATCAAGTTTCTTGTCTTCTTCATTCCCCATGATAAGTCATAACAAAGCTGTTATAATTAATACCCATTGCTTCTCACTAATGGAATTAACATGGCAATATTAAACAATCAGTGCATGAAATTATCTGCTTATTTTCATTACTTTTCCCTTCATATACTTTCCCTCTTTCCTTTCTGCATCACAGATTAATTGCATATTTTTATGTGTAAGTGTCAAAAAGAAGGAAAAAATCATTTCCATTATAAGGGCAATGTTTGATGGCACGTGGATTTTTTTTTTTCAGATGTAGCCTAATTAAAAGTTGAAAGAAATACTCTGAAGGAGAAATCAGCTTGAAGTGACTATAGCAACTGTATTGTA
Source organism: Antechinus flavipes (assembly GCF_016432865.1). Taxonomy (NCBI): domain Eukaryota; kingdom Metazoa; phylum Chordata; class Mammalia; order Dasyuromorphia; family Dasyuridae; genus Antechinus; species Antechinus flavipes. The sequence goes on from NC_067402.1 coordinate 86,815,343, forward strand.
AATTACTTTCTTCCATTCAACTTCACTGAACATAAAAATATTATGAAAATTGCTCTGAAATTCTAAGAGCCTATGAATATGTGACTAAAATTAGAGGTCACTAAAATCTGAATTGACAGAGATTAAACTATGTAAAACTTCAACTGATTTAGGGAAAGAGTGTACAACAAAAGACAAATCACTATTTTGAAGACAAGCCACTCTCGTCCAAATGCTCATAAAATTTTTTATTTGTAAACTTTCAACTGATCAAATAGATCTATGATTTCAATGAAGGGCATTCTCCAAAATTGTAGACTTCAACTCACTCCTAGACCATACAGGATGATTCTAAGTCAATAATCCTCCAAGAAATTTGCATGGGAGTTGGGTTCCTCAATTTCTCCTATCATTTCAAGGATGCCCTGGAGGCCATGGATTGAGTATTAGTTATCCCTTTCATTCTTGACATATAATCTCTTTCATTCATATATTTTGTTGATGACATTTTTATCATTTCTTTAATTAACTGGCAAAAAAAAATTCATTCAGTTCTCTCAATCAGGCATCAACCCATGCAAAGGTACCCTGAATGGGGCATGATAGATTTAAGTCCAAAGGAATGCAGCCAAGTGGGAAATGAAGAGATAGTTGCCCTGGGAGCCCCTTTTGTATGGAAACAAGAAAATTAAAACTTAGATCTTCCTAACTTCAAAACCAATACTGCCTTGATGCCTCTGATTAACTGCTCAGGGACTTAAGTACCAAGGCCAAAATGGAGTAAAGGATCTCAAGAAGGAAAATGGAAGGACGCATACAGTAAATTTTGCATATTCCATAATTTTATGGTGGCAACTCTCTAATGTTGTCTGCAGAGAGCATGTGATGCAGTGGTGTTGTGCTGATCTTTTAGCATTTAATTTCCCAATTCAGATTTGCTTAATGTTTCATTAATGTAGTTGGCACCACTTTCATATAAGAGAGATAAGAAAAGGATGGGCCTAAACACTGAGTTTTCTCTGCTCATGGGAGAATAATCTAATACCAAAAGATAATGACCCAATATTATGTTATCATTGTATGATTCAAAATTCTATTGAAACTGACATATTCCATCCATTTGAATGAGATTTTCCTTTCAGTAGAAAACATTCTGAAAAAGTGAGTGAGCTTTGAATGTATTTTTTAAAGCAGCAACTGAATCTTACTGCATTGTTGTTCATTATCATACTAAAGCATATGATTAAGTGGTTTTTTGTAGGGAGCTTTTTGAAAGAAAAAGTAAACAATATCTGGCGATGTCAACATGCCTTCAACCAGTACAATTGAAATTGGCAGACTCAGAGAGTAACAGCAAAGAGGACTTATTACTCTTTATTGAAAAACATTATGTAATTATAATGCTGGAATAAAAAAGTCACTGGGAGAAAATCATGGAAATTTAACATATTAAAATGTGCTCATTAAAGGTATTTTCTAGTCAAATAAGTAGAGTTCCCATCCTTTAAGATAAAAAACCACTTGTTCCTTTTTTAGGGTTTCTCTGTTCTGGTTATATTGGCCACTTGGCCAATGTATTATAACAATAATTTTTCATTTTTTTGAAAATCACAATTATAACTTTTCCAATGATAAACCTAATTGTCTGAGTCAAAATTAGCTATGGAAGTCAAATAGACATCCTAATTTGGAAATATTAAACAATGTTACTTAAGCATCTAATAGACTGGATTTGGCAAGGCTTTATTTATTATTTTTTTAATTTTATGGCTTTCTATTTAACTGAGGATATAAAACTATTTCCCCATTCTTATCACAGTACAGAAAATAGACAACAATTTTGTGTGGTATGCACTGTACAATTCTTTTATAACAAATAAACAATCCACACAAGAAGTTGTAATCTTAAAATCAGATGATTCCAAGGAACCCCATACCTTTGCCAAAATTTTCTGACTAATTTCTTAAAAGTTTGTCAAAGCCAAAAATCAATGCTTTATACTACCCAAAAATAGCATGGGACCTCAACCTTGTGATAATGCATTAATCTATACTACAAGCTGCTCCTGATGTTAATTGTTAAAATTATACTGTTAGACTGTTGACTGTTAGAAAGTTGTCGCTTTGGCGAGATCAAACAAAGTGTTAACATTAAGGATCATTTCCAATAATTAATGTTAATGCCCTGATAGCAAGTTATCTCTACATTAAAAGCTGCTTAAAAATCAAATGACAAAAAAATCCAACAATATTCAATAAAAATAGATGTCTATATCATCAGACATATTTATATACTCATTCCAAAATGAATTCTACACTGCAAAGCATAAACTTTCTTCAAAATAAGTAAATAATAACTGTTTTAAAGGCAAAGTATTAAGACTGACAACAGAGATCATTAAAAAATCATTAGAAAACAGGCTGCCCCTTTCAAAAGTACTTGGTCAAAACTTACACATAACAAACTGTCCCTATTGCCAAATATTTCCTTCTTTTAGAATTGAAACTGGTTACTCTTGGGACAGATGACATTAGGCTAGTCCCATAATACTTTAGAAGTTAGAAGGCTATGTATGAAAAACAAAAAAGTTGTTTGTAGGGAAAGGTAGTAGATATAGCACTGAAGTTGGACAGCTACATCAATGATGCCCTGAGATGACATAGATGCTACTGAGGCCCTAAGTAACTCCAAAAGTATCCTGATATCCAACGACTTAGTAGGATCCTGAAGTAAAACTTCTCTATTTATGCTCCCCAAGTCTCCTGAAGCAACTACTAGTAGTAAGTACCACTACCAAGTTTGTTTACCAAGAATATGCCCTGTACCATTTGAGCCATCTTTCCTAACTTCCTGAGAAGCTATTTTCATTCTTTAGCTTCCAGTTCTCAAATAAGATCATGTCTCATCCTAATTCTGAAACCCCTGCTCTTGCATATGAGGAATTGGAAAGCTTTCCTGTATGGTTTTTCCCAGCCCCAATTGTTGCTGACTCCCCTCAGCTACCACTACAATCTTTTCAGTCACTCTAAAGAGCTAGAAGCCAGTAATACATAAACTTTTGTGGGATAAGAAAAGGAGACCTGAGTTAGAAACATGTTTTGAACTCTTACTAGCTATGTACCATAGATCAAGTAACCAAACTGGTCTTAGACTTGGTTTCCTCACCTGTAAAATAGGTATAATATTTTTACTAGGGTCATATGAATGAATGGTGAATACTTGACAAATCTTAAAGCACATTATAAATGCTAGCTATTGTTAGCACTAGAAACAAATATAGTTTTATTAGGGGAAATGCCATTAAAGTAGATGCATTATGATGTGTTTTGCTGAAGAATTATAGGGCACTTCCATCTTAATTGCAATTGAAACCTCTTCTATGAGTTGTCATTTTCTTTTGTAATATGAACTACTTGAGCACAGGGTGTGACTTAAATTTCTACTTTTATTTCCACTACTTAGCAATACTTTGTACACAGTAAATGCTTTTTTCATTCATACTATTTTTCAGTTATTGTGTTAGAATGCTGAAAGCACCTTCCCTAGATTAGTTCAAGGCTACAACACTCAAAATATTTATTTAAAATTTGCCGCTCATAACTCACAGTGGATTCTTTTTTGCTTTTTGTGGAAAAGGCTCAAATCCTTCCCTCATTTAAGCCAATATATGTTGACTATTTTATTATTTGTAAGCTAGGTGCTAAAGTGGGGAAAGGGAATATAAAAATAAATTAAGCTACAACCCTATCCTTAAGCAGATTATTTTGTAATAAAGGAGAAAAGTACATAATCAAGTATGTATGATGTGAAGGAGATGACGATGAACAAAGAAGAATTGCACAGATACAGGATTTTAGAGAAAGGGGAGAGTATTCTCATTTGGAGGTGAGTTTTAAACTAGACCTTCAAGGAAGATACAGATCAAAACATGAAAATGGGGGAAGGTTAGCAGTGAAAATGAAGAGACTAGTACAAGGCCAGGAAAGTACAGAGCTACTGCTTAGCACAATTCCTAGAACTCAATAGGTACTTAATAAATGCTTATTAATAGGTGTCTGACATGACCTTCTAATAATGGAAATTAAAGTTGTTTGGTTGATGTACTCAAAAGCCTGAAAAAGGCCATTCCTATCTTTTCAAAGTTATATAGATTAAATTGGACTTGTGTGTTATAGGGTCATCATCTTGATCAATTCTTGCACTTCAAAGATAAAGAAACAGGACTAAAATGATAGAAAAAGTGATACCTTGCAAGATCATATGGCTAATAAGTATCATAGCTAACATTAAATTCAGGTCTTCTCATGTCAGCCCCAAAGTTTCCATTTTCCCTTTGTTTCACTTCAGGTACTGAGTTCTTGATCCTGGTTTAGAATGATAGCGCTATTGTAACACAGGATAGAATGTTTAGGACAGAAATCAAGAGACCTGAGTTCTAGACTTGGCTAGTTCATTCACTAGGTGACTTCACTAGCTGAATTTCTGAAGTTCTGTAAGTCTAATAAGACAGTGTAATTGGAAATAATAATAAAAGGCAGGAAAATTCTTATTAACTATAATGTCCAAACTCAGTACCTGAGAACAAGATACACCTGGAATTTGATAGATCAACTTACAGTCTTCAAACTTTAAACTCCTCAGAGAGCATGTTCTTCTTGAGTCTGGAAGTTTGTCTTTGTTCCTTAGCAGGATATTAACTTAGTGCTTTATCTATATTTAACTTCCCCTGCTGGGATAATGATCATATATAGTCTACCTTGGGAGATGATGGGTACAAAGCACTCTGGGGTGTGCTATGGATCAGTAGGGCACACACAAATTGCAAATTGCTAGCTACACTGTTATTTTCCTCTCATGGAAACCTCCCAGAACTAAATTTCCCCAGTTCTATATCAACTTCTTTCTGTTCTGTTCCATACAATATTTGCTTCCTTGATGGTGATGGCTATCATAAATGAAGTGAAACTTTGGGGGACATAAGACCAAAAATCAGGGAAATCATTAGTCAAACTATTTTAAAATTTACATTGGTACTTTTATCTTTTATCTTTTCACTGATCACTAGAGCTACTGCATCCATTACAAGCACAAAACTGAGATCCCATCAGAGGTGGTAGATAATTCCCCCTCATGCCAGTAGATAGAATGATTAGAGAACATGAATCTAAATTATATCCTCTACAAGACAGCAAACACACCCCCACATCTCAATACCCACATGCCCACAACCAATTTGAACAATGACAGTTTTAAAATAGATTTGGAAAATTCCCACATTCTACCTTCTAGGTCTAAATACCTCCAAAACTTCCCATTGGCCCAAAAGAATATACCATATATGAGTATAATCAAGATGAGTATAATCAACATATTTGTTGGCCTTTATGATAGTATCTTGAGGATGTTGTGATGTGCTGCAGACATAGGTCACCTATAAATGTCATGGGAGTTACAAAATTTGTGGCATGATGCTGCCTTCCAAGGCTTAGATGTGCTCTCTCATCTCTCATCATTCATGGTGATCCCTGAATCATAAGAACTTATTCGTGACAGAATTTTATGAAATGTTCACTTGAGGAAATGTGTGAAAGTGCCTTGAAAGCCCTAAACTCTTGTAAAGTAAGATGATCATTGATTATTACCAGCTCAGAATGTCAGAGATTTACTGCAATAGGATGGGAAACTCCTCTTAGAGTGATTTGGGAAACTCTGAAAACCTCAAAAGGAGTTGCTCAGAAATTTCTTGGGTTGAATAAGTCTGAAACAATTAATCTTAACAAAAACGTGCCTCTATATTTATGGGCTAAGGCTTTTGGGTAAACTCCAGAGGTTCCTATATAACTCACAAAATATAAAATGCCCCATGCAATGTTGTCCTGGTGAAACTCCTTTAACAAAAATACCAATAACACTGTATTTTTAAAATCATCCTACGAGTGAAAACTTAATGCAGAACCAACTAATGATTCCTGGTGGGGCATATGTTTTAATGTTCAGGGGGAAAATAGCGATGTATTCAATAATAGACAAATCTATTGTTTAGACAAAAAGGCCAGCCTAGACTTTTATTATACATCAAGAAGTATTCTGGAAATTACTAATGATAATATTCAGTACTGAACATCTTTATTTTCAATGGTCTATTTCTAAGCAGCTCCAGTTCTACTAAAAGAAACAATTTGAATAAATTTAGATGATAGGAACTTCACTGTTGATTCTGAGAGTTTAAATACTCATGGCACTATCTGGTTTCTCTCTTATTTCTGTTGAATCAGCTTTTCATGCATTATGCAATTAAAAAATGACAACATGATTTTCTCCTGCTACACAAAAAAGAGTTTAGTCCTCTTGGGATTTGATCATTGAAAATAAAGTAGAAAGCAAAGGGGATTATTGGCTTGGAATCAAGAAGAGAAGTTCTATGCCTGCCTGTGTCACTAACTTGCTATGTAACTGTAGGCATATAGAGACACATGTTTTCAAGGTCTTAGTTTCCCTATATGGAAAATTATGGCTTTTTATATTGAATTTTAGGGTTTTCTCTACTTTAAAAAGTCTATGATTCTATCATTTCAATCAGAAACCAAAAAAAATTCAAGATTTTCCAGTCCAACAGGTTTCTTTTTTCTAACCTTTTCAGGAAGTTTGACAGAAAGAATTTTTGGTCCATCAAATCAACTAATGACATCAAATCAAATAACTGCCCAGTTTAGCATTTCTTTCCACTCATTTTTTGGATACACTTGTACAATTTGATTCATTTGGAAACATTTTACCCTCTGTTAATGAAAGTAAAAATCTTTTCTATTTTTCCTTTGGGATATTATTTTTAAACAATGGAATTTTTCTTCTGGATCATGCATCTTGATTCTTTATGGACCTTTCTGATGAGAACTCCCCTCCATATTACACATCAGGAAGATATTTACCCTTTTTCATTACACTTTCTCCCTCAAAAAAAATCAAGATACCCTTTACAGGCATACCCACTTATATAACAATATTTGTTTTCTAAGACTGTTTTATTATAACCCTGAACATGTTCTGCTCTAAATAAGTATAAAATCACATGGAGAATGGAAGCAGTAATTCTCTACTTGTCTTTTCATCTAAGACAAATGTCATTCTCTGGTTCTAAGAATGTGACCTCCATGTACTCAAACACCTTTCCAAGATTGTTTAGCAACAGCGGGTAATAACCACCTACTTCACAGGGGTCCCAGGAAACAAACTTAAACTACATCCACTATTTTAAAAGCATTAAAATTCCTGACATTATTCATAGTAATGTGCATTTCCATGGAAAGTATAGCAGAAATGTAATAGTCTGGGCAAATGGGATTTCTATTGCAAATTATCTACAAGGCTTATAATCTCTCTCTTTTTTCTTCTGTGTGTCCAGGAAAACCAAATAACATACTCAGTATAAATAGTGGAGTTGAGAGACCAAGTCAAAATTAAAAGATTGAAAAGGTTTCATGTCCTTCTTTCCTGATCTCTTTGATTTTTGCACTACTTGCTAGTCTACCATTGACAAATATGGTTTGATCAAATACAGGTAAAGGTCACTGGATGAACTTTTAATTTTATCTGTGAATTAATCTCTTTATCTTTTGTGACTCCATCTCATTCCTGAGGAAATAGGACCAATGCTGTTTTTTGTGACAATGAATAAAAGGAAAACAAAATATGCACAATATGCAACTGAAATAAGAACGAACATAATAGGTATACTCTAAGAATTTCATTACCTACTTCACCTATCAAATTATTTCAGACATCTCATTGCTCTTCCCCAGTTACCAACGAAATAGCACACATCTTCCCTTTGATTACCCCTTACTTCCTTTCCATAAGAGTGACCTCTCAAGATTCTATTCTTCCCATCTTACTTCTTGCTCAGAAGCCCCTTCAAAACCATCTTTATCCTTGAATATCTTAAGAGTAACCTCAGAAAACAAGAGTCAGCAGGAGGGCATTTTAAAAAGAAGAGTGGATGCAGGTATTTCTCCTTTCCCAAACTATAATGTCCTCATGGATAAGAAGCATGTCCTATATAATTATAATGATAATTCATATATATGAAATGCTTTAAGGTTTATGGATCACTTGCCTTACCCTAACCCATAATAGTTGTATTGTCTAAGATTTTGATTAAGGTATGGAAGCTGAGAGACAAGTGGCCTGCCATAGTCACAAGTAGCTAGAAGGCATCAGTTCAAGGAATCAGATAAAAGTCTATGCCTATCCTGATCCCAGTTCTGCCTCCCCAATATACACTTGTGAATATCTGTCTTCTCTGATTTCAGTGATTTAGGAAGTTCCTGAGGAAGGACCACTACTAATGGTACTAATAGAAAGAATGCTGAGGCAGAAGTCAGGTCTTCCTGAATTAAAGAACAACTCTTTCTACTGGGTCATATTACTCTCCCCACCTCCTTCATATACACACACACATACACATACACAATGTATACAATGAGAATGAATAAAATAATATACAACACAGATGTGTATATTCAAAGATATATGTGCATACATGTGCATATTTTGTGTATATGCCTGCCCATGTATATGTGTATTTGTGTATACATGTATATGGAGGAATAAAGTGTCACAATTTTAAGAGGGTCAGTCTTAGAGTTGGCTGATCTATATAACACTGCAGTAATTTTAATTTTTTTGTACTTAATTGTATTTTATTTTTCCAATTACATATAAAATAATTTTCAACATACATTTTTATAAAATTTTTAGTTCCAAAATTTTCTCCCTCTCTCCCTTCTCTCCCCCTTCCCAAAACAGGAAGCAATCTGATATAGGTTATACATGCACAATCATGTTAAATATATTTCCACATTAGTCATGTTATGAAAGAAAAACCAGAATAATAGGAAAAAATCACAAGAAAGAAAAAATAAAAAACAAAAAGTGAAAATAATATGTTTTGATCTGTATTCAGACTCAGACTCCATAATTCTCTCTGGATGTGGATAGCATTTTCTATCAAGTCCTTTGGAATTGTTTTGTACCATTGTATTGCTGAGAAGAGCTAAGTCTATTAAAATTGATCATTGAACAAGGTGGCTCTGACTATACTTCTATTTCTGCTTATTCCATTCACCTTTAACTCTTTCCAGATTTTTCTGAAATCTTCCTGTTCATCATTGCTTATAGTATGGTTTTCCATAACATTCATATGCCACAATTTGTTCAGCCAGTCTCCAACTTGTTGTATCCTGCTTTCTAGAGCCCCCAAGTTGGGGTGACAAAATGTACCATGCTTTCTAGAGTCCCCACACACTAGGGTAATTAAAATATCCTGCTTTCTAGAGCCCCAAATTGGGGTGACAATGTACCATTGCTTTTTAGAGCCCCCATGCTGGGATGATTAAAATATACCGTCCTAGTGGAGAAGTGGTGAGGTGGGACTCCTGAGGATAGTGGAAAAATGGAGTCTGTTTATTTCAGGGACTTTCCCCTTTTTATACCCTCATACTCTTATGTAACAAAAACACTGGGCATGGGCCCAATATATACTGCACATGTGGGCCAGCATAAACAACTTGCTATTGTATGTAGTTTGGCAACTGGTATCACTCTTCCACCTGGTATCATTCTGCTTCAATCACAACACAGGTTATCACCACCTCCTGACTTCTCAGGAAGGCCAAGAGCCCTTAGAGAAGATGGGAGTTGAACCAGCCATTGTTAGCAGGTTCCCTCTAGACTGAAGAGTTTTATATCTTACCCAGAGTTTCCCCACTGTCTGTGACTCTCTACACAACTGATGGGCATTCCTACAAGTTCCAATTCTATGTCACCACAAAAAGAGCTGCTATAAATATTTTTGTACATGTAGATCCTTTTTCCTTTTTTTGACCTCCTTGGAATAAAAACCTCCTAGAAGTTACAGTAATTTTAAAAAATATATTAAATGCCTATGATGTGCCTGCCAGCAGAGTAAGCATTTAAAACATTAAAAAAACAAACAACAGTCTCTAGCTTGTGGAGCTTATATTCTAATCGAAGAAACAACATGCTTGCACAGTAAATAAAAATACATTCTAAGTAAGTCCAATGCAATTTCTAGAATAAGAGACAGTACTAACAGTTTTAATGATCAAAAGAGGCCTTATATAGAAAGCTTGCACTGCATCTTGGAGAAAAAGCAAGGGAGTCCAAAAGGCAGAGAAGAGGAAGAAGTATATTCCAGAGTTTGTTGCAGCAGAGAGATAGGGGATAAGAGATTGTATGTGGGAAACACTGTCTATACCAGTTTGACCACATAGAATGTGTAAAGGTAGAAGAGAGTCAGGTTATGAATAACAAGCAGAATCTGAGGCAAGAGGGAGGGAAGGAGCCACTTACTTTTTCTTGAGTACAGGAGTGAGACTTAGGCTTTGAGAATATCCATCTAGCAGAGAATGAATTGGAGAAGAGAGACTCAACTAGGGAGGCCACTTCATCTCTCAATATCTTAGGTACTACAAAAGCTCTAATCTGAAACAGCTGGGAGTCCTTTACATTAAAGAAACCATGCCATAAGTGCACAAAGTCATACCCCCAATAGGACTGGCTTTCTTCATAATCCCATGTATTTTATTTTATACATAAAAATGTTATTCTGAGTAGGATTACATAGATTTTATCACTATGCCAAAATGATCAATGACACAAAAATGATAAAGGGAATGGGGAAGGTGTGAGGGAATAGGCATTTATTAAGTGGTTATTATGTGCCAGGAACTTTGTTAAGTGCTTTAAAAGTATTATTTCATTCAGGAACCTGCTCAAGGACTTTCCAAGTCTTTGACATAATCTATCTCTAAGCATGGGATCAATTTTAATCTCAATCATAAATTCTGAAGAACCAAGATTCTATAAGCATCCTTTTTCCTGCCTTAGTTATTTGGATATAGTCAATTCTGATCATTTAGACAAGATTATGATAACAATAATAATAATAATAATAATAAGATAAGAGCATGTGATTTTTCCCTTAAGGCATGGAGATAAGTCATTCATATGTAAGATAGCCGTCACCAATAAAGCATATGCTTCATAAAGCCCTTACAAATGAAAAATCACTTTAAAGTCATTTTTCAATATAAGTGTCAAGCTCAAGATTCAATTAAAATGATGCATGCCTCCTATTTGGCAGGCACTGATGATTAAATCTCCAAACAGGTAAGGCTTCCAGGTAACAAAGAAGAATGATTCCTATTTGTTATTTGAATCTAATAAAAAGGTGCCCATAGTCTCAGCATTTAGAATGAGTATAGCAAAAACTATAAATGCCTTGTCTGTGGCTATTAATAGCATTAACTAAGCACTGATGATATTGGTTCAGCTCATAGAGTTTAGTGACAGCTTCAGCTTTACTCTATTCATACTAGTTCAAAGCAAATATGAGGTAAACAAACTAACATTTTAAAATATCAGCAAAAATTTAGTTAAGCTTGTAATCCATAGCTTGGGGAAAAGAACTACACACACACACACACACACACATACCCCACAGATGGCCCTAGAACACAGGCAGACTGAAAATTCAGATAGCCATATTAATTACTATATTCTTTTATTTTACTACAAATCTTTTAACAGATTTTTGAGACAAGACAGTAAGGCAAAACAAAATCCACACACAAGAATCTGCCACTCCTTACAAAACTGGATGCATAACAAAGAGTCTAAAGCAAAATTACTTGCCTGAAAATATGGGTAGATTGATATATTACTTAAAAACATAGAGGCACAACTCAGAGTTTGGGACAGGTAGGTGGCACAATGGAGAGAATATCAGGCCTGAAGTCAGGAAGGCTAATTTTTTAAAGTTTAAATCTGGACTCACTTACTATGTGTCCCTGGGCAAGTTATTTAATTCTGCTTGTCTCAGTTTCCTCATCTGTACATTGAGCTGGAGAAAAAAATAGCAATGTACACTAGTATGTTTGCCAAGAAAACCCTAGATGGAGTCATCAAGAGTTAGACATAACTGAACCAAATGAACAACAACAAATCAAGAGATCTAGAATGAGGTAGTTAGTTAAGTCACACCTGAATAAATCCCCAAAGATACAAATAATATATTTGGGAGTGAAGTATTGAAAAAGTTTGCTCTAAGCTAGAAAAATGAAGTACATGAGAAAGTTATATTTTAGAAGAAGGAGACAAAGGAAAGACTAGTCATCAAAATTAAACTATGATTAACACACTAATAGATACTATCAAGAAATTGCAACAGGACAAGGGCGGTTGTAAATAAAAATTCTCAGCCAAAGTATTTAAGTGGAAGGCAAATTATCTTCATGAAAAGTAACCAGGATGCTTTTATTAATACTCTGAGGAAGATTATTAAATAATTTGATATGTGGATGAAAAGCTGCAAGGGGCAATTATCACAGGAGGAAAAATATAAGGTAAGAATAACAGTCAATTAAACAAACACTTGGTGCAAGCTTATTGTGAGTCAAGCACTGGGAACACAAATATAGAGAAAAAGAAGCCCCCAACTTCAGGAAGTTTACAGTTTAATGGAGGAAGAGAATACATAAAAATAAGCTGAAAAGTATGGGTGGTGGTGGGAAAGGGGAAATGGCAAAAAGAAGCATGGTAGACAAAGTTCTGGTGATCAGTGGTAGATTCTGCAGATAAATAAGGAAAGACTGACAAGTACTTTTTTTTTTAAATCAAAATGAAGATTCTGGAAAGAATAAGCCAATTAGAGCAACAGGCTAAATGTATGGAAAATACTTTCAGTATGAAAAATTCAAATGGACATCCTTTGTACAACAGTAGTGCTCAGCACAGTTGATAGACATCTCATAGAGGCTTTGTGGAAGGTCATGGTTAAAAATCACTTATAATGAGAAATATGGATGGAGTACAATCTGGGCCAGAGGCAGGAATAATCATATGGAAGAGATCATAAAATTAATTGACTTAGTGAAGGATTTCTTTCCTTTTTTTGAAAATTAAAAGGAATTTAAGTATATCAAAATAGCAATGTGTTGATGGGTTAATCACTGAAGATTAGCCAAAAGTGAAGTATTAAAGAGTAGAGCATATACTTTTATAAAGAACACACAAAAAAAGCACAACGAAGCATTTTTCCTGCTTGTTTTGTAGCGATGAATACTGACATTCCATGAAGACAAAGTGAAGTTTCCATAGTCCTGTCCCATCTAAATCCCAACTCCTCTCCTTCAACTCCAATTTGAAACAAAGAATCAGAAATATATTTCCATTATTTCCTTGTTCTAGGAATTCAGGAAAAAAGATGGTTGCACTGTTGCTCAGAATTTCTTCTTACAAGTGACTCCTCTACTTGTGGGTTACCACAATCATCTTTAACCTGGTGGAAACATCTACTTTTCATCTACTTTAAGCTACATTCAAGCCATTCTCAGCTTTGACAAAGATACTTTTAATACAGAGGCAAAACCCCTCACTACAAGGTACAACAAGCCACATTTTATATATATAACAGGAAGCAGCTAAAAAAAGAAGGTGAAGAATCATCATCAAAATGCTGCTGACATGAATGTCAAGTTAAATGCCAGGTTGTGCCTAATTCTTCCTCTCAGTGGCCTTGGGAGGATGATGAACATATGAGATATTAAAACAAAAAGCCATTAAAACATAATGCACGTGTATTTTTCAAGATCAAACTGCTCAGAGACAAGTGTAATGTTAGTCTTGGACTTCTCCTTGAAAGATAGTTCTATTCACTTACACAAGAAATGGCAAATGGGTCGATAAAACTTCACGGTCAATGGACCAAAAGCACAGAGTGCTCAATTGATGTTAGTCAATGATAAAAACAGACATATACCTTTAGTATATAGCTTGATAAAGTCATCAGTCATCAAGATGAGTGTTTGTTCCAAATGAAAGGCAGACTAAAGGCAGACTTGTAGGCTAAAAAAACAAAGTAGACCCAAACAAATTCTAAATGCAAGCCCAATTTCTAACTTTGAGCCCTCTGAGCCAATTTACAGAAAATCCAAAAAAATTCTAAAATATCTTTGGTATATGTTGTACATGATAAAAAAAGAAAATAAAGTTTACAAGTGGAAAATCATTTATTAATTCCAGAATAAATATTCAATGAGTACAAGGAAGGCAGCATGGCCTAACAAAGATAGCAATAGCTTTAAGGGCGGGAAAATCTGGGCTAAAGTTCCATCTCACATACTTAGTAAGTGAAGAGCTAAGTGATAAAGTAGATAGAATTCCACCAAGCCTGAAATCAGACAGACTCCTTTTTCTGAGTTCAAATCTGATCTCAGATATTTAATAGTTACATGACACGGGCCTAAGGTCACTTACCCACTTAACTTGTTTGGCTCAGTTTCCTCTTCAGGAAAAGCTGGAGAAGGAAACCACACTAGTATCTTTTTTTTTCCTGAGGCAATTGGGGTTAAGTGACTTGCCCAGAATCACACAGCTAGGAAATGTGAAGTTTCTGAGGTCAGATTTGAACTCAGGTCCTAGCTGTCTCTCACTCTAGTATCTTTGCCAAGAAAGCACACAATAGGGTAGTGAAGAGTTGGACATAACTGGAACAATTCAACAACAGTAATAAGATGTCAGTCACATAGCCTTTCTACAATTCAGTTTCCTTATCAAGGAAAAAGAAATAATAGTATCTTTGTCATTTTTTTTTGTGAAGACCAAAGTAGAACAAAACACTTTATGAACCTTAAAAGACTATATTAATGCTAGCTTAGGTGAATGTGATTATTATGATATGGTGGTAGTGATGATGATGGTCATCTGCCATCATAATGAAATATATCCCATATAAGTTATTTTCCATGAACTCACTAATTTATTTGTGTTTATAGCAAGTACAGGTAACTTCATGTCTGTTAAGTTATACAATAATACATATGCCCTTACTGTTATGTAAAAATCTTTCAGGGTGTGCTTGAAGAACTTCTCCAATAGGTTTTCAATAATCATCAATACCATTTTTTTTCACTGCTTTGGGGTGGGGGATCCATTAAAAAGTAAGTGCATTTGTGTGAAAAATAGGTTAATTTCGATATAAGGTCAGTAAAAGTAACAAGACTATGATGAGAAATTTTCTTTCTTAGATTGTGAAATCAGCCTCATTACTCTCCATAGCCACACTACATATACATTCTTTATAGCTATAATTAATTATATATTCATACTTATTTGCATGTAGTATAAATATACTTGTATTTTCATGTGCATTTTTCTCTAATTTTACATTTTAATCATATTCTGTTGAAAATACATATGTCTTGAAGGCAGGGGCTACTTCATTTTTATTCCTATAACCCTAGTACAGTGTCAAGAATATTTTTAATTAGACCCATGCTTTTATTGAATAAATAATTCCTAGTGAGGGATCCTCATCTTCTAATACACATAGGCAAATGATCTGAAACTAAAAATATTTAGTTCCTACTGAATGGATGCCCATCAATTGGAGAATGGCTGAATAAATTATGGTATATGAATGTTATGGGATATTAATGTTATGGGATGTTATGGGTATATGAATGATATGGGATATGTATGGGATATTAAGAAATGACTAACAGGATGATTTCAGAGAGGCCTAGAGAGACTTACATGAACTGATGCTAAATGAAATGAACAGAACCAGGAGATCATTATACATGGCAAGAACAACATTATACAATGATCAAGATGATTCAAACCAGTTCTAATTGTTCAGTGATAAAGAGAGCCATATACACCCAGAGAGAGGCCTGTGGTAACTGAGAATGGACCAAAACATAGCATTTTCACACTTTCTGTTGATGTTTGATTGCCTTTTGTTTTTCTTCTCATATTTTTTCTTTCTAGATCTGATTTTTCTTGTGCATCAAGATAACTGTATAAATATGTATACATATATTGAAGTTAGCATATATTTTAACATATTTAACATGTATTAGACTACATGCCATTCAGGGGAGGGGGTGGGGGAAGGAGGGAAAAATTTGGAATAGAAAGTTTTGCGAGGGTCAACATTGAAAAATTGACTTTGCCCATAGTCATACAGTTTCATGTGTGCCAAAGCAGAACTAGTATCCAGGCTATCCTGGCTCTTTCTACTATTCCATGCTGCCTTTCATTTGATTGAATAGATACTAAATAGAATCTTGTTAATTGATTTGTTAATTTTACCATCTGGCACACTTCTTGTTTTGGGGTCCTAGAGCTGTGTCTGTTCTTTTGCTGCCTAATACCTCCTCCAATGTCTGGAATCTGTTGGGATCTTTCCATGATATAAACCTCCAATTGTCATGCGACCTTGTGATTTGCACTTCCCAGGCTTTAGAATCAGAAGTGGGAAATTAATCAGATGCACCTGAGACACTGTCCTCTCCCTTATGCAACTTACTTATATGGTTTTGCAGCCTCCCTCTAGTTGTCTGGCAAGATCCTGATTGGCAGAAGTTGGCCTGTTGCCTTAGTAGAGGAAAGGTGATATCAACCTTTTCTGACACTTTTAGAAGGAATGACTAAAGGACTAGAATCGGTGAACAACCCATCCACAGGACCACTGATGAATGGTTTTCCTCCTACATCAATAGTGTTCTGAAGATCATTGTTGCCAACAATTGGACCTTGCATAGCTTTTTCCCTTCTGGATGCTGGCTATGTTCCTGTACTGCTAGTTGATAACTGGGACCCAGACTTTTCTCTCTGGATTCTGATTGTATTCTTATCTCTTCCTCTCATATTCATTTTCCATATGCTCTTAGGTATCTCTAATTGAGTTGCTTAGCTTTCATTTGTTAGTTAAAACATGCCCTTCAAAGAATCTGTCGCCTCTTAATGATGGCAAAATTCCTCACTACAAGGTACAAGACATGTTGTAATCAAATTATAGGAAAGTCCTTCACCAAAAAGATATACACAAATTTGATTGTGTGAGAAAAGGCAGGATAGTGCTAGGGACTAGGCCTGTGATTTCAATGATAAAGAGATTCTGAGATGAGGAAACTTTCTTTACCAAAAGTAAGTCATCACCTTCTGTCTAACTTAAGAGGGTTGTCTAGAACCCTGAAAAGTTGTGACTAGTCCATAGTCACAGAAAGCCAGTATGTGTCAGAGTCAACACTTGAATCAAGATCTTTCCAGCTTCAAGCCACTGCAATGAGTTTCTTTGGCCAGGATTAAAATAGACTGTCAGAGGAAGAGGAGATTTTTCACTTATTGAGAACCCTGCCCACCGGAAGACAGGCATTCTCATTTTAGCACTAAATCTACTCATTTGTATGGCTAATTAATGATTCTACATTTAAATTTCTTGTTTCACCAAACAGACTGTTAAGTTCCTTATAGGACTAATTCTGCTATTTATTACCTTTATATCTGCATTTTCTAACAGAGCATTGAGTATAAAGTAGGGGAAAGAAGTTACATCTATGGAGGTGGGGGAGGATCAGGGGAAGCATATTGTACATAAATACATCTTTCCAAAACACATACAAAGTAATTAGGAGGGGGGAAGGTGCAAAAAAGCACTAATAACTACTGTGGAGAATTAGGAAAATACTTCCCAAAGATGGTATCACTAAAGCAGAGTTTTGAAGGAAACAAATGATTATGAGACATCATCCCAGGCATGGGAGACAATGAAGGTAAAAGCACAGAAATAGCAGATGCCTTGGGAAGATAAATATCATCTAGTTCAGAAAGCAACTTTCCAATTAAATAAGGGAATGTCTATAAGGCCTTTTCCAGTGATCATAATTGTTAACAAATTAATATATCTGTTATGCCTAGCTCCTATGTAATTCTTTAAAAAGTAAAACATTTATGAAGATATTTTTATTAAGTAATAATAAATTCAAGGCACAACTAAAGCTAAGAAAAAATATCAATTTTTCAGCAAAGGACTGATCAGAAGCATAATCCACAAATTCACTTATTTACTTTTCCTCAGATACTTGTCAAGTGTCCAAGTATTTAAATATACTACATGATATGGAAAAATTTATCTAGAAACCCTTTGAAACCATACAAATGTAAGTAATTAGAATTTCCATTGTTTTTATTATTTTGATTAGCCACATAAAGACTGACAGAAAATAAACCAAAAAACTCCTTTGTATTTACCTTAAAAATCATTGATTCCTCTGGTTAGAATAAATTATTCCAGAGCAAGAGATTAATTTACTTCAAGCCTTAGGCCAAATACTAACTGTATTGTTACATGCACTGAGTTTAATATATGACTTTTGAAAAGTTACTTAAACTAAATATGATACTTTCAAAAGAGATTGGATTCAGAAAATCCTCAGATATTGAGAATTCATTACTTTTTACATACTTGACAAATTTTCAAGTAGTTATTTTTCACATTCTATCATCTTCAATAACTAAATATTAGTGTGTTTAAATCAGTATGTTCCCCAACTGTATTATTTTACAATGTGTTTCAATTCTGAATTGACCATCAAAGTTGATATGACAGTAAATCTCTGCTGATAACTGACAACCTTGAAATGGTAAACTTGACCACAACTAATCCATTTTTCTCCAAAATATACATCATATCTCTAAGGGAAAATGAGACATTTGAAGGCTACTATACCCTGATAGTTGTTGGCTTTGGATCTGGTTGGTAAGCAAAGCTTAATTCTAGATAAACATAGTGACAACTGAGTATTCTCCCATTCACAACCAACAGAAATGTATTTCTCTGTAATTAGCTAGCCCTATTTGGGGCTGGCTAGTAGGTGATGTCTAGAGAACATAGAGAGAAAACCAAGCTCTTCCCCAACTTAGTCACATTTCACTAATGAATAAATAAAGCATATTTTTTAGGACAAATTTTAAAAGATGATTTTTGTTTTCCTGCTCTTGACTATTCGTACTAGTATTTAAAGAGATTTTTTTTTCATATTAAAAGATATGGTTTTATTTTGTTCTATCTTTAAGTATTTCTTCAGGCTACATGATTTCCTTCATGATTTAAGGAAGCCCAAAGACTTAGACAGATTTATCAGAGGGAAAAGAAAAGAAACAAACCAAAAATGGATGAGATTCTATTTCATAACTTGACAAAAATTCAACCAAAATAGAACCAATGTGTGTACATTTATTGTGTCAATATGTTTATAGCCTAAACATATTTTAAAAATAAGCTCATAATGGGAATTGAAGAATAAGTAATAAATCCCATTCCAAAGCTGGTATAGAGAAAAGAGCCCTGGAAGTAGGTTTATGGACTAGATTTGAAATTCATTTTAGATAAATCATTTAATATCATGCCCTTTCTTTCTCACTATAATGAACAGGTTGGCCTAGATGACCTCAAAACTTATTTCTAATCTTATATCTCTCCTCCTATGAATCTATGTATCCCTTGTAAAAAAATATAATCGTCAAACATGAGCCAGCAGTCAACTGAAAGTTTAAAATGGTATCCCTACTGAATGGAATTAACAATAAATCAACATCTAAGTTGCAAATTCACTTCAGACAAGTAATATGCTGCAACTAAGCTTTAAGTATCTCAGCGTAACTATTCAGCTGCATACATAAGTGAAGGTAATGGAGTCAAAAACTGCAGACTAATTGCTTCAGCTGCGGCTTATTATCTGTCCAATTTCAAGCACAGCAAGCAGTTAAGAAGTAATATAAACTACTTTAGTCAACACATCAGTGATGCTTTGTACCAACACAGCTTCAGATTCCTTCAAATAGCCAAAATTGATAAGTGCCACAGAACCACATTTGAGGAAATGAGGCATGTCATACCCAACCATCAATTTCCTGTTTGGAGTTCAAATTTCACCCAACAATTCTCTCTTACTTTCACCAACTGCATTGGCTAAACTAAAAACTCCTTTCACTCCTCTTGGAAAGAGTTCCTGGTGATAGGACGTCTAACATGACATTCATCTTGGAATTATTTTCTTTGTTCTTCTCTTGGTATCATCCAGCCATCTGGGCACCTTCATTAATTTCATATGTTCAAGTTTCTTTGCCAATATTTGGAAAGTCAATGGGTCAAAGTGAAATCCAGCATTCAGTCTTTCAGTCTACTGAGTCTCTTTCCCATTTGATGATTTTATCCTCTCATTTCACTAGTTAATGTAGGCTTTTAAAAAATTATAAACTCCATTCCCAATTCATATTATTTGATTCATTGTTATGGTGTCAAGTGAAAAGAAAATGAAAGTTTCATATTCTTGACAAGATACAATACCATGGAGCAATGATAAGCTCTATGAAGAGAGTAGGGTGCCAGACATTGCTATGGTGATAGTTCTGTGCACTGAAATTGAGCAAAGTATTGATTTATGGCAATGTTACTAAATATCCAGAAAGCCTTTTCTTTCCCAGTAATTGATCCAAAAATTGCTCACTGATGAGAGCAACGGACCCATGGATGATAATAAACCTGTTGAGCCTATATATTGTATAATGATAAAAGTCATCAAATTGAAAGCTATGAAAAAATGTATTTCAATATCCCAACTGGAACAGCAATTTACTTCATAACCTTCTAGATCTAATCTATTATCACTAACCCTCTGACTAGATATCTTTAATTATGGGGAATTAACAATCTCCAAAAATAGCCCAATCAATTGCTGGACAACTCTAGTTATTAGAATTTTCTTTCTGACTTAAAGCCAAGTTTTCCTGTAACTTTTCACCAACTTGATCACAACACATGAAAAGAAAAAGAAATTGCTTCATTTCAAATTATTTCCCTCCAAGTCATTATTAATCAGAGAAATGCAAATTAAGACAACTCTGAGATACTACATCACACCTAGATTGGCTAGAATGACAGGGAAAGATAATGTGGAATGTTGGAGGGGATGTGGGAAAACAGGGACACTGATACATTATTGGTGGAATTGTGAATACACCCAGCCATTCTGCAAAGCAATTTAAAACTATGCTCAAAAAGTTATCAAATTGTGCATACCCTTTGATCCAGCAGTGCTACTATTGGGCTTATATCCCAAAGAGATACTAAAGAAGGGAAAGGGACCTGTATGTGCCAAAATGTTTGTGGCAGCCCTGTTTGTAGTGGCTAGAAACTGGAAAATGAATGGATGCCCATCAATTGGAGAATGGTTGAGTAAATTGTGGTATATGAATCTTATGGAATATTATTGTCCTGTAAGAAATGACCAGCAGGATGAATACAGAGAGGCTTATAGAGACTTACATGAACTGATGCTAAGTGAAATAAGCAGAACCAGAAGATCATTATACACTTCAACAATGATACTGTATGAGGATATATTCTGATGGAAGTGGATCTCTTCGAGAAAGAGATCTAACTCAGTTTCAATTGATCAATGATGGACAGAAGAAAGAACACTGGGAAATATGTAAACTGTTTGCATTTTTGTTTTTCTTCCCAGGTTATTTTTACCTTCTAAATCCAATTCTTCCTGAGCAACAAGAGAACTGTTCGGTACACATACACACATACACACACACACACACACACACACACACACACACACTGTATCTAAGATACACTGTGACATATTTAACATGTATAGGACTGCTTGCCATCTAGGGGAGGGGGTGGAGGGAGGGAGGGGAAAAGTCGAAACAGAAGTGAGTGCAAGGGATAATGTAAAAAATTACCCAGGCATGGGCTCTGTCAATAAAAAGTAATAATTATGAAAAAAAAACTTATTTCCAACAGTCACTACATACTCATGTTCTTACTAAATAGCTCAATACTATGGGCTTTTTCCCTGGCAATTTTTGTAATGTCCTCCAGAGCTTCTGATGGAAGCAAACCTGCAACTCTTATAATTACCATTGTCATCTAGCTTTTCTAAACCTCAATTTCCTCAACTGTACAGCTGAAATAATTATACTTGGACCTAGGTGTAGAGGTGGCAGTACTCATTGCGGCCCAGGGCTTTGACCACAGCCCAGGATTGCCAGGAATCCTGGGTTCTTTATCACTGCTGCCTCTTGTGCCACCATTTTGACTCTTCTTTCTGTTGAGAACAATGGCCACTCTGTGCCCTTTCCAATACTACTGTCTTGGTAACTGGTAGACTATACACTGTAGCCACATGATCATGCAGGAACCCCAAGACCTGTCCACTAATGAGTACAACCTCAGTATCTGGGGTTCCAACTTGGCAGTCTTATTAACTTCTGCCTTCACTGGGGAGGAGCTGTACCCAGCCAAGGATTATAGCCGTGGTATTAGAGGCTGGGCAATGTGCCTGGCCAATCTGACATCCTTCAGCTCAATCAAGACAACAACAAAGTACAGCTAGTGTAGAGCAAGCATAAAGTGCTAAAGTATTTTTTTTCCTCTTCAAAATGCAATGAATACCAAATTCAATGATTTTTAAAGCAGACAAGTGTCAAAGCACTACCTTACTTCTTACCAGTGTTGAGACGACAAAAATCATACTTGTAAACTGTTTTGCAAGCTTTAAAGTGCCATAATAAATACCAATAATTGTTGTTCTTATTACTAACATTATTACTATTATAACTCAGGGCTACTTCCAAAACAGGAAGACCAATCTAAGTTGACTTTTACTGGAGGGTGGAACCTCCACCTGTCTACAAATGGACCAATCAGTGAGCAGAAACCAATGGGGGTTAACAAGAAATACTAAAGGCCATTTGAGAATGACAAACTTTAAAGAGTATATTTAGCCATGCAAATAGAAAATTAGCCTTGATGAACATATAGCATAAACAAAATAATGAAATCCACTAAAAGATTGGAGGTTATTCAAGCTTAAAGAACTTAAAAAGGAAGGGTAAGGTGGAAGACCTTATTTATTCAGCTTATCAGTATTCAGAGCCTAAAAAATTCTAATGATTTTAATGTGGATTCTGTCCCCCACTTGGCAGGGAGAATTAGTTCATTTCCAGATAAGTGAATCTACTAGTGAATGAGCCCATTTCTATATGAACATAATTAACACTCCAAAAAAAAATCTGAGAATATGGTAGCATTATCTTTAAAAAGCTAGAATCTTCTCTCCATAAAAGAACTTGATTGATTGAGAGAGAGAGAGAGAGAGAGAGAGACAGAGAGAGAGAGAGACACACACACACAGACAGACAGATAGACAAAGACACAGAGACAGAGACAGACAGACATGGAGCCAATTAGAGGTCAATTAAAACCAAAAAATTCCAAGGACTTTTTAAAGAATGAGACTTTACCAGTCTCATTGTCAGTCCCAGAATATGATCTGAATTTACCTCAGTCAGAATGAAATCTTTATTTAGACCCTTCCCACTTCTGATATTTTGTATTCATGCATTTTCAAAATCCTGTTCTTTAAAACTCTTGAATTTGCACTACTATAAGCAGATTTCCTTACAGTCCTAGAAGTTAAATCCCATTACCTCACTCTTCACTGCCTTCATTTCATTGAGTTTAAAATGCCATTCTGATTTTGAAACTCTACCATGGATTTGTTTCCTTTTTGGGGTTTCTAATATCAGCTCCACATGCCCCTTTTGGCAACATGTCACTCTAGAAAAGTAGCTGCTTGGACACCCCTTCTGCCAGCCAGCACAGCTGGGGTTGTTTAGTCTCCCCTCCTCATCCTGCACCTTCCATAGAAAGCTGTTCATTTCTCTCAACTCCATTAAATATGCTACTTTTAAAATATATATTTTAAATAGATAGAATATTTAGCAATAGAAGCCAAGATATACTGTGAGTTTAGTGGTTTAAAAAAGTCCTACAGAATCTGCAGTACTTATTTTAAGCATAATGAAAACAATAAAAAAAAAAATAAACAAACTCAACACACTAGGTATCCATAGAAAGGTAAATTCTATTTGTTAATTTAGAACCACCTACCACCACCAAAATTTCAATGGCAAGCTTTGGTCCAAAGGTATGATGCCCTACAGGATGAGATAAGGGTGATTTTAGATTTTGGAACGGGAAGATAATTTGGGAATTCTTTAATTAAATCTCCACATTTTGAAGATGAGAAAATGGAAACCCAAATAGATGAATTAACTTCTCCAAATACACACACTGCACCTAGCAGCAAAGACTGGTCAAGAGCACTGGTTCCCTAACTTCTTGCCCATTATCTTTCGACCAACCACAGCTGCTTTTCTTGCTGCTATATCTAACAGGCTAGATTCATCCTTTTTACACCCATTATCTTCAAGAGGAATAATATGAGAATGTTGGAAGACAGACTATGACCTTTTAAAATGTTTTAAATGAATATTTCCCTTGGTCTCCCCAAATTAATCAGCAGATCTTGGGCTGGTTCCTTTTTATTCTTCCCCCACCTCCCCCTACACATATTTTTTTTAGAAGCCTGTGTTCCATATTCACAAATTAGCAGCTTGAGATGACGCCCAGTCTCATGCAGCTTCACATTGTGCAAAGCACAGTTTTCCTGAGCTCTAGTATGGAAAGCTAAACCTCTTGAAAAATAGATCAGATGCTATTAAGGGAATAAAATATAAATGGTCACTGAGAATTCCATTATCCAACCTTTATTACATCCAGCATATGTATTTTATAAAAGAATTAGTCATTCAGTGCCTCAACACACTATGGCACTCTAACCACAGTCTCCAAAAATAGATGTTCACAATACCAAATTGGGCTTAAAGTATGGACTCTGGCAAAAGCCATGCATGGTTACAGGAGTTGTACCTTGAGAAAGTAGGTGATGCAGAATTCAATTCCATTTTTAGAAAATCTTCTTTGATATATTAGAATAATAAATCCAAACTTGATAGATCTTTTGGTACTTATATCTGAAATCTAGGCTAGCCTAAGACACAAGTAGAATACAGGGCTTCCTGTGTGATAGGGGTAAGAGTCTCTGTTGTGATTAATATTGTTATTTATTATCTTTGTAAATGTTGCATGCCCTTAGCAAAATTCAAGCTCCTTGAAGGGAGGGAATCTTTCTTTTGTCTTTATATTCTCAATATCTAGTATAGTTCCTTGTAAATAAGTGTTTAATATTTTGTTGTTGAACATAAATAAATTGAATCTTAGGGTTCTCTCTGTGTGTTTACACACACACACACACACACACACACACACACACACACACACACACGATGCTGTTGACAGCCAAGACAAGCCCAAAATTGTCCTATTCCCACTCATGATCTCTGAGAAGCTATTAGTTTCCTCTGCTCAAAACACTAGAAACTTTGATTGATATACACATATCCTCAAAGAGCAATAAGCAATAACACTTCAACCTCTATTGGTCACTAGGGTATCTCTGCAATTTAGTTTACCTGATTAATTTGAATCACCTAGGAGATCCCTGAAGGAATGGGACATGAGAAGAGAATATTTTCATGTGGGAAGACACATTTGGGAATATCTGGAGTATGGGAATACTGCTGGAATTGTATGTAAGGGGGTGGGGTATCTGTAGTAAGGAACAACCAAAGAGATCAGGAGGATTTCATTTCATATGGGAAAAAAGGGTGCTGAAAATAAACTTCTTAATCTGCAGTTCTGCCTGGGATGTCCTCAACTGGAACCTATATTACTTCCTTATTTTGGTTAGTTTGCACTTCTTGAGAAGAACACTAAAATGCTATGGAGAGAAATTAAGAGAAATAGAAGACCCTACTCTTGAATTGTAAGAAACAGAGTCCAAGTATAAAGCAGCCAAAAAAAGTGACAGCCAAAGAAGAAATAGACCTGAAGTACACAAAGCAAGACAAATAGACAAAGGCAAAATATATTTGTAAGCTCAACATATCATGTTAAAAAAAAAGAAAAAAGCTCACAAAGTCACACAAAATCTCTACCTAACAATAATGAATTCAAAGGTGTGATACCAAAGAATTGGAGAAACATGGAAAGAGTTGCATGAATAGGTGCAGAATCCACTGAGCTGATCCAGGAGAACAATTTATACAAGAATAATGCTATATAGAGGGATAAAAGACTAAAGATGATAAATCCAATGACCAACCATATTTTTAGAGAATCAATAATTAAACATATTAACCATTCCTTCATAGAAAGATTATTGATTCCCAATACAAATTGAACATTAGTATAACAATTAATGATCAATAATACAATGAATATAATAATATTTGAAAAATACAATTAATATCTATTATATTAATTATAATAATAAATAGATCAACACAATACCAATGTGGGAATTTGTTTTGTTTAACTTTGCATATTTATTTCAATGGTATAGTTTTTCTTTTTCTTTCTCCCTTCCACCCAAAAGGAGAAGAGAAAAGTAATGCTTGTCAATTGAAAAAGTAAAAGTTAAAAAAAAATTGACTTCTCAATAACCTTGGAACTTCATTCCTTCCAAAAATCCTGTATTTTTTTTTATCAGTTTCTAAAACACAAGTCAAGCAGATAAACTTTACTTCTCTCTTTCTCTAAGAGATGGTTATGGTTGGAGTAGATGTAAGATACTGCTTTATTTCATATTCAAATATATGCTTATCATATACAAGCAAGGTTCATTACCATAAAAAATAATGATACAATTCCCGATGAGCCAGAAACCAAGTGATTGTTCATTACTGTAAGTGATCAGCATCCTAACAATTTTTACTAGTAAAACTGAGGTTCAAGGAACTTTTGGTGAAGGTTAATGAAACATCTATATCATTCACAACTTCTCAGATTCCTCTCTGTTCTTCATTTCAGGGTGTTAGCTTCCTCATTTGGGAGTCTTCAATAGTTACTCCTCCCTACTTCTAGCACTGAAAATCTGTTATTAAGTTCAATGTCATTATATTAAAATGTAATTCAATAAAAGATGTTAAATAGACTGTAAGGGAAAATAAGTAAGTGGACAGTAATACAGACTATTGTTAATTACTTGGTGAACACAGGTCACATAATGTTTAGATTCACTGTACTCAAAGAGTAGTGTGTGTTTTTTTTTTTTTTTTTTAATGAGGCTAGGAAAGAATGAGGGAGGAAAGAATTCCTAATTATCTAGTTTCTACACAACTGAACCAATAGCTGCTATTATTCATTACCCTGTATTTGATTAATTTTGACTAAATGATTGTCAATCTTTCTCCATCTTTTTAGCCATCAATAATTTAACTCCTGAATGTCCAAATTAGTTGTTAATACCATCCCTCTTTTCACTAGAACTAGCTCAGCCTGGATAAGTTAAACTCTATGGTCCAGCTCCAGAGAATATGATGTCAATACCTTCCATTCCATTTCATATATCCATCTCTTTTGCCTTTAAATATTTGACCACTACTCTAGTTCAGATCTTTATCACCTAGTCTCTTAACTGTTCTTGTCCCAAGGCTCCTTCCTCTCCAATATATTTTCAATTACAGACAGTATTTCTAAAGCAAATGTCTGACCATGATATTTGTTTATTTTAAGAAGCTCTAATGTAACCTATTGTCTCGATCATAAAAAAAAAAAAAAAAAAAAAAAAAAAAAAACTCCTATAGACTTTATTTATTTGGCCCTTAATACCCTCCACATCCAGTCTTCAGACTATCTAAAGGAACAATATTTCTTTTCAGAGACTAAGGTTCTTCCTACTTCTCCTACAACATTACATCTCCAGTGTCTATACATCTGCATTCATTGGTCTCCATACTTGTAATTCATTCCCTCCTAGTGTCCCTAGCTTCTTCTAAATCCAGGGCTATCTCCTTAGGGAGATCTATCGTGATTCCCTCCATTTCCCAGTGTCCCTTCTCCCAATTACTTATTTTCTTTTGTATATTCTCTATTTGTTTAACTTTGTACAGGTTATTTCCTCCCATCTTTCCTAGGACTTTTGTCTTTCTATCCCCAAAGTATAGCACAATGATTAGAACATAGTAAGTACTTTTAAAAATGTGGATAAAATCCAGTTGTTGAGTTCCACATAAACTGTCTCTGCTCTGTGATTAAAACATCAGTATTCCACTCTATTTTATCTTAATAATCTCAGGCGCTCAAGGAAATGGAAAAAGAAAAACAAAACAAAAAAGTTTCCTCCTCATATAAAAAGATTTGAACCCCCTGTCATAAACATTCCCTTTCTAGGACAAACTCTCCTCTCTTTTCATATTTTCATGATTCAACCTACTTTCTGTGTTCAAAATGTGACTGCCTTTTCCATTGTAAAGTCTGCCTTGGCATTTCAACATTCATTTCTATACAGATTTATCTATATATATATAAATATATATCTATATGTATATAGATATATATTCAAACTTTCAACTTTTTACTTCATAAATTCTCAATTAAGAATCCCTCAAATGATTGATAACAACTGCAGAAATGGAATAGAGAACATATATGTTATTCACATCACATTGCTATATTTAGGCTCATGCAATTGTTCTCTTACTGATAGTTGTTCTTTTACATTTTTTTTAAATATAAGAAGGCCCCCAATTCTTTTGGAAAACTAAGAAACATTTTAAAAGCTCTTACTTTCATTTGACCCTTGATGTGAATTTAATACTTTGTTCTATCTAATCCTACATCTTGCTTAATTTGTGTTGCCTCAAACCATTCTCCTCTTAAATAAGGTATGTGTAACCTTCAAATTTCATAAGTGAATGTCAAAGACAGAGCCCTACCAATGGTAACTAATTTTACTAATGGGAAAGGAGTGAAAAGCATAATATATCCAATGCTATTCCTTTCATAGAAATACTCTTTAGTGGGGTTATCATTTTAAATGACTAGACATATAATTTATCTTAGTAATCAGCACCATGGCTTGAGCTTCATAATTTAAAATGGGCAAAGAGAATTTGGTAATGGCCCAGAGGACAACCAGAGCATCTAGCAATACTTACGCAGAAGGTGAAAGGACCAATAAATCTAAATTTATGCTGGAGACACAACTGAATGTTGTTCATGTGAGCTGTCCTAAGGAGTACTGAAAGTGGCCTTTTCAATGTTTTGTTTTAATATATGAAGAAAAGAAGCAAAGAACACTGCCTTAATATGGCAGCATAAAGAATTTACATTAACCAAATGGAAGAATTTCTTGATAGGGTTAAACACTGGAATGGGTAACAGACACCAACAAGAAGAGAATTCTTCATACAAGACACTTCTGTGAAGATCCTTTTAGAGAAGCATCTCATCTTTCAAAAACACTGCTCTTCCACTGGACAGGAAGGTGGACAAACATGACCTCTTAAGGTCTCTATCAACTGTGATAGGTGACTACCTTCAAGAGATTTTGGCACTTTTTGGTTCCATAAACTTGCAATAGGATCTCAGATTATTCAGAAGCCTTTTCCCATTCCCATTTAAAAACTATTCAGCATATGCTTGAGAATGCCTCTACAAATTCATTCCTGCACAATATTTTACATCTCTTCTGTGAAATATGAAGCAAGAATGTGGCATGGTATATTTGAATCATGAAATATTAATCTTTCTGTCCCGATTTACCCTAGATAACATTTCTTATCTCTATTTTTTAATTTTATATCATTGAGAATGAGGATAATATATTTTAAAACAAGTATACTTCAAAAAAATTCTTAATTTGAATCTCAAAATATTGAATCCATAGGCTTTTTAAATTCCCCAATGAGAATACACTTTCAATTCAAATAACCAAATTATCTTCTGTTCCCACTCTTCAGTCAGTACACATAACAATACATAAAGTTGTCCAGTGCTGATTTATCTTTTGCCCAGGGGAATCGGGATGGTCAAATTCTCTTAAATAGCAAAGGAAAAATTCAATTTACCAAAGCCTTTTTTTTTTTTAATTTAGAAGAAAAATTTTTCTTTCAAACTACAAATTTGTTAATTCTTTACCTGAAAATGAATTTTGCCCACTTAAAAAAGGGGAGGAATTACATGAAAACCTCCCAATTCTGATATTTATAATGATTAAGACATTATACAGATTAATCTTAGCCACTTGTTTTCCTTTTTTAAGACTTTGATTTTTAGACATCATAAGTAGGGGGAAAGCTGCACTCAATATTTAAAAGATATAATAGTTATCTTTTTCATTATTGTGTTATAACCATTGAGCTACAAAAATTGCTACCTACCTGCCTAGGCCAGGCTCTCAAAATGAAGGCACAAGCAAGCTTTCCCTTTCTTATTCTTTAGTTTATGAAGTGCTCAGGGCTATCAGTAAACAAATAACAATTACAAAAGACTAATGGGGATGAATACCTCAAACTCTAGTAGAGTAATTGATCGCTAAGCCTGGGTATGGGATGTCATTGGAGTAGATTTATCTCATTTTTGAGAAGGGTTAAGGATTTGAGTCAGCCATATAATTAAGTAAATACCATCCTATAGACCTGCCTTTCATTCTTTTTTCTTTCACTCCCCTCCCTCCCTCTATTTCTCTTTACCTCACTCCACCCCTTTTCTCCCTCTTTCCCTCCTCCTACCCTCCTTCCCTTCTCCTCTCTCTCTCTCTCTCTCTTTTTTCTCTCTCCCCATCTATCCTTTCTTCTTTCATTCCTTTCTTTCTTCCATGAAATCAGAAACATCTTCCTTCATAATTGCACAGTAAATGAAATCAATATTCCTTTAAGAACAAATCTGGTATGGGAGAAGCCTTCCTATAACTACACCAATGGCCCAGTTCCCAGGCCCAGTTCTTAACTATGAAACAAACTACTTAAGGGTCCATTATTATACTAGCAATCTAAGCAAAGAGATTAAATACATGCTTAAAATGCTAACAAGATTTACAAATACGAATGTGGACACTGGAATTTAAGTTCAAAAAATCGATTTCTTTCAGAACTTTACAATCCAACATTCTGATAGCAAGAAGGAGAAGGCTTTTCTCCAAGTTCTTAAGATTGGCTATGCCTCCTTTTCCCCCTAGGTATCCATTTCACTTAGGAAATCTTTCTCCTCCTGTTGACTGGGTTTCCTTTATGGTAACATTGTTGTTAGCCCTCACTTCGTTTAGCTTAACACTTGTTTAGTTAACAAGGATGAAAATATACATCAGCCATAGGGCCATGTAAAGTCCTCAGAGTACAGATGATGCCATAGTGAGGAAAATAGGAAAAGGACATTCATATCTCTTGTGACAGGAGCAGCTGCTTCTAAATCTGTTCTCCTTAACCATAGCGGTCCCTTCACCTCCAGTTTTATCCCAGAAGTCAGACCCAATTTAAATAGTTTCAGGTGGGGAAAAAATATGAAGGTAACAAAACAAATATTTATAGGACTAGAATATAATATACCAGATCCTCCTTTACCCCTCATTTAACCAGTTCCATTCTACTAGCTTTGTGTGTTTGACAAATGATAACAAATGGTACCTCCAAACAGATAACTTTTAAATATAGAGACTGGCCATTCATCTTCCCTGCTCCTGAAACATACCAGGTTTAAGACTTATAATCATCACTATGGAGTCTGTGTGTTCTTTTAATAATTATTAATTCTGCCTTATGGCCATGAATACTACTTAAGACCTAGTACAATCCATAAGCTGGAAACACATGTATTTAATATTCTATTACGTGAGGAAAACGGCAAAAAGATAATGAAAAGACACTGAATCAATTCTGGAATGGCAACTTAGGGTAGCAATAATTCTTTAATGAAGAAACCCCTCATCATAACTGTTCAAAAACAAGGGAAACAAAACATTTCACACACACAACTTGTACCGATTTTGCATCTAGAGAGCGCTGGTGAATATTAACCCTTAGGCTAAATCACATACTTATATACTATCTCCTTTTCTTTCTCCATATTTCCAAAAGAACATCCCTCGATGTTTCACATTTATATCTCCCCACACACAGAACAAATAGTAATAAAATGCATGTTCTCTCTCTTCTTTTTTAATTGGTAAAAAAAGAAAAAAACACTTTGAGCATCTGAGAGGAATCTGTAGTTTCACACCAAATACTGTTTCAAAGTTATCTTTTTACATGCCCTCTACAAAAGGATTTTATTAGCTAGTGCCCCAGGGAACCTCTTTCCTTTCTCTAACTCCAGGTGTCCCCTTTCCCTATACTCAACCTCTCAATACCGTGAGATAACAAGTGAAAATAAATAGGGACAAATAGCTTATATTGTTGATCTTTTAGATTTGGACAAACTATTCTGTGAATCTATTCCTGTCTCAAAGGATCTATTTTAATGATCTGCCTGAGGTGAACTAAGCAGTGATTAAAAGATAACAACTCCTTGAGTCTCTTAAGGAGGGAATTATTATAACGTGTACATGAATGAAAAAAAAATCTCTAATCATTCACCTTTATTTCCCCAAAGACTCTGAGACTGTATGTGGTGGAGGTATTTTTGTTAGAATTAGCTTCTATCTCACTGCCACAAGAAAGTACCATTGCAGTCCTCAGCTGTAGCTCAGCAATCCTAGTAAAAGCTTCCTCCCTTCCTAGTGATGGATGTCATCTGGACCTAATGATACACCTGCCATGTCTTCGACCAGGAAAAGTTTCTGTTCCTTTATAAGTACATAATGAACAGCATCAGTGAGCTAATACGTTGGAAGAATACTTGGGGGAGGGAGAAAGAAGAGGGGAATGATGAAGAAAGAGAACAAAGTCCTTTCGACCTATCAAAGTGCATTTTCTTTTGACTTGTGTTTGCACCCCAAATTACGGTCTTATTTGATGACCTGTATATGCTAAAATCTCTGCATCCCTCTCCACACCCCCCTTTTTTCTTTCTTGGGCATCATTACAAAGTAGTTGAAAAACCTTTCTAAACTCACAAACGCAAAAACCAAGAGGTTCTAAGGAGATGGGGCCTTTGTCCAAAGATACCAACACACTGAGTGGACTGTAGCAGATGCTCACCATGCCTATGCATTATTGATAAAGCCATGGGATCTGTTAAAAATAGAAGATAGGGGAGAGAGCATGGCAGACCCCAGGTGCACTCCACACGGCTTTGTGACTCAGGTAGCAAAAGGGGTTTCCCAGGATTTCTCACCAAATTATTCAGGAAATACTGTCCTACAACTTGGAATATTAATATACATGTATGTGTGTGTGTGTGTGTGTGTTACAAATAGTCATATAAGCACTCTTTCTGTCTCTGTTTCTCTCTCTCTCTCTCTCTCTCTCTCTCACACACACACACACACACACACACACACACACACACACACACACACACACACACACATTCCCCCCCAAAAGCCAGCATTTACCTGCTCCTGTTGTTGCACTGATTTCCCTGGTGCATTTTGTTCCTTGGCCGTAGTCATGCTCTCCTTTCCAGGGTGCTCACTACCAGAGGGGCAGGTAGCAATTAACGATGAGTTTGGTAGCACCAAAGTCCAAAGAGGGAATGAGGAGTTATTCAGTCCATCACTTCATGAAATAAATCCCAGTGCAATTTTTCTTCACTCAAAAGGGGGAGGGGGGTAAGGTGGGGGTGGGGAGGCGAGCCTAGGTCTCTTGCTTTAAAACGCAAAGTGCAGAGAGAAGGGAAGATGCTGCTGCTTAGTGGGGCTTCTCCTATTAGCAACAGCCTCTGCAATCGCCACAGAAACAATGATAACTGCTTGGCAACCAGAAACTGGCAGCTCGGGGCTGGAAAGACAACCCGAGTGATGTGGTCCTACCTCCCCCCTCCCCTCCTTCTGCCTACCCCAGTGGGCGCCACGGCGCATGCCCCAGCCGCCAGCTCAGCCTCCTTGTGCTCGGGAGCCACGCACCGGGGTGAGCGACTGGAGGGGCGGGTGGACGGGGAGGGCGCCTGACCCTAGCTGCGAGCCCCGGAGCAGCTCGGCAGAGGTGAGCCGCAGGCGGCCTGGCTTGGCGCTGCCCTACTCGCACCTCTCCCGGCCTCGTTCACAAAGCTTAGTCTTCCCAGTGGGTTGCCTGAGCCCGGCTAGCTCTATGTGGGGCTCCCACTCCTCTGGCGGTGGGAAGGAAGCGGGGAGGAAGGCACAGAGTGATGGAGGAGCGAAGGTGGGCGAGAGACATCGGGAAAAGTTACGTCACCCGTGTCTATGAAACTTTCCCCAGGTGTCCTTAGGTAGATGTCGCCGGCTGAATATTGACCTATTCATCAGGTGCACTTCTGACCCAGACCACAGACCAATAACTAAGACAGAGGAGAATGAAACAGTAGTTGGCAGGGGTAGGTAGTAAGGTAAATTAGAGATTGGAGGGAAATGGTTATTTTCAGAAGCCAACTATCTAAGATTAGTGGTTAAAATGAACAAGACGGTGGAGGTTTAAATGAGGATGCACTGTAGGGGAAGGAAGTGGGTACCTGAGATTTTCTCCACTGGCTTCAGTGGATATTATTTGTGGGAAAATGCCGTTTTTAAAGTCAGAAACCTGCTCAGAATCCATTTTGAGCTTCAGAGATTTTTTAGCTTGACTCCCTGGAAACAAAATCATTCTGGTCATAGTATCATAGACCTAGAACTAGAAAGGACCTCAAAAGTTATTAGTCCATCAGTCCAATAGCCCCCATTTCTTAGATGATGAAAATGAGACCCCAAATGGTTCAAGGTCTATATGTGGAGGTGGGATAGGAACCCATCACTGAGTCCAGAGTTTGACACTCTTTCCAGCATTGTCCTTAAAGATTTTTGACTATCCCTATTCCACAGCCCATTGTATATAGGTGCTGGTTTCAAACACCTCAGTCTATCTCCACTTAAGAAGCCAATCACATTAGGAGACTTAAAAAGAAAGAAATTATACAAGGGAATCCCAACCAAGCTATATGGGTAGAGAAGAGCTCTTTGTCTTGTACCATGCCTAAGTTTATCAACCCCATTCCAGAGGTTTAGCTCATGGGACAATTTCTTGATGATTCTGATCCCTGGAAGACTTTTAGAATTTCTGTACCTATCTTGTATTATCTGCACTTAAGCTTAACCCACAGTTCTTTCCAAAGATCATTATTTCTTCACCTTTGTACCGTCATTTAAGGTCATAAGATCATAGTTTTAAATTTGAAAGCGCTCCTCTTAATTAAACACCTTCATTTTCTAGCAATGGAAGACTGATGGTCAGTGATTAAAATAACTTTGATTTGCTCAAAGTCACATTGGCAGTAGCATTCAGGATTCTTATGTATTTATGTGACAAATGTATTAGTTATTTTGTTGCAATTAAACTGCATTAGTTGTTTAAAAAATTAGAAGAGGGAACATTAAGATTTCTGCCAATCAAAAGGTAGTAGAAAGAGGATTGAATTTACAGGCTACTACTTAGTATGACATTGGGCAAGTTATT
Source organism: Antechinus flavipes (assembly GCF_016432865.1). NCBI lineage: Eukaryota > Metazoa > Chordata > Mammalia > Dasyuromorphia > Dasyuridae > Antechinus > Antechinus flavipes. The sequence continues at coordinate 86,850,495 of NC_067402.1, forward strand.
GTACTTCTCTGTGGATGTTTTCTCATTTGTAAAATTTACATTGGACTAGGTAGACTCTAAGGTCTTTTATGGTTCTAGGTTCTATAATCCTTTAAGCCCATACTATAAAATGATTTTTCTTCCAGGTTTAAATCTTATAATCCTCATAAAAAATAGGGCAAACAGTTTAATTTGAACAGGAGCCCCTTTTCTCTCACCTTTTTGTTGTTGTTTTTGTTCTTTTGAAAGATCTATATTTTTTGGACTTGACTGGTTAAGCATGTTGAAGGCCTAGGCATTGGCTACTTTACCATTCTACTATTACACTGCTATTTCTTTAGATGTTGGAGACTTTTCTGTCTTTGAAAATCTCCTTGGAAAAATAAGATACTCCTTGGAGGGGTCAGTCTCTAAGCCATCAACCCATCTAGAATCATCTCCAGTTATCCTGATCTATATCTGGCCACTGGACCCAGATGGCTCTGGAAGGGAAAGTGAGACAGCTGACCTTGCACAGCCTTAACACACTTAAATCCAATTCACCTGCATGTCATTGAACCATCTCCCTAATGTCATGAAACTCTTCCAGAACGAAGGACAAACAACAACACCTTTGATCAGTGAACAGTTCATCTAGGACTAGCTGATAGCCAACTGAATGAGAGTGAAACATAAGATAGATGTCTGGGGATGAAAACAGAATGTGGGGAAGGTTTCAAAGATAAACTTCACCTACTTCACAATTTTGCCTAGAGCTAGACTTAACTATGCCATTCAAAATCATAAATGTTGTTGACACACATCATATCTGGCTAAAGTTTGAGCCAGGTTCTGGGGCTTTTAAAGGGGACAGAAGATGTTCTTGCCTTGTCATGATTTATTAATGTAATAAGATTCCTTTCTACAGAGAAAAGATTGTGCACAAGTTCTTCTCACCTACCCCTAGGTCTGAATACAAAAGAAACTCCCTTCATTAAAAAAAAAATCCTGGAGTAGGATGCTGGAAGAAATTATTTCCTGCTTAGAGAGAGCAACAACCCAGTACTCACTCTGCAGGTAGCAAATATGGACCTTATAATCCTGAAAGGTTGTACAAGCCCAAAACAGTTTAGCTAAATCCTCTTCTTTTAGTCCATAATGTCTTAATTCTTTTAACAATTCCTGAATGCAGTTAGTAAAACAGAGAAACAAATATTTAGTCCTATGGCCAAGAAATATTAGGGAGTGTGTAATATTTTTAAGTGTCCTCAGCAGTATCTCAGACTTTGTACACATTAGGTACACAATAAATATTGGATAATTGACATTATTACATCATAGATTTGCTGGCAGGAAGCTTTGAAACCATTGAACCCAACATCCTCATTTTACAGATGAGGAAACAAGCTTAGAAAGGTTGTCACACAGCTAAGTAAGTATCTAAGATAGGATTCAAACTCGGGTTTTCCTGCTACCAAGGCAAGCATTCTGTTTCACTTAAGCTATACTACCCATAGTATGCTTAGATAAGGAGAAGCTCCCTGTTTACCTGAATAATTGGAATAAGGAAGTGATGGTGAACTCCAAGAGAAAATAGCAGAAAGGAAAATAGAAGACAGAAATATTTCAGGGTTAGCAGAGTAGAAGGTGAAAAGAAAGCGGTGATTTGCCCTGATCTGCTCTTTGCTTTTGGTTCAGTCCTATCACTGAGGCAAAGCATGGAGAAAAGAGGAATGGGATATGTATATATATCTATAGAGAGAGATTTATAAAGATATATAGATATGAAAAGATTCACATACATGTATATACACATATAATATATATGTACATATAGCATCATATATATTTACATATAAAATCACATACATCATGGTTTATAAACATACATACAGGTATATACCATATATAAATAGCATGTGCTTTTCTATACATGTGTATATAAATCCATACAAAGGCTCAGCTAGTTTGTCCTTAGCTCTTAGTAAGTCCAGAACCTTGGCAATGATTTTGGCTTCTGATGAAGACCATATAAAATGGAGGAAGGCAGCAACAAAAAGTTTAGTACCTCCAAAGAAGCAGCCACTATTTCTAGGGGAAAGTGGTGATTTCACCATATACTCAGAGGCATTCTCAGTATCCAAAGGAGCAAGGGAATAGCTTTGAATAGAATGGAGGTAGAAGTATCTTCAAGATAGTCTACAAGCACTCTGTCTCTCCAACTAAGGCAAATAACAGCTTTGGGGCCAACAAGTCACATCCAGCCAGTGTCATACTGAAGCAATTGCTGTCCTTCAGTTCCACACCAGTACCTTGTTAAGGACTGTGGGGTTAGGGGTTAGTGGGGTATAAATATCTAGGGCTTGGCAGGCTACAGAAGTAGACCCAAATGACAATAAGATAATTCCACTAGACATTTAGCTTATGGATAATTTGCTTTCCTTTTCCATGGATGAACTTGGCTCTTAAAGGCTCTTAAAATATATACTTGCCCCTACTGAATGGACCCAATGCCGATCTGTTCCAAACCTATCTTTTATTTCGGTACAAGTCTTTGCCTTTCCTCTCCTCCAGATGTGTGTGCCTGTGTTGTTGGCATGGGCACAGTTAATTAGGTTTGTTTGTAGAAGTACATGGCTGTATTCCCCTGCAGATTGATGCAATGCATCACTCTGGCATCTCAGCTGATTCCCCTTCACCTTGCTTATTGACTGGCATTCTTTCCCTTGAGTAGGCAAACAACCTAGGTGAACACTTGTTAAGTTCAAGTGATTCCCCTTCACCTTGCTTATTGACTGGTGCTCTTTCCCTTGTGTAGGCAACCAACCTAGATGAATACTTGTTAAAGTCAAGCACCCAGGGAATCAGTCAGCAAATATGAAGTAAATACCTACTGTGTGCAAATTGTGAATGTGTTTCAGTAGTGTTCAAACTTGCTGAATGCTGTCTGGAAAGAAAGGGTAAAAGATCTTAAATATATCATTGTGGGAAATCAAATTTGTCCCTGTTAACAACCTACATGAAAAGTTACCTCCAATTCAACATAGAAAAATGAATGAAGGCTAAGGAAGAAAGTGCACGTTAGAACTCTTGCCAAGATCTGGAGAATAAAGCTGGATGTCTTTATTTTTGCAAGGATACTGGCAAAAGTTCACAAAAAAGTGAGTGTATATCTGGTACATGATATGTAGGGTAGACGAGAGGAGGCAGGTAGAGATGGAGCTGGAACAGTTCTGACTCCAGGGCCAGTAAGAAATGTGACTTGAGAGGACACTGAATACAATCTCTCTCCCTGCTCTCCCTGCTATTAGGATATCTGAACTTTAATCAGACTATCTCCTTTATTTCTTTAGAGTCTTTAGGTCTTGAAAATATGTGCTCAGCATAGACACACATACCTCTGTGAGATATAATTTGACATTAGACCATTATCAACTAAGATTAATTAGTAACTTTCTGAGACCAAGATAGGTTTTCAGAAGACTAGTAGGATGGGATAGAGAAGAGATATTTTTAAAATGGGGAGGACGTGGAAGAGGAAAGAAAACCAAGTTGGATTTTATCCATTTTAAAAATGGCTAGGCTGTTTAAACTTGTCTGAACCTAGTTGTGACCCATAAACTATACCACCAGAGAAAGAACTTGTTGCTGTGTCAAAGATGAAGGCAACTTTCTTTTCTCTCAGCCTATGGCACACAGTAATCCAATTCTCTCTGGAAATAGCCATGGAAGAATTTGGATTGGCAGGCAACTGAAGAAAAATCTAGTTAAAGAACTGAACTTGTTGCTATTCAGAACTAGGCAAGCATCACAGAAGGACTAGGTCAGTCTCAATGATCTCTGAGGAGGCAACTATTGGTAAACTGGAAGCCTGGGAAGGTAATCGTTAAAGGATGCTTTTAGCCAAAGAATTTCTTCTGCATGAGTTAATCAGATGGGTTTCCCTTCTGAACCTCTGGTTCATAATCTTCTTTTCCTTAGCTTCATTTCAGGGGCTATGATGTGAAATATCCCAAAATATAGCTGGCCTAAAGTCTAATTTGTTGCACTCTGGAATAATCTTGTATACATCATTTGTTTTAATGTTGGGCATAATATTTCCTCTCCAGTTGAGTCTCATTTTCTTGAAATGGAACAAGTAGGGGGAGGGGCAACAGAGAAACCTATTTGGATGACTTTGTTGGTTCTTCTCTTTCATTATCGTTGATTTTGGAGAAAACAAAAAGATAGGAGTACAAGATGAGAAGGGGCAGGGGTATATTAAAAGGAATCTTTTGCTTTCCTTTTACCTCATTATCACACTAATGTTCTATCTTACTCTTGCCATAGTTTCCTATTATGTCTCCAGAGACTGGTTGGGAAAAAAGCATGAACAAGTGTAGCATTTAATCATAATTACCGTTCCTCTCCAAAAAAAAAAAAAGGAAAGAAAGAAGAAGGGAGGAAAGAAAGAAAGAAGGAAGGAAGGAAGGAACGGAAGGAAGGAAGGAAAAAAGGAAGGAAGGAAATAGAACTGAGTATCCTAAACTTAGCAAATATTGGCATATCTAGAACATTCCTTGAAGATGTCAATTAAAGATACCTAGGTCAATGGTTAATCCTAAAATTCAATAGAGGCATTTTTTAATATCTTGATGGATCCATTTTCAAAAGAAAATTTAATGCATTTTGCAATCAGCTTAGCAGACACACCTCTTCATCTCTGCTAAGGGAAAGAGAAGTATTCATAGTAATTACCTAACTACCACCTCCCACACTACTTGTCAGCCTATAAATCTTGTTCTCAGTCTACAGTGAAAAGAAACCTGATAAAACTTTGTCGCACACTCAAAAATGTCTGAGTTCTTTTAATATCACTTGAAAAGACCACCTTGAGGTTCATGGAATATGTTTTGGTGTCATAGAGGCATAATAACAGGAAATCAGGGTCCTTATGTTTGTTTGGACAATAAAGAAAATATTTAAGGATATGAACAGACAATTTTCAGGTGAAATTAAAGCCATTTCTAATCATATGAAAAAATGCTCTAAATCATTATTTCTTAGAGAAATGCTAATTAAGACAACGTACCACATTATACTTCTCAGATTGGTTGAGATGATAGGAAAATATAATGCCAAATGCTGGAAGGGATGTGAGAAAACTGGGACACTAATACATTGTTGGAGGGGTTGTGAATTGATCCAACCATTCTGGAGAGCAATATGGAACTATGCTCAAAAGACTATCAAACCATTCATGCCCTTAGATCCAGCAGTGTCTCTACTGGACCTATATCCCAAAGAGATCATAAAAAAGGGAAAAGGACCCACATATACAAAATGTTTTTAGTTGCCCTTTTTGTAATGGCAAGAAATTAGAAATTGAGTGGATGCCCATCAGTTGGGGAATGACTGAGTAAGTTATGGTATATGAATATAATGGGATATTATTGTTCTATAAGAAATAATCAGCAGGCTGATTTCAGAAAGGTCTGAAGAGATTTCCCTGAACTGAAAAGCTAAGTGAAGTGAACAGAACTAAGAGAACATTGTACACAGCAATAACAAAATTATGTGATGATCAACTGTGATGGACTTGGCTCTTTTCAACAATGAAATGATTCAGGCCAATCCCTCTAGATCTGGGATGAAGAGAGCCATCTGCATCCAAAGCTAGAGGATTATAGGAACTGAAAGTGGATCATAACATAGCATTTACACTTTTTTGTTGTTATTTGCTTGCTTTTTGTTTTCTTTCTCATTTTTTTTCCTGTTTCATCTGATTTTTCTTGGGCAGCATGATATATATGGACATATTTTTAGAAGAATTGCATGTTTAACTTATTTTTGATTACTTGCTGTCTGGGGAGGAGGAATGTAGGAAGGGAGGGAGAAAAATATGGAACACAAAGTTTTTCAAGGGTGAATGCTGAAAACTAATTTTACATGTATTTTGAAAAATAAAAAGATATTATTTAAAAAGAAAATATTCATAAGTTTTTTCACACATCTTCACCATCCATCACCTTTAACCATTGCTTAATCTTGTTGAAATGAATAGTAAAATGAATGAAAAATGAATGTCAAAATCTTGAGACAAGACCCAAATAAAACTGGTCATATTCTATTTTACTGAAGCATCTACAAGATACAATGGGTGAAGTGCTACATTTGGCCTCAGATTTGGATCTGAGTTCAAGTCCAGTGTCAACTCTATATATCTTATATATCTTATGCTCTTATAGCCTCATAGACAGTTATCATGGTGGCTCAAACTGAGTTCCCCCAGAATTTGCATGAACTGTGCTAAGCTGGCCTGCTATTGTTCTTATATAATGGTGTTATAGCCCTGAAAGCATAATCAGAAGATTAGAGCTGGGAAGGAGTTTAGATATCACTTGCCCAATCTTATTATTTTATAGATGAAGTCCAGAGAGGTCAATGAGTTGTATGTTATTTTCAAATGAGTACAGATATTATTTCATGATGATCAGTGCATTGGGAATTTGCTAGGTTATCTAAATTACATTATTAAAAGTTATATGGCTATTACACAAGGAATTTTTTTAAATCTGAGGAAATATGATGATCAGTGCTAGTGACACCAAACTCAATATTGACCACATTTTCTCAAGATCATAGATAAAACAATTGGAAAGGACCTTAAAAATGTACATCTTCCCATTCTTCACTGAAGGAAGAGAAAAGAAAACAATAAATAACAAACCATATTTCTCCTCTTATAAAAATACTAACTTTTGCTTAGTATAATAGAGTCCTGGTCCAGGATTCAAGAGAACTGGATTCTATTCATGCCTATAGGGGAAAAACAAATAGATAAGTAAGCAGTCTTTAGAATCAAAGGACCTGGGTTTCAATTTCAGCTCTACTACTTAGCCTGGGTCACTACCTCTCTGGGTCTCAGTTTCCTTATCTGTTAAATAATAGTATTTGTTCTTGCCATCTATTCTAGCTTGAAATCCTTTTGTTCACTACTGAAGACTTGCTGTAGGATCCTAGGCAAGCACTTTCAGCCTCTATTTCCTTACCTATAAAATAAAGGGATTGGATTAGGTACTCTCCAAGGACTCTTTTAGTTCTACTATTCCAGGTGTCCTAGGAGATTTAGGCAGGTTTGCAACTAAATTTCTAAACACCAGCATTATTCATTTGGATACATTTAAAAACTAGCACGCATTTAAACCACACCGGATGGCTTTTAAATAGAGGATCCAATCCAGTTCTCATATTAACAGACTCAAATGTTACACTATCAAAACGGAATCTAGTATCCTCTATTAAAAAGCACCAAGTTCTAATCCAAAGTATCTTAACTTCACCAAAGATGTTTTTGATGCAGACATATTAATAATTTAATCATATTTAAACAGTCCCAAGACTATTACAGGACTCTGATAAAGGCACCACATCCATTGGCATTGAATATGGACTGCACTGTTATTTCTCTTCTGGTTCCTTAGCCAGCCAGCATGACCTTGGCAATAGCAATATAACAGATGCTTTGTTTATGATCTTTGATGTCTCCAAGAGAGATTTCTGGAGCTGATTGTTTGGCCTTAATTTTGGTATCAGCTTCTAAAGAACCTCTCAGATTGTTTTTGGGAAGTATTCTCCTTTGTGGGCAACCTTCACCTTATCCCCATCACTCTCCTGTTAATTTGCTTTTCGGGAATAACATTAGTCTAAAGGAGATCTTTGTAGTATTTCTTCACACTTGAATGTCACTGTCATTCCCAAATGAGAGGGTTGATTTCATCTTTCTATCAACTTGGGTCAAAACTGGTATCTGAAGGGCCAAATTTCTGTTAACCCAAGATGGCTTGTAGAAAACACACCCATAATACCTTTGAAGACCTGTGTTAGGTATATTTCTGACACCAAAATAATTAATGATTGGATCAGTTTAGAAGAATTCCTGTAAAGGACAGTCAGTAAAATCTTCATTCCTCAAAATAAACACATGCACGCCCACACACACACACACACACACACACACGTTGCTGATGTGTAAGGCAAGGAAGAATAGCCTTCAAATGAGGTACTTACAAGAGCAGTCTATGATCAATGTCATCTTTACAATATTTTTGTTTCTAAGCACTTTAGGAATGACTTTAATGAATAAATAACAAGTCAAATAAATTCAGCCAATGAGTGGGAAGGACCATACCTACCTACTTCCAAGAGAATATAAAAAAGAACTTAAAAATTTGGAGCTCACTAAGAGGAACTAAAGTGATAATAAATAGCATCTTCCCAACATGCCACTGAGTAGGACTATATATATATACATTGGTTCTCAAAGGATGATCTAGGAACCCCAAGGGAGCTGCAAGGCCTTTTTAGCATGTTATTAAGGTAAAATATTTTCATAATAAAACTAAGATAACTTTAATTTCTAAGGTAGTAGTGATCAATAGATCTAACTCACCAAAATAAAAGCTTTTGTGGGGAGGGAAGCTCAGTTTTAAAAAATGTACACACATGAGAATTCTATTTAGCATATTATCTTTACAGGCACTCCTTACTAGTAAAGAAATTTAGGAAATGTTCAGGAAAGAGAATATTAAAAAAGCAAAACATTTATAAATAAGAATTTTTTAAAAAGCAAATGGATCTTTTAACTTGGGCTTTCAAGGAAAACATGATCCTAGTTTACAAATAATTGAAGCATGTAAACACAGAATAGAAATTGTTTAGCAAACCTTCTAGGGGGAAGGGAATAAAATCACTTTTGGAAAATTTTTGATAAAATGATATAGGCTAAAAATTACTAATTTGCAAAAGAACAAGAGAAAGAGGAACAATAGTAAGGTATTTTACTTTTCCCTCCAAGGAAAAAATCTGCTCCATTTTTATCTTTACCTTATAAATTTTATTTTAGTCATCAATCAGGGGGCTATTTAAGTTTATATATAGCTTAGAATATCTTTTTTACAAGTCCTTTTTGGCTCATAGATAGCCATTAGAGCTAAGGGAAAGCTCTAAAGTATTTTCCTGTCCATGTCAAATCAACAAGTATTTACTTACTACCTCCTATATAGCTGGTACAAAACAAAGCACAATTGGAGATTTTTTAAAAATAGAAGGTGAAGCCATAGTTTTGCAATCTAATTGAAAACAAAAATTAATACATGTGAAATCCTGAACTCACAATCCAAAGCAATTTGTTTATAGAGTCAAAGAAAATTACATCCCATGTAACTTTGTACTCAGTCATTTTTTTCCACTTAAGAAACATTTCCTAATCTTCTGTTTTCTTAAGCTACAATCCCAAAATGACTCCAAAGCAAAATCCTTATCAAAGGTACCCAGAAGTGAGGAGAACTAAGATGATGATTTGAAAATATCTGTAATAATGGTCAACAATATTTGAACAATCATATTGAAAGATTTTCTGAATTCTCATGGATTTAGGGACCAATTGGATCTTCCAAGGAATGATAATAAAATATGCCACCCTATATGCTACCCTATCCTACTCTCAGTAGCAATGTAGCTTATAGGTGCAGAAGGAGGCATATCTTTTATGTTAGTGTTTCATATATAAATATTTAGAGAATTATGGAATTTGAGATGCAAAGTGTTTGCCTCATTTTCTTCAATTGTTCTTGCCTTTAATTTTGAGATAATGACATTTATAGAAAGTTTAAGGCACCGTTTTATGAAGTTCTCAATCTTTAATGTTTTCTGAAATATTATTCTGCCTGTAGCTCAATCAATGATCAATTCCTAGCTTTACAAGGAAGGGTTTTATTAGGGGAAATCATTGGGATGGCCAGATAGAAGCAAAAGAACATGAATTAACATTTTAAAAATCCTTATCAAATCCTGTCTCTTTATAACTCCTCCTAGTTCTTATCAAAACTCCCTGAGTTTTCATTTTGTTTTATTTCAATCCAGTCAGAGTCCCATTAATAAAATATTTGTAATCTTATTTGGCTTTTGCATAATGGTCAGGAAAGCATGGGTAATGAATTATTATTCTCACTTAATTGCTTTTTTTAGCCCATAGGTTCAGGTAAAAGCTCTTATCTTGGACCTTAAAGCCAGGAATTAATTACTGATTGAACTATATGAAACATTTCAGGAAAGATTCAAGATGGAGATCTTCATAAAATAGTATCTCAAACTGAGAAGAGTCTTCAAAGGATGCAATAATTCCACATTAAAAAGGAAAAGCACTAATGAAGCCCCAACTATATGCCAGTTACTAAGCTAAGTGCTTTACAAATATTTCATTTTGATCCTCATAGGACCTCCTGAAGGCTTGATAGCTGTAAAGCAGTAGCAAAAACATTGAATTTGGAATCAGAGGGCTGAGATTCAAATGCTCTCAAATGCTACTTGTTTACATTGGACAAGTCACTTAGTCTTTCCAATATTCAATTTCTTCATTTGAAAAATGACAAGTCTCTTGTAAGGTCTCTTCCAGCTCTAAATCCTAAGGACATGGCAATGAACAGGGAAACACTATCCAATTTGTGACCACCTTTCTTTCTTTTATTTTATTCCTGCATTTCTTTGAAAAGTAGACTTTACTCACTACAACTACAGAAGCCAGATTCATTTATTTTAAAAACTCGTTTCAGCCATAACTTTGTTTCAAGTTGGCAGAATTACCCACAATTGAACTCAAAGTGCCTATTAGTACCCTCTAGTTGTAAACAAAATCTGGTCAGGATTTATTAGCTACTTAAAAAGATATTATGGAATCCACAAACAAACAAAATAGGGTTCTACTGATATAGACATCAATTAATTCAGTCAGTGCTTCTCCTTTTCTTTTGTGATTTCTGGCTAAGAAAGAAGCCTTCTTGGGATTCTCTCTTCACAAGTGTGGAATAAATGAATGCTAGTTGGAAGATGGCAAAGAGTGGAAAGGTGAGAAAGCCAGAGATGGAGTCCCAATCTGATTTCATAAAGGATGGTTTCTGGGGCTTTGCTCAAGGGTCATTTAAATCTCTGGAATCAGTCTAAGTTAAGAGAGGAATTTGTGATAATTGTGATCTAGCAAAGGAACCCTAGATTCACTTTGGTTTTCCTACATGCTGAGAATTTTTCAGTGTAAGTATATAACAAATCATTATTATATCCCTGACAAGTTAGCATGTCATACTTAATCATCTATTTTCTTTGGATAAAGATGGTAGAGCTCAGGTTAGAAAAGAAGTTTACATCAGGGATATTAACATGGTGGACATTGGATCATTTGGAAATCATTTGGACATCTGATCCAAGTTTCCTAGCTGTGGCTGTTTACATTTTTATATTCTTCCTAAGATAAAGTATCTTTCTTCTGTGGATAGTGTCATCACCCGAAATTAATGTTTTTTTCATATTCCATATGTACTGTTTTCTGGCACAGTATCATGTCTATGTGGCATTTAATGAGTACTTTTTCATGATGAAGAGGAATTATTTGAATCACACCCTATTTATTTTTTCAGCATTCTCTCCATCTGGCTATTCTATTATAACCTCATGAGCACATGGCTACTCCTGAATATTTTAAAATATGAAGATCCATATTCCATCTTCTGCTTCCCTAGGTCAGATTTATAATGGAAAAATTACTGGGCAAGGAGTTAGGAACTAGCAGTCTAGTCCTAGCTCTGCTACCACTTTTTTTTATTGCATTAATCTTGCAATCCTAAATTATACAGCTACAAAGCTTTTTGACCTTTGGCCTAATAAAAATATGGTAGAGGAAAAAACGCACCATCTGTCTCTGGAAACAAAGGACTTGGGCTCAAACACTGCCTCTGACACAATATTCATGTCACTTTTGGCAAGTGACTTAAGATCCCTGAACCTTAGTTTCCTTATTTGTAAAATCTGAGGTTGGGTAAGAAAGCTTCTACCCTTCTACCTCTTCTACCTCTTCTACCTCTTCTACCTCTACAATTCTGATTCTTCCAGACTAAAGAAATTAACCCCAGAATCTTATTATAACTCTGATTTGAGATTCATGTTCTGTGGCGCCATTTTAGCTTGTTTGAATTGTAATAGTTTTTTCTAATATCCTTTGAGCAGGGTTCAATGTAAACTTGGGTCTATATTTATGATAAACTTTATAGTAAATAAAGTTCCCAATTTCTTCCAGGTTATCTCATTATACTTCTTAACATTCATATCAACATTCACAGATTCGATTTCTCTATATAATCTATCCCATTAGATTCAGCTTGAATTTCTAACCTTTACCCTAGTAAACTGTTCATTCAGTTAATGATTAAATCTCTGCTTCCCATCTCAGTTAGGATAATTCAGTGGTAGAGAAGCACAACTTGGTCTAACTGGATAAACTCCAGGTAAAGAAGAATGAGAAACAAAACAAAACAAAACAAAACAAAATTTTTGTCAAGCTTCTAGAAGGGAATTGACTTGTAGAATTGATACCGAGAAGTATTTTTAAATGAATTACATACACCACCCATTCCTTCTCTTCTCCCCAAATCAATCAGCAACCATTATTAAGAATGTTCTGTGAGGTAGGGACTGAACGAAGTGTTGGCATTATAAAATAGTAAAAAATAAACAAACAAAAAAAAAACCAAAATCCTGTGTTCAAGGAGTTTACAATTATTTTTGAAATAAAATTTTATTGATATCTTTTGTTTGTATATTACCTACATTTCCCCTTATGCTCTTTTCTCACTCCCACTCATGGAACTAGCTGTTATAATAAAGAATTTTTAAATGAAAGAAAAAATTGAAAAATGAAAGAAAAGAAGTTCAGTAAAATTAAACATTGACATTATGCAGAATTCCATTTATGGTTCTCCCAAATTAAAAAAAAAATGGGAGAGGTAGCCTTGTATCATTTTGTATCTTTTTTTTCAGGGCTAACCTTAATCATTATCATTTCTATCCCATCAGATTGTAGATCTCTCTAAGGGTCAGGCTTCATCTTTTCTTGTGTTTTTTATAACTATTGGCCTAGCATAGTAATATGGTGCTATTGACAAGTGTCTGTTAAATTCATCCCTATAGTAGATCTTTTTGTTTCATGTACAGCGAGGACTTTTTTTTTTTTTTTTCATTGCATTAATCTTACTTTCAGCACAAGCTAAAAATTCATTGTAGTGTTTGCCAAGCACCTGGAACTCTTCAGACACCATACTCAAACAGCATCAAAATAGAGCCAATACACATTTCCTTTGATATGTTTTTAGGATTATAAATAGGCAGAATATTGCCAGGTGATCTGCCCTATTACAATCCAAAGCCTAGTTTTCCTTGGTGAGTTTATAGTCAATTTTGTTCTTCTTGCTCTGTCAGACCCTCTTGTTTTAATCAGCAAAGATAGGGAGATACACAAATTCCTCACCACCCCCTTCAGTCAGCATTAGAGGAGATCAAGTTCACTGGGCTGCCTGCCTCAGCTAGAAGGGACAGATGGGACTCTGTGGGGGAGATGGCATGATGCCCCCTGATTCTCATTCTTGGATCTTACCACACCCACCACGGTTGCCCTCTTGCCTTCCCCCTCAGCCTATTCCTTTTAATGTAGTCTTCAGGCATTGGATGGCAATAGTAGAAAGTGGGACCAGTAAAAGATGAACCAAACTGCACAATAACCTTACATTTACTCAAACCAGCTGACATAAGCAATTAACTAAGGAGAATTTTTGGACCAAGCAGGATTTACCCATACATACCTAAGGCAGCCTAGCAGGCCATGGAGAATAGAATCTTTTTCTGCATTTTTCAATTGCCAAGATGAACTCCCTAAAACCTGAATTTTGCTGACATCTTGAATTGTTTCTTCTCTACCGATGCAATCCACCCCATTTCCAAACATACATTAAAAGTTTTCTTTTCTAGTACTACTTCATAAGTTCTCCTATATTTAGAAAAGATATATTTAGAAAAGGATTCAGAAACTCTTTTAGCAGACAAGATACTTTTAGTTTCCTTGTAGTGAAATGATCGTTGGGATGGGGTGGGGAATAGTATGGGGTGGGAGTAGTGTTGACAATACAACTAAGGTCAGAACAGAATCAAAGCCTCATGACTTCTTAGAAATCCAAGCTATCAGAATCCAAAGTAAGTTTGACTCTGATCTCCCTTCTGAGTTTCTGCCATGAGCCAGAAGAAGGGATCCCCCTTACCTGACACTATAAAGATAAAGCTCTGTCAGTCAATCAATCAATTACATTATAAAGAAAAAGCCCTGTCAATCAATCAATTAACATTTATTTATTTTCTTGCTGAGGCAATTGGAGTTAAATGACTTGCCCAGGGTTATCCAGCTGGGAAGTGTTAAGTGACTGAGACCATACTTGAATTTGGATCCTCCTGACTTCAGGCCTGGTGCTCCTTCCTGCCAGGACCTCCTGGTCCTCCTAGCTGCCACCCTAGTTGCCCCTTCAATTTTTTATTATTAGTCTACTTTATTTATTAAGAGTCTACTTTATGCTAGGTAGGCATTGTGCTAAGCAATGAGAATTCAGAAAAGGAAAAGGGCCATCCTTGCCCTCAAGGGGTTCCCAGTGTAATGGAAAAAACAACACACAACAATTATGTACAAACAAGATATATACAGGATGAATTGGGTATAACCAGTAAAGGGAATTAAGTAGAATTAAAGTAGAGTTAAAAGTGATCAAAAAAGACTTCCTTAAAAGGTTGAGTTTTAGCTGGGATATGAAGGAAGCCAAAGAAATCAAAAGCAGAGAGAAGGAAGGATAGCCCAAGAATGTGGAACGGCCAGCAAAAATGTACATAGGTGAGAGGTGGAATGTCTTGGTAACGGAATAGCAAGGAGGATCTGGATTGCAATTATGTAGCTGAGTAGAAGAAGGAAGAAAGGAAATAAGCATTTTTAAAATCACCTACTATATGCCAGGCACACACTAAGCATTTTATAATTTTTACCTCATTTTCTCCTTGTATCTATTTCCCAAGATTCCTACTCTAGACCCAACACTTGATTGACTTTGCAGCCTAATAGGAAGAAGATTAGAAAGTTTTGTTTTGTTTTTGAAAGTAAAATTAGGGAAGAGGTATGGATTATGAAGGGCTTTAAATGACAAATAGATTTTACTTTTGGTCATGTAGGTGAAAGAGAGCCATTGGAATTTACTGAATAAGGTCATGATATGGTTAGATCTTTAATAGGGGAATGGAGAATGGGTTGTGGTGGAGATAACTCTGGATGACTCATGGAGAATCTAAGCAGAAAGCCAGTGCAGGACCATAAAGTGGCAAGATTCAAACTCAGGTCTTCTTGACTCCAAGGCTTGGGCTCTGCAAGTCCTAGAGATGGAAAATCTGCCAGCTAACTTGAAAAGGCCTGAAGAGCCTTTCCAACCACTAGCTGCTACCACTCCCTCTAAAAAATTTCCCAATTTTTTGCCAACTTGGAGGGGAATTTTTTTCCTTAAAAACTCTCTTTTTCTCATAATATCTTAAGGCAAAAAAAGCAAAATTGTAAAAACAAACAGAAAATACTGAATAAATGAGCCTAAATTTTTTGACCTAGGACAAGTTTTCAATGTTCTATATTTCCTGGATGTTCAGATTGCACGGCATGTTGTCCACCATGGCCGCTAAGGATCCCAAACTTCTGGGCTCGTGGTGAGCAACTCTGGCTTGTAAAAGCTGTGCAACAAATATTAAAAGACTATTGTGCCCACAGATACTCCAAGGCTAGCAAAGTTTATATATGGAATAAAGCAAGTTAGAGGAAGAATGACTATGGCTATTCACAAAGCAGGCACTGGTCTCTTTCTTCCACCTCCATACCCCCATTACTTGGCAAGACTATCTCCTTTTTTTCTTTCCTAAGTTGCAGTTAATGAGTTTTGTTCTTGAGTTTCATGGCTCGGAACGATGCAATTTCTGCCTCCCCAACTTACAGCATGTAAACTATGAAATATTTAGTGCAATGATCAAGAACCTAGACAACTTCCAAATAATACTGAAGGATTAGCCATATTTTCCAGGGGGCATATTTCAGTCTGGCAGGGAGAAACAAATGAAAAAATTGCTCAGGAGAAAGTGAAGATAAACAACATTACAAGAGAATCCTTGTCATCATTCTCATAACCAATGACTTTCTATGCCAGGGCTCTCATTCCAGAAGTTACATTGTTGTTGTTTTTTTTTTTTTTCTTTTTCTTTTCATTTGAAAGGATATAGATTCTGTGAAAGGAAGAACTCTGTCTCTTCTACATTCCAAAGATGCTAGTTCATTGCTAGTGTTTAATAAATGCACAACAGTAATAATAATTTTTAAATTAAAATAAGCTCTCTGCATAATGAACAAATAATTATTTTTGTTCATAGGAAACATAAGAACCTACTGTGCATTTCACTTCATGATATTCATTATGTTGCTACCTTCTCCCTGTTCTTGCTTCTTGCTATTTCTGCACAAGAAAGTTGAACAGGGAATCATCTTCTTGTTTGTTATTTAGCAAAGAGGATCTAGGACTACAAGGGACCTTAAAGCTGTTTTCATAGAATCCTGAATCTAGAGTTGCAAGTGACTTGAGAAATTATTTTGTCCAGATCCCTCAGATGACAATAAAGGAAAATGAGAAGGTTAAATAGCTTGCCTAAGGTCATCGTGTGGTAAGTGGCAGAGATGATATTTGAACCCAACCCCTCACTCCAACACTAGACTCTCAGTAGCAATTGTAACAAAAATATTCGGCACACATATTCTTAACACAGTTATCCCTTCCAAATTCCAACTATCCCTATCATTGTTTGAATATATCATGGGTTGGCATAAAATATTAAATGGGAATTACTTCTGAGTTTTTGAGGAGGCTCTAGATGACATGCAAAGGTCAGCAGATGACACAGAAAAAATGTTTAGAATCCCAGAAATGCATAAAATATATGTATAGTATTATTTAATATCAATACATGTTGTTTTTAATACCAAAATAATTCAGACTTCTTTGGTATTCAGGGAGGGCCAAAAAATATAACAGATTATAACAGGAGGGGACGGCACCAGGTCTCTAATCCTCACACTTTGGAAGTGATAACTGTAAGTGGCAATGTGCTGAGAACTGGAGATGCAAAAAAGTAAAATGTTGAGTCCCTGCCCTCTAGCAATTTATAATGTATCTGAGGCCCACAAATGTGGGTCTTTTTTCATTTTGGGGGGACATCTTTGAAATATAGACCTAACAGCAAAATTGCTGGATCAAAAGTTAAGCATAGTTTTCTAGGTCTTTGGGCATAGTTCCAAATGCTCTCCAGGATGGTTGGATAAGTTCACAATTGCACCGACAAATTCCACTATTTTTAAAGGTAGAGGAATGAATTAGCAGAGCCTGTTCCAATATCATAACTGACATCCTAAGATCTCACTATCATTAGGAGTGAAACGGCTTCAATTGGCGTTCAATTGGCATTCAGTATCATGAGCTCCATAAAACATGTTTCTGTAAATATGAATGAAGGGCCTCTTAGATCCTAGAATATTAGCTTTGAAATTAGAACAATGAGTATGGCATAACTCCAATAGATTTAACAATGTTTGCCTGCAAACAAAACTGAATGGTATCTACTATTCAAGGACTGTTTGATTCTTTGTAGGAACAATACCTTAATAAATGCTTGTAGAATTGAATAGGACTGGATTATATCCCTTGAAGACAAGGACCACATAAGAAAGAAGGGTTTGGTTTGGATTTAGTTATTGACTGAATCTATAAGCTAAGATGGAAGTAGCATGGTATGATAAAAAATTTTCCCCCTTGGTTTGCATACAAGGGCAAGGAGAAGGAATAGGTAGGAAAAGGTAGAAAAGGTACCTGGTAGGAAAAGAACAGAATTAGGACTGTATTGCTGGGTATTCCACTAAATAATCATGTGATTTGGGGCATTGCTTGGCCTCTGTTTCCTTAATTCTACCCCAAAGTAGAAATTAAATTGTAATTGTAGATTTAGAACTGAAAAGGCCTTTAGAGGCCTTTGGGCTCAATCCTCTCACATGGAGGCACACAAAGAAGAAATGATTTTCCCAAAATCAAATTAAGAAGTATCACTCCAGATCCAGTGTTCCATCTATCATACCACGATGATCTCTAATTACCTATACGTTCTAATAGTCTAATATTTATTTTTTCTTAATGGTATTTTATTTTTCCAAACACATATAAGGATAATTCTCAACATACATTTTTGTAAGATTCTGTGTTCCAGATTTTTCTCCCTGCCTTCCTTACCTCCCCCCTCCCCAAGGAAGCAAGTCATCTGATAGATTTTAAACATTTCACTAATTTTAAGTGAAACCATCTCTTAATGCTATGATAATACATTTGAGCTCATTATAGATGCATGTATACCACAATAGTAATTATTCAAAATAACACAATAAGTTTCCCAGACTAAATCCATATTCCATATAGTTTATCATTCATTCCCTGACAATGGCACCAATGACTGATTTGTACTTTATATTGTCAACCTCAAAAGTTTAGGCACCTTGTTGAAGAGTGGGTAATAGTCAGGCAGAGATGATCAGATGAACCTGGGCCTTGAGTGACCAAGTATCATTTAAAACAAACAATCTAAGACTTGGGATTCTAATGGCCACTTAATTAGAATAAATCTAAAGTCTATTGTTGTTGTTGCTAATTTTCCTTTTTTTTTTAAATTTTCCTTTATTCTTGAAAATGACCATGACATCAGAAAGGTGATGCTGTGACATGCAAATGAATTTAAGGGAGGAGGGCTGCCAAGGTCACCAGTCTCACTTTCTCCTCTGGAGCCATTTGGATCCAGTGGTTAGATGTAAATGAGGATAATTGGAGATGGCCCTGCATACAGTGAGAGACTTTAGCCTTTTTAAGTTAAGGTCTTTTTAACAGATCTCTGCTAGGCTAAGGCAATGCCCAATCAGTGATTAAGGCTAGGTAAGAAATGAGGCAGAGAATGACCTCTTTTAGCTACTCAAAACACACACACATACACACACACACACACACATTTATATATGTGTATAGATATATTTATAGATAGATACACCCATAAATATATATATATATGTATATATATACATATATATCTATATACACACACATAGATTTATACACACACACACACACACACATATATAAGCACATACACATATATCTACATCTATTTATATTTGGAAGGGGAAGACTCTCAGAGTTACTGACCAAAGTGCAATCAGGGCTCAAACAATGATTACATGGGTCTTGAGCTGGGATTTATTTTTGGCCAAAGAGAACCTGAGTGATTTCAGTTTAAGGGAGTCTAAGAAAAGGTCAGAGTTTATAATTTTAACAGACAGAAGCTGAAAGCTGTAAAGTCAAGTCAAAAACTAGGTAAACCTTAGAAAGCAGTACAGGACTCTGAAAACCAGGAAGTTGGTCTATGTGAGAAGGAATAATGTCTTTTCTTCCTGTTCCTACAATTGTCAAGGCCTTCTCATCTTATGCAATAGACTAACTGATTCTTTGCAATCTTCCTCCCACTGCAATCTATCCTGTAAGATGCTGCCAGATTTATCCTCCTACAACACAAATGTGATCATTTCTCCTCCCTCAAATTCTCCTTGATCAAAAAATTTCAATGCTTTTGCATTAGACTCCTTAGCTCAGCATTTAAGTTCCTGAGAATGTCATCTAAATGATTCACCTTGGGTCCAGGGTCACCCAGCTAGTGTCTGAGGCCATATTTGAACTTAGGAAGAGGAATTTTCACACTCCAGGTGCTCTATTCGCAGCCATTCTCAGAAAAACCTTCCACTTGCCCATTCCAGTATTGTTCCATAGGTTGTTTCTTCAATTTCCAGTGCTAGCCCTCCATGTAGCTAATCTTTGCAATGGTTCATTTTTCTTAACCTGTCCTTCAAGGCCCACTTCAAATGTTTTATACAGTAAACCTTGGATAATCCTAGCCCAAAGTGATCACATATCTTCTGAATGCCTATAGCATTTTATTTGTAGCACTTAATGGTGCTTTTCACACTTAATGCCTCATGTTATAGTGGCTTTTTTACTTTTTTCGCCTAGATTGTTTAAAATAGTAGATTGTAAAAGTATGAGACTATTTAATCAATCTTTCAGTCTTTTCTAATGTCTTGCCCAATGAAGAAAGCACATAAGCATGCATTAAGTATCAGGCAATATATTAAGCATTTTACAAATATCATCTCATTTGATCTTCACAACAGCCCTGGGAAGTTAGTGCTATTGTTGTTTCCATTTTACAATTGAGGAAACTGAGGAAGACAGAGGAAAAGTCACCTACCCTCGCGTCACATAGCTAGAAAAGTCACATCTGAACTCAGGTCTTATTGATTTCAGGCACTAACCACCATGTTTATCTGCTTCAAATACTGACTGAATGGGCAATCAAATTTCAGAAGTCATTATAAGAGCATGATTTTGAAATCTGAAAGGAATAAAACAAATACAGTAAAATCAGTTTACTCTGTGGGTTCATGTCTACTTTTTCCTGGGATTGCACCTGCCAGGGTACAAGGGTAGCCCTGAGTCCACCAGGGTTGCAGAGAATTGATTGCATCTGATTGCATGAAAGGAAGCAGATTGTAGGCATATTCTGTTTTTGGATGGATTACAGGAGAGAAAGCTAAGTTTACAGAATGGTTCTGACATTAGGGATATGACCCAAATATTCCAAAACCTAATTGTTAATTAACTTCTATGAGAATTAATATTTTGGTTCAACTCTATAAAAATGATTTATATGTGCCTCTAATGTTAAAAAAAGAAAAGAGTTAGTGAACAACCAGAGAGATTTCTTTCCTTCCTTACCTTCCTTCTTTCCTTCTCAGTCTCTTTATCTCTGTGTTGCTGTCTTTCTCTGTTACTCTATCTCTGTTTGTTTTTCTCTCCCTCATCTTCCCTCCTTCCTCTTACTTTTTTTTTAACTAGAATATTATTTGAACAATTGTGCAGTATATAGAAAGCTGAAAATAAGTGAACTGGATGGGCAACTTAAGACAGTTAAGATCCAGGCAGAGTAACTAAATTTTGTAGTGTTAAAAAGTCTATTTTAATAGTCTTGGATGTCAGGGAGACTGAGGAACAAATTTGCCTCCAAAAATCAGGAGCTGGGTAGGCCTAGGAGAAATCACTTAACCTTTCAGCCACATTTGTAAAATGAATATAATAATAATAATAACAACAACAACAAAAATCTCAGAAGGTTTGTGTTAGGCTCAAATAAGATAAAGTACGTAAAATACTTTGCAAAACACATCCTTATCTCATGGACACAGAAAAAAACATTCTGGTACTTATAGCCTTAGTTCTCCCAGTGGGAAGAGAATCTACTCGAAGGCAAAGGAATTGATTTTAATTTTTGCATTGTTGTTAAAAGAGTTTAATTTTTCTTAGGTAGCAGAATTACCCTACAGACAAAATCCTATGAGATCTTGAAATATGACTAATTTGATGACAAAGAGCTGCCCTAGAAATCTGGGTTGAGGTCCCCCTTCTGAAACAGTATAGTAGTGCCTGTTACACAGCAGACACTTAATAATGTTTACTAAGTGACTGATACACTAGAAAGGACCCCTGGACCCTTCCAGGGAAAGTGACCCCTGGAAAGGAACTAGTATCAGGAAGACCTGAATTCAAATTTGTTCTCATGTACTTACTAGCTGTATCAATGTAGGCCCTACGGCACTTCAACTATTTGTCTCATTCCAAATAAAAATGGGGATAATAACAGTATTTACATTTCCAGAGTTGTTGTGAGCATTAAGAGGTGTCATATTTTCAAGTGCTTAGCACAGAGGCTGGAACATGGCAGGTAATATAGAAACACTGTCATCATCATCACTACCACCACCACCACCATCAATCATCATTATCTTCAATAGCAGCCACAGCATTAGTATCATTATTATTAAAGTCTCAATACCTTAGGCAACTCTCTGTAGCTCTTAAGTTGCCTTAAGAATGTGATGCTGACCTTCACTGATAAATTTCCCTGAGCAGGGGATACCAATACTAGTTAGCTCAAAGGTTCAATTTCTATCTTCTTCAGAGGAATCACCTTAGGAATTATATACATCTTCTGTTATACAGAATTATATACATCTTCTGATGACTTTGCTATTGCTCAAAATTTTCTGGAACCTCCAAATTGGGAATTGGCTGCAGAAATTGTAGCACATTTGATGGATGTGTTCATTGCACTGATCACTTTTTCTCTTCAGTAGGTAGAAGCAGTCCAAGTGAAAAGGCTCTGAGCTCATTTCTCCCAGGATTTTCCCCCCTTTAAGAATGAAACATTATGGTGTGAAGACAATCTAGACTCCCTTTGATACGAGTCCTGGGCTTTGGGTTTTGAAAGCAGAACACTTAATAAAAGAATAAAATAAAACAAACAACAATAAACAGGAATGACATTTCAGGGAACTGACCTCTGGGTTTTTTTTCCCTGTAGAATATCACTTTGCCTCCTTTAGAGGTCTTGATGAGGAATTCACCATTAGCTGGTGATTGAGATGCAATAACAGTGGAAGACCACAATATCAAATCTCAGTGAATGAATACATTTTTAGTTTAAGAACCTGATGTTTCAAAGATGCTTTTTTTAAAAAAAGAAATGCTTGAAACAACAGTAAGAATAGTAAATATGTTATTTGTGGTAATGACAGGCTTCTTATAGTTCTATAAATTTTAGAATTATCTCTTCTGCTGTTGGAATATTTGAATGAAAAACTTTATGGTAGTGAGGGGAGAAGAGAGGAAACCAATTATTTTGCCTTTATCTCTGCTAAATGTGGCTTAAAAAAATTCACAATGTCCCACTGACTGTTCTTAGCATTTATATAGTTCCCACAATGTACTAAGCTCTGAGAAGGACATAAGCTTTAGATGCCATTGTGGCTGAATGGTTTTATGAACGCAGCGTGAAGAAATATAATCATACACTAGAGTTCTTGATATTATTTGTTAAAAGATCATCTCCCCTCTGTCAGTTAGTGTGTATGGTTTTCTTTCTGGCAAAAGTTTCTAAAAACAGAGTTTGCCTTATTCAAAGGAATTGCCAATATGTTCCCAGAGGAGTAAGCTTCTGAACTTATTTATTCAAAATAGCGATCTTAAAAGTTTCTACTCCTATTCAATTTGTTTCTTTCCTTCTAGTTACTTTAGACATGGCAATGCGGTGTTTATATGTAAGTTTCCCACAGCTCCAAGGCTTAGAAAATTGAGCTAATTATAGTCTCTAATCAGCAACACAACCAATATTGCAGCAAAAAAAAAAAAAAAAATTAAAAACTCTGCAAGGAAACAGCATTGTTGGAGATACCGAGATGTATGAAGAGTGACCGTAAAATAAGATGAGGTTTGGGGTTTTGTTGTTTAGAACTTATACATATAAATGAGTTTTGTCCTTCAAAGTAGCTCTCATGGGAGGATTGCAGACTTATTTTAGGTTTGTTGTCCTTGCCTATGACATGTTTGGGGTTTCTTTGGGGAAGTTTATTTTGATCTTTTGTCATATATGATTTGTTCCTTTTCACACCTCCAGCATATGTCCTTTCCCCTTCCTGTCACACAGAAGCTAACCTAATTGTGGCTCATCACCGCTTTCCTGGATTGTTGCAGTAGTAGCCTTAGAGTGGACCTCTCTGCCCTAAGTTTCTTCTCATTCTAATCAGTATTCCACTCAATTGACAAAGGAATTTTCCTGAAGCATAGGTGTTACCATTCCACCTGTCTTCCCTCTCTGCAAACTGATAAACTCCAGTAGCTCCCCATCACCTCCAAGATCAAACTGGCAATTACTTTACATTCTAATTTTTTATTACATGTCCACTCTTCTTAGGTTTTTGCTATCCTCCATGTTATGCTGTAGCTAAATGTCATAGTGGATATAGTGCTGAGCCTAGAATCAAAAAGATAGCTATCTTTCTGAGTTCAAATCTGACCTCAGACACTTCCTACCTGGATGATCCTGGGCAAATCACTGAAACATGTTTGCTTCAGTTTTTTCACCTGTAAAATGAGCTGGAGAAAGAAATGGCAGACCACTCTAGTATCTACCAAGGAAAGACCAAATAAGGTCATGAAGTATGTGACATAATTGAAATGATTGAACAAATGCTATCAGTCTATGAACAGTTATACTAGCCAATTTGTCTTCCCTCTCAAACAACACTCAGTCTCCCAATTCCAGATCTTTATATAGATTCCCCATACACATACCATGCCATGCAGGGAATGTTCTTTTTACTCTGCCTCTTTTAAGATTTCCTGGTTTTTTGTAGGACTCAGTTCAAATCCCATTTCCTTGAGGGGCCTGTCTTCATCCCCTTAACCATTAATTCCCCTATGCTCAGAATGTCTTGTGTCTAATGCCCCTACCCCCATTCACATAGTTATGGTTATCTATCTCATTATCTATAATTTAGTAATGTCAAACTCAAATAAAAATGGATCCCTGCTATAGCATATTGATTAAGAAAATCACAAATTAACACCTACATTGTACTTTGCCTTTCTTTGCATCTGCATTCTTAGCATAGCATATACTAAGTGCTTAATAAAATGCTTGCTGAGAGAATGGTTGACTTAAAAACCAGTATACAGATAAAATAAGGCAGGGAGTCTCAGTATAGTTTTTTTTTTTTAAGTCAAATAACAGTTTTATTTTTGCTAGGCTTTGTGCTAAACTATGGACAAAAAAAATACAAAAAGAAAATTCTTGCTCCAAAGAACTTTCATTCTGAGGGAGGAACAACACTCAGACTCCTTAGTGTGTACTACATGTATACAGTATAAATTGGAGATGATTTTAGACCCCAAATGACATTATTTAACCTTATTGCTGGCAACGAATTCCTTAGTCTGGCATCCAAGTGACTTTTTGTTGTTGTTGTTGTTGTTGTTCCTTCCAAAAATCAGATTCAACCAAACAAAAAAAAATTAAACAACTCCAGAAATGATTTGAGTAATAATATCATCTTTAAGAAAATTATTATCATCTCCTAAAGTGACTAAAATGAATGGGATAACATTCCCTCAGCTATTTAACTTGTACTGTTTATTAACAACTTCTACACTGAAGCATACTCCTGGGTCTGGCATCAAGAAATTTGGGTTTAAATTTCATCTCTGACACTTAATAGTTTGGGGGACCAACCTGATTTGAGAAGTCATTTAACCTCCACATGCCTCAGGTAATCTCCTAAGATTTGCCTTAGTCAGAAATGGGTTTTAAATTGCATTAGTGGAAAGAGTTCCCCTCAGTATCCCCTTGCTGATGAAATCCAGATCACTGATATATTTTTATATTTGTTAAAAAAAAAGTAGCCATGTGTTATATAATATGATTTCCATACAGTATCATATATAACATGTATATGTAATATACGTGTGCTGACAGTAGCGATGCTTTGTGAAATAATTCTCATTGTCCTCAGTCTAGGCATTCTTCAGGCTGCTTTTAAAAACACAGCAGTAAGCAAATTTGCCAGAAAAGGTCATCTGACTCAATTGCAAATGAAAATCATTTAGCATTTTTTCGAGTGTGGAAACCATTGCTCAGTCAAAGTCTCCATCGTTAAAGGAATCTTTTCCCCTTTTTTCTTTTTAAACTTAGTCAGCAAGTTAGGAAAAAACTCTGATATTTCAGTGATGGTACTTCATATACTATAGAGTTTAGAGTTCAGATCATTCATCTAGCTGTTTTGGCTTCTCCAGAGACTCAAAATCACTCATGTCTTTTGCCCTTGTATATAGAGAGAACTGTGCAGATAGTTGTTTCTCCTTTAATGAAACAAAGCATTTTCCCTACAGTAACTCAATTCAATTAATTAATTGAATTACAAAAAGCCTAGCCTAAACAAAACAAAACAAAAGAAACCTCTGTGCCTGGTTACCTACATTCATCATCTGTAAAATAGGACTAATTTCTGCTGACCGCTTTCTCAGGACTGTCATGAGAAATAGCAGCATCTCTAAATAATTGTAAACTATACTTCCTATCAAAAATTACAAAAAAAATTCATGTTAGCAGCAACAGTTTATGCCCTCTAACAAATCATATATTAAGCAAAGTCATTTAAAATTTGCACAGGAAAAATATGTCTGGTGTAGATGACCTCTTGGCTATCTTCTACCTTGAATTTTTAATTTTTTAAAAATTTAAATTGAGAAGACAAACTTATCTTTCCAAACATGTCCAAACTAATTAATTCTCTATTTCTGCTGTGATTAGGCATGATATCTGGACAAATCTGAAAAAAAAATCCATAACCCTGATCTCATGAACTCTGAGGACTGAAAGGCTATATGAAAGCTTATATAAAAAAGCCAACCATTTTTTGCTCTTGTTTCCTTTTCCTTCTCATCTAAATCCAATTGAGGCTAACTACCTCAAAAGCACCCAGTCTTTGGAGTAAAATGGTTGAGTCTCCTTACTTCTTTCTCAATTCTAGACCTCAAACAGTATCTATTAACTAATACTTTCATGGCTAAAGATTCAATGTAGTTAACTTTTTTATTGCTGATCTTTCCTATTGTGTGGCTTGTAATCCTAAAGCACAACATTGCAATTTTGTTAATTGTTAAGATCATCATTTTCTTTGTATTTATTCTGTGTGCACTTACACGTGTACATGTTGCACATGTTACCTCCTATCTCAATCTGTGAAGTAAGAAATTATTTCATTTTTATCTCTGTATCCCCTCTGCCTATCACAATGTCAGACACATAATAGATTGATTAATTTTTTGATTGTCATGTTATAATTATTCAGTGTCTTTTTCTAGATGCTATTTGTATCCTTCTCAAAAGAAAAGAGATCTTCAACTCAGTAAGATTCTGCTCTTCTAAAGCTAATAATATCTAGTCAGCATTAAAGTTGCTTCAGATGTGAATTTAGGTTCAATATAATAACATGGCGTATTGAAAGTACTCTAGCTTAGGAGTCAAAAGATGTGGTTTAGAATTTAATCTTCCTTACAACCCCTGTATGCTTGGTCAAATCAGTCCCCCTTCTTAGTCATTAAACGTTTATTAAGCATCTAGGCTACTGTGTTAAACACTGGGGATATGAAGAAAGGTATAGGACAGTCTCTACTCTCAAGGAGTTGTCAATATAATGAAGGAGACCACACATTTAAAAACTGATGGGAAATGGAGGGTGAGGTTACATAGTGCAGGGCTTGATGAAGTCCTACAGTTAGAGTGGAAGATAATTTGGGAAAGTATGAGTTTCTGAGCTGATTTCATCTTATAGAATCATAGGTTTCTGAAGATGATGAAGTATGTAAAAATATTCAGGCAGATTCCCTAGATGTTCTTAAATGCTGAAGGATCAGAAAGGAGATTCCATTTGTACAGAGGACTTAACTGCTGCCTTCTCTGTCAAATGATATAACTGTATGGGATAATCTCTAAGATTGCTTATCCAATGATACCATATTTTCTAAGGACCTATCTCCAACTTTGGGCCTAGATTTGGGGTACATGATTGCAGAGCAGAGCTGGCACATACATTGTCAAAGATAATGTTCTGGTCTGAGTTCCTACATGTAAAACAAGTACATAACAGTATCCATGAAGGACTGATTCAGCTGTTGAAGTAGGAACTGTTTTTGCAGAATGGCAAAATAAATGGTTAATAGTTTTTAAAGTTGGAAAGCATTGTAAGGGCATTCTGGTCCAATTCCTTAACTTTATACAAAAGGAAGCAGAGGTCCAATTTAGGTAGTAGCTAGCAAAACTGTGGTTTCTACCTAGATCTTCTGACTCCAAATCCAACATTCTTTCCATTGATGATGCTGTTCCTGTCACTTACATTCTGGTCCATTTCATCCATAATGTTGTTATTCATCCTTCATTTCTGAAGAGGATCAATAACATCATGAGGTAATGTCTTGACTTTCCTGGGAACTGGATTTAAGCAAGGAAGATATATACTCTGAAAAGCAAGAAGCAAAATTTCTTTTGGGGTCCTGAATCAATGAGTCCCCCCAAAAAATCTTTTTTTCTCTTAATTTCCATGACTATCTGTTCCATTTGATTAGATCAATACATTTAAATACTCAAGAATCACCGCCAAACTCCAGAATGGTTCATTCCTCCCTGTTGCTATTGCTGGGTCTCCCTTTCTTCAAATCCCCTCTTTTTTTATTACCTCCTGCAGCTGTTGCTTGAAATGTTGTCTTTCCCACCCCTATAATCACTTCAACTTGATTTAGTGTTGGCTTTGCAGTGGCAGGTCTGACAGTGGTGATAATAGAAGAGAAAGATGGGAGGGAGAGGAAAGCCTAAAAGCTGCTCCTCCTCCAATCCATCTTTCCCTTCCCATAGCAGTGGTTCTCCTAAGCACAGAATTGGGATCCTCTGAATCACATGTGGCCTCTTTCTTATTTTTTTTAGCTCATTAAACTAGAGTTTTCACCCTACTCTTCACTTCAGAAATTTCTTCCCTATTTTGCAGAAAATCCTTTGGATAACTTTGGAGCTGTTTTCTTTGAAATATAGTCTTTTACTTTTTAACATACAGTCTATCTACACATACAATCTATTTGTTTTCCTTATTATTTCAAATATCTTTATGTAAGGTCTTACTCTGAAGCCTCATCATGCTGTGAAAGTGACCCAGCATTCTTTCAGCCAAGTCCTACCAAACTGCAAACACTTTGAGTATGAACTTGATGATGAACCTAGATAGAGTGCCAGGTTGTAAGTCAGGAAGATTCATCTTTGTGAGTTCAAATCTGATCTCAAGATATTTGCCAACTGTGTGTATATCTTAACCTGGGCAAATCACTTAACCCTGTTTGCCTCAGTTTCCTCCTCTGTAAAATGAGCTGGAGAAGGAAATGGCATGTTCATCGATTTATTCAACAATTATCTTTGTCAAGAAAACTACAAATGGGATCAAAAGAATCAGACACAACTAAAATGACACAACTGAACAACAACATAATTGGATCCAGAGGGGTTTAAAATCAGAAAATGATGGTGGGATGATGAAGTTTTTGGCTTACCAAATCAAAAAGTTGATTGACTAGACTTGTCCGAGAGGGCTTGTCATATGTGTTCGTGTGAACAAAGGATAACAAATTTAGAGATGGAAAGGACCTTACACTAAATTCCAAACTTCTAATTTTATAGAAGAGGCAGAGGTCCAAAAAGATTAAGAATGAAGGAGGATAGAGTAGGTACAGAGGTGGAATTCTAGATGATTGAATCACCATTGCATATAGATAACTCTTTCCAGCAAGATGCTTTAAGACCTCTAGTGTGTCATCCGCAACTCTCATAAGTCTCACCATTGTTGCACTTAGGAGATTAATGGATAATAATAATAATAATAAATATTTATGAAGTGTTTTTTTTTTTTTTTGCTAAGGCAATTGGGGTTAAGTGACTTGCCCAGGGTCACATAGCTAGGCAGTATTCCTACACAGTGGGAAATCTGTCTGAGGCCAGATTTGAACTCAGGTACTCCTGACTTCAGGGCTGGTGCTCTACCCACTGTACCACCTAGCTGCCCCTTTATAAAGTGTTTTAATATGGGCCAATACTTTATATACATCATCTCATTTAAACTTTAAAACAACCCTGACAGGTAGATGCTATTGTTATCCTCATTTAAAAGAGAAGGATACTGAAATTGAAAGAGGTAAAAGTTTCTGTGTGTTGCTCCTCATTTTGCTCTTTTGAATCAAATGAAAGAAGTATATTTCTTCTTCCAAAGGATAACCCTTGAAGCAACATATCACCTCTCTTTGCCTCAGTTTTCTCCATGCTAAATATCTGTAGTTTCTTTCAGCTTATCCTTCAATTTTTCAAGGCCTTTTCTAAAGTATGGTGCCCAAACATGAACACAACAGAATGACAGCATAGATCTAGATCTAAAAAAAAAAAACAAAGAAGAAAAGAAGGAAAAAAGAAGAAAGAGAAAGAGGAAAGGAAGGATGGAGGAAACAAATATTTAGTAAATGTCTACTAAGGCAGCTAAGTTGATGGAGTATCAGATCTAGAATCAAAAAGAACTAAGTTCAAATTCAGCCTTAGAAACATATTAGCTATGTGTCTATGGGCAAGTCAATTTATACTATTTGCTTCCGTTTTCTCAAACATAAAATGAATTGAAGAAGGAAATGGTAAACCACTCAAAAATTTTTGCCAAGAAAACCCCAAATGGAGCCATACAATTGAAACAACAAATGCCTACCATGTCACTCACTAGTATTGTTCTGAGCACTTTACAAATCATATCTCAATTAATCCTCAAAACAATCTTACTAAATAGATGCAATCACTATGTTCATTTTTACAGCTGAGGAGACTGAGACAGACAGAGGTGAAGTTATTTGTTCAGGGTCATAAAGTTAAGAAATGTCTGAGAGTTTTGGACTCAGATTTTCCTGAGCATAGTGCCAATAATCTATCTCCTGTGTCACCAATCTGTCTCATAGACCAATCCTTCTTTTACTAGCTCAAGGAGTTAATTGAGTTGTCCAAGCTCATAGAAGTAAGGACTCAGAGCTATGATTTGAACTAAGATCCTCTGGCTCCAGAATCAGTGCTCTTTCCCTGGATCTATTATTCCATATATGATTAGACCAGAAGAGATTACAGTGGGGTTATGAACCTCCCCAGTACTGGGAGCTATATTTCTTTTTACTCAGTTTTTGTGGTTGCCATATTATAAACCCATGCTGACTTTGCAGTATGTCAAACCCCCGGATCTTTTTCAGATGAATTGCTGTCCTGTCCATTCCTCTACCATCTAGTACTGTAAAATGGTAGCCACAGAAGTAATGGAATAGCAGAGACCCAATTAATCCTTATCAATAGTGTTATTTCCAAGTTACAGTGAGAAGGATGCTCCCAAGTAGAGAGAGAAACTTATGACACAGACAGCATGTTCATCCATTTATTCAACAAGTATTTTATCATCTATGGACTATTCTAAGGAAAGTCTAGCAATGTTGACTTAGCACTTCACTTTACAGAGCCTTTCCCCCTCCCACCTTTGTAAAATGAAAGATTGAACTAGATAATATCCAAGGTCTCTCCAGCTCAAAATTCTTTGATCTCCTCTGAGCAATAAGATGCAATCCTTGGCCTCTTAGTGCAATATACAATTTGAAATCCATCAATGAAATGACTTGCCCAAGATACACAACGAAAAAGTGGCAGAGATGGGTATAAAACTAGGTTCCCTGACTTCTGATCTTGTAACGATGCCTTATCAGCTTTTGGGCAAGAGGCTTTATGTGACAGTTTTGCTGTACTTTCATAATCTGGTTTTCCTGGCTTTATGGAATAGCCTTTCACAGCCAAGGCAAACATAAGAAGAAGCAGTGATTATCATTTTGAAAAACTGTTTTCTCATGGCTGTATTTGTCTGACCTGTCATTATGCAGGCAACACATTGATGCCATTTATGGTGAGGCAACTCGATTTGTTTCACTTAGAGGGCAGTTTTTCTCTTAATTTTCAGAGCTGATATATTGGTTTCTTGCTGCTTGTGCCAATCTGACTATAATGTTTTGGCTGCACCTCAAGGAAAATAATTCTAAGGAACCAATAGGGAGGGTCTTTAATCTCTTTTTCATAGAAGAAAAAGAATAATGTATAGATTTTTTTTTGCTATAATCTGACAGTTGAGAATACACTGTGTGTTATTAAAATTGTGCTTAATTAAACAACTCACAAAATGTGAAATCATTTATTATCTTCTGCTCTTTTTGTCTAAATGTAATGAGGTGCCCTTACAGTTTTTCCCCTACAAGAGCCAAACAAGCACACTAAGTGGATGCTCAATAATATTTTAAGTAAGAACATAAAACAATAGAAATCTCGTATCATAGAATAAATAGATGGATTCAGTGAGTAAAATATAGGGACACAAAAACTGCCAAAGGGGGTAAAAAACAAAGCAAAACACATAATCTATCTTATAGCCCCATTCCAACAAGACAAAGGACATGGTCAAAGACACTTAGCTAATTAGTAGTAGGCCTAGAAGGAGAACCCTGGTAATTTCCTCATCACATTGTTAATCACTAACTTTATTTTGCAACTGAGTAATGTCACTTCATAATGGGGATAGAGAAGGCCTATCCCTTTTTCTTGATTATATCCTTTAAGATTAATAATAGTCTGTCTTCTCTTAGTAGTAGCTACCTCTTGCTCTTTCATGTATAAATTTATCCACACTTGTTATGAAAATATACAAGATTTAAAAGAGAGAGGAAGAGAGGAAGCTTTGGTGTAACAGAGAAGTGCCATCTTTTCAATTAAGTCCTGGTTCTGTCATTGGTTATGTGATCATGGGCAAGTTTTTGAGTCTCAGTTTCCTAATTCTAAAAATGGAGATAATAATTGCTGCTAAAAGTAGTGTCTCTTAATTTATCAAGGGCTGGACTGAGAGTTTGAGTTAAATCCTGCTTTTAAATCATACGAACTGGATTGGTTACTCAATGTTTCAATGTCACACATAACTTTCTAGGAGTATAAATCACACAGGCATAACTAGTCCTTATTGGTAGAGGGAGTTTCTACACTGGGAATTCCCTATGTGAGTAAAATCACAGAGTCAGAAAAGGGCGAAAAATTTCCAGTTCCCACATCATAAATTACTGTGAGTAAAATGTTTTGTAAAGTATAATTCGCTAAATAAATATAAGGTATTATCATCACTGGATAGATCCCTGGGCTTAAAATCAGAAAAACATTTTCCTGAGTTCAAATTTGGCCTTAGACACTTACTAAATTGCCTTAGTTTCCTCATTTGTAAAGTGATCTGGAGAAGGAAATAGCAAACCCTTCAGTATCTTTGCCAAGAAAACCCAAATTAAGGTCATGAAAAGTTGGATAAGAGTGAAATGACTCAACAACAATATTATCATTATTATTTACATATCCTTTCAGTATCAGCTCTTGAAGTACTGAATTTGTCATGTTTATTACCCACTATGTAAAGTAGGACCTCCTTGTATTTGTTGAAATTTAGCCAGCTGAAATCTACATTAAATTCAAAGCAAACATTTATTGATGAAAAATATAAAATATATAGAAGTATGAAGAAAAGCAACTTTTAAAATAAAGATGCAAATTTCCCCTCCAGTTAGATCACAGAGTCCCTTAAATCTATCCATAGTCTACATGTGGATCCCCATTTTAAGATCCTAACCCCAAACTATGATTCCTTGATCTAGGTGAAATGTCTCATTTTACAGATAGGGAAAATGAGACACTCAAATGGCCAAAAGACATGATCAAAGTCACCTAGTTAATTAGTGCTGGACCTAGAAATAGAAGTCAGATAATTTCTTTTCCATATTGTCAATCACCTAACTTCATTTTGCAACTTTGTAATGTTACTCCATATGGAGAGAAAACTTTAGGGATACTATGATCATTGGGTATGTTCTTGAAAAACAAAAAAAGAAAGAAAAATTTCTTATAAAATTTCAACTACTGAATCTGGTTGAAGAAAGGAAAAAAAACAGTCAAATACTTAGCAGTGAATCTTTTGATAAAATCTAAGTAGCCAGAGAACTGAAGATAAAAACATCTTTGCGTGTAATTTTGATACAGTGTACAAAATACTGCCCTTTGGATGAATGTCTGTTTCAATTACAATAATAAAGTGTATGGCACCAAATCCCACACTGTCCCAGAAGGACCATAAGAAGGAAAAGAGCTGTGTTCTCTCTTCAGTCTAAGGCAACAGGAGCTGGTTTTTTACTTTGATGAATATTCTATTTTATTTAAAATAAATATTAGGTAAGATCTCAGTCAAAAATCGATCAAACACACAATACTGCTCTTACAAGGAGACTATAGAACATATCAGGAGCACACTAAAATACAATCAATAAGGGAAACAAGATGGAGTCTTTTTGGAGTATTAGTCTTCAATATGCAAAAGAATTTGGAATTTGGTTAAAACCTTTCTGGATCTATTTAAAGGATTTTGTTTATTTTGAAACCTAAGGCTTCTTATTAAGGACATTTGTCTTACACTAAAGAAGCATAGTACATAAAACAAAGTACCATGGTGCACTAAAGAATATTGTAGTCCTATGTAATGTATGTTTACTTAAACTTTTCTTATGAAAATCTGCTTTATTTTTAGAGGGGGTGGGTAAAGGTGATACATGTGATGATGAGCATCATCACAGTCAGGGTTCCAAGAGGTAATTAGGGGCTACTGGATTTGACTGAGTCGGGAGTGACATGGTAAGGTCTACAATTCTCTTTTTCTTTGCTTCAATCAGGATGAAGGACCCTGGATTAACTTGTCAAGATAACACAAAGAAACCCAAGGGAGGAGTCCAGGTTAGTGAGAATGTGATGATTCCAGTAGAGGTTTAGACAAGATGCTCCATTAGATTGCCTCTGGTCCTAATATTTTATATTCTGATCTGGTATCCTCCCAAACTCATACACTTATACTTTCCTGTGATAAACTCACACCGTCTTTCTGTGTTTCAAATGATTTTTTCACCTATTTCATAGATTCACAGATTCAGAGACTGGGAGAGTCATTATTCACTTCTGAAATACAAATTAACAGATTTTCTGAATCAATGTAAGATGCTGATTGTACATTTCAATTCTGCATAATCAGTTTGATGGTGAATGCTGTAAATTTGCATTATAATTCTTAAATAGTTTTAAACTTAATACAATGATTAAAATTTAAAAATGTCTCTACATCGTGGTAAAGATGGAAAACTAACACTGCCAAAAACTCAGAATGTTACTTTGCTGGCAAACTGAATGAATAGACACCATCCCTTTAAGTTGAGAAGTCCAGCGAAGAATATCTAAAGAATTAACTAAAATGAGGCCCATAATGGAAGACATTTGTGTTCGTCCCTCTAGTGGCAGTTAAGTATTTGCCATCACTGGATTTAGTGTCAGGAAGGCCCAAGTTCAAATCTCCTTCAGGACTCTGCTGAAGTCATAGCCTCTGTTTTCTTCAGCTTTCTCATCTGCAAAATGGATTTAATTTTACCTCCTACAGTTACTAATGTTAAGATAAAATAAGATAATATTTTAATGTTTCTCAAGCCTTAAAGTAGTTATTACTTTAATTATTATTATTCCACAGCTCATCATGTCCTTTCCAGACTGTTCAGGCTAACAGTGCTTTCTATTTATTGCTGTGGATGCCCATTTCCTCCTTATTATTGCTATTATTTTATTATCTGAAAAAAGAGGGAAGAAAAATCCATTTTACATAATTTCTCAGCTGCCGAGGACTTGGTATAGTATTATGATTTTACTGCTTTTCTTGTGTACCACAATTCCCTAAATAGCAAGGTAGATTTTCTAGCCTCTTTCTTGGGAAGTGGAAGAAATCATCTAACTAACAAATCCATTCTTTTTCACTGGGGAAATAACTCAGTTTAGAAATCCACGTTGTACTATCTTTCAACATTTGTCACCAAACATCTTCCTGTAGGAGAGTACCATTTGGGTGAGCAGGACTTCAATATGGCAGGATTTTCTTCTGGTCTTAACTTTTTTGTTGGCAAACTGAATATAATCTATGCCTTTAATTCTTGGAGGTGAGAACATTGCCTTATCCAGAAATGTTCCCAAAATGGAATGCTCAGTGGCTCAGTTATTTTCGACTTACTTTGAGATTTCATCCAAGATGCTCACAGACACATGAAGATGTAAATTCCTTGTGGCTAGGAAATATTTTGGTTTTCTGTCCCTGGGACTTAGGGCAATGCTTTGTACCCAGAGGGACCTGGGATTTCAATGGTATATGAAATTTCCAGAGGAACTTTCTTCTATGCATTCAGGCCAGCATCTTTTCTGTAACTCAAGAGAATAGCCTAGTTCAGTAAGAGTTAAATAACTTTCCTAGTGCCTCAAAGTTACTACTAAAACAGATGGGACCCTTAGTTCCTGCCATCATCCTGTTTCAAGGCCAGCTTAATTTCTATTCTGATTTCTTGGCTCTCCTTACACATAATGCATTAATGATAACAATATACATTTATTTTGTGCTTTAAGCCTTGCATAATACTTTCTCTCCATTATTTCATTCAATCTTCAGATCTTTACAAGGATCCTGTGAGGTATATTGAAGAGACTCTGACCTTCAGAGAAATTGGAACTTCACCAGGGTCAAAGAGTTAGGTGTCAGAATTGGTTTTCAAATCTAGGTTTTCCATTCAATGTCCCCCCTACTAGAGTGGATGAATTATGATTTCATCAAGCTTTGGAACTCCTGGTATGGGGAATCCTTCCATCAAGTCAGCCATAACCTATCTATGTCTCTGTAGATCATACCAAGGGGCCACCCAGGACAGTTACTTGCCTTAGGTCACAGAATTGACGCCAGAGGGAATATGTAAACCCTTCCTGACTCCTAGCTCAGCACTCTCTCCACTCTATCATACTTCTTTTGAAATGCTGAATCATTAAACATGCATATGTTAAACACATAGAAAGAGCTAAATAGGTAATTGTTGAGCTGAATTGTACTGAAGTAGAATTAAAATTGTAGACTGTTAGTGTCTGAAGGGATCTTAAGATAACCTATTTAAGCCTCTTCATTTTATAGTGGAAGAAAGTAAGGATTAGAGTTACTTATCTGAGGTCACACACCTAATTAGTGGCAAAGCCAGCACAATCAGTCAATCAACCAATGGATATGGTCTGAATGCTTATTATTCATTATTATTCACATTCATGTGAACAAGTTTGCTGGATCTGACTAGAGTGCTGGGCAGCTAGAAGACACAGTGGATAGAGGACTGGGTTTGGAACCTTCATAAGTTCAAATCTGGTCTCATTTACTAGCTAGATAACTCTATTTGCTTCAGTTTCCTTATTTGTAAATGAGCTATAAAATGAGGAAGAAAAATAACAAGTTATTTCACTAACTCTTGCAAAAACAAACATATAAACAAACAAACAAACAAAAAACCCCACATGGAGTTGCAAAACATCAGAATCTTCAATGACCACATAACAACACTTGAAACTGCACCTTAAATTTATGCAAAATCCAAAGCCACAGATATAACCTGTTATTTTGGATTCTTATCAAGAAGAGATCATCTAAATGGTCAAAGGATATGAACAGATAATTCTCAGATGAAGAAATTGAAACTATTTCTAGCCACATGAAAAGATGTTCCAAGTCATTATTAATCAGGGAAATGCAAATTAAGACAATTCTGAGATACTACTACACACTTGTCAGATTGGCTAGAATGACAGGGAAAGATAATGCAGAATGTTGGAGGGGATGTGGAAAAACAGGGACACTAATACATTGTTGGTGGAATTGTGAATACATCCAGCCATTCTGGAGAGCAATTTGGAACTATGCTCAAAAAGTTATCAAACTGTGCATACCCTTTGATCTAGCAGTGCTCCTACTGGGCTTATACCCCAAAGAGATACTAAAGAAGGGAAAGGGACCTGTATGTGCCAAAATGTTTGTGGCAGCCCTATTTGTAGTGGTTAGAAACTGGAAAATGAATGAATGCCCATCAATTAGAGAATGGTTGGATAAATTATGGTATATGAACATTATGGAATATTATTGTTCTGTAAGAAATGACCAACAGGATGAATACAGAGAGGCTTGGAGAGACTTACATGAACTGATGCTAAGTGAAATGAGCAGAACCAGGAGATCATTATATACTTCAACAATGACACTGTATAAGGATATATTCTGATGGAAGTGGATATCTTCGACAAAGAGATCTAACTCAATTTCAATTGATTAATGATGGACAGAAGCAGCTACACCTAGAGAAGGAACACTGGGAAATGAGTATAAACTGTTTGCATTTTTGTTTTTCTTCCCAGGTTATTGTTACCTTCTGAATCCAATTCTTCCTGTGCAACAAGAGAACTATTCGGTTCTGTAATATATATTGTATCTAGGATATACTGTGACATATTTAAACAGTATAGGACTGCTTGCCATCTGGGGAGGGGTGGAGGAAGGGAGGGGAAAAATTGGAATTTACTAGAATGAATTATACAGGGAAATGGACATTTTGTCAAAATGACTCAGGATAAGGAAATTCGAGGAGCAAATTATTTGTGATTTCCTTCCAATGAGAGATAGAATCAAGAATGATGTCATATGGCTGAGCTAGATAACATTCAGGAATCTTCTTCTATTTTATAGATACCTAGATGGTTAAAACATTTAATTACTCAGGACAAAGCTATTAAACAAATATGTAATACTCTGGATGAAGCCAAAATTTCCTCTATCTATCAATGACTGCAAGTATTCCCATTATAGGTCAAGATCATTTTTGAAGTGATACAGTATCACACAATGCAAAGAATACTGGATTTGGATTATGATAAGAGTTTGCACACTGATTCTTCTGCTTTACTATCTATGTTTCCTTGCACGAAGCAATGTCTCCAAACATGGATAGCTTCTGCAAAATAAAGAATTTGGGTGAGAGTAAAAGGTCTAGATCACCCAGGTCTATATCAAATATCCCACAGGGAATGATGCACATTATAAACTACCTGGCCAGAGAAAGAGATCATAATTTTCCAATGAGATAGCATAATTAAGAAATTATCTTAAATATCTGAATCTGAATCTGAAAAATTTAGCAACTAAATTAGGTGCAAACTGATAACAAAAAGTAAGATGATATTTATAAAGGAAGTTATCCAAAAGACAAGGAGGAGAAGAATCTGGAATCTTTCAGAAATAAAAATGATCACATAGTTATCAAACAGATAAATGTCTTAAGCAGAGAATAAATAAGAGATGAGTAAAAAATAACTTGAAGCCTAGTCTATTCAGAAGAGATATAAACCAGACCAGAGCAGGATCAGAGCAGAAATAAAGGAAAAAGACTTACAGAGGGCTGCCAAAGATCATTTGTAGTAGAATGAGATTAAGAGACTGGACAAGACTATGCAATCCAACCCCTCACTTTACAGATAAGGAAACTGAGACTCAGAGAAAAAAAGCATTTTCCCCAAGATTACTAATATGTAAATTAGGGAACCTTAATTTTATCTACAGGTAAATCAGATACCCACAAATGTTATGATTCTTCTTCAGAGGTCAGCATTCTTGATGTCTACTTGCTTCATAATACATTGACTTGGACTCTATTTGGGGTGGCAAGTGAATCCCGCAGTATCCTCACCTACCTAGAATTCACTATTTTGCAATTTATCTTTAAATTGTAACAATGACATGAAAGGGATTGGAGATAAAGTTGTAAAATAAATGGGAAAGGAAATCAGAAGAGGAAGATAAGGAAAAAAAATAGAGAAAAAGAATAGCAAAACTGTTTTAGAGAGACTGTCATGTGCTTGTGTCAGTTTAAAAATATATATATATATATATATATATATATATATATATATAATAGATCCAATTTAATATACTATAATAGAATTAAATATATTTGCTCCCCTCTGGCTGTGAGAAGGTCCCCTAGCCAAAACAGTAATTTTGAGCTCATTTTCAGTAAGTAGAATATATTATCACTTTAGGGCTTTTTGTATTTAGTTCTGCTAATACTATCTATGATACAGTAATATTGCATATTACTACTGGGCAAATCTACTGAAAGTTATAATAAAATTCTGTGGGCTTGTGTTTCTCTGAACTTGAATCTTACACTATGTAAAGGAATATAAAATGATTCATTTGTTTGAAATAATTTAAAACATCTTTCTTTTCTCTTCCTTTTCTTCTTTACAAAACAAAGATGTGCATACCCGAAGCTGTAGTGGAATAAGCTACTCTCTAGGGTAGTGCCCTGAGGAGTCTCTTTTGACTAGAAGTTGCTTGGGACTATTTTGCTACATTTCAATAAAATGAGCAGGAATCACTTGTGCAGAAGTGTGTGTGGGAGTGATCTTTTGAACAAAATGTCTTTCTTTATCCAGGATGTGATAACACTGAAAATTTGTTATGAATGTTATATATGTCAAGCCATGATTTGCTTTTAACTACAGTATATAACTGTAATTAATTAATATAATATGTATACATACACACATATGAAGGGGGGGAGGGAGGGAGGGAAGGAGAGGGAGAAATGCAAGCCTATAGGTACTTCAAATTGGTATGCAAATAATGTACCTCTATGGCACTTTGAAAAAATACATCAGCACAACATAATCTGATTAGACTTTAATCTTGGTAAAATATTAAACCCCACTGGAATTCCAAGATGTCATGCAATCTATTCTTCTGTCTTCAGAGAACACCACAAATTTCCAAACCAAAATGGATTTTTTAAAGTAATCAGTCAAGAGAGGCTTTAGGAAATGCTATGTATTTTGGCAATCTGACAACTGTACTTGCCTCTGCCATATCATTAATATGTGTATGGTAGTAGAGAAGAAAGTTCTGAATTATGTGTGGCAAGAAAGAACAAACTAAAAAGCATCTTGAATAGTGGTTGGCTATTTAATATTTTAGTTACAGAATTATGGGATTTGAAGAGGAGCCAAATGAAAAGCAACATAGAATCATAGTTAGAGAGCTGGCTTTGGAATCAAGTACACTAGCTATGTAACCATGAACAAACTGCTTAACTTCCCAGTGTCCTAGACAATTCTCTAAGACTCTAAGTTCCAGACAAGTACCAATCTGTAGTAGCGAAGAGAGACTTTATAATATGTATTCTTATAACAGTTAAATCAAAAAGTCAATAAAACAAACAAACAAAAGAAATAAAAACCAATAACTAAACTGAATAGAATCTTCCTTTAGCTTTGCCTTAAAACAGGCTCTCCTTTTCTCAATCTCAAGAGAGAAGAATTAAACAATCTATCAAAAAAAAAAAAAGAAAAATAATCCAAAGAACTGGCTTGAATTAGAATTCTTGGAATAGTCCTCCATGCTTCCACATAGTTTGATGAGATGCTGTCCAGAAAGTCATTTTCTCAGAATCCTTGAGAAAGGTAAGACAAAATGCAAAAGTCTACATGAGAGAAATAGGTGCCAAATCATTTCCAAAACATCTACAAAATGGAAAAATGGACTATATAAATTAAATGAACTTCCACCTGAGCAACATCCAGAAGAAGATATGACACTGTTTGTCTACCTTAAAAAAATCATATTTCTTTTTTTTTGTTGTTGTATTTTTCTTTTAGCTGAATTGATCAAGCTACTGTTGAGTTTTTTCTTCCAATTGTTCCTTTCCTGTGATTCTAGAATATTTACGAAGAAGATGGAGATAGCCATTATTTCTTTTCTTCTTCTAAGTTTTAAGGTACATTGTTCTTGAGATGAGTTTTGTTTTATTTCTTAGTGCCTAGGTAACTAAATTGTACAGTGGATAAAGCATTGAGCCTGGAGATTCTTGACTTTACCTTCTGGAGTTCAAATCTGATTTTAGATACTTACTAGCTGTGTAACAGTAGGTAAGTCACTTAACCTTATTTGCCTCAATTCCTCACTTGTAAAATGGGCTGAAAAAGAAACGGCAAACTACTCTTTGTCAAAAAAATCTCAAGGGGTCATGAAGAGTAAGACACCCCTGAAACGACCGAGCATCTCAACTGGGCATGAGTTTTCTTTGTAAACTTCACAAAGAGAGATAATTAGCTCTTTTTATGGGTAAGACTTTCCATCCAAATTCTACTTCAATGTCCCATTCTTACATATGGAAAATGTTTTATAAATATTTGTTGGAATGAAGTAATGAAGAGATGTCACTTCCTCATAGCATCCAGCACTGGGGGCAGATGGATCCTGATTGGACTATTGATTGATCTATGTATACTGTCTTATCCTCCATTCAAAAAGCTTATTATTTAGAATTTTCTACATATTTTTGCATCCTTGGAATTTCTTGTTGCAGTAAAGATATAGAAAAATGTAGGT
The DNA here is from genome assembly GCF_016432865.1 of Antechinus flavipes. Classification (NCBI taxonomy): domain Eukaryota; kingdom Metazoa; phylum Chordata; class Mammalia; order Dasyuromorphia; family Dasyuridae; genus Antechinus; species Antechinus flavipes. The sequence continues at coordinate 86,892,289 of NC_067402.1, forward strand.
AACATTCAAGTATGGTCATATTTTTGCAACATATCTGGCAGAAAGAGCCTTTGGTTAGAAGAAAGCTGGGTTAGTTTGTGTCAACTCTATCATGGTTTTGATTACATATGCCCTTATTGGTGTACATTTGGAATATTGGTCTAATCCTGCATAATTTTAGGAAAGAAATCAAGAAGCTAGGGAAGATTAAGAAGTCCCCTTCATTGGGATGGTAAAAGATTATAATCTACAACATATAAGGATTAGTTGAAGAAAATGGGAATGTGTAGTACACAGGAAAAAAAAAAGATTTGGGAAAGAATGGTGGTACATAATAATTGTGTTGAAAGTTTAAGGGCTACAACATATGTGGGAGTTGGAGCTAGATGGCATAGTAGATAGCATTGGATCTAGATTCAGGAAGACTGGAAAATGGTTTAACAAATGTAGAAGAGGGATTTGATTTGCATTGCTTCACATCAGAAAAGATAATCAAGCCAAGGGGTGGCAGGTATAAGGAGATAAAACATATTAAATATGAGGGAAAACTTCCTTCAGAGTTAGCCAAATGTTAAAATGGTTTAAAAAATCAATTTCCTTTCAAGAGGTCTTGAAGTGAAAGAATAATCCCTACTTTTCAGGGATGCCAAAGAAGAGACTCACAGAAGTTTGGTAGAGATTTGGCCTAAATTAATGCTGAGGGCCATTTGAAATCTAAGATTCTCTAATTCCATAGGTATTAACTTATAAATAACTAGGTCTTAAGTCTTTTACTCTGTTTGGGTTTCCATTTCTTCATGTGCCAAAAATGGATAATGATACCTGCTAGGTGATCCAAGCACCTATAACAGGACTTGGAGTAGCCACTCCATAAAAAATTTGATAATTGGTTGGTTGCTTGCAGATAAGATGTTGATATAGTAATAATAACATTTACATAGGAATTCCAGCTTAAAAAATAATTTTATATATACTACCTCAATTTGATCCTTACAACTCTGTGAAATAGGATTATTTTTATCCTCATTTTATGAAGGAGGAAAGTAAATCACAGAAAGATTGTTTGCCAAAGTTATACCGCTTGTGTCTGAGACAGATTTGAATTCAGTTCTTTTTTATTTTAAATCCAACATTCTATTCATAATGTACTACTTGCTGCTTAGAAATGTACAATGAAATAAAATATAATTATTTTTAAAACTTAAAGTGTTCTGCAGATGAAATTACTGTGATAAATGACCAAAAGACTGAAGCCTATATACTTCAAAGGCAGGGGAATCTTTTGAAAAGTTCTCCAAGGTAGCTCAGTCACTACCTGCCTGTTGTATTCCATTTCCCATAAGCTGGCTGTATTCTGGGTCCCATCTTGTACCCATAATTACATGTAATTTTCTGTGATTATTTTGGCTCCTAGGTCTTTCACATTTCAGCATTAGTGATCACAGTTTGAAATGATGGCAAAAGGTCTGCCAGTTTGCATTTGTGCTTGGGAACAAATGAAAATGAAAACTCATCTTTAAAAAATCACAACAACAACCATCCAAACTCCAAATCAAAACAAACAACAGATTGCTAAGAGCAAACTCAAGGGTCAATTTTTGTGTATGACTGTCATAAATGGCCATGCAGCAATGAGACTCAATGAATTAATTATTTTTCTATACTTCTTTCCAAGGTTGGGACTGATGTTTTGTATTTTATTTACTGCCTTCCATTCCTTCTGTCATTTACCTCAACAAAATCAAGGTTCTAGAGTAACTTTCTTCTTTTCTCAAAACCTGGAAAAATGACAATGGGAGGGGGGTGCATGTGTGTCTGTGTATTCTTGTGGCTAGAAGGTTTTGAGAAAGCATTTGGATATAATGACAAGGATATCCTGCCAGTCTCTTATGGATGGAGGCATGCTGACAAGTCTTGGCATTCAACCATGGTCACTTTCAGCCTCTCCACAGGAAATATTGGACTCTGTGATACACAGAAGAAAGAAGAATGGAAGCATTTGGCATCACATTCCTCCTTTACAGTTTTCTGTTACTTCAAGCCAGCATCTTTTTTTCTCTGAACATTGGAGAAGAGGTGAAAAGCTATCACCTCAGAGAAAACCTCAGAGTCTTAGATGAACTTGTTGATCTGGGCAGTCCTAGTCTAAATCCCCCCTTTTTTTCTGTCAACAATGAAACTGATGAAATTCCACTTAGTTAACCTCCTTTCTCTTAGTTAACCTCTTTTCCTTTAGTAGTCTGAATGGGAACTAAGAAGGCAGAACCCTTTGATTCTCTTTGTAGGCCCTTCATTCTTCCCTGATAATCCTTTTCTTTTTCCATTTAACACCTCAGTTTTCCTTAGTTCTCTTTTCCTTTAGTAGTCTGAATGGGAACTAAGAAGGCAGAACCCTTTGATTCTCTTTGTAGGCCCTTCATTCTTCCCTGATAATCCTTTTCTTTTTCCATTTAACACCTCAGTTTTCCATTTGGAGAATAGAGATGAATTTTTGTTTAAAAATCATTGAAATTCTTTGTGGCAAATGTATTTTTTAAATGCCACATTTCTTTTTTTCTATTACAGTGGTCCATATGGGTTGTTCTCCATTACAACACTCCTTTCTGACATTGTTCTATGACTGTGATGAAATATAGAGGATGAGCTATCCACACCAGTACCCAGAGCTGGCTAACTTTTAGTATGAGTCCCTGCACAGCACACTCATTAATCTGATCAATATTTTGCATACTGCAGTTTATGAAACCTTTCTAAGAATCAAGATAAATTATGGCTGCTGTTGGACTTTTTTTTGCTCAGTCCAATAATTTATTCCATAAATTGAGGCACATAATTCATCAGACAGAAATTTCTTTTCTTGTAGTCAAGCTTTAATTATACTATGTCCCAGTCTACAGCTGAATATATATCTCCCTTATCAACACTTCTCTGATCTTGAGCTCTTACAGTCAAGTTTGATTTTTGCTCAAATAGCACCTTACATTTTTAAAGTACTTTGTATTTTTCACAGCACATCTCCATCTAAGATCTCATTTGATCTACATAACAGTCTTGTAAAATGAGCAAATTGAGGGTGGAGCAGATAGTGCCTGTTAGAAAGACCTGAATTTGAATCTTGCCCCTGATATTCAATAGCTGTGTGACACTGGAAAAAGTTATTTAACCTCTCTGTATCTGTTTCTTCATGTGGTAAGTGAAAATAGGCAATATGGCAAAGAAGCTAGAATGCTGTCCCAGTTTCAGGTCAAGTTATTTTAACCTTTTGGTGTCTCTGCTAACTAGAATTTATGAGGTAGCTCAGGTTCTGATCATACATTGGTAGTATGTGTGTATGCGTGCGAGAGAGAGAGAGAGAGAGAGAGAGAGAGAGAGAGAGAGAGAGAGAGAGAGAGGGAGAAGGGGATAAGAACAAAGAGCATAAAATGAGATAATGTGTGTAAAGGGCTTTGAAATTGTAAAGCACAACATAAATATGAGATATTGTTATATATATATATATATATATATATATATTTTCCCTCCCCCAAAGGAACAGAAACTCTCCAGACAGAAACTAACACTCAGAAGGGTTAAGTAATATTTTTATAATCATGTACCCAATTAGGTGGCCTGATGAATAGAATGCCATGCCTAAAGTCAGGAATATTCATTCTCCTGAGTTCAAATCTGGCCTCAGACACTAGTAATTACTAAGTGTATTTCTGGGCAAATCATTCAACCCTTTTTTTTTTTTTTTTTTTCAGTTTCCTTGCTGGTAAAATGAGTTAAAGAAGGAAATGACAAACTATTCCAGTATCTTCGTCAAGAAAACCCCAAAATGGCCAGGAAGAGTTGGACAAGACTGAATCTTCACAACTAAAACAGGATTTGGAAAGGAAAACAAAATCAGATCTCCTCTCATTCTGGTATTCTTTACCCTACACTAGTGGGGTTCACATATCATGCTATTTTCTACAGGAGAGACTCTATCACCTAGACAAACCATATTTGACTATTATGGCATGAAAAACATTCCTTCAGAATTTTAGGGAATACCCTAATTGACAAAAAGGACCCAGTATAGTCAGATATCCTTATAAAAGGAGTAAAAAGTAAAGATGACAAGAAGGAAAAAAAAATTTGGCTCACATCAATCATTGCCTGCCTCAATAAATAGGGACTTGCTAGTTACTATAGAATGTCTTCCCCCCTGAGGCTCCTGTATTGTGAGAGCCCCCCTATAATATTTTATTGAGGTACCTCAGTTCTTTTCCTGGTATCTCAGATGAGATAGCTTCTAAACCCTTACCAACTTATTTCCCTTTTTGCTGACTTTTCTTGCAGTGCTGTGGTGTAATTCATCTGTAGACTTTTGAGCAGTTCTAATTGTCTAACTATCTGCTCTGGCATAATCATAAAACCTTTTAACATTTCACATAGCCCCTAGGAAAATGGATTTCCATGTCCAGAATGTGACCTTCAGCTATTCTTTCCTAAAATGAATACCAGATACATGCTCAGGCTTTTAACAGCTCTAGCCTGGTTTGTCATTTTTTTTCTTCCCCTCCCTTGAAGTTTCCACCTAATCTCTTCAACACTCCCATCTTCCGGAAGGATTGGCTCTACGCTTGCTTTTCCCATTTCTCTTTATTTCTTTTGCTTTTCCCATTTCTCTTTATTTCTTTGTTATAATGATGTCACTGAGCACCAGGCCATTTTCCCTCAAATTTTTTCTTCATAGTTCTCTTGATCAGTCTCGATTTTTGATCATATTGACTTGCCTGTCATTACCTGTTTCCTTTTCCATAATTATGCATTCCACTTACACTTAGCCCTCTCTATTGGAGAAGTTGTTTTCTTTGAACATCCTCATTTTCCTGTTTGTGACTTTTTGTAGTGCCTCACTTCAGCCACACTGAAGCTCATTATTGTAGCCCTCACACTTTTTAAAATAGGTGATTCCTCTCAAAGAAGTTTTCATTTTCATTAAAATTCTTAATCCAGTTGACTGTGATTACCATTTCTTATGCTTCCCATTCACCCTTCTGTCTTCTAATCGTGCTTTCTACCATATAGAAAGCCAAGTGTGGCTGGCCTCTTCTTAGGGGATATACCCATTAAATTAAGGACTTATTTCTATCCAATTATTTCCTCTGAATAAAGCATTAAGTAATTAAGGCTGAAGAATGGCTGGCAGGGATCTCACTAGTCCTTCTGCTATTTTAGAACCCAAAGACCATCCATATTTTAAACAAAATATTAATTTATCCCCATCAGCCTAGAAGCAACCTCAGGTCGGATCAACTTTTTTTTTTTAAAGAAAAGTTTTCCCTTGATCAGGCAACGCCTTCAATGATCAACAAGCATTTATTAAGTATTTATCAGATGTCAGATACTACGTTGGAGCTTAGGATACAATCTCTAATGGCATCAATCTTGCATTCTAAAGTAAAAGATCAGTACATATATAAATATATGTAAGTAAATATGAAAGTATGTGGAATGCTTAAATATAAAGTAGTCTGAGAGAGGGGGCACTAGTTTGTAAGGGAATCAGGAAAGACTGTATGCAAGCAGACATTGCCTGAGCTGTATTTTAAAGGAAGTGAAGACCTCTGTGACGTAGGCGGTAAGCAGACTATGCATTCTAGGCATCCACACACCATTACTGCATCTTTCTCCCATTGTTTTAAACTTTCTGAAAAAGTTATCTATACAAAATGCCTTCCCTTCTTCCTTATACATTGTCTACTCAGCCTATTGTAAATTGATTTTGCCCTCTCACTGTAATATTGAAACTGCTCTTTTCCCCAAGTTATCAGGCAACCTGCTATACTGGATAGACTGTTGGACTTCATGTGAGAATAATCTGGCTTTTAATTTCACCTCAGATACTTACTACTTCTTCATTAATTTCTTTGATTCTGAATTTCCTCCTTTGTAAAATTAGGAATTTGGACTCAATAATCTCTGTCATCATGTATCCTATGATCATTAGTAGTTAGAGTATGTGGAATATAACAAGTACTTAATAAATAGTTGTTAACTGACTATGTTATTATTTTTTACCTCCACAGGGGAGTACTTCCTCCTGTCTTGACAGGGCTTCAGAGATAGGATTTTGTTTTAGTTCTATGAGATCACAGAGTTTGGAGCAGGGAGGGAGTTCATTTTTCAAATGAAGAATCTGAATACCAGAGAGTTGTGACTTACCCAAGATCACACAGATAGTAGCAGAACTCCTATCATAACTCATGTTCTCTGACTCCAAAATAAGTGTTTCTATTACCATATCACTTCTAATTGTTCTGTTTTCCCTTATGACTTTGCCAGCTCTTTAATGTGGACCTGTCCTTGACCCTTTTGTCTTTCCTTTTTATATTCCTTCTTTGGACTCAGTCTTAGTCACTCATAATGCTTAACTATTATTATTACTAAGCAAATGATTTTGAAATCTAGGGATTTTTTTCTGAAAAGGTGCTTTCTAAAGTATAAATATAAAAATACTGCATAAATGTGTTGTTATTGTGACAGATTGAACGTGTAGATTTTTGAGTTCCACATGCATATTCTACCTGCCTTCAGGATATAGGATCAAAGATTTAGAGTTACAGCTTACTATATAATCTTATTCTTCCTCTCATTTTGCTTATGAGAAAACTGAGGCACAAAGAGATTAAATGACTTGCAAAGGGTCATATAATAAGACAGTGAAATTTAAATTCAGGTCCTTCTGATTCCTTTCTGGATTAGGTTATTCCTCATCTCCAGTAGGATGTTCTATTATATGAATCCCAAGTGGAGATCATGATCTTCCATCTTTGACTCCTTTATTTCTGTCTCCATTATATGCCTAGCCTTTCCATTCTAAAACCTTGTGATTTAATTTGACTTTCCCCTTTCTTCTCTCAGTTACCAGATGGCATGATTTTACTTTTTTTATATTTCTCATAGTTGACGCCTCTTTTCTATTCTCTTATCTCCTACTAATCTAATATAGACCTTTATTACTACCCACCAGACTATTTCAATAGCCTCCTCAAATGTCTTCCAGCTATAATTTCCCCCCTCTCTAATGGATTCTTTATACTGCCACTAGAACAATTTTTATTATTCATAGAATTGATCTTATAATTCCTTTGCTCAATAATCTTCAATGGGTCCCTATTAATTCCTGAATAATTCTGTTTTTTCAAAGCACTTCAAAAATTTTGAGTGTTATCATCTCTCCACTCTTATCTCTTATTATTTTTATATATTTCCAACCATGTCACATATATAATCCTATACACATCAGACAAACTAATTCACAATTTGTGTTCCAGACATATCTGTGTTTTTATTAATGCTTTTCCTCACTTACAGAAACCTTCTGTATGATTTTTTACCTGCAGAATTCTTATGCATTTTTAGAGCCCAATTCAAAATCCCCTCCTCCATGAATCCCTCCCAGATTCCCTTGAAATCAATACCCTTCTAATTTGTATAGCATTTTATATATGAATAGCAAGTAGCATTTTGCTCTGCAATTCTCAAAGCACAAAATGAAAGCAGTTAGAATGAATTATAACCATTTGTGTTTGGTATCATATTAAACTATAAGCTCTATGAAGTCAAAAAAAAATCATGTCCAAAGTGTGAATCTGTGTCAGTTTCCAGAATGCTCTACATCAATAAATGTTTTTATTAAATATTAACTTAAAGGATTAATGAAAATAACATAATAATGAGTGTTATTTTGGAATAATAGAATAATGAAAATAACTTTAAAGCTTAGAAAGCACATATGTCAAAAATAACCATTGTGAGCCAAAACTATTATTATGAGACTTGAAAAGATTAAATGATTTTTTCTAGCTGGTGAGTTTTGATATACATGCATACATGATACATGATATACATGCATACATGATACATGATATACTTGCATTTGCTGTGCCATAATAGAGTTGTAATTCATATGATCATAGACATGAAGTTGGAAGATATCTTCATGGAGGGTGCTTTGTCCGAGGTCACACTGATAGTGTCCTGACTATACTAAGCTTGCTCTATAAACACAGTTTCTGTAAAGGTATCAATTCCTGTAGTGCCATAAAACCTTGGAATCATGGGATTTGAAGATTGAAGATGTTGGAATTAGGCCAACTAATTGCTTCTCTTTAGAGCTGGAGAAGCCAAGAACCTAAAAGATCAAATCATGTGTCCAAAGTCACATGGTTAATGCAAGTCAAAGGTACGTATTTTCTATTTGCCTGAAACTAATATATGCACATAAACATTATACAAAGGTATGTATAAGTAATAATATCTAATTCAATCACTTATTCCCCTTTTATAAAAATATAACTTTATGAAAATAAAAGCACACTAATTCCCTATCATAAATAGTGTAGAAAATGGGAGCAAGATTAGAAAAGATATAGGATTTAAGTTGAAAGTGAAATAGGGCTGGGTGTGGAGAAGTCCATTTTGTGGAAATTGTAGCAAGGCAGCAAAAAGGCATTTATGGCCAAGCGAATATAATAAAGATGACAATACTCTCTAAACTAATCTATTTATTTAGTGCTATACCAATCAGACTTCCAAGAAAATATTTTAATGCTCTAGAAAAAATAACAACAAAATTCATATGGAACAATTAAAAGTCGAGAATCTCAAGGGAATTAATGAAAAAAAAAATCAAATGAAGGTGGCCTAGCTGTACCTGATCTAAAATTATATTATAAAGCAGCAGTCACCAAAACCATTTGGTATTGGCTAAGAAATAGATTAGTGGATCAGTGGAAAAGGTTAGGTTCACAAGACAGAATAGTCAACTATAGCAATCAAGTGTTTGACAAACCCAAAGAGCCTAACTTTTGGGATAAGAATTCATTATTTGATAAAAAACTGCTGGGATAACTGGAAATTAGTATGGCAGAAATTAGGCATGGACCCACACTTAACACCATATACCAAGATAAGATCAAAATGGGTCCATGACCTAGGCATAAAGAACGAGATTATAAATAAATTAGAGGAACATAGGATAGTTTATCTCTCAGACTTGTGGAGGAGAAAGAAATTTGTGACCAAAGATGAACTAGAGATCATTACTGATCACAAAATAGAAAATGTTGATTATATCAAATTAAAAAGGTACAAACAAAACTAATGCAAACAAGATTAGAAGGGAAGCAACAAACTGGATAAACATCTTTACACTTAAAGGTTCTGATAAAGGCCTCATTTCCAAAATATATAGAGAACTGACTTTAATTTATAAGCAATCAAGCCATTCTCCAATTGATAAATGGTCAAAGGATATGAACAGACAATTTTCAGATGATGAAATTGAAACTATTACCACTCATATGAAAGAGTGTTCCAAATCACTATTGATTGGAGAAATGCAAGTTAAGACAACTCTGAGATACCACTACACACCTGTCAGACTGGCTAAGAAGACAGGAAAAAATAATGATGAATGTTGGAGGGGATGCGGGAAAACTGGGACACTGATGCATTGTTGGTGGAGTTGTGAATGAATCCAACCATTCTGGAGAGCAATCTGGAATTATGCCCAAAAAGTTATCAAACTGTACATACCCTTTGATCCAGCAGTGCTACTACTGGGCTTATATCCCAAAGAGATACTAAAGAAGGGAAAGGGACCTGTATGTGCCAAAATGTTTGTGGCAGCCCTATTTGTGGTGGCTAGAAACTGGAAAATGAATGGATGCCCATCAATTGGAGAATGGCTGGGTAAATTGTGGTATATGAATGTTATGGAATATTATTGTTCTGTAAGAAATGACCAGCAGGATGAATACAGAGAGGCTTGGAGAGACTTACATGAACTGATGCTAAATGAAATGAGCAGAACCAGATCAATATACACTTCGACAACGATATTGTATGAGGATGTATTCTGATGGAAGTGGACTTCTTTGACAAAGAGACCTAACTGAGTTTCGATCGATAAATGATGGACAGAAACAGCTACACCCAAAGAAAGAACACTGGGTAATGAATGTGAAATATTTGCATTTTTGTTTTCTTTCCCAGGTTATTTTTACCTTCTAAATCCAATTCTCCCTGTGCGACAAGAGAACTGTTCATTTCTGCAAACATATATTGTATCTAGGATATACTGCAACATATCTAACATATATAAAACTGCTTGCCATCTAGGGGAGGGGGTGGAGGGAGGAAGGGGAAAAATCGGAACAGAAGTGAGTGCAAGGAATAATGTTGTAAAAAAAATTACCCTGGCATGGATTCTGTCAATATAAAGTTATTATTAAATAAAATAAAATTATAAAAAAAAGTTTGTAAAACTTTAAAAATTAAAAAAAGGCATTTATGAAAGTAGGATGTTTATCAAGAAAAATACAGTAATGTTCAACATTCTCTCACCAGATTACAAATAGCAGTCCTCTTATTGGCACCCATTTTATGTCCCATACGTTCAATCAGGAATTCTTGATAATATTTTTTTATTATGAGCTCCTTTGGCAATCTGATGAAGACAATGGATCACTTTTCTGATAAAATGATTTTAAATGCAATAATAATTTTAAATTATTTTTAAATAATCAAATTCAAATTTTATTAAATTAAATTTTAATTTTAAGTAATTCTAAATGCAAAAATAAATAGGATTACAAAGAAATCCAATTACATTTAAATGTTATTATCAAAATATAAACAAGTTTGTAGACCCCAGGTTAAAAGACTCCTACTCTAAATAAACCATGGACAACTTTGGTAAGGAGGAAGTATTGAAATCATTAGAAGGCTAGGGACACTTGATATGCCTTATACCATTAGGAGTAATTTAGATATAATAGAAAGCCCTTTCTAATTTGATTGATTCTTCATTTCTGATTAATAAATATTTACTGAGCACCTACTAGGTTCAAAGCATGAAAATATCAGACACCTCCAAAATAATTTATGAACTATTTTCTAATGATGTGTGAGATATGTCTAACCTTTTAGAATTGTTCAAGTGTGGCCTTGCCACTGGAAAAGACAGGAGATTTATCAATGACCAGTAATGATGATAATTTTCTTTCTCTCAAATATATTTCCATCACCCCCCCCCCAATGTATACATATGTCTGCAATTATACCTCATGCACAGTTAATCCAAAAAAAATGGTATGCTGTCTAGAGATCTGTAAATATAATGTAACTGAGGTTTATTCCAAGGTTTGAGAATGTAGCTGCATACAATCTAGTTTGCTAGGTATTTGAATCATTATCTATGAGTATCTCTCTCAATAGCTATTGGTCAGTATTAAGAAATACACTGTAAACCTGCAACTATATTTTTCAATAAAAGAATTCCTTTTTCCTTATCCAAACTTTTTTTAATCTGCCATCATTTCATTTACTTTTCTAGTTCAAGCAACTATATGATCTTTCTGTTAACTCTCTGTCTGGACTCTATAATGACTTGAAATTTTTTCTCATTCTTTTCTCATGTCTCCTTTCAAGAGTATCAGAATCCCTCTTCCTGAGGGTAGTCAGCTCTTCATTTCCTAAGCCATTTTGACAGTTCTTTTATAACAAATGGTTCATTCAGAAACATTAAGTTCCTAAATTTAGGGAATCTGAAGATTCCTTGAATTGTGAAGGATCCTATATATTTTTTGCCTGTTACATTTCTTCTTGCTGGTCTTATAGCATTATTTTAGTCAATTCTGTTCTTATCTCTTTCTTTAAAAAAATTAGCGCTCTCTCTCTCTCTCTCTCTCTCTCTGTGTGTGTCTTTCTCAGTATATAGATAGATATTCATGTTATTTTAGAATTCCTGTCTTTTTCAGATTCATCCTTATCTATTTTCAGGATAATATCAATAATAAAAACAATAAGAGCTGATATTTTTATAGCCTATGAGATGTAGTACTTTACTCATTTTCTCATTTGATCTTCTTTTCCTTCTCCCTTTTCTTTGATTTCTCTTTTAAATCTCCTTTCTATTTTATTCCTCTTCTCTTCTCTCCTTCCCTCTATCTTTCCTTTGCTTTTTCTTTCTCATCTCTCTAAGGACTGATTCCATTCCTTAGTCTCAAGATCAACTTCATTTCATTCAGAAGACTGATTTCTTTTCTTTCCCAGGTATAAGCCATTAGAGGAGGTTTCTTTTACAGGCATATAAGACATTTCCATTAAATAAAGCTGTCTGAATTCATCTTTAGGGAAGGCATTTCTTTTAAATCTGGCAGATACATCCATTTTTTTTCTATAACTCCCACACAGGATCAGAAAAAAGAGGGTATTCCATTTGTCTCCCACCTGAAATCCATAGGCTATGGATCAAATCAAAAATGCCTTTTTAAGGTGATGCTGGGCATTTTCAGTAAGCTCATTTGGTCTCTGTGACATTGTCAACATTCTCAACAAAGATCAGACAAACACACATAAACACACATACACAGATACATATTCCCAAATATATAATACAAACATTAAAACTGAAGATTGAGACAATGATAATTTAAGTTATAAGAAGGAGGGATAAATCTAGACAATTCTACATCAAACATACAACACAAAAACCCTATCTTAAAAAGCCTAAATTCCAAAAACAGAAATCTGAGGGGAAAATATGCCAATGATAAAAGCACTTCTTTTTAAGACTTAAATTTACACGAAGTTTCAGGAAAAGTTCCTTTGCTAAGGCAATCATTTGCTTATTTTCTTTGATGCCAGATAATATCTTTTAAAATCCATTTGGGTAATTACCCAGCTAATAATTTCTCTAGGTTAATTGATAGAATAATTGGCACATCTGAGATGTGAACTATATTTTCTGAGGTGTTTTGTGCATTTCTTTAAAGTACAGAAGCCTACTATTACCCTTCAGGAGAGCAGAGGGTTTCTAAGCAGCAATGACTAAGAGGGAAGAGAATAGTTGGACTTGTCAAAGTAGAAAAGAGACCCTGTTCCTTTCTGCCCCACAATGTTATGACATGCTCTTTCTGGATTGATAAGCATGATTCTCATTCTCTTCTTAAAGAAATATCAAAAATGAACAACAGATCTGGGTCCAAAGATGAAATCTAAAAATCTATGGCTTCCTTTGGGGTTTTCTGTACCCTGAGATCAATAAGGGGTACTAGTGACTATATCAAGCAAGCTATATACTACATATATGCAATCCTTGCCTGAGAAGTCATGTAACACAATCAATAAGCATACTAAGGCTGCAAAGGACTAGGAAACAAGCATTTACATGTGTCTACAAACCTATTTGCTTTCACATAGAACTGCGTGATTATTTCTCTATATGCATATCAGATTCTTGAATATGATCCCTCTATGAAAGGTTCCATATTGCTGTGTCAATCAGTGAACTTGGTTTCTACTCCATGTTATTAGTTATTTATAGAGCTCTGTGCATGTACCTGACACTTCACAGAACCAGATGCCTTCTCCAAGGAGCCTGCAAGTCAGTGTCAGAGAAGTCAGATATACTAAGTGGTAAGATTGGATATGATTTCAAAGGTGGCACTCTGGGGGATGAGGGTAGGAGATGAGGAAACTGAAGACAGATACCTTTGTTGATTCAGAAAAGTGAGATGATAGCAGATTCCTGGGGATAAAAGACAAATATAACTACTTCTAGAATATCCCCATGTGGGTTACCTTTTGCAAATAAATCATAAGCAGATATTTTCCTGAAAACTTATTTGTTCCTTGGCTGCCTCTTCCTCAACTTAGATAGTATCAATATATTGAATAACAGACATTTACTTATCACTCATTTTATCCTCAACTCTAGGCTAAGTGTTTTTGGAAGAAAATAATAGAGTAAGCTCAGAAAGGGGTAACTGGGAAGACAAGAAAAGCAGCATAAATAATTAGAGAATAAAATGTGTCAATATATAGGAAAGCATAATATATATATTATATATATATACATATATATATAATATATATATATATGATAGAAGTTCAAAGAAAGGAGAGATCAATGGTAGTTGGAAAAGGAAAGGTTTCTCAAAGGAGATTGCACTTAAGAGAGGATTTGGACAAGTAAAAAGAATTTTAAAAATATTTAATACATGTTTGTCTAAGAAAACTTAATTGCTGAAATAAATATGTTTAAGAAAAAAGAATGAAGGAAAATGAAGAAAGGAAAAAAGAAGGAAAAGAAGGAAGAAAATCTGGGAAGGAGGAAAAGGAAAAAAAACAAAGATGGAAAGAAAAAGTACCACCATAATATACTCTAAAGCAAAATAAAAATGACTTCATTCATTCTACCTCTGTGATAAGAAAACTGCACTCTCTATTTCTCTCTGTCTCTCTGTCTCTCTCTCTCTTTTTCTCCTTTCCTCCCTCCCTCCAAAAGGAAGATAATATCTTCATTCAAAAGTGGCTATGAGGATAAAGTTAGATAATTTCTTGAAACATTTTGCTAACTTAAAAGCGCTACATAAATGACAGTTATATTCATCATCATCATAATCAGTTTTAGCAGTGGTATATTCTGTTTGGGATAGTAGCACCTTAATTAACCTCCATTAGTCCCAATAATTGAAAATTTATGGTCCAGAGTTGGGGACTTGTAATCCAAGTTCATATATGAGACTGTAGACAGTTACATCCAGGAAAGCAGTAAAAATGACCTTGATGTCCTAGTCAGATTGCTATCCATTCCTACCTACCATGCTAGTATTTGGGCTGAATCCATGTCTCTCTCCTAATCACAGCCTGCTACACGGAAGGTAGCTTGCTTTTAGGCATTACATATTCCACCAATGACAATAATCACACCCCAGGATAATAATACTGCCCATCCCAAAAGGGTTAGTGAATTGAATAGTCAAACCTCACTACACAAGCTATGAGCCGAACTTACTCTATGAGACATGAACTAACCTAACCACAGACCAATGTAGCTGTTCCTTCCCCAGTGAAAATATCATGCCAGTAGCTATGGAAATCAGCCAGGGTACATTTAGAGTAAGTTGAAATGAAATTAGCTATCAAGTCAGTGGGAAATTTTACTTAGAGAAATCATAATTCCTTCTAAAATGAAATCTTAGGCTCCAAAGACAAAACAGAAGCTTTTAGGGGCTTAAGAACTACTATTTTGGTTCATTCTAGAGAAAAGTATGGACATTAATTTCCATGACATTTACCTTGAATTATTAGGAGGCGGGACCTGAACACCTCTAGCAACATTTCTAGCACCTCTTAAAATGTTAAATATTTTGGCAAATAGGACAATTGTTTCAGGAGATGGATGTGTCCAGTTCTTATCCCTAATTCTTACTATTAGATGAAAACCTTATGGTGAGTAAAAATCAGAGTTCAACTCAAATACAATCAATTTGCTTACTCTGGACTGAATGGAGAATGAGGAGAAGGCTGCATTGACTTATTCCTACTGTTTGATGGCTTGAATAAATGCTTTTGAATGAGTGCTGTTGAATGATTACAACCAAAATCCATACAGTGTAATCCTACAGCTTGCAGGCAATGTCTTAAAATGTGCACCATAGGACAGAAGTCTTGACAAAATCCAAGAGGAGGCAGAGGGGAAGAGAGTCCACAAATCGATGAGTTAATGTTTTCCTTTTTGAGCTACAAGATTGATGAATAGCAAATGGAAGCTTGAAATATTTTGCTCAATAACAAACAGCATAACATTTTAAAAGAAATTGGGAGCTTTAAGACTGGAAAAGCATATTGTTAAGACAGCTCAGTCAATTTTTTTTTAATTCTTCTGACAGACACAGGACTTCAATTCCAGATGGAGAAGCACAAATATCCCCAAAAGATTCCATTTTGGTAAAATATCTAACTCTCACTAATGTCATATTTGGGAGAGAGAAACACCCCAATGAATATAATCTGCAAAGAGATATATAAATGTGAGCTAAAGGAATAATAACAATCATCACCACCATCATCAATAGCTGGTATTTATAGAGTTCTGTTTATAAAGCATTTTACATGCTTTATCTTATTTGATCTTCACAACAACCTTGTCAGATTGATGTTATTTTCATTATTTTCCCTATTCCACAGATAAATGTAAGGCTGAAGTTTGCCAAGGAAGAAGGTATCTGAGGTGGACTGTAAGCACAAGTCATTCTGGTCTAAAATCAGCACTTAGAGGCAGTATGACATGAAGGAGCTGGACTTGAGACAAAAGAGAATATATGTCAGGTATTGTGCTAAGCACTGGGGACACAAAGAAAGGCAAAAATCATTCCTCTCCTCAAGGAGCTCATACTCTAATGGTGGACATACATTAAATAACTCATTCCATAGAAGACATGTAAAGGATCTAAAAAGAAAAAATACAAAAAGTTGGCTGGACCTAAGGAAGTTTCCTGGAGAAGGTGAAATTTGAGCTGACTTAAAAGAAACCAGGCAATTACAAAATGGAGGTGAGAAGACAGAGCTCACCAATACTTTCCTGGTTATAGTTCAATCAAAAAGCATATATTAAGTGCCTACTGTGTGACAAGCATCACGCTAAGCTCTAGTGATATAAAAACAGGCAAAAGATAACCCCTGCCTTTAAGGGGTTCACAATGGAATGGGGGAGACAACATGTAAATACATACGTATAAATGAAGTATATAGAGGATAAATAGGAAATAATCAATGGAGGGAAAACAAAAGAATTAAGAAGATCTGATAAAGACTTCAGGGGGAAGATGAAATTTTAATTGAGACTTGAAGAAAGCTAAAGAAGCAAGTGGTTAGAGATGAAGAGGGAGAGAATTTCAGATATGGGGAATGATCCAATAAAATACTCAGAACTGAGAGATGGTGTGTTTACCTTGTATCACTGAACAGAAAATTACATGAAAGGAGCAAGGGATAAGAAGATGGGGAGGGGTAGAATGGGGGGGGACTAGTTATGTAGGGCTCTGAATTAAAAAAAAAAGAAGATTTTGTATTTATTCTGAAGGTAAAAGGGAGTCAATAGAGTTTATTGGGGAAAGGAAATTGGTAGCAAGGAGATCAGATCTGAAAATGTTCTCTATATTTACTTCTCCAATTTTATTTATTGAAAGGAGAGAATGGGGGGGTGGAAGGAGGAAATGAAAGAAAGAAGGAAGGAAGGGAGGAAAGAAGGAAGGAAGGAAGAAAGAATGGAAGGAAAGAAGAAAGGAAGGAAGAAAGGAAAGAAGGAAAGAATGAATGAAGGAAAGAAGAAAGGAAGGAAGGAAGGAAGGAAGGAAGGAAGGAAGGAAGGACGGAAGGAAGGAAGGAAAGAAGGAAGAAAGGGGGAGGAGGAAGGAAGGCAAGGAGGAAGGAAGGAAGGAAAGAAGGAAGGAAAGGAAAGAAGGAAGGAAAGGAAGGAAGAAAGGAAGGAAAGGAAGGAAAGAAGGAAGGAAGGAAAAAAGGAAGGAAGGAAAGGAAGGAAAGAGAGGAAGGAAGGAAAGAAGGAAGGAAAGAAGGAAGGAAGGAAAAAAGGAAAGAAGGAAGGAAGGAAAGAAGGAAGGAAGGAAAAAAAGGAGGAAGGGAGAGAGAAAAGAAAGGAGGAAGGGATGGAAGAAGGGAGGGAGAGAAGAAAAGAGAGGGGAAGAGAGGAGGAGGGAAGGGAGAGGATGGTATGCAGGAGGGACATAAAGTAAAAAAAAAAAAAACCATTGTATCTTAAACCAGGAAAAGGCTACACTGTTGATTTTACTTCTCTTTCTCTGAGCAAATCTTTGAACTTCTTTAAGCATGCTATTCCACTTATAACGTGAAGATAAAATCTGTTTTGTCACTGTTGCAAGAGATATTATATCAAATATGAAAACATACAGGAAGACCTTTAAAAACACAAATAATATGAAGATAATAATACCTTGCACTTCCATATGTACATCAGAAAATAATTATAAATGATCTTCTCATTCCCTGCCCTTCAGTGCCTCCTTCCCTCTCAACTTTTCAAAAGGAAAAAAATTCTATTCTGAAGGTTTATATAACTACTTTTGATTTTTCTAAGGTTTCAGAGCTTTTTCTATGCTTTAATATATGATGATAAGCATTTCTGGCTTCAGAACTGTGATCTCAGCAAAATATATACATCTTAATATTTGAGAAGAATGTGATCTTTTGGAGGGGAGGGCAGGGGAAGGAGGAAGGGGTTGTCCTCCATACATAACCTAAACACATGAACGGAGCAAATGAAAATGTTATTTATAATCTGAAATATCAAACTGTTCCCCCAAGTGACAAGATCAATATTGCAGCCCAGCTCTTTTCCTCCCCTGACAGATGGTGCTATTAAAAATACTGAACAGCATATTTCTTTGGTGGGAAAAAATGGAAAAAAAATCCTCAGACAGTCTATATTATCTTCCACAAATCCACATTTTAGGGTCCATATTTTGTGAGAAAGAAATAGCAAACTGTTAACATGTTTCTCTTCCAAATGTTATCATTTTTGTAAAGACAGGACTTTATTTTATTCCTTATAAATTTCACTCAGAGCCTAGCACTGTGCTATGTACACAGAATACAGAATATTTCAGTAACATTTGAAGGGTATGTGAATAAATGGATTTGAAAAATTAGAACTTTCTGACAAATAGGTGGGGTATGTGCATGCAAACAGGACTGGGTGAAAAAGTAAATTTTACATGGGTGATCAATCTCCTAGGGAAAAGGGAATTAACTTGAGGATAAATCTGTTCAGAAATACTTTTTTGAGGAGGGGTTGGGGGGAGCAGGAATGGCAGGATAGAGTCCTGTGTTTTTTTTTTTTTTTTTTTTTTTTTTACTATAGGGAACTCCCTGTGAAGAGATTCTGGTTAGTGAAGTAAATCAACAACTGACTAGTAGTAACTAATAGAATTCAAATGTGCCATGAGAATTAGGAGTTCAGGGCTTTGTCCAGTGATCTACAACTAATATGTGTCAGAAACAAACTTGAAACCAATTTTTTTTCTCTAAAGCTTTCTTCCATTTACTATTTCACATTCTCTCTCTTCTCTCTCTCTCTCTCTCTCTCTCTCTCTCTCTCTCTCTCTCTCTCTCTAATATTTGTTAACTTAAATAGAAATTGAACATATATTTAATTGATATAGAGAAATCTTAGAAAATTAGAAAGATTAGGAAAATCTTTCTACTAATGCAGGTAATACCTTTTCCATAACTTAACTTAAAAGTCTTAGGCAACTAAGTGGTACAGTGGATGGAGTGCTGGGTCTGGAGCCAGGAAAACTCATCTTCTTGAATTCAAATCTGGCCACTGACACTTCCAGGCTATGGGACCCTGGGCAAGTCATTTAACCCTCTTTACCTCAGTTTCCTCATTTTTAAAATGAGGTAGAGAAGGGAAAGGCAAACCACTCCAGTATCTTTGTTTAGAAAACCCCAAATGGGATTACAAAATCATGACTGGAACACCTGAACAACAAGAAGAACATGGGCCAAATATAGGCACTAGGCTTAATGGTCCCTTACTAAGTGCTTAAGAAATGTCATTGTCTTGCCTTTTTTAAGTTTTGGTGAGCAGTCAGGTGATGCCATAGTGCATAGAGTGCCATGACTGAAGTTAGGAAAACTCATCTTCCTGAGTTCAAATCTGGCCTCAGACATTTACTAGATATGTGACTCTGGGAAGAACCCAATTTTAAGGAAAAGGAACCTACTAAAAATGTTATTTAAGTATAGCTTCATTTATGGAATTTAGTATGTTACAATAGGTGGTTTTGAAGCGAGGAAAGCCTGGGTTCAATTTTTGCCTCTGATACATACTGGCTGCGTGACTCTAGAAAAGTCACTAATCCTCTTAATGTTTTAGGTGATTCTCCAAGGCATTTTGCTGTTGTTGTTCAGTCATTTTTCAGTTATGTCCTACTCTTTATGAACCCATTTGGGGTTTTCTTGGCAAAAATATTAAAGTTGTTTATCATTTTCTTCTCTAAGTCATTTTACAGATAAAGAAATTGAGACAAACACAGAATTATGTGGCTGTCCAGGGTCACACATATAATAAGTTTCTGAGGCCAGAGTTGAACTTAGGAAGATGAGTCTCCTTAAATCCATACCCAGAGCTCTTTCCTCTGTGTCACCTAGCTGCCCCTTTAGCATCACTGCACACTTTTAAATTGGTTGAGGGTCAATAGTCAATAATCAACAAACATTTATTAAGCACCTCCTATGTGACAGACACTGTGCTAAGTGTTGAATGGACAGGTGAGGCACACTTACCACTGTGCTGATATCTACAAAATTTGATACTAAGATGAAATTATTGAGTACAGTGTACTCTGTACTCTGGGGCATTTCTCTGAGAGCACACAACTGTGTATACAATGTATTACTCAAGAAGAATTAAGTTTCTTGAGGTCAGGGACTGTTTCACTTTTGTCTTTGTTTCCTTTTGCCCAACTTGGTATCTGACACAGAATTAATAAGGGCTTATTGAATGGGAGTGAATCATAGGAAGAAGCACAAACCAGGCACAAGGGAACTATGTTCCAAACCAGGCACAAGGGAACTAGGTTCCAATCCTGACTCTGCTGCTGACTCCCTGGGAGACCTTGAATAAATTATATCACTCTCTGAGTGGGCAGAGCTGGCCAGGGTCATTAGGATTCAACTCTCCCAACTTTCATTCAATTAAAATGGAAAAATTAAATGAAAAAAATATGAAGAAATTAAAACTGGAGATGACATTCATTGCAGAACTGGAAAGGGGAAATGATTATCCTAGTTTTCAAATAATTGAAGAGATTATGATTTGAAAACGAGAGGAGAGTAATCTTGATTTCTACTCCTAGTATAATTCTGGCATGTCCTTGTTTTTTTTTAAAGCTTTTTATTTTTCAAAACATACGCATGGACAATTCTTCCATATTAGCCCTTGCAAAACCCTGTGTTCCAATTTCTCCTCCTTCCCCCATGCCCTCACCTGGATGGCAAGTTGTCCAATATATGTTAAACATGGTAGAAATATATGTTAAACCCAATATATGTATACATATTTATACAATTATTGTAGCATGTCTTATTAAATTGAGGATAAGTGGATATTTTATAAAAGAAGCAATGGCCAGGACAAGCCAGAATGAGATGAGGCTAGTGAATGTGGTCCCATTGTATTCTTCTTGAAGTCAGACCAGATTTAGAATATTATGCTTAGTTCTTAGGAAAAGCCTAATATTAAGGAAAGACATTTAAAAACTGTACTACATCTAGGGGACAGCGATAATTTTGGTGAAGGCCATTGAAATCATGCCATTTGGGGAATGGTTGAAAGAAACAGGAATGCTTAATGTAGAGGAGACTTTGTGAGGGATAGGATAGCTTTCTTCAAGGCAAAGAAGGGCTGCCATGTTGCAGAGAGATTATATTTGTTCTTCTTGGTTCTAGAAAATAGAATTAAAACCCCGAGATGCAGTTGCCAAGAAGCAAATTTAGATTCAATACAAAGAAAACCTTCTCAATAATTAGAGCTATCCAGAAGAGAAATGAGCTTTCCCTTCACTGCAGGACTTAAGAACAAAAGTAAGACGATCAGTTATCAAGTATATCTTAGAAAAGATTTTATTTTTCAGGACTGAGTTGAATTAGATGGCCTTTGAGACTTCTTGCAACTTCAAAATTTTGTGATTTAAGTGGGCCTTACCGTCTGATTCACCCCAATTATCCTCCCATACACCCCTCTCTTAGAAGATGACTTCCTAGTATCTTTCATCTGTATCATATTGATATAGATGACACATCTGTATTATACTTGCTGACACATACTTGCTGTTTGATCATAGGCAAATCACTTAATCTTTCAGTGTCTAGGACTACTTTCTAAAATAAGTTTCAGAGCAGCTAGATGGCTTAGTAGAGAGAGCAACAGATCCTTGAGTCAGGAGAACCTGGCTTCAAATCTGGTCTCAGATACTTACTAGCTGTGTGGTCCTGCACAAGTCACTTAATTCCAATTGCCTCCAAAAATAATGAGTTTCAGGGCTAATCTATTTCAGAGGAAGAAGTTCATATACCATGAGTTCCTTGTAAAAAAAAACCCTCATAGATCCATATTTCTTCCCCAATAAAAAAGTTCAAGGAATTTTGATAAATGTTGTGGGAGCTAAAATCAACAATAAAACCATCTCTTTTCTCAAGAAGTTTTCATTTTATTGAAATGGAAGTATATGGAATGGGGAGAGGGGAAATGGGCACAAGAAAATATATGAAAAAGCATATACAAAATGATGAAAAGAGGAAGAAAGGGGGGATCAAAAGGGAGCTCATATAGGAGATGATACCTGAACTCAGTTTTAAAGGTTAGGAGGAAGACAGCATCCTCCCTAACATAGGGGTGGGGGGAAGAGTCCTATCCTCCCCTATAATAGACACAATGTTTTTCTCTTCTTTCTATATCTCTTCGACCACCAATTCAATCCTCAGATGTTATTCAGGCTGTGCTTATTGACTGACCAGTTAGGGAACTCTTTGTCACCAAGCCAAGAACAGCCTCTCTGTTTGATGAATGAAACAGCCTGGAAAATGAGTCCAATGAGAATTTGGAAAGAGAAGTAAAGCAATGGAACATAACACTAGTGGCCATAAGATTTAAAAAGAAGGAAAATGCCATCCTTTGTTCAGGCCCTATGGAGGGCAGTAGTGGTCTGACAAAGAAGAAAAGATTGCTAGGTCTGATTGATACTAGGCTCATGTGACTAGCTCAGCAAACTCTCATTTTTACAAAAGAACAACTCCCTAGATAATTGGTACAGGTATCTTTCCCTTGGATCCTTACAAAATCGTCCTTGATTTTTATCTCTGTTCATTCTCTCTTGACTTTAAACCAACGAAACTCCAGAAGTTCTTTTTTTCATATTCATAAGTCAAAGATTTTCCCCATGAATTCTCTATTTCTAAGTTTAGGCTTTCAAGTGAAATGACTTTATTCCACCATTACTTTTTTTTCTGAGCAAGGTAATTGGCAATTACTTATTTTTGACACCAGCAGGAAATTTAGTAATCTGCAAAATAAATAGAACTAAGGGCATGAAAGCCTTTGTGTAGATTTCTGCATTTCTTGGCTCTTTGCTTCTGTAAGCCCTTGTGTTATCTATTTTTATCTGCATTAGGCATTTCACATTATTAGTCTCAGCTTTTTTCTTCGATCTTCTGTTTTTCCCTAATTTTCTTGGAACCTTAAGAGATAGATAGCAGAATAGGAGTTATGTTTAAAGACAGCTAATGTCCTGGGCAAAAGATGTCAGCACAATATATTGAATGTCCTAGCTTCTGGAATTCCCTAAATACTATCATTACACTGGAAATAGTTGTGCAACTTGGGATTGCATGGAGGAGGTTTAAGCATTTGGAGGCCAAGCTATGGAGGCCCAAAGAAGAGAAAGCTTAATTGATCATTAAAGAAAATAGAATTATGTCAATGGAAGGAACAAGAGTGAGAGCCATAAGAGACCATGACAGATCTATGCATAGGAATGAGAGGGGTAAGGAAAGCACTGATATGCAAAGCAAGTGAAAAACAGGCTGACAGCAGAATGAGCATGCTCTGGGATGTGTCATTTTATACTAGCTTTCCATGTGCTTACTGTAGCCCTTCTGTTTCTAAAAGGGAAAATATTTTCAAATGTCAACCACACAAAATACTGCTCAAAGTCATTATCTCTGCCTTCCTCCTACTCCCTCCTTTTTCTTACTTCCTTATAGTTGATGAGGGCAACAATATGTTTCTACTCACCTAACTTTGTGATCTTGGACTCTTAATTCTACCTTCTCCCTCCCCACATTCTCTCTAGCCAATGAAATGACAACTCTTGTTGATTTAACTTCAAAAATATCTCACATCCATCTTACTCTCCCTCCCACCCTATCATCTCTAGTCTTCTCATCACGCTTGCTTCTTTCAGTCATTCCATTTTCTGATCTATCATCTATACAGATGCAAAATTAATATTTTTCCAGCATAGGTCTGATTATATCATTCTACTGCTCAAGACAATTGCCTCTAGGATAACACACACTTCTGTAACAATATTAAAGCCAATCTTTTCAGATTTACTTCACATTTTCTTCCTTCCTATTCTAAATTCTAACCCTAAGATTTCTTTGCACAACATATCATTTCACATCTTTATAATTTTATAGACTGAATCCTGTGCTTGGAATACTCTACCTCTTCATCTCTGCCTCTTAAAATACTCTAATTCCTTTTAAGACTCAGCTCAAGTAACATTTCCTGACTAAATCCTATCATGATCTTCTCAATGGCTAATCTCCCTTACCTTATTAGGGAAGGAACCATTTTATTTTCACATTGTATCAAGCACTTGGAATATGGGAGATACTTAATAAATTTTTATTGAAAGAATGAACACAGAGACAGGAGTAGGCTTACATTACTTGTCAATTTGCTTTCTTCCTAATAGTAGAACTCTAGTACCATCTCTTTTCTTAAACAACTGCATTCCCTGCTCAGATTTTTGTTACATCTAACCTAATGGGAGAAGATAGTATTTATCCTTCATGACATCAAATGACATTAGACACATTAAAGATCCTCCCCTTAACCCATCAATCATTCAACATTTTACTCACCACTTTTCATTAACAGCCAATCATGTTTTTAACAGGAATCAGTACATAGTGGTAGTCATTCAGCAAATGTTAGCAGATATATAACTCAGTTTCTTTATGTAATAGAAGAGTATTGGACTAGAAGGCTTCAAACATTCTTTCAGCCTTTAGTCAAAATACTAATCTGGCATTTTTAATACTTTAATATTATTATGCTCTTTCACAGTTATAAGTGGATGAATACATGATTACAATGATAAATAAATATGAATGGAAAAAGTAGAGTGCATGATTTGGCAAAATAAAGGGGAAAAAACCATGAATATACAGAAGGGGAGTAAAATTTAGGAAAGAAAACAGTGCAGAAAGTGCAAAAATGTAGTTGAATAGGGAGGAACAATAGCTGCAATCCCCATTACTATAGGATACATAATTAGTGTATTTCAGGTTATAAGACTTTTAAAAATATTTAGTAAATACTGGTATCAAAATTTGCTTTGACTCCACAAATCAATGAAGTTCATGTAGTTATCATTTCTTCAATAGGCTCCTGGGATGTTCCTTGCATGTCCTGAGCTGAACACACTTGGAGTGGGCTTCTACTTCAGGAAATCAGGATATGGCAAGTCATATTTTTCTAACTGAGTCATTTATTTCCTCTGTCTCAAAATCTCCTTGTCCTTGCATTTCCTATTTTTATTGCTTATTTGGGTTTCTGCCACATTACTTTGTCCTGTACATCACCTGGTTTCTGATGGTTTGAACTACCCTGAAAGTCCAGATTCTATATATCTCTGAATCTTAAGCTTCCTGGGTTTTCTTTGAGATCTATTCATGGTCTTATAGGTAAAATCAGTCCTCACAACAGATTCATTTATGTTATGTTTCTTTTGGGAGAAAGGACAATTAAGGTCAAATGACTGAGTATTTTGTATGATTACCTACCAGTCTGAGATTGGGATGCAAAAATTCAATTCGATTCAGCAAGCATTTATTCAGTGTCTATAATGTGCTAGGTATTACACTAAGGGTTGGAGATATAAAGAGACAAAAAACAGTCCCTGACCTCAAGGAGATTATAATCTAAGTATGGGGCAATAAATAGACAAATATGCAAAAACCCAGCTAATATAGGATAAATAGGAAATAATTAAAAGAGGGAAAATACTAGAATTAAGAAGAGTTAGGGAAGGATTCCTCTAGAAAGTAGGGTTTTAGTTAGAACTCAAAAGAAGTCCCCTAAGTCAGTAATCAGAGTGAAAGAGAGAAAATATCCTGAATTTCTGATGCTCAGATTCCTAGGCAGATCCACATTTAAAATGAATGGAATACTTAGATATGAAATAAGAATTCATTATCAGATATAATATTTGAATCATATAGTATTAGATATCCCACATTTGTCAAAATTAAGTAATTTGCCAATTTTTTTAGAAGAATAGAGAAGTTAGATGAAATCTTTTTTTCTCTCTAATGATGTGAAAAATGGGCATTATATTTTAAGGATACACAGATGACACAATCCTTTTCTTACTTTAATATTATAAGTAGGTCTCATTTTTTGTTAGCATTGATTTATCAAATATTGATGAATCAGTGAAGAATAAAGGTTCTGGATCCTCAGAGAATCACTAAAACAATCACAACACGTTTTTAACTCAAAGAATGGCAACATTTTATAATGGAGAAATGCCTGGAGTTGGGCATCATCAAAATAGTATGTCAGGTATGGCTTTTCTCTTCAAACTTGTACAAGCAATTTAACTTGGATGGGTCTTTGTTCCTTCTTAATAACAACTGACATACCAATAGAGCCTTAAGGCTTTTAGCTTGCTTGAACATATGTCATTCTCTTATGATCCCTATGGAACATTTGAAGGTTAGTTACCCTCAAATATGGCTATCCCAATTCTACAGGTGAGATGATTGGACCTCAGATAAATTAAATGACTTATTTATGAGCATACAACTTGTCAATGTTAAGAGCTGGATTCAAACCAAAATCTGTTTTGCCTCTAAATTCAATACTCTTTCCTCTTGCAGTGCTGCTACATTATAAAACCATGTCAGATTGGATGGAATGTGGCATCAGAGGGAAAAAAGAGTTAGATTTTAATTCAGAAAGCCTAGGTTTAAACTCTACTGCTACTTGCTATCTGTGGAACCTTCAGTAAGTCAGTGGATTTATCTGGGTCTCAGTTCTGTAATCTGTACAATGAGGTCATTGACTAGGGAGGTGACTTCTAAGATCACTTCCATGTCTATGATCTTAAAATCTCCAAGGATGCATTACAGCATTAACTTTCCATGATTCCATGTCAAAGTTCTTTCAGCCTAACATTTATTTAGCATTTTAAAATTTGCAAAGATTTTAAAATAAAACTTATTTTATTAAAACAAAACCATTGAAATGTAGGTGCTATTCTTATCCTCATTTTTCACATGAAGAAACTGAAGCAGGCAGACATCAAATTACTTGTGTGGGTATACCTAGCTAAGTCAGTATCCAAAGCAGAATTTGAATAAAGGTCTTGATTTTAAGTCCCAAGCTCTTTATCCACTGTTTCTCCAATCTGTGTCTAGTCTTTTCTACCTATAAACCTGATTCTGCACATTGGTACCCATATGGAAAGTTGAAAGGATGTCTGAGACTTATTTATTGATTCTTAAACAATGAGGAAGAAGGCTATTGAACAAAAAGAATAATTTAAAATCATACTACCACTTTTTGTAAGAAGGAGCAATTTACTTTTTATTTCTGGTAAAAATGAAGAATTAAGATTCTTTGTGGAATAAATTTTGTTCTCTGTTTTATTTCAATTTCACAAACATGAAGATTCAACTTATCAAGGCAATATCACTATTGAATCTATACTCCAAAGAGATTTTTAAAAAAGGAAATGGACAAATATGTACAAAACCATTTATAGTAGCTCTTTTTGGGATGGCAAAGAACTGGAAATGGAGGGGATGATCATCAGTTGGTGAATGGCTCAATAAGTCATGGCATATGATTGTGATGGAGTACTATTGTGCTATGGGAAATAATGCGAGGATTGGTTTCAGAAAAAAACGACAAGACTTATATGAATTGAGGCAAAGTGAAGTGAGAAAAACCAGCAGATGTCTGTGCACACTAAAAGAAGTGCTTTAATGTTGTTCAATTGTGAAAGACATAGCTACCACAATCAACACAACGATCTAAGACAATTCCAATGGATTCATGATATGAAAAAATGCTATCTATCTCCAGAAAGAGATCTCATGAATTCTGAATGCAAACTGAAGTATAATTTTCTTGCTTTTTATTTTATGATAGAACTAATATGAAAATATATTTTGCATGATTTCGCATATATAATTGACATATTATTTGCCTTCTTCATGGGGAGGGGAGGGGTAGGAGGGAAGGAGAGGATAGGAAACTAAAAATTTAAAAAGAAAAGAATGATAAAAATAATAGATTTTTTTTAAAGGCAGGAAGCGGGAGCAATAAGTAATAAGGTTGGACAGGCAGATTGAAATCAAAACAGACTAGAGAACAGATAGGAAGCTCCTGGAAGTCCAGGCAAGAGATAATGAGGCTCTAAATTAGCTAGTGGCAATGAATAGGAGGCAGATGCTAGAGACATCCATGAAGTAGAAATAACCAGATTTTGGAAAGCAGAGCCACTGTAGAGGAACAAGAAAAAAAGAATTTTTGATCCTGGACTACAGGGATTGGTCATGTCATTCAGGGAAACTGAGTAGTCTATTTCATTTTTTGTCTTTGCATCTCCTCTTTTGCATGTGTGGTATAGTGGCTTCAAATTCAGGAACACCAGAGTGAAAGTCCTATCTCTGATTCACATTAAGTAACACTAGGGAAGTCATAACTTCTCAATACTCTATGCAAATCTATTTAAAAATTCTTTTCTGTCACTCTCTCCTCTCTTCTCTTCTTCCTTCTTTCCCTCCTTTCTTTTCTTCCTTCCTTCCTCCTTCCCTCCCTCCTTTCCTTTTTTCCTCCCTCCCTCCCTTCTTTCCTTTTTATTTCTTTCTCATAACCATGCTTATGAAATTATAAAGTACTAAATTAATGTAAGAAATTTTTATTAGTAGTAGTAATCAAAGGATTCTTCTCTAAAGACTCCATCTTCCCCATTTGGTTTGGAAGCTCAGATTTGAACCTGAGCTACAATAAAAAGGGTCTGACCATTGCTGAAGAAAATGGATTACCTGTTTCTTCCTACTTATAAAGGTACAACATTTTTTACACCAGGGCCCTATCACTGGCTAATGTTTAGCTATAAATATGAGGTAATGACTCATTTAAAGCAAGAACTGTATCCATTGACTCTATTCCTAAATGAAAATGGAGCCAGCCAAAAGTATGGTTTCTTCTTAATATTTCTTATTTCATGAGGAAATATAGGAGTGGGACCAAGGAAGCAGCATTTGTGAGTCATGGACACCTTGTAAAAAACAGACAGAAAGAGCTGGTTATGTTGCTAATTATGTGTTCTCTCTGCAGGGGGCATAGGATAGTGCTGAATATATAATACAGAGCCATCAATCTGACCCCTTGCTAAAGCACTAACTTCACTCTAAATTGTTTTTAAAATGGAGTGTCAGATTCTGTCTTGAAGCATTCACTGGGAATAACCATATTCCACAGACCAGTCTGGGGGATTATTGATCTGAGGATCTTTTTTGATTACTAATTCTATTAAGCTTAGGCTATTGAGTTCTCTAATGATGTCATTCTTAAGGATGCTGTTACCAGTGGGATAAGGAAAAATAGTCTCTAATGATGCTTTCTGAATGGGATGCTGTTCATTATTATTGACTTTTCTTTCAGATGTTTTCTCCCTGAAATTTCTAAGTGAGTTAAATATATTGTAACTCTCGAAAAGAAGAAAGATGGGAAGATGTGGTTCAGAGCAACGCTGAGTTGGAAAAACATTCGGATTTTTAGGAGAAGTGATTTGCCATTTAATTGAATTATCCAGTCAAAAAACAAAGAAGTCCTTTAGAATATCAAGAACTTGAGTAGAAATGTTCCAAAACCTCTAACAACTTTCTTCTTTTGCCCAAGCTGCCATTAGTTTAGCATAATTTTTAGGTGTATAGCTCATTTCTGTCTCAATTTTAAGAGTCAGGAGGACCTGAGTTCAGATCTGGTCTCAGGCACTTAACACTTCCTAACTATGTGACCCTTGGCAAGTCGCTTAACCCCAATTGCCTCAGCAAAAAAAAAAAAAATTGTGAAGAGTCAGCATGGCATTGTGAATAAACTTGGAATTAGGAAGACCTCCACTGGAATTCTGCATCAAATACTCACTAGCTCTATGAATCTACTTTACTCATCCTGGGGAAATTGCCTAACATAAAGTTGTTTCACCTCAATGAGACTGTTTCTTTATCTGTAAAATGAGGGGATCACACTCAATGGCTTTTAAGGTCCCTTCTAGCTCTAAATGTATGGTCCTAGAATCCTATCCTAGAACTGCAGGGGTTTGGATATAGAGACCAAGGCAAAACTACACATTCCCCTTTCTTCCCTCTCCCTTTACTTCTCTTCTTTTTTTCTCATATTTATATTATACTTTATAATTATGAAATGCTTTAACATCCATTATTTCATTTAATTCTCAAAACTTCCCTGAAAGGTCAATGGGAAAGTTTGTTTTGTTTCCATGTGAGAGATGGGAGGTTGAGATTCAGAATTCTCAAGAGAATTATCCAATGTTATATAACTAGTTTGGTGAAAGAGTTGCAATATAAAATCCAAGTTTACTGTTCAGTAGTTTGGTTTTTAGAGAAATGTTAAAGGGGGATACAAGGAAAGAGAGGAGCAATATTCTTTGCCCATTGTTCTGGCAGTAGCTGTGTATCAAACTAATCATGATGAACATGTCTAAATCTCCACTGTATAAGGCCTAGCTATGTCTTTCTACTTTTACTTATAATAGTAAAAAGGGAAACTGAACTGCAGTCAGAAGTTCAGACAGTATTTTGGACCTTTAAAAAGATGACATAATTTCTTTGAGCATCTGTTTTCAGCTATAAAATGGGGATTATGACAACATCTACAAAGTAATTACGATTTGTTTTGACCTAGCAGAGACTTATAAGTTTTGCTCAATGCCCTACAAACAATTCACTATCTAATATATATTTCAGTGTTTCACCAAACAGTTACTATAATCTTATACTGATATATTACCAATAAGCTTAAGTTTAGAGCAAAAATTCTCTCAGTGATTGATATTAGGAAGAATTTTCTAATAATGCTTTGGGACACTGAAGAGCATTACCAAGAGAAATTATTGTTTGTGCATGTGAAAAACGATTCCTGGCATCCACTATGTTTGCATACTCTCTTTTTCCACTTCATTTCAACCTTTAGTATTCTGTTCAACCTATCTGCTTAAATGGCTAGTTGAAATCTCATGTACTCCATACAATGTTCCCTGAGTACATACACCAGAAAGGAAATCTTCTGCATTCAAATACCATACATTTTTATGCCACTCCAAGTTGGAGAATCTCAGGTTGGAAGAAAACTCCAAGAATGCAGATTTTAACCCATAACTGCACAATAATCTCATCTGAAACATCCTTTAAAAATGACCTTTTGTTATCTGACCCACCATAAGGCAACCTTCACCTCTGAGGTCAGCCCATTTCACTTCTGGGTCAAACTATTAAGAATTCCTCCTTTTATGAAGCTTAAATTTGCCTCCTTTCAACATTTGCTGATTGCTTGAAGCTCCATCCTGTGGGATTAAGCAGAACAAGTCTAATGCTTCCCATCCATGACAGCCTTTCAAATACTTGAAGACAGTTAACAGGCCCTCTCTAAGTTTTCTCTTTGGCAAATTGGATATGTCTTATTTTTTCAACTGATATGATAAAGCATGTTTTTCCAGTTCTCTCATCATTTCCCCTAATTCACCCCAACTTTGTCAATGCTTTTTCTAAACTGTGGTGCCCAGATCTCAACATAGTACTCCAAATGTCTAGATATCATCTTGTCAGATCAGAAGAGAGATCACTTCTTTTATTTTAGATATTGTTCCTTTTTAATCCAGCCTAATGCCTTCACCATATTTTTTGGCTACATCATACAGTTCATGTTTTCTAAATCCACTAAATCTCCTCGATTTTTTGGCTATGACCTGCTGAATTCTTGAACATCTCTTCCAATATGGTAGTTCTCATTCCCAGTTTCATATCATCGCAAGTTTGGTTAGTAAAGCATGCCAAGTCTGCCTTCATCCAAACCATCAAGAAAAATATACTTATCAATTCATGCTTCTCATATATTGTTTTGTGACATCTCTATAACTAGCTCTACCAATTATTAATTACTATGAACTGTTGTTAAACTCTTTCATCATTGTAGTCTCTGCTACAACTCCCTTCTGGGAAATATAATGAAAGGGTAGAATAAGAATGGGTGGGTTTTATACCCACTTTATACACAAATACAATAGTTACTCATATTTATCTAAATACTTCAGCTTTATAAAACATTTTCTGCTAAAAACTTTGTGAGGCAAATAGTTTGAGTGTCAACATAATTTTATACACAAGGAAGCTGATGCTCAAAGATATTAAGGATTTTGCCCACAAATATATCACTAGCAAATATTAGAGTTGGAACTTGATCTCAGAATTCTGAATTTCAGTCTTGGGTTCTTTTCTCAGTGACCAAATTATGGAAAAAAATGAATATTTTGGGAAACAAATAAAGAAAATGAATAATAATATTAAAAAAAATTCCACAAGGGCAATATTGTCACTTTAGGTATTATCGATTTTCCTTGTCATTGTGTTATATCTGAAGGAACAATAAATAAATGGTTTTTGGATTTTTATGGATTTATCTTCCAAAAAGATTTTTTTAAGGAACAAGGCTTGGGTTTTACTCTTTGTATCCACTAGTTCCCCATCCATTTTGGACTTGATCAATAAACACAAAACCGATTTTTAATGAATTTCACTTATTAGAGTCACCATTTCTTATGCCTTTTACTTTTCTGTAAAAGTCCTGTTTGGGTAGCTTCCTCTTTTGGCCTCTTGGTGAATCCACAAATTGGATTTAGAATAAGCTTACAATAGACTTCATTGTCCCTGTCCCTTGTCTACTTCTTCCTTCCTTGTGGCACTGCCTGAGAGTTCTTAAGCCTCAGAACAGGAGAAAGAAACTAGAAAGTGTCCCTCTACCAGAGAGATCCCAGAAGGAGGGGAATATTGGTTACTAGAGAGAGATATTAATGGAGATAGTGGGAGAAAGAATGGGGTGGGAAGATAGGAGGACTACCTATGTGTTATTACCAGAAAATTAGGAAGCTTTTAAAATGTTTACAATTATATAATCTAGAGCTAGGAAGCAATTTGAGACTTCAGGAAAAGCAAACACATCCTATAGATGTCCTAGATAATACAGAACACTTATTTTCATAAAAGGATATGTTTTTATGCATGAACTTGTGAGGCCTGGCTACCCTTCCAACTTCCCCTTAACTGAGCTTTCATCAGACCCTTTTCTAATTTATTGGGAATATTCCACTTGCAAGAAACAGCTGTCCTTAAGCAGTGATAGACAGCTTGGAGGTAAGGTTTCTTCCCTTGGACACACACAGCTCAGCCCTGCCACTGTCAATCTATATTTGGTACTGTTTTCATTCTTTCTTGGGAAGAAGAGTGTCTCTTATCCTCAGAAATCACTCCTTATAGTAAGGGAGGTCAGAGTCTTCACCTGCAGTGAGAGTCATACCCTTGAGCAGGCCCAGACTGCCACTTCAGTCAGTCAGTAAACATTTGTTGAACGTTGACTAAAACCAGGCACTTAAGTAAATGCTGTGGATACAAAGGAAGGAAAGAGCTAGTCCCTAAACTTTAAAGAGTTTACATTCTAATAGAGGAAGTTGACAGACAAAAGAAAGCCAAAAAACAAGGTGGGAGGTTGAAAGAGGAAAAGTATTCTATTTGAGGGAATGATGGGAAAGTCCAGCAGTACAATCCAGTCAGAAATAAAGAAAGGACTGGCATCCTTCAAAAGAGAGGAGTTCTCCACTTTAATCAGCATTAGAAGATATGCTGATTGGTCAGCATTTCCTTGGTCAACTTTCCCAAGTCTGAATTAAGACACTCATTATTTAAAAGTTTTCTTGACAATAAAGGGGGGAAGGGGGAAGACCTGTGGATAGACCAGTATTCAGGAGGCCTGTTTTCTAGACCCACATCAGCCATTTATTAGGTGTAAGTTGTTAGGCAGGTCCCTTATTCCATCATTCTCCTCATCTCTGAAATGGGAAAAATCATACTTTTTTGCCTATATTTTATTGTTTTGAATATTGCCTATATTTGATTGTGTGTAGGAAAGTGCTTTAAAAAGAATGAAATGCAAATTCCTATGATGATTTACATACAAGATCTCATTTTATTTAGACAACTTTGAGAACAGATACTATTATGAGATCATAATAGTATCTGTTCTCAAAGTTGTCTAAATAAAATGAGATCTTGTATGTACAGAGAACAGATACTATTATGATCTCCAGTTTACAGTTGAAGAAACTTTGACTCAGACAAATCAATTGATTTGTCCAAAGTTACACAATAAATAGTTACTAAGGATATAATTTAAGATCATGCCTCTTCTGACTTTGAAGAGGCGAGGGGTACAAGAGTGAGAAATGTTTTTTTTTTTTCCATCCCATTGTACTCCCTTCTTGCAAGGTTATATGAAGTAGTGATGGTTCTGTCGATGATATTGATACTCCTGATTTCCAAGGGGGCAAATTACACTAACTGTGAATTTTAATACTTATAATAACTCAATTTCACATAGCACTTTTTGTTGATTACAAAGTGTTTTTCTCCATAATTCTATGAGATTGACAGATGAGGAAAAAGAGTTCTGAAAGTTTGACTTGGACCTAGTCCCAAAGCCAATAAAGGAGTACAGTACAGTGGAAAGATGGCTGCATCTGGAGTTTAAAGACCCTTACTTATGGCCCAAATTCAGTTACTTCTCCTAATTTTTATATATGTCCTCAATGCACTCATCTGTGATCATGTATCTAGCTTCCTAAAGGAGCCTAAACTCCTTTAGGGCAAAAATGATCTCATTTTAAATTTATATTCCCATTTTCATGCATATACAATTAACACAATATCTGATGAATTGATTTTATTTGTCTTGGCTTCGCTATTTACTATTATATGATATTGAGTAGCTCACTAAATTTTCTAAGGCATCACTTCCTTATTTATATAAAGAAGAATTGGGTTAGCCTACTTCTGAGGTCCTTTATAGCTTAAGAGCCTGTGACCCTGAATGATTAAAAATAGTAATAACTCATAATTCATAGTTCATGGAAAAAGCAATTGAGTTAGAGTTAGAGGTTCAAATTCCTAATCTGTCCCTTGCCGCTGTGATATTTAGCCATGACATTTCATGGCCTTAGGTTCATAATCAGTAAGGTTAGGTGCTTAGATTATATGGAAGCCCTATGATTCCAAGTCCATGGAATCACACCATATCACACCATGCTATGGAGACAGGACGAATGGGTGGAAAACATTTCTAATTATGATTTGTTCAATTTGGTGTTTTCTCTGTAGGACAGAGAATATAATTACTCATTTTTACTGAAATCACAAAATGTTGCCCAGATTTCATATCTAAGGAAGCCCCTATACTTCACATGGAGCCCCTTATGCCAAAAAATGTCTCACAGACATGAATTACCTTTTGATATTACAGACAATCTTATCTGTATTTACCCTGTCTTCAGTAAATTTATCATCTTGATCTAGGAATTGGGGACATATAGTGATTTCCACTTTGAAGGAAATAGATTACTGAAACTGTCACTTGACTCTCAATCTGAAAATGTTCATTTCAAACCCATTATCCTTCATGATGTTCATTGTATTGAACAAATTAAAAACTGTTAACAGTTAAATGAATTCCATGCTTTATGGAAAAGAGAGCTCTGCAGTTATTTGGAGTGACCCCAGGGACTAATACTGAAGAATTTAAACATAGATAAACTGTGCTGAGTTAAATGATTGTTACTATATCCAAAGACTGCAAATCAATCCAAAACAAAATATTGTTTTACATGTAACTGGGAAAAAGAAAAATTTTTTTTTAAAAATGAATGCTAAATTTTTTCTTGACATGTAAGTGAGGGAAAAACAAAATACTATTAAAAAGAAAAACATTTTAAATTTTGTAGTATTCCCTCCAAATTTACCAAAGTAATGAAGTTTTAACTTTCTTTAATTTTATACTTAAATATATGTTAGACAGTACTTCTGGCAAGAATGGAGGAGATAAAGGCAAACACAAAACAGTATTTTCATGAATGCAGCCAATTAGAGGTTTTAAATCAAAAGTTTGCTGCTTCAAATTTTACTAATTGTTGATATAAAATATAGAGGTATGGGAAGCTATATGAAAGGATTTAGACATATATGGCCCTGTTGTTGATCTTGAGGAAGTTAAATTTCTAAATATTTGAGGGTACAAGTTACATATTGTATTGATACACAACTAGGGAACAATTTAAAGAAGCATAAACTAAAAAAAAAAAATCAAATCGAGAAGGCCTCCAGGACATGGGAGAAAACTCCCATTGTGAAGTTATGGAAGGATACAGAAAAAAGTAGCATAGGATAGGCAGACACAGGGTATGATATGCATAATGGGATTCCAGATTTATTTCCAGTTGTGACTGAATGATCCGATCTGAAATTCCAAAGAAAACAAAGTCCTTCTTGTTTAACCTCTACCTGAAACATGAATCTCCTCTAAAAACGAGGAAGACTTATTGGTCATTTAGTTCTAATTTGAAGAATCTGAAGTAAGCGGAAACGGGATGTTCTTAAGATGTGAAATTTGACACAAGTAGCTCACTGTGAACAGTTTTTTTTCATGTTCACAAAGACTTCATGTCTTTCAAGAAGTCAAACTTAATCTTGTCTATGAAGGAAGATAAAGACTTGAAGAGGATAAAGGAGATTGGGAAGAACATTCTGTAGTCTGAAGTTTTGTGTATAACTAGAAGGGACTATCCAGAAAATGATAGAAAACATCAAGACTTAGACATGTAACAATAGTGAATATTTATATAGTGCTCTAAGGTTTGAAATACCAAAAGGCAGGTTTGATTATTTCCCCCATTTTACAGATGGAGGTTAAGATTAAATGACTTGCCTACTGTTACACAAGCAAATAGCAAATATCTGAACTCAAATGAAGGAAGTGGTAGTGTTTAGATTTCAGAAGGGAAGATTTAAAGGAGACTAGATAACTTTCTTCAAGTATCTGGAAAGCTTTCATGTGAAAGAGAGATAAGACTTTCTATTTTGGGGCTCAAAAAGCAAAACCAAGGGCAATGGACAGACAATACAAAGGAGCAAGTATAGGTTTGACATCAGAAATATAATAATCAGAGCCATCCCAACATGGAAAGGACCTTCCTTCTTAGAAAAGTGCCATATTTCTTATCAATAGAAGTCTTTGAACAAAGCTCAGTCAATCATTTATCTGTCCAGCATATTGTAGGAAAGATTCCTTTCCATGTACTAGTTGGACTAGAAGGATTCTGAGTTTTTTTGATTCTGAAATTCAGTGATTCACTTTGTTTACAAATTAGCAAGAAATGCCTTTTTTTTAATTATATAAAAGAGTCATATTTAAATTTTGGATTAATTCAACTTAATATGTTCTAATATGTTCATTACATCTGACATAGATTTGGATGGATTCCAGCAGTGCTCATCCAGCTACCCTCTAAATTCAGCTGACGTTAACAGCAATTCTCTGCTGCCTTTCCATAAGTTGCTTCCATGGAATTAAGAAAAGTCCAAGAATTCTCAGCAAGTAATAAGGCCATTATAATAACCATTTAAATAAAAATTTCAACAGTTAAACCATCTTTTGGTATTTATTTCTAGGAAACAGCCTCTGAATCATAGGCCTGCAAAGGTCACTAAATGTACTAGGTTTAGCTAAAGTAATAAGGGGAAAAAAGAAATAAGAAATTCTGCAATGGTAGGGGAAAGGGCATTAAGAATATCAAGCATGATGGAGCTGATCTAAGACCAGACACTCAGAAAACAGTTTATAAATGTTAGGCCTTAATAAAGCATAAGTAAGAGGTGTTACCTATAGCAGGGCTTCTTAAACTTTTTCTATTCATGTAAATTTTAATGCCATCTTGAGTATATAGTTATAAATCAAAAATTTACTGATAACAAATCATAAAGAAATTAATTTTAAAACAATTCTATGGTAGGCATATAATTTTTTTATTTATTAAAGACCAAATTTGTATACTAAAGAGATGGATATGCTTATTTAATTTTACACAATGAATTAAATCATGTGGAATATTTAATACCTTTGATTGTGGCCAAATTTTTCACATCCTATACATTCAGTTACATGACCTCATATTAAGATTGCAACCCATAGTTTAAGAAGCATTGAGCTACAGTAACACCTTGCTTTTTGAATTTTTACTATACCAGATAGATGATCAAGATGAGGAAATAAGCAAAAATAAAATAAATTTTCAACTTGCTTAAAAGGCCAGCAGTCCAGATAGATTTCACTAAAAATATGCTATTTCATTCTATAAGAAAGATTATTTTATTCTATAAGAAAAGCTGTTGTTCTTCATTCAAAGCTTATTGACTCAAATAATATTCTGTTTCAATAGATTTGGATACCTGATTTCCAAACCTTGAACAGATGAGAATCAGCAAATTAAAAAGGAGTGGTGAGAGATTGGATCCATGATAGGAAAATTCAGTGAGCCCCAAATGTTTTAATTGAAAATGACTATAATTATCACTATATATCACAATATATCATAATACATAACATTCATGGAGACTCTGTAGGTTACATATAAGTTTATAACCATTGTCTCATTTGATCATTACAGCATCCTTGTGAGATACCTAGGATAAGTTTTAGTTCCATTTGACAGATGTGGGGTGGTGGTGGAGGGAAGTGAGTCAAAGAGGTCATATGAGTTGCCTAAAGTCATATTTCCAGGTACGAAGGTACCCTGAACCAGAGCTCGATACCTCAAAAATCTACCAGTATTCTTTGTACTTCATAATACCTGTGAATCCAATGGTAAGGATGCACACAAAAAGCAAAATGACATCCCCCAAAATTGTTTCATATAAAGACTTAGTACAATGACTAATGGTAAAAAAATAATAAATATGAAGAAAGAACTAAATTATATTTAGAATGTTCTTTGTAAGATAGCAGGGAAATATGTAATGCTTGTTTGAAAATAAATAAAAAAATCTTTGTTTTGTGCTTGTAGGAGCAAGCATCATTTAT
The DNA here is from genome assembly GCF_016432865.1 of Antechinus flavipes. NCBI lineage: Eukaryota > Metazoa > Chordata > Mammalia > Dasyuromorphia > Dasyuridae > Antechinus > Antechinus flavipes. The sequence goes on from NC_067402.1 coordinate 86,931,134, forward strand.
TTGGAAAACTTACTTATGAGGAAGATAGTGATAGTACTATTGGAAAGAATGTTGGATCAGGAGTCAGGAGGAGTGTATTTTATAAAATACTAGAAAGGAAGGAAAAAAGGAAGGAAGGAAGGAAGGAAGGAAGGGAGGGAGGGAGGAAGGGAAGGAGGAAACAAGTATTTATTAAGTTCTTACTATATATATGCTAGGTACTGTGATAAACCCTTTACAAATATTATCTCATTTGATTCTGACAACAAACCTTGATAGTAGATGTAATCCTTATCCCCATTTTACATAGAAGAAACTGAAGCAAACTGATGTTAGGTGACTTGAACAGGGTCATATAATTAGTAGGTATCTAGATTGGGGTTGAACTCAGGTCCGCCCAGCACTAAGCATCCTAGATGCTTCAGACAAGATTTAGTACAATTTTCTCATTTACAAATGCCACTACCTAGCCCTGGAATTTGGGCAAATCATTGACCCATAGCTTCCATACTCCTCAAGGTGGGATTAATGATAATTTTGCTACTTAGTTTACAAAATGTGTATTTCTGGGGAATACTTCTTCATGGTTTACAATTGTTTTCTTCGCAAAAATCCTGTGAAATAGGCAATAAAATATTATTGCTCTTAGTTTCCAGATGAGAAAATAGGCTCAGTAAGTTGAAATGACTTGTCCACAATTATACAATAAGGAGGTATATAAGTTGGCACTTGAACACTCTCTCTCAATTCTGAACCCACATCTCTTTTCGTTATATTCTACTTCATGTCTGTCTGTATCTTTCCTCATATATACATATATGCACATGAATATATGAACTGCAAGATGATACTGTTAGCAACTGCTCTGAAGTCAGGAAGATTCATTATGGGTAAATCATATCTATCAGTATCCATGTAGAATTTTCACAATTTGCTCAACTTTCCTGCTTCAGTGTCCTCCCTCATATATGAAGTGAGGAGACTTGACTACATAACTTCTGATGTTCCATATCTATAATCACAGATTGGTAAAGATTTCTGATGATCTAGAAGCCTTGGTATCTCAGAGCACAAATATTTCAGAGCAGAAATACATCCGTTTAAATCCCAGGGTTTCTTTAGTAGGCAGTACTGAAGTTTCATGTTATTTTAGGAACTGAGAGATGACCATATCCACATAAACTATGTATTTTTAGGTCTTTAAGCTTTGAGTGGCCCTGCTGTTTAATAGAAACATGATTTATAGTACTGGTTTGGCAACACTCTGTCTACATGTTGTGTGGTGGTACAAAGGTGCATTTTGAGATGAGCTAAAAGATGGTTACAGAGCATGAATTATCTGGCTGCATGGCAGACTTGTAAACAGGAAGGCATGAAAAATGATGAATCATCTTTTCCCATCGCTCTGTATAAGACTGCAGACTGTATAATTTAAAATTTGCTTTCCTGCCAGCATTACCCATATAATGTGTCCATACACAAAAGAGTCCATCAAATACATTAAGAAACAAAAACTATATTAAGGTTTCTGCAACTCCTGAAAAGTGCCATGAATAATTCAAATTTCCATGCATTAGGAATCCTCTAGCTAAAAACATATGGAAGGCACTTAACTAAAAGAAAATAGATAAATTAGCCAAATAATTTCATAGACTATCAATATGATTTTTAAGTTACTCTTAAAAATAAAATTGCCTTCACCAATGACTTTGAATACAACTTGCAAGCTTGCTCAATTTATGCTGACAGTAGTTGCTATATGGTTACTTTGATGGAGAAATTGCAGAGATGGAGTTAAAAGGGCATGTGAGTATATCAATCTTCAAAATTCAAAGAAAGGCAGATTGACAGAGATAAGGGCAACGGGTTAGGAATTGGAGTCGCATTAGAACCTCGTATTGGTCACTTGCTAGCTTCGTGACCCTGAGCCAAATTTCCACCACTCTGGACTCATTTCTTCAACTACAAAATAATGAAATTGTATTAGATTATCTCTAATGTACCTTTTATTTTAAATCAAAAGTTCTTAACTTCTGATTTTTGTTTCATGGCCTCTCTTTGGCCATTCAATAAAGCCTACAGATGCCTTATCAAAATAGTTTTTAAATGCATAAAATAAAATACACAGGATTACAAAGAAAATCAATTATACAAATATCTAGTTATTACTTTTTAAAAAAATTTCATAGAGCCCAGTTAAGAAGTCTTGTCCTAACTAAATTCACTAATCTCATAGATGTGTGAATGAGGATGAGAGTCTTGTGGAACAGCTGGAAGTATCTAGGAGACACAGTGGATAGAGCTCTGGGCCTGGGATCAGGGCAAGCTGAGTTCAAATCCAGCCTCAGACACTTACTAGATGTGTGACAGTAAGTCATTTAAACCTTGCCTGTTTCCTCAACTGTAAAATGGAGATAATAATAATAATATTCACTTTCCTCCTCCTTATCAGCAGGGTTGTAATGATTTTCATTTGGATGGTGAGGATGGTGGTAGTAGTGGTGGTAAAGCTCATCTAGGGTATGGCCTTGGGGCTGAATGAAGACATTCACTTTCACAAATATGTTAGATATAAAACTCATTTCAGAAAGGAAGACTATCTTTGTGGTATCCTGAATTTTCTATTCTGCTGAAAGAGAGGATGTAATGTAGGGGAGGCATGAGAAGCTACTTGCTTGTAGTGCTTCTCCTCGAGGGTAACATTTGGCAGATAAAAAATGGAATAGGGTCTAAGGAGGGATAAGAATGGGAGAAAAGGTACTGGTAGACAAAAACTAAGGATAGCTGCCTCCATTTCCATAAAGTGAAGAGTGGGTCTGGAACAAAATGCCCACAGAACATGTTGTTGACATCTGCTAAATTTCTAGATAAAGCCTCAACTGTCTTGCCCTAGTTACAGGCTGGGATTAAGAGTTAAAATCATTGTCACTAATAAAAGTATTATAATTTCTTTACTGTATTTCTTCCATTCTCTTCTTGGTTTTCCATGACTGATTTCAAGAGGGCCAACTTCTCTTTGATGGTATAAGCACAGACAATAGTCTAAGAATACAAACTTCAGCCAAACATGTAATTTGTTTTTTATTGATAAACTGGGGGAGAAATGATGAATGGATTTTTAATGCATAGTATATTACCATCCTATAATTTATTTTGCCTCTTTTTATTAATTGCATTCAGAGTAGAAAGAAATAAACTGTTATCTAGCAAGCTCCTGTCTGGTTAGTGTGTATCATGAATCACAGACTCATTCCTAAACAACTTCAGCAAATTTTACTTCAGTCCTATTACTGCCATTAACACATGCCTCTGATGTCATGTAATAGATAAGGTTAAGCACATATTCTATAAGAGACATAAAGCTTAGATTGTACAGGGAATCCATCACTAATACTGGAGTAAGAACTCTAACAAGATATATGCCTTACTACCGCTATGACTACATGCAGGTCACATGAATTCTTTTAACCTTAGTTTCTTCATCTATAAAATGGGAATAAAATGGTATTCATATCCCTACCTCTTAGTATTGGGAGAATAGGGCTTTATAAATTGAAGAGACTTATATAAACATAAGCTGTAATTATTATCTGGCACTCAATCATTGAATTTGTGTATTACTAATGCTCTCCTCTTGCTACCTGTGTTGTAGTCACTAGCTGGAATTCTATCCCCTCTATTCTGAAGTAGGCAGGAAACAGAGCAGAAAGTCCATGCTGGAAAATTATTTAATTTAACTCTTTTATTTTGTATATAAGAAAAATGAAGTCACGTGATTGAAACGACAATGCAGGTGAAATGGATCCACATCCTTTTATAAGGACATTTCTTTAACTACCTTTAACTTTTTCTTTAATAGCATTTCTTTGACTATCTTTGTAATATAATTTATTGTATGATTATAAATTTAGGACTGGAAGGAAACTTAGAAGCCATGGAGTTCATTTTACAGATGGCAGAGTTGGGGCAAAAAGAGGTCAAGAGATTTGTCTGGGCTGATACAGCTAAGAGTTTCAGATGAGATTTGAATCCAGATCTTTCTGATTCTGTGTCCAGTGATTTATCAGTTAACCAGACTGCCTAGTGTACTTGTACCTAATCTGTCTCTACTTTCTCCTCAACATTAATTAAGTCTTAGTTTCTCTTTTTGGAAGAGCAGGGTTAATACCCTGTAAAATTCCCAAGAGCAGGAAAACTCAAGAGCAAAGTAATATTTCTTTTGAGCAGACTCTTGTAGCAAAACCTCAATTCTAAAATCTCCATTTCAAATAACCTGAGATGAAATACCTGCAACATCCAAAGCTTTGGTGGATGAGCTGGGAGTCTGAGATGTTCAGAAGGGCTTTGGTTTTTAAAACCCCTGTCATCTCACACCTAAACACATATCTGAAATGTGTTCAAGTGCACACTAGTGGCTTCTAAGAGCTGTGTCACCCTTTCAAATGAACAGTGGCTTTGTTGCTCATTAAGTCAGTGCGCCTGCAAACCTTTGAGAGTTTCCAACCACATAGTCGTTCTTTGGGGGCCACATTTACCTTAACTGCCACCTCAGGGCTCAATTTGGTTCCAGGAAAAGGAAAGAGTGGGCTGCAGACAGAGAATCTGTCATCCAATTTGCTCACTATCATGTGTAAAGGTTCAGTGGGAAAGCATCTTGGATTTAGAATTAGATTCTGCTGGTTCAAACCCTCATTAGCTGGATGACCATGAGTAAATTATTTTTCTCTCCAGGCCTCAATTTGTTCACCTATAAAATTAGTGGTTGATATTATTCAATGGTCTCAAAGCACTCTTCCACCTCTAAATCTTATGTTTCAGTACAGTGTGTATGTAGGAGCATCCACTTTCCATAAAATTAGCATTTTCAATAGTATTAACCTCTTTTTCTCTTCTTTTTTAAAATTCTCCCCACAAGAGGTCTGTATATGAAGGCTTGAAGACATTTGAACAAATGAATTGAAGACCTTCTATCTACTCTATAATAATTTATATATACCTTTTAGAATATAAGCTTAAGATCAATGACAGTTTTTATTTTTTATTAGAATCTCTGACACTAGTGATTTATACACACATGTGTACATTATATATGTATATATACATACATATATGTAACTTGTGTATTCATATATAAAGAGAGAAAAGACAAGGGTGAATGTTGAAATTTTCCTATGCATATGTTTTGAAAATAAAAAGCTTTAAAAAAAAGAGAAAAAGAAAGACATATATGTATATGTGTATATATGCATGCATATAAAGAGCTATACACATACATATGCATACATGAGAGCATTATGTCTATATACATACATACTTTGTGTGCATATGCACATACATGTACATATTTTCTCATATATAATTCCCAGGTTGTTCCAGAAGTCTTAGTGCAGTTTTAAGCTATTAAATCTTTGTCTCCTGACTGCTTTTCCACTGACTAGCCCCATTCTTAAATGCTCTCTTTCCTTGCCTTTACTATCAGAATTGTTAATTTCTTTCAAAACCCAATTCAAGTGCTATCTTTTACCTTTCTTGTCAACCCCCACCCCTTTCCTCTATATAAATTATCATGTTTTTTATTCTGTATGTACTAATCTATGTACATGTTGCCTTTTTATCTTTGTATTTCTGTAGCACAGATCCTGACAATGTAGGGAATATTTAATAAGAACTTACTCATTAATTCTATTCTCCTAAAATTACCAAACCTCTACAGTTACCCATGAATGGATAGCTATTTCAGAAAATAAGAGAATTATTCAGTTTCTTTCTGGATTGTTCTTCTAAGAACCTCATTTTTAATAGCCTTCTCCTAAGAATGGAATTCATTTTAAGGTATCTCTGCCTGAGACTCAGCCTAAAGGATTTAGCTCTTACCAAGAAAGTTTTACCCTGAAAACTGCCTCACTTACTAAGGCCAGTAGTCCCATAATATATAGGCAATTAGACTACTCTGCTAACAGCTACATCAAGGCACCTGAGGGTAGGAAAGAAACAGGAGGCTGATAGTAAAAGGAGTACTTAACTATGGTATTATATGGTATTAATTATGATATTTGTCTTTGGGTTCAAAGCTGTGATATCAGCTATAACTTTGTGCTATCAAAAGACACAGGAGTTGGTGGCCTGGAAACCAAAAAGGGGAGAAGAAAAGATCTTCTCCTTCCCAGATAGATTTACATGAAGAAGTCAGCAAAATCCTTCATTCCTAAGCTATTACTTTTTTAAGAGCAAGACTTTCACTTTCTTTCAGAGCGGAGCATAGTATAAACTGTTCACTCCTGGCTGTCTCCGCCACCCTGACAAAAGGCACCAGCAGATTTATGACTCAGTGTAACTCCCCTTTCACTTGAAACTGTGGGGCATTCTTATACACCACAAAAGCTCTGTGTGACCAAACTGTAAGTGAGAAAGAACTACAGACAGTGGGTAGGGCACCTTTTAATTAGAAATCTCAGTAACTCATTAAGCCTGGATATGGAACTCTCTATGATGCTTCTTTAGCTCCTTCCCTATGGAATCCTGGACAAGATACTTCCTGAAGTACAATTCTTTCTTGGTCATATTTCTAACAAATCAGTAGTTAGGTCACTGTGGGGTACAATTTGTCTCTGTTTCTGAGGTAGATGTTCATGAATATTAGGTAGGCTACTGTGCAAAAAATAAATGGGGAGCAAGCAGGGTTTTTCCTCAATATAGCCTGGTTCAAAGAGAAAAGGAAATAGTAGGAGGAACTAATTTTATCTAGGGGTGGGTGATATAATCAAATACAGGGGGTGGGAACTCTTTCTACTTCCATCATCTGAAACTCATCTGCAACTTATAATTTTAGAGAGTTTCCTGAAATTCAGAAAGGACATGTGATATATCAAGGACAAGTGGCTAATACATGTCCTGGGCTAGATTAAGTCTCACTGCTTTTAGCATTCTATCCACTAAGCCAGGCTTTCTCTCTGAGAAGATAATGGGAAACTCTAAATCCAAGCCAACTCTTTCCACCAATAGCCTTCAGCTGAACTGGGAAATGGGCAAAATTTGTTTTCAGTGCCCCTTCTGTTGCGTCTCACTCTTTCATGATCTCTTCAGAACCCAGAACACTTATTGGCTAATTCAAATTTCAGGACCTAGGCTAGAGGAATAGGACTGGATTCATAATGATTCATCATGCTGAGTTCAAATCTGATCTCAGACTATTACTAGCCATGTGACCCCAGACAATTAGCTTAATTCTGTTTGCCTCAGTTTCCTTTTATGTAAAATGAGCTGAAGAAGGAAATGTCCAACCTCTCCAGCATCTTTGCCAAATAAACACCAAATGGGATTAATGAAGAGTTAATCACGACTGAAACAAGTCAACAGCAACATTAGCCTTGGTCTGCCCTATGCTTCAGACTTGTCTTTTTCACTCCCACAAAACTTTTATCTATTTTGCATCCTTTTCCTTGTTAGGCAAATAAAGATAATTTAATGTCTTACTTAAAAAGCCATAGCACTCTTGAAGGAGAAGCCTTGAAAACATCATACATGTTTATTCTATAGCCCTTTGTAGTCCCCCTCTTAACTTTCCTCCTTCTCACCCCATTGCCTATGGGAAATAAGATGCCTAGAATTCAGCTCCCTCAGTCAGGGAACCACAGCTCACTTGAAGGTTACACTGCCAAATATCAAATGGAAGCATGATACAATGAAAGAGCCAAAGGACCTGGATTCAAATCCCATCAAGTCATAATATCTGTGTAATTTTGGACAAGCCATTTCATCTCTATATATTTGTTTTCTCACTGTAAATCAAGGTTGCTGAACTAGACCAAATCTATGCCCCTGTGCTTTGGGGATGATTAGCTGCAAATCTTTCAGAGCTTTTGTTTTGCTGAACACAACATAGAAAAATCTCTTTTATTAAGATTTCTCAATATCACTTTTTCATTGTAGACGTGCAATCCTGACACCTGACGTGCAAGTGTCATGCATACACTACCTTCCACTGAACTTTCACACCCATTCTCATCAACCAACAGTCAACAACCATTTATTAAGTGTACAATGGATAGAATGCGAGGTCTGGAGTCTAGAACATCTAAATTCATATCTGGATTAATTAGATGTGTGACCCTGAGCAAGTCACAACTTTGGTCTGCTTCAGTTTCCTCAGCTGGGGGATTATAACAGCACCTACTTCCCAATGTTGCTGTGAGAATTGAATGAGATAACTGAAAATTTCACAGACTAAGTGCTTAATAAACACTCACTTCTTTCCTCTACTAAGTGTCAGGCACAGTGTTAAGTATAGGGGATGAAAAGAAAGGTGAAGAGAATCCCTCATCATGAGGTTACAATCCTATTCTTCTCTAGATCAAATACTTTAACTTAAAAAAACCAGGGTTCCCAGTAAACTTTGCATAGAAATTGCCATCTGTATCTAGAAAAAGAACTGTGGAGATTGAATATAAATCAATTCATGCTATGTTCACTTCTTTTCTCTATTTTTTTTCCTCTCCCATGATTTTTCTGTCTTGTTTTAATTTTTTTCTCCCTATATGATTCATAAAACAATGTATATTAAAATACATTTTTAAAAAAAATTAGAAATAAACTTTTCTAGCTTGAAAAAAAAAAAAAAGGCCAAGGTATCTCACTACATCAAGATCATCTCCAGTTGCCCTGATTTATATCTGGTCACAGGACCCAGATGGCTCTGTAAGGCAGGTGGCCTTGCCCAGACCTTCATCACTTAAATACAATTTACTTACATGTCACAATATCACCACCCTAATGTCATGGTCCTCTTCAAGAATCAAGAAAGAACAACAACAATAACAATAAAGTAATGACTTAAAGTTTTTCACTGACATCATTGAAATCCCCACCCTTGTCCTTACCTACTCTTGTCCACATTTTCTCATCTTTGAAATTTTCAATCAACATTCCTTTTGTTTAGTCTTCAGTTTAGAAACTTCAGTTTTTTCTCAGAGTCCCTACACTCCTTGTCAGATTTTCTCACTCCCTACAACTCACCGGAGAGCTCTTTCCTTCTCACTATGACTTTCAGAGCATTCCTCCACACCATCCTTTCACAACCTTTTTTCTTCTAAGGACTATTCAATCCTCTTGTAATTTTTTTTTCCCCAACCTTTTTGCTGAAATCTATAAAATCCTCATCTTTCTCCTCATGCTTTAATTGACTCCAGTGCCTGCTTTATCCTTTGTCTTGCCTTCTATAATATAATATAAATATAAAAGGATTTCAATATTCATATGTTTGATTCCTTCAGATATTTAATATCTCAAATTTTCAAAAAAGCCTTCCTCAACTCCAGCAATTTGCTTTTTCCCTCATTCTAGCTACTCCCAGATATGACTACTTGTCTCAGAACCTAATTAATATCAATCTCCTATTTTTTCAAGTCTCCCTCTGATTTGCTTCAAAACTAGTTTTCATCCGTACCATGAATTTTGATTTATCTCTCAGAAGAATGTGAGATTTTTGAGGGAAGGGACTGTCTTGTTTTCTTATTTGCATTCTTTCTTATCCTTCTCTTAGTAGTGTTTTTCTTAACTCACTCTACCCACTACCTTGTCTTCTTTCAACACTTCCTCCCTTCTCTTTACTTTTTTCCTAGTGTTTCTGCCCTCCCTTTTACCCTGTCCCTTCCTTTTCTTTCCCACTTTCTCCTCCTACTTCTTTATAGGATTAAATAAAATTTCAATACCCTATTGAATGATTAAGTTATTCCCTCTTAGACCCAAAGTGATGAGATCAACCTTCAGACAAAGCTCATCTTCCTCCCTTTTGTATCTAAATTATAATAGGTCTTTTGAGCCTGTTGGTGTAAACTAACTGTCCCATTATACCTTCCCTTTTCTCTTTTTCCAGTACAGACCTTTTCCCACCCCTTAATGTCTTTTTCTTTGATGTCATAACATCCATTCACAACCACACTCTTGGTCCATGTGATGCCTCCTTTTGTCTGACTCAGTGTCAGAGACAATTTTCTAGAATTACAGATATTGTGTTCCCATCTAGGGATGTAAACATTTTAACCTTTAAATAAATAAATAAATATTTCCTCCTGTTTACCTTTCTATGGTTCTCTTGAGTCCTGTCTTTGCAGATTAAATTTTCTATTTCATTCTGTTTTTTTTCAATAGAAATGATTGAAAGTCTTTTACTTCAATGAAGCTCCATCACCTCCCATAAGAGATGATGCTGAATATTGCTGGATAGTTCTTGGTTGAAACCCCAGATCTATTCCTTTGGAATACCAATCATATAGTATTTCAGGCTTTCTGATTCTTTATTGTAAAAGCTGCCAGATCCTGTGTAATCCTGACTGTTGCTCTTTGATATTTGAATTGTTTTTGTCTAGTATCTTAGAGTATTTTTTTTTCCTTGAGATTGTAGTTTTGGAGTTTTGCATCAATGTTTCTTGAGGTTTTCTTTGTGAGATCTCTTTCCAGAGGTGATCAATGGATTCTTTCAATGAGCATTTCCCCCTGTTTCTAGAATATTGGGGCAGTTTTTCTTAAAGATCTCTTGAGGAATGCTGTCCGGGATCATTTTTTTAGTCATGCTACTTTCAAGTAGGCCAATGATTTTAAAATTGTCTCTTTTGGATCTATTTTCCAGGTTGGCTGTTTTGCTGAGGTATTTCACATTTTCTTCCATTTCTCTCTCTCTTTTTTAGTTTGTTTGACTGATTCTTGCTGTCTCAAAGAGTCAACAGCTTCCATTTGCCCTGTTCTACTTTTTGATGTGTGATTTTTTGTTATCTTTTGTATCTCTTTTTCCATTTGATTTGTTTTATTGTTTAAGTAGTTGTTTTCCTCAGACATTTTTCCTTTCCTTTTTCCAAATTGTTGATTCTCTCATGCATACCTCTCATTTCTTTTTTTTTTTTTTTCATTTTTTCTTATATATCTCTTATTTGCCTTTTAAAGTCTTTTATGAGCATTTCCAAGAAGCCTCTTTGGACTTGAGACCAATTTATCTCACTCTTTGAGATTTCTTCTGTGGATATTCTGTCCTTGTCTGAGTTTGTGTTTTGGACTGCCCTGTCATCATACTAGTTTTCTATGGTCAAGGTTTTTTTCTGTTTCTTGCTCATTTTCTTTCCTTTTCTCTTGGTATTTCCTTTTTTTCTGCTTTTAGGCTGAGGTCTGATTCTTGGATATTGGATAAAGTTGGCTCAGTCCCAAGCTTCCTGTGCAGCTCTGAGCCTTGGCTTTGAGAACAGGGGCCCCTTGTGTTTGCAGGGAGTAGCTTTGCCTGCTCTATTTAAGAAACAGCCTGGTTTCTCAGAGCTTGCCTTCTAAGCTGGGACTGGAAGTTGCCCCCACTGATTTGCTCCTCTACTGAGTGAGGACTGAGGATCTTAGTTGCTGATTGTTATAAAGATCCTCTCACTGGCTTTCCCAGAGTTTATCTGAGGTGACCTGAACACCCTTTTCACTCCATTGAGACTGACAATTCTTGAAGTTTTTTTAGTCTATTTTGAGCTGGAGAGTGGTTTCATTCCCTCAACTCTGTTCAGAGGTTTGGTTTCATGTGGTTTTTGAGGGAAACTGGGAAAGCTTGAGCAGTTTCCTGACTTTATTCTGCTATCTTGGCTTCCAGAACTACTCCATACATTTTTTTGGGGTCTGCTTCCATGTTTATAAGATATGTTCATTTCTACTTCACTGGTTCAACTTTTAAAATCCAATCAAATATTGTCCCTAATCCCTACAAATGGTAATAACTTCCCCCCAGGATCTCATATAATACTTTTTTCTACAAAACTTTTAATAAATTTATCATATAATATTGTGCTCCTTTGCTATCTTTTGATTTCTTATCCCTAAGTAATGCTGCAAACTCCTACAGATCAGGCCCACAAATACTAATCCTTCAGTTTTGTCAAATGCTGTCCAAAAAGTTGACAATTAGTGCCATCTGACCTCAGAATTCCTTCCTTCTGAACACAGTGGGAATGAAATCTCCATCTTTCCATTCCTATGCTCATTAAGAAAATGAAGGATTTATTCTGCCATTTATCTTTTAGTAGCTTTTTATTTATAAAACATATGCATGAATCTGGAATTATGCCCAAAAAATTATCAAATTGTGCATACCCTTTGATCCAGCAGTGTTTCTATTGGGCTTATATCCCAAAGAAATACTAAAGAAGGGAAAGGGACCTGTATGTGCCAAAATGTTTGTAGCAGCCCTGTTTGTAGTGGCTAGAAACTGGAAAATGAATGGATGCCCATCAATTGGAGAATGGCTGGGTAAATTGTGGTATATGAATGTTATGGAATATTATTGTTCTGTAAGAAATGACCAGCAGGATGAATACAGAGAGGACTGGCGAGACTTACATGAACTGATGCTAAGTGAAATGAGCAGAACTAGGAGATCATTATACACTTCGACAACGATATTGTATGAGGACATATTTTGATGGAAGGGGATTTCTTTGACAAAGAGACCTGAGTTTCAATTGATAAATGATGGACAAAAGCAGCTACACCCAAAGAAAGAACACTGGGGAACGAATGTGAACTATCTGCATTTTTGTTTTTCTTCCCGGGTTATTTATACCTTCTGAATCCAATTCTCCCTATGCAACAAGAGAACTGTTCGGTTCTGCAAACATATATTGTATCTAGGATATACTGCAACATATCCAACATATAAAGGACTGCTTGCCATCTAGGGGAGGGGTTGGAGGGAGGGAAAAAAAAATCGGAACAGAAACGAGTGTCAATATAAAGTAATTATTAAATAAAAATTAAAAAAAAACATATGCATGGGTAATTTTTCAACATTGACCCTTGCAAAATCTTACGTTCCAACTTTTCTCATCATTCCTCCCACACCCTTTCCTAGATGGCAGGTAGTCCAATACATGTTAAATATGTTAAATACAATATATGTATACATATTTATACAGTTATCTTGCTGCCTAAGAAAAATGGATCTAGAAAGAAAGTAAAAAAAAAAAAAACCTGAGAGGGAAAACAAAAATACTTATGCCATTTATAATGATTTTTCCTAGGTTTTTCCTCTTTTTGGTCACTTTAGAGAACAACAACAACAACATCAAAATTATTGCAGAATCTACTAAATAACTGAGTCAATTACCATCATTTTAGAAGGGTTCTGTCTGGGCTTCTCTATATTTGTGAGATTAATTTATGGGGGTAGAAGATTAAGTTAAGCTACTTCTTAGTGAAAAGTGGCTACTTTTTAATCAGATCTGAAAAAGGCTTTTTTTTTTATCTTCCACTTATTCAAAGTGCTAGAAATTATCAGGGTTTTTAAATTTTTCAGTGAAAATTCTTCTGTCCATTTTATATGCTCCCTGAAAGTGATAAAAACATGACAAAGAAAGCCATAGAAAGAAATGCCCACAGAACTTGAAACTTAAAAATCAGAGACACTTCCAAAATGTTACCCTGGGGCAGTCTTTCATCATTTCTGTTCTAGTAAGTATAAGCATCTAAGTTGCCAGCATAGGAGGGTATATATTTCAAGAGGCACAAATATTCAGCAACTTGTTTGCCAAAGGCTCTGAATGAAAACTCACTCCTGCTCATCTTCTTCACTCCCTTCATTTCATTCAGGTTATAGCTTTCACATCAAACATCAGAAGAGGCTTAGTGACAATACCTCATAATTACATGTTACCTTAAGGTTCCCAAATTATTTTCTTAAAACATTGCTATGAATTACACATTAGAAATATCTTTGATGTCACTTTACAACTAAGTAAACTGAGGCTCAGGATGTTCAAGTGACTTCCTGTAATCACGCAGGTAGTAACAACTAACCTGATGTTTGAATACAGATTTTCCAGAAGATAATGGTAGCAATAGATCAATATCATTGTTAGGAACCTGTAATTTTCTCAGTTTGGTTTTTCTCTCCCCTGCTACAGATTGCAACATAGTTAACTAAAATTGTTAAAGAGTTTCCTGAAGTTGAATAATTTACCATCTTCACATGGCTAGAGTCAGAAACATGATTTGAACTCTGATCTTACTGAATCCCAGTTGAACATTCTATTAACTATGCTACATTGGTTCCTCTTATATCTATGTGCACTTAACAGATTTTAAACTGTTAAGTTTATATATATCATATATATATATATATATTTATAAACTTTATAGACATTTTGTCATTTGAGCTGCATAATCACTCTGAGATAGTTTGTGTTAAATGTCTTTATTTTTATTTTATAGATAAGCAAATGAGGTACCAAAAAGTAAAATGATTTGCTCATACAGGGAATCATTTGCAGCCTGAAGACTGAAAACTCAGACTAAATCCTAGTCTTATTCTTTCTATTATAAAGAGGTAAGTCTGTTACCAGCCTCATTTGTAAACCTTTCCAAAGCAGACTCCAATGTACTGAATTAAACCTACTTGTTTTTCTCCACTCACAGAATTCCCATCTATTTCTATGCTTTTATAGAATGTTATTCTACTAACCTAAATTATCACCCACTTCTATAGTCTGCAGATCAATATTTTCCTTGACCCTATGTTTGAAGTCTAGGTGAAAATTCACTTCCTTCCAGAAACTTTCCAGACTGATTTAATATGTACATGTGTACATCATTTCAAAGTATCTATTCAGAACGAGCATTCTCAAAGTATAATTAAACCATGCTAACCATGCCCAGCTTTTTGGCTAAGGGTTTTCATAAGATGATAACTGACAAAATATCTGTCAGAAAATTAGCATCTTTAAGGAAGAAGCTGCTCAATACTGCCTCTTACGTGTGACTTAGGGTGAGTCATTTATAATCTGTTTATCTCACTTTCCTGATATGCAAAATGAGGGGATCGGATCTTATATTCTCCAAAGTCCCTTGTAACGCCATGATCCTATCAGGCAAGATGGTTACTTTTCCACAGAGTCTTTGCCCAAAAAAGTCCCCATTTCCACTCAGTGCTCTTTGGGTAGAGCCCTTGGGTCCCAGGGCTTTTAGCACATCTTTCTACTTATCAATTCCGAAAAGCAACTAATATAAGTAATATGCTCCAACCGAGCCTAAGTCAACTTTCTATGATCAAACTTTTGTCTTTTTTCCCAATTTAAGTAGTACATGCCTATCATTTCCAAGATCTTACAGCTTAGGTATTTTTTTTTCTCTCTCATGGTTGGCTATTTGTTATTTTCCCTGACAAGCTGTCCTAACATCCCACAAGTACACATAGCCTAAAATAGTCTTCAGTTGACCAGAGAATTTGCCATGCTTTTCATTTTCAATATTCTAAAGGGAGGGGTAGGGGATGATAGAGTCAGATGAGACATTTACCAGACTCTGATGCTGCCTCATTTTTCATTTAAATTCCAGAACCTGATTTTTTTTTAATGGCCAACAATGAAAATGTATTTCCCTGACTCTGCTATCTGAAGCTTTCCCTCAAACTGTGATCGTTTTACAATAGGTTTCTAATGCACAATTGCCAATTAAACTGTGCATTTAACCTTTGCACAAAGCACTCCATTTTCTTTTGTTGGGGAATCAAGCTTTTAAGTTGGCCGATCAATTCTGCAAATTATGTAAGTACATAGCACTTGCTTAATATTTATTATGTTGGGCAGAAGTGGAACATGACTAGAGTAGTGATATATAGTGCATCACAAATTCAAGACGGGATAAAGCTGCCAGGCTATCTGGAAATTTCAGGGCACTGGATTATCACTGGTTATGTGGGTTTTTTCTAAAATGAAGAGAAAATGTAATTCAGGCAGCAGTAATGAACATCCTTAAGTTCTCTAGTTTTCCAATGAAAAGTTTATCTCCTATTATCATCTTTAAATCAACAGGAGTTTCTGATGCTATGATTTCTGTATTATTGGTATTCCCAAATAGAAGTAGAACTTGTTCTTGATTTTATAAGGTTGCTGCAGAGAAGAGAGAACATCCTGATGTGTGGACATCTTGGTGTCTAGGGTGATATTGTTTTCCAATTGGGAATGACACATTAATGAATTAACATTTGTTTTTCCATCTAACTAACGAGGCATATGAGATGGGGTGTAGGGAACAAAAGTAGAACCTCATCATATAAGCATATGGATTCTTAACTTTCTTAAAGCCATGGACCTATCTGGCACTTTAGTACAATTACTGATTTCTTTTTAGAATAATACTTTTAAATGCATATAATTACAAAGGAAATCAATTATATTGAATTGCAGTTATAAAGAAATCAAAGCTAAACTAATTCACTGACCCCAGGTTATGAATCCTCCTTCTAGTGAGACTCCTCTTAGGAATTAGAGGAAGTATTGGAAAGGCAAAATACTTCAGGGTTAAAAAAGAGGGCAAGGGAAACTTTTCTCTTCTAGGATTAATTATACACACCTTAATCTGAAATTCCCAATTCTTCATAATCTAGTTCCAATGTACCATTCTAGCTGCTCATGAATTCTGCCTTCCAACCAAATTGTACTACTGGTTATTCATTGAACTTGACATACTGCTGCCCATCCCTCATGCATTAACATAAGCCATTTGTGATCATTCCGGGAATATATTCCCTTCTTACTTCTGCCTTTAAAAATTTTTTCTATTCATTCAAGGGTGGAAGAGGTAACATTTAAACTAAGCACTAATGGATGGCAAGGTTTTTAGCAAAAGAAGTCATAAGTGTGTTATTCCAAGTTTAAGGGATAAAAAGAGATGGGAAAGTAATATATAATAGAGGGTGAGGAATTATGAATATAGTGCAATTGGTCTGGAGCAGTGACTAAGTCATGAGGTACTGCTGAGTTAGGGCTGGAATGGTGAGATGCCCATTTGAAGAGGGTTTTGAATAATGGGCTAAATTTTCAGGAAGCAATAGGGAGTCATTGACAATTTTGAGTCAGGTGCAGAAGATATGACATAGTAAAAAGAAAAACCTGTTGTTTAGAAAAATCAGTCACACAAGGGTATGAAAGATAAATAGCAATGTGGAGACACTGGTGGATGTCAGATGGAGATCCAATCAAGCCAGAGGATAAGAAATATATCTTCCATAAATACCTTCATTTCTATTCCTGTGTATTGTATTTTCTTTTCCTGTTGGTTCTTGGTTGAAGTTCCCTATAGAAAATGCCATTCTATTCACAATTGAAGGAGAAAGGAAAATAAATAAGTATAGAAGTCATATGTGATGATGACATTGGAAGTGATATGTCTCAGAGCACCAAGGAAGTAGAGAAACTGAAGAAATTGGGGATGATGGAAAATTGAAAAGTGAGAAGATTCAGACACAGTTGCACACACATAGAAAAAAAGAGAGACAGAAATAGAGAGAAACAGAGACAAATAGAGACAGAGAGAGAGAGAGAGAGAGAGAGAGAGAGAGAGAGAGAGAGAGAGAGAGAGAGACAAAGATAGAGACAGAGAAACAGAGAGTCAATCAAGGAAGGCTTTGTAGTCATGTTTCATTTTATTTTTCTCCCAACTTCTTTCCTTACCATCACACTTTTAATACATTGACTTCTCTAATAGAATATAATAAGCTCCTTTAGGCCAAGGACTTTTCTGCTTTTTATTTGTATTACTATTGCTTATCATAGTACTTGGCCAATAGAAAGTATTTAATAGAACTTTTCATTCAGATCAGTCACATATGGTGCATTTTGATCTCTCTCTTTCACCACTCTTCATATAAGAAGTCATTTTTGACCAGTGGAAATTGGAGGAGGAAGGGAGAGGAAATAATGGTTACTTTTATCTCTTCTACTTCTCTGTCCTGAAAGCAGGCAGACTAAAAGATTCTAGCTTGAAGAATTCTACCTATTTTTGCAATTCCTCCTTTAGGACATTATAGAGAGTCAATAAGAACTACCAGATGGGTTTTCAAATGAGTAAAGAAAACCTTTAATATAAAATGTAGAGGCTCACTCTTGATGAGGGTCTTTCTTTTTTTCAAGGATTTTTAGGATACCCTAGCATTTTCTTTCTTTTATTTTTAAAGAACAAAATGCATTTTATTAATGAGCACAGCAAAATAAATGGCAAATAAAATTACCATCATGTACATACACTCAGTGAATCACATTATTTTAGAGTTGGAATGTATCTTGGTGAGCATTTAGTCTAATTGACTATAATACATGGAACAAGTAGCCATTGGTCCTATGCTCACAGACATGAAATAAAATAGAAGCTACTGTTCCTCAAGGAAATCCCTTCCCCTTTTGGATGATTTTAATTGTTGGCAAGTTTTGTATTGTTATTCTCCCTG